>NC_035174.2:3372435-3996844 GCF_001659605.2 Manihot esculenta | reverse complement strand
TGTTGCGGTTGACCTGATTCTGGCTAATTGGAGCTTTGGTATTTTAATTAGTTAGGTCGAAACTTTGCAGAACATGTTCCTTCTGTGCGCTCCACGTCTGCTGGAAGGCCATCAATGTCTGTTCGTACGGCGACATTGGTACCACCGAGTAAACCGACATTGAGAACTCCCGTTTCTATACCTCCCATTGAGCCTCCTTCTAATAGGAATAAAGAAAAAAGGTTAACGAACTCTCTCTCTTTAATTATTTCTTCATATTTTTCTCTACTGGATGTGGATGAAGCTTATTGCACCTACTTTAAGGCTTTTTTGTGAAATTGGTTTTGATTTTAACTTCATGTGTGGAGGCATGGATGTGTTTGTTGGCATCTGCTCCTAATGAGAGGTGAAATTTTAGTGACAATGTCCAGAAGGAGAACCAAAGTTCACTTAGTGTAATTCTACCACAGTGCATATTTTAAATTGGAGCAATTTCATTGAATAACCAAAGCTCTGCTGATCTCTGATTGCACTTTTGACCATTAATAGGGGTTATCTTAAAATGCACTTCTAAACTATGTCCTGTTAATTTATTGTTTTCTAATCTGCATCTTTAATGCACAATGCCACAAATGCCATTAGTTTCTACATTTTCCTTGCATGGCTTATTAGTTGTGGATTCATATGTGTGCTTGGGCCTTCATAAAGGTGTTTGCTTGTGTAACAAGGTCATCCATCAGTCAATTTTTTAATTTTCAGTGTGATGTGAGGTTAGCAAGCCTCTATATGTGCTTAATTTCACATTCAATTGGTGCTGCATTTATTTATTGAAAAAAAAATTCATTGCCAACTATTACAGGTTTAGTTCAGATGTGGGACAACTCAAGACAAAAGATGCAGGTGATCAGCGTGAAGCTTCAGCACTTCGTGATGAGGTATGTCATGTCACAAATCATTCATGAGAACTTATACTATGTCTGTGCCTTAATGGAGTTATGATGGGTTAGCCAAGAGATATGCTTGAAGCTAACAGCTAAGTTTTGCAGCTTGATATGTTACAAGAAGAGAATGAAGTTTTACTTGATAAGGTGAGCAATTTCCATCCAAATATAATTGGTTGCTTTAACCATGTTCTTTGATGTTTAAAACTTACGCCTGAGCTTGCTGCACAGCTTCGTCATGCAGAGCAAAGGCATGATGAGGCAGAAGCTAGAGCTAGGGAGCTTGAGAAACAGGTAATTGGCAGTTAATATGAAGTTTTTGTTACTGGATCATGTTGACACTCGCAAAGTTGTTGAAGTTTCTTTTCTTTATTAGTGCATGTTGGTTTTGGGTCTTAACCATGGATGTGAAAAAGGGTATTGTCCCTTTCCTATGATAAAATAGGATATTCATATGATCTTTGTCCAATTATATCCATAGGTTGCTGCACTTGGAGAAGGTGTGTCCCTGGAAGCTAAACTGTTGAGCAGGTACAGCTTAGTTGGTTTTATCTGTGCTGCTGTTTATTTTGAGGTTCCGGTTCTGAATTTTTATTATATTTTGCAGGAAGGAAGCAGCACTTCGTCAAAGAGAGGTGAGCTGGGGTTACCATATCGCTGTGGAATAAATGTGATTTTCACTATTGTGCATATATGTATATATATATTTCAATTGTTTTATTTTACATGACCTGGATCATAATAGGCCATTATGAGAGCTTTTCTTCCCCATGTTCACACAATTTTCCTGCTTTGTGTTAACATTGATTCTTCCTCCCCTCCTACTCTTTCATATTTTGGCACTAAAATTTTGATTATTTTTCCTGTTTCTGTTTCACTGAACTATTTAAAATTTGTTATCACAGGCTGCTCTTAAGGCTGCAAAACAAACTAAAGATGGGAGAGATGAAGAAATTGCAGCCCTTCGTGCTGAGCTTGAGGTAATTTATGATATTACCATTGTTCTAGTTCAGTTTTGTCAGTTTGTTTTACAATGTCATATATTGCCTTCTTTACTTAAATCAGAGCTTGAAAGAGGGAGCTGTTGCAGCTGTGGACCAGTTCCAAGAAGCAGAATCTGAAGCAAAAGCTCTTCGAACAATGACACAGAGAATGATTTTGAGTCAGGAAGAGATGGTTTGTTGCATTGAAATTGAAGTAAGATATATGATTTTCTGTATAGATTGATAATGTGCTTCATGTGCCTTCTAGGAGGAAGTTGTCATGAAGAGATGTTGGCTTGCTCGCTACTGGGGCTTAGCTGTACAGCTGGGTAATCAACTTGATCCATTTTTATTTAAGAGAGTGAATGAGTGCGTGCTTTTAGTTTGTGCTTCTTTCTTTGATGAGGCACTTAGATGTAGTGACATTAAGTGATGATTAATTCTGCATAATTTGTTAGAACTGTGAAGTGTGTGACTTGATAGATCTCCCAACTACCTGATCTGCATATGATTTACTGACTTTGAATAGTATTTTTTCCCCCTCTTTTTGGTTAATACTAGTGAGTCATCATCCTTTTGTTGCCTGTTTTGTTGTTAACATGTAATATTGTCATTCAATGTGTTGCTTGTCTGTTGACTTTTTTGGTCTGGTATCATGACATTTATTAGGCACCATTAATTTGACTTTCCTGTACCTCTGACAGATAACTTCATTTTTCATTATGCAAGCTTTGTTGTTTTGGGGAAAAAGTGCTCTATTCTAATTGCAGACACATTTATGCACCCTTCTTCTCTACTGATAGTTTCTTTTATGGCTGTTAGGCATTTGTGCTGATGTGGCTGTAGCAAAGCATGAGCATTGGTCTGCTCTAGCTCCTCTTCCATTTGAAATTGTCATTTCTGCTGGACAAAAGGTTAAGGAGGAGTCTTTGGATAGAGGTTAGTTTACTAATTTATTATTAACTTATTTGCTGTTATTGTCCATTGTAGCTGGCTGTTAGGCTAAAATATTATATTGAATGGGACAGGTAGTGATGATCCAGATAGGAGTAAACCTGCTCGTGATATGGGTGACCTAACAGGAGAAGGAAATATTGAGAGTATGCTTTCTGTTGAAATGGGATTGAGGGAATTGGCTTCTTTAAAGGTTGTTTATAAACTTTAAAAGTTTTAGCTAAAAACTCTATTAATGTGTACTTAGTTCTATTATTTTTTGAACCCTAATTTTTAGAAAGTATCATATATCTTTAGTAATCTTGAGAACACACACACACAAAATTTCTTTTGGATAGTATTTCCTCAACATTTTCTAATTATGTTTTTCTTACCTCTGTTTAAGGTTGAAGATGCTGTTGTGCTTGCACTTGCCCTGCACAGACGACCAAGTATGGTTTGATGGTCCATCTCTGTTATATGTGCCTGTCATCCATAGGTTTTTTTTGCATTATGATCAATTTGGTTCGCTGGATTTTTTTTCTTTACTTTTATGTTTGAACTATAGATGTTTTGTTAAAGTTGTGCGCTTTTCCTTTTGATGGAATGCTTCTTTTGCTTTTCTCTCTTGGATTGTTCTAGTTATTTATTCTAATATCTGCAATATCATTGATGGATTTTGTTTTGAACTAATTGATAAAATATAAGACGTTTAATCAGCGAGATGCTGGTATCATACCCCTTATTGTCTATACACTGTGTGCTATATACTATACATAATATATAATACGTAAATTTACTAATGTGTATATATATGATACACATTTTATGCACTAACATATATCATATAACACACTACACAGACAACAAGGAGTATGGTGTTTTTTTGTTTCGAGAGTTCCTATCACTTTTTAAGAATTTCTTTCATATCTTGAATTTTAGCTTCAAAAGAATCTGAAGCCACTAGGATGAAATTTTACCTTCTCTTTTTTTTTTTGTTTGGTTTTTTCAGGTTTGAGGTCAGCAGTTGATCCCAAGTTTACGGAGGCCTTTGGTAATAGGCATAATCTTTTTATGATTGTAAATGCATTGTGAATCAATATCATTCCTGTTAATACCTCGATCCCCTCCCTAATTGCAGAATTGAGTGACGAGGAGGCTGAAGATGTTATTTTCAAAGAGGTCAGTCGCCTGGTTACTCTCCATTTTGTTTCTTGGCAATGTTATCGTTGACATGATATAAAACCGATTGGACATGGTTATGGTGTCATGCAATGCAATGCTCTGCTTTATTTGCTCATCAGACAACTTCTCAGATTATGTGGCTTATGATGTTTTAAAATTATTTAGTTGCAAAGTACAAGATTTCATTAGTGAGCATGTGATGCAGTTAAGCAAGTCCAAGATAATTCAGTTTAGGATTTTATTAGTTAGGAAGTTTCCTATTATTTAGGAATCTCTGGGTTTATTATTATTTTCCTAGTTTAATTATAGTATTTTTAATTTGATAAACTAAGATACCTATACCTAGGTTTTCTATTAGGAGCTTATTATTATGTTTATGATTGAGAATTAATAAAAAATTTGATGATATTTTCTTGAGAATTTGTTATTTTGATTCTTTTGTTTCTTTGTCTACATCAGCATGGCTTCTGTATAATAATGATATGGAATTCTTGGTACATTGTGCAGTTGATTAGTACTATATTTATGTTGATTAATGAGGACCATACGTGCAGGCGTGGCTAACATATTTTTGGAGAAGAGCCAAAGTGCATGGTGTGGAAGAGGATATTGCAGAAGAGCGGCTTCAGTTTTGGACCAGTCGCAGTGGACAGTCACCAACTTCACATGATGCTGTAGATGGTAAATCTTCCCTTTTATGTTTCTTACTATTTACTTGTGGTAAAGAAAATATTTCAAGTAAACAAGCACAAATAATATTGGATTTTCTCGTCTCCTTGATGCTTTGGTTAGCTACATATAATCCAAGATTCTTTATGTCAAATGCACTTGTCTTTCATGCATCTCCAGTGAAGTGAGGCGTTGGAGTGATAGAACCTACATAACACAGCTAACCTACTTAATAGAGCTTATCTATGGTAGCTGTGAACATAATACCATAATGTTCACTAGGTCATAATGTGAATTGATTTTTTTATGAGGTACATTAATTTATTTGGACAATCTATGATGTTTTATTCTGAAGTTTGTGCCTATTGTTTCTTTGAAGAAACTCAAGGATACGAGCGCTTCATTTTGAAAATTAAAATGTCCTCAACTATGTTATCATCTCTCAGATCATGGTTCTCATTGCATGTTCTTGACACTCTGAGAGAGAGAGAGAGAGAGAGAGAAAGCACTTCATTTTGAAAATTAAAATGTTCTCAACTATGTTATCACCTCTCAGATCATGGTTCTCATCACATGTGCTTGACACTCTTAGCTTATTCTGTGTGTTATTTAGATCAGTGGAAAATGAAAGGGAAAAAGAAAGGTGTTGCCATCTTATGTTTCTATCTCATATATCACTGCTAAAGTTAACAAAAATAATATACGAAATGGATGCTTTATGTTGAATGTCTTATGAGCCTTAAGAACTAAGGACATGTTTGGTTCAATTTGTAAATGGAATGTGAATAGAGATGGATGCTACCTAATTCTTAGTTCTGTTCTTCCCTAGAGAAACAATTACACTGTTTTGATGTTTCATTTTGGTGTCATTGTTGCAGTTGAGCGAGGCTTGTTAGAGCTGAGGAAGTTGAGCATAGAGCAACAACTTTGGGAAGCATCTAGGAAAGAAATTGATCTGCCCTCTTCAAGCTTATTTTCTAATCATAAACCTACCGCAGATTCAGAGACTTCTTATTGATTGTCACTTTCACAAGTTACGTATATCCCTTTTACATCCTTGTAGCTTGCTTGTGTCAATATTGTGATTGTAATTTTTCTTTAGTTTCCGTATTTCATATTTCTTTCCACATTCAATTTTGTTGCAAACTTGATATAATTCCTTCAAATAGGAATTTTTCTTTCACGTGGCAATGCCATATTTGGCGATATAGTTAATTTTTTTATGCTAGAATCAGTGCTATAATTACTGTAATCTCTTGACAGAGCCATGGGGCCCGTAAAGATGTTAATATGACAGGTTGTATATGGGGAGTGAAATACTCTTGATTATTCTTAAAGATTTTTCATATTTACAGGATCAATCAAGCAGACAAGTCTAGATCCACTCGTTTATAAAGGCATATCTTTCGGTGCCTCTTCTCAACTTTGCTCCCGCTTCTTGTTAAATTAAGCTGCCCTTTGTAATTTCCTAAAATTTTTTACGTCCGAGCTCAGGATTTGTGCGTGGTTATGTGACGCTGTGTCCGAAACTTAATTATTGTTTAGTCTATTGAGACCATTTCGAAATGTATATTCTTCCAGCATAATGGGATATCTAGGGCTAGAACTATTAAAAACCCTGGAGTTACTATAGAGAAAGTTATGTTCAACTGAATCTTTGAAATAATTCATCAACATTTGACATCAGTCGAGGAAGAAATATATATATAAATAATCGCCTGAATATGATTGAAGACGACGTCTTCCTGTGCTTTCTAGTTTCCAGGGAATTTCTTCACTTGGATTTTAGTTTATGGGGCTTAAGTTAACTTGTTCCGGCTGACTTGGGCCCAAGTTGTTGGCCTACATCTGTTGGTAGCTTCTATATGAAGCGGTGAGTTGGGATTGTTGGTTCTGTGCTGCTCTTTGGCGACTCTGGAGTCCTATAGTCGATCCATAATATGTTTTGTGCTCTGCCGTAACATAGAACCAACAGATGGTAGATTATTTTTTCTGAAAGGAACAGTTGGTAGATTATAAGTTAGCGTCGCAACGTAGGTTATGAGCTAAATAACAGCACCAGTTAGCGGAAGGCTGCTGTGGTTAATCTGGGTTCTGGGACACCGCAATTATGCTTCGGTGTTGGTGAGTTATGAGCTTTGGTTATAATCTTCTGATGCCGGACTGCATAACAAGTTTGATCTCTTTGGGGTCTTCTGCCGACTGGTGCTATACCTTGGAGACATAGACGGTGAAAGATTTTCTGCTGAATTTCTCTTGCCTTCCTTGGCAGGTTTGTAGCTTTGAGCTTTTGAATATCTTGGATTGAGATATTCTTTTCTAGCCTATTGCAGACCAAGCTTGTGGCAAAATCATGTCTTGAAGCCTTGTAACATGTATTATGCTTTCCCCGCTGAAGAACTCCTTTTTTGGAGGAAAATAATTTCAGCACGGGAAATCAAAAAATTTCGAGGCCAATATGGGGCAAATTGAGCATTCTCTTTTCTTGAGCAAGTGTCATTATTATTATTATTATTTGTCTTGACGGAAGGAATTTCCCGTGATTTTCGTTCAAAAACAAACTTTGAGCATCTGAAATATATATATATATTAGATCATGCAGGAGGTAAACAAAGATGTTGCATATTGTTATTGTTCCAAAAGGAGCTGTCTTGGTTCAATATATCAAACACTTCCTCGAGTTGAATGCTGAATGCTAACATTAAATATGATTTTATTTAATATGGGGCAAGTGCCTCAGGATCTTTCAAAGATATAATGAAGGCGAAATTCCAGTCATACTTATGAAAAGTGATGGAACTTGGGAGCCAGTTCAATAATGACTCCCTAAAAAGAAGTTTTCATATTCTTCACGTATCTAATTGTCACATGCTAACTCTAATGCCATTTCATGCTTCAGGGTTTTTCATAATCAAATTTCCTCTCATATCTACTGATTCAATAAATAAATGACAATAACCATAACAAACTGTTAAAGTAGACAAATGTTTGCTAATAGTTATACGAGGAATTAAACTTGAAAATGATTCTCATGTTTAAAATTTCTGTTGTTGACGTCTTCAGCTAGAGGTTGAAACAAGTATTTCCATTCCTACTTGCTCAGAAGTAAAAAATAAATAGGTAACTGCTAGTAACATTAAGTCTGATGGTTAGATAAAGTGAGAAATCAATGTTGATTCAATGGCTAAAAAAATTCATGCACATTGAATCATCGTCCAATATTAACATAAATCTACAGTATCCTCTTTCCCTTATAAAAATTACAATTTGCTTCTAATAGTTGTAATTTTTTTAGACAAGTTTCTGGCTTGCCAAACAATTTGGGTGCTAAAACCTGTAATTATCATTTCAAATTTGCTCCCATTTAGTAGTTGTCATCAATTGTAATGAATTAATGTAATCCTAAAATTTGAAAAGCGTGTCAGAATAGATATATCTTTATTTTACAACTTTTGCTCTTTTCATCTCTGTGAAGTTTCCTATTTAAGAAAATTTTGTTAAGATGTAATCTCAATTATTTAAAACATAGGAGCCTACTTTTTTTAAAAAAAATATGTAAGAAAATATAATGGATGATGGAGATCCATTCTGATGCGGGTGGCAAATGTAGCATGTGAAATCATCCACGCCAACCCCAGTAAAGGCAACAATTTTTCAATAAAATAAAAAAAGTTGATGAGCTTTGTCCCACTACGAATATAAACTAACATCAGGAGGAGCTGAGAGTAAGGAGAACCAAAGTAAAAAACGATTAAAAAAAAAGAAAGAAAGAAAGAAAGAAGAAAAGTAAACCTTTGCTTCCTCTGCAAGAACTCAGAGGCCAGCATAAATTTCCACTCTCAGCCCTTATATAACACATTTTCCAATCTTGATGCTCCCAACCATTTCTCATTCTTCATTTGAAAAAAAAAAAAAAAATAGTTCAACACTTTCAAAAAGTGGCCCAAATCGTTAAGTAACCTTTCTTTTAGCCATAATTTTACTTTTAATATACATTTACCCAAATCTTTACAACCATAAACAGGACAACATCTCATTTCTTCTCAGGAAAAACTATATGATAAGTACTATGTAAATATAAAATTTCTTTTCTAGTAAACATTCTGTCTTGTTTTTATAAATAAATCTGAAAGATAAGAAAGAAAGAGCTGAAACTGGGATATCTTCTTCCCAATTCCAAATTATTAAAAATTGAAAAGAATTTGCCAACAATTTAATTAACTTTATTTAGATATAATGAAGAGAGACAGTGATAAGTAACGATAGAAATGAAGGTGAAGGGCCTCGTGTTTTGTAAAATTTGGGTCCATTTCTTGCAAGTTGGGTAGCAGCACGACCATGCCAAACATGACACAAGGGAATTAATGGATTTTGTCCTGTTCCTGTTGCTCTTTCTTAGTTGGCTTCTTCTTTAGCTTTTCTTTATCTTCTCTGTGTGAGCAGAGAGTGGTCCTAATTCCAAACAATGAGCATTACTATTTCATTTTTCTTTTTGTACATTATTATATGATATTATTCATGTTAGCTTTGAGTTTTTCACATTTTCTAGTTTGATCCATATCTTGCAAGCTTATGAAACTGTCTTTTTTTTTTCTAAATACATGTGAATTATATATAAAAAACAACCAATGATTTCTAGACAAAAAATTGCTAAGTTGTTTTTGTTATGTAAGAAAGGTGGAGGACCCCATTATAAACAATCTATGATGGGGTGTTATTGCAGCTTTGATGGGGAACATGTGGTGTGTTTGTGGACCCTTTCTTTTATTTTTTTTTAATAAAATTTTGCAGCAAATAAATTTGGAGGCTTTAATGTATTTCTCTCTCCTTATAAAATTTTTGTGCACCTTAAGTTTTCACATATATTAAAAAATATAATTTTTTATTAATTTTTTAATTATATTTATTTTAAAATATTAAATTTTATTAAATACTAAAAAATATTTTAAAAAATTTATTAAAAATAAAATAAAATAAAATTATGTAATCAATTTATATATTATAATATAGAAAAAGAAAATAAATAATAATTTTAAAATAATAAAAATAAATAAATAAAAATTATGAGAGGAGAGAATATATTACAATCTTTCTTTCATTACTTTTATTCAACTTTAATTATTTTAAAATATTATCTATTTCTTTTTATAATAATTAATATATAAATTAATTAATTCTTTCAAACTATTTTTTATATTTAATAAAATTTAATATCTCCATTTTATATTAAAGATGGTGGACAAAAATTGTAAGGAGGGAGTATTATATATTAAGAACACTAACCCATTTCAGTGTAAGGTCTATGAGAGAAAAAAAATCCAATGTGGGATAAGTACAAAAAGAAAATGTGAGAAACAGAGAGCAAGAAAAGACTGAGGCTGAGGTCCTTGAGTTGATGTTGTTTTAATTTTTGAAAAGACCATCTAGTGTGTGATTTCTGTATAGAAAAAGAAAACTAACCTCTAATCATTGGTTTTGCCTTTCATCAATGCACCCCATTCGCTTTAAGAAAAATTAAATTAAGGGATTTTTTTTTTAAAAATTATCACATTTAATAACAAAAGCTATTTTAACATCAGATCACCAAATATGCCTAAGAAAAAAAAGAAAACAAGGTTTGATATTGAATTGGAGATAAAAGAAAATTTTTTTTAAAAAAAGTACTATTTAATTCTTGTGATAGGATAAAATTAATTTAGTTTATTTTTAAATTTTTAAAAATATGTTAAATAATATTTATATTTTTAAAAATTCAACTAAAAAATCCATCCCATTAAATTTTAATACTATTACATATAGTTTTATACGTTATCTATAGCTTTTCTCTCACTTTTTACTGTATATGCTAATTGTAAACAATGCCAAAAAAAAAATAATAGGAGAGAAATTTTAGTTAAGCTTTTAGAACTAGGTGAATTATTTAGTATATCTTTTTGAAAGTATAGAAATTAATCAGTTAATTTTATCATACTATAGGGATTAGATTGTAATTTTCAAAAATAAAAAATCAATCAACTCCATTTTTGGAAAAACAAAAAGTTAACTGTGAAAACAGTTGCATATCCTGCCAATACCCATGAAAGATGCTGCCATATTCTTTCAAAGAAGATTTCTTCTCTTTTCTTTTGAGAAATAATATAATATTTGGCCATTTTCTTAGATTTTTTTTTTCCTGAGAAATGGAAGAAATCTTTTAAGGCCACTTTCCAAGTGTAAGAACATACCATTTCTCCCTCCTTTTACTACAACCTAAAATGATACGTGGTATTTGTGGATGCCTATTTGTCTGGTTGGTTTAGAACTAATGAAAAAACACAATAAAACAAAATTACCAGAGAATTGTGATTTCTGAGTGAAAATTCTTTTTTGGGTCTCTTTTAAAGCAGGTTCAGATTCCATTCTCTCTTTTCCTTTTCAAAATGCCAACCATATATATGCTGACTCGGCTTTTACCCTGGCAAGCTCAGACCCAAGGCTCTTGAGTCATTGAGTCTCTCACACATCTCTTTCAACACACCATCTCCTGGCCTGCAAACAAAAAGCAACAACTATAACGATAATAAATCACAAGCCTAGGTGTTTACTTAGTGCCTCCCCACTCTCACTCCACTGTGTCCTCCACTGAGCAACATTTTAAACAGGTCTTTCTTCTCCAAAAGTGGTTTGTTCAAGTGATTTCTGAAATTATGTATTCTCAAGCATTGAGAGCCATGGCAGTGGCCTCACTGGTGGTTCACCTATGCATTTCTATGGGGGAGGGATCTTCTTCATCGTCTTTGTCTCATTCTGATAAGATTTTCAGGCTTCCTGGACAACCCCATGTGGGTTTTCAACAATTTTCAGGTTATGTCACTGTGGATGACAAGAAGCATAGAGCTCTTTTCTATTACTTTGTTGAAGCAGAAACAGGTCCAGCTTCAAAGCCTTTGGTTCTCTGGTTGAATGGAGGTTAGCATTTATGGGTTCAAAATTCACTCAAACGAGAGAAACGTGGTGTTAAGAAACAAAACAAAGTTACATCCTTTGAATTGAAAATGTGGATTTTCAATTAATTATGAAATGGTGTTTGATGAGCTAATTCTGGCTATTGCAGGGCCTGGCTGTTCTTCTCTGGGAGTAGGGGCTTTCTCTGAAAATGGACCCTTTAGACCAAGTGGGAAGGTTTTGGTGAGAAATGAATACAGCTGGAACAGAGGTATAAAACTCTATCAAATCAAGCCTCTATTTTCTTGCAAATGCAGCTGTTTAAACTGATCAGAAAGCAACATTTTCCAATTTGCATGTACTATACATTTCAGAAGCAAATATGTTATATGTGGAGACACCAGTTGGAGTGGGATTCTCTTACGCCATTGATAGCTCCTCCTATGTTGCAGTAGATGACGAGGCAACAGGTAACTCATCAAATTCAGCACCTTCATTTGCAGCAGAGGCAGTAGCCAAATTGTTACCCATTTCTTTTTCCCACTGAGACAAAAAAGCAAACGTTTCACCTGAATATGGTTATCAAATTACTGATAAAACAGTGTTTTGTCCCTTAGTGTTACTTCCCACCCACAGTAAAAGAATCTTTTGCGCTTTGGGAGGTTTAGGTTTTGGATACCTGATTTGCAAGTGTATCTGAACCTTCTAAAGTTACTTTCCCTTTTATATTCTTAAGCCAGGGACAACGTTGTATTCCTGCAACGCTGGTTCAAGAAGTTCCCCGAGTATAGGCATAGGGACTTGTTTATAACTGGAGAGAGTTATGCAGGTACGTAGAGCTGTATACTTCAATTTCCATCTTTTGTAATCCATCGACATATGAGTGATTTTATGCTGCTGATTGATTTCTTTTCAACCATCCAGGTCACTATATTCCTCAACTTGCAAAGCTTATGATTGAAATTAACAGAAAGGAAAAGTTATTCCACTTGAAAGGCATTGCAGTAAGCAACAGCCTTCTTCATTTGATTGTTAGGTCCACTGAAATTAGGACAACTTAGAATGCTTAAGCCTTTGAACTAACATATTATCTCCATTGTTGCAGTTGGGTAATCCTGTTTTAGAATTTGCTACAGATTTGAATTCAAGAGCTGAGTACTTGTGGTCTCATGGGTTGATATCAGATTCAACATATAGAATGTTCACTGCTGCTTGTAACTATTCAAGATATGTGAGTGAATACTACAGAGACTCAGTTTCAACTATTTGTTCGCGCGTTATGCACCTGGTTAACAAAGAAACCAGTAGGTTTGTGGACAAATATGATGTCACCCTTGATGTTTGTATTCCATCCATTCTCTCACAGTCAAAGGTGTTAAGACCACAGGTAAGTCCTCCCTGCAAAATCAATTCTCTTCCAACTTTCTTGTCCATTTACTCTTTCTAAAGTCAACCTCTTGCTTGTAATTCTTCAATGGCAGCAATTTTCTGAGAGGATAGATGTATGCGTTGATGATGAAACCATGAATTATCTGAATCGAAAGGATGTGCAGAAGGCTTTCCATGCCCGGCTTGTTGGAGTTGGCAAATGGGAAGCTTGTAGCAAGTAATTTCTCTTGTACCTTGCCAGTATTTTTTTTGAAAAAACAACCATTTTAGCTGCCTCTGTAAAGTTGCCTGAGCATTAGTTCTTCATTTCTTCTTCTTCTTTTTAATCACAGCATTCTGGATTATGAGGTGCTTAACCTAGAGATACCCACAATCCATATTGTTGGATCACTTGTCAAGGCTGGAATTCGAGTGTTGGTTTACAGGTAACTTCAGTCTTAACTCAGTTCTTAATTAGATTATTAAGGTGTTAAACATATTCTTATAACATAAATTATACAGTGGGGATCAAGATTCTGTGGTTCCACTGACTGGTAGCCGCACACTTGTTCATAGACTGGCAAAGGACTTAAGACTCCACACAACTGTACCTTACAGAGCTTGGTTTGCAGGAAAACAGGTAATACAATATCTCATAACACAAAGCTAATCAAGCATAAGCGGTGAGAAATCATATCAGATAGATATTGGCTCCATTCTACCTTGTAGGTTGGTGGATGGACTCAAGTTTATGGCGACGTCCTCTCATTTGCCACAATCAGAGGTGCTTCTCATGAGGTTCCATACTCGCAGCCTGAGAGATCACTGGTGCTATTCAAGTCGTTCCTGAAAGGTCAACATTTATCAGAAGTTTTCTGATGTTGTGGTGAGGCCCAAAGTCGTATAATGATGAGAGATGTATGTACAAGTAACATATATATTAGTTGCTGTAGTCACCAAAGCATTCTTTGTCTTGGCTTGGAGAAAGAAAAGTGTATGTGTGATCATGAGATTTTCTCAATAGAAAGGATCTTTGAATTGAAGAATTTCTGCGAGTGTTATTAAAATGAATGCTCTGTTTTAGCAACTAGAGTAGATTGGATTAAGTAAAATGATTCCATAGTGAACTGATTTAGTCACAAGCAGCTTGAGGCTCACATGTTTGTCCACTAATTTGGTATGAATTTGGAAACACTGTAATAGCAAAGGCATTGGTAACTTGAATAAATTCAAGAAGCAATACTTGTGAGCGAGCAGATCCATCCATTACTCAACTGTCTCAGTGTAAATTGCCAATTGTTCTCCATGCAATTGAATTGCAGAGATATCAAACTCTCGTAGGTAATGGTAAATTTCAAGATCAGTTGGAAGTTCCAAACTTCACCGGTTTATAAGGAATAGGAATAATAGTCACGCTGATCACGTGTGATAACCGATAGACCTCAAACACAGAAAAAGTCAGGTCTGAGCTTTCTAACAGCCCAGCACGTCAGTCTACTCTCATGAACATGGCCCGAGTTTCATACCAATAGATCTGTGTGTCGGAGCTCAATAGGAAGGGATTCAATTCAGCTAACTTATAAATCGATAAGACAACAGATCACATATGTCTAGTATTGTGCTAATATAGGCACTAGAAGAAATTAAATAGTTATTTGACTACGGCTCTGCACAATAACGAAATTTCATGATAACAGTATAATATCATATTATACATGTCAGTGCCAATTACAAATCACGAAATGACAAAATAAAAAAAAGAATAAAGGCAAAGAAAATGAATTATTGAAACCAAATTCACATAAACATATACTAATTTTATTCTCGATCGCATATCATATTAACATGTAAGAGAGTAAATAAGGATATTAGTAGTTGCTCAAAAATAATATAACAACATAATGAGCCAAAGCCGATCCTCTCCAATAACCCCAAAAAAATAGAGGGGGGAATTTTTGTTTTGGGTAGGAAACCAAGGTCACCATTGATAAGCAAGACCAGCAAACCATCAATGGACCATTCTACAGTGTGATGGTCATGAATGCACAAAACCAAACAAAGCCCTTCTCTCTTTTTAACATCTTCTTCCCCTTGTATGATTTCTCGTGGACCCTGCCTGGTTTCTGTGCACAGTAAGGAAAAATTCTTTCCTTTATCCGAAAATCAACTGCCCACCCCACACAGAAAAAGCAATAGCGCTGCTTTTTTTCTCAAATTGGTTTTTCAGGGTGACCGAACCGTGGCCATGTTAAACCGAATCGGGTTGATATTATTTTTAAATTCTTTAATAATTTATGCTAACTTTAATAATTTAATTTAATTCATCATTATTTAGTAATTCATTAATATTATTATATGGTCGAATTTTAATTGAATTTCACCTTCTTATAAAGTTATAATTTTTTCAAAGCAAGTGCCTGCTTTTTCTCTCGAGCTGCTGCTGGTATCAGTTCGGATGCCATCCGCCATCCCAATTTCAAAAAGAAAATATAAAATCGAAACAACCCAAGAAAAATAAAATGTCAAAACAGCAAAAGGGAAGCTCTGTATCAATCATCGACAGCACCCTACAGGCCCAGGTAAAACCCTTTTCTCTGAGCATAAATCATCATTGCACCTATGCATACATGCAATTCTCATTGTTAATGTAGATGGAAGCCCTCGAGTTTTAAGGATCTAGGAATATTGGGGATTGATAACATCCCACATTTTCATCCCAAGAGCGGAGTTTACGGTTTATTTGTATCCATGGAAATTGCAGGACAAAGAGGAGGAGAGGGAACTGGACCTGGGATCCGACGAGCCTGACACGGCTTTACCTCTCACCGTTACGTCCCGGGTAAATATGTGTTCTTTTCCTTGTTACTCTCTGCTTTGCAGAGGGAGGAAGCCACTGAACTGTGGCTTTAAATGAATAACTTTCCATATTTGGAAATGGGAAATTATGGAAATGCAGGTATTGTATGTGTTGGGAGATATAACGACGGGTCCGGCTCATCGATTTGCTTAATGGCTGGAGTTGGTTCGTAAAAGAAGCAGGAAACTCGCGCCTCTGGGTTCCCGCCGCCTTCACGGGCTCGAAAATCCTCCGGGTCTTCCATCTTTCTACTCTTATCACTGTGCATTTCCATAAAAGTGTTGTGATAAACTCTTTTTTTTTAGTCTTTTTTTTTTTGTTTTAATTTTAAATTTATTTTTTATTTTTTAATTAATAATTTCTCTTTAAAAAATTATTTTAATTTAATATTGACTATGAATATTTAATACATTTATAATCAATATTAAAAAATTTATTATATTATTTTGTTAATTTAAAAAAAATAATCTTTATATTTTAATGATAAAAAGCTATGTAAAATTCAGATTTTAAATGTTATAAAAATGTTGATAATGATTTTTCAATGGATGTGTTAAAAATAATTGTTGTTTATAAGAATAAATATTTATATTTAGTTTAAAAATAATAAGAATGATGAAAATTAAATGAATTTGAATTTATTATTAATTTGTCTAATATAAAATAGTACAATTGAATTCTATTATATTTAAATCAATTTAAAAACAAATGAATTTTTTTCTGAATAGAAATGAATTAAATTCTATTGATAGAATTCAATTTTTTTTCTTAAAAAAGTCATACCAAACGAGGGCATAATGTTTCCGTTTGAAACTTCTTACTTTGGCAGTCAAGTTCCTAGTGCTTCAGATTTTAGTTTGGAAAGTCTCATATCCCTTGATTTGGAGATTTTTCTAGGTAATGCATGGATTTTTTTTTTCAGTCTCCAACTGATCTCCCACTTGTTTAAATATGGACCAGTAACTGCTTGCAAGAAAGGATGCTTGTGGTATAATACATAACAAAATATTTCATTTTTCCACAGAATATACTGTGTGTTTTCTTGCTTGCATGCTATGTCTTGTTATGTTGTGTGGCACAGCTGTAACTCCATGATCTTTCAAACATGACCCAAACAGAGGAGCAGTTCTCTGCTAGAGGAACTAGTACTTGTCTATGTATATATAGTTGCTTCTTATTCAAGATACAAAATTCCACCAAAAATTGTAGTCTATTTGAAAAAGAAAGAAAGAAACAAAGAAATAGAAAGAAAGAGTAATCAAGTAGTTGCTTTTTCCTTAATTAAACATTCTATTACAAGCCTATGTCTTATTGTTTGAACTGTTACCATTATGCCAGGTCGATGCTGAATCAAATAAAGAACTGGAGCAATGGAATGAAATGCTAGGAAATGATGCTATCAAACTCTGTCAAGAGAACAATTTCAATACAGGATATTTTGAGGGCAGCGATGACAACTCTGTTGTTGATGCTTATGAGTTGAAGGTAAATATCCACTTAACAAATAGGTGCATATCTACACAGATGCAGGACTTCTTTAAATTCTATGTGCAATATAGTTTATTAATCTCACAAAAGATGGTCTTTTCTGTCCTCTTGTTTCCCTTCTTATTTTTCCCGAGTCTAAACCCCATGTCATTTAAATTGATTTGCAGGTCAGACTAGAACACATCCTTGAGAGAATATCATTGATCTCTGATGCTGCAAATACAGAGAAACCATCATTAATCACAAATAGCTTGTTCATTGGTGGGGCACTAGCTGCTAGATCCACTTACACTTTACAACATGTAGGAATTACTCATATAATGTGTCTGTGTGCCAATGAAATTGGACAGTCAGATTCTCAGTACCCTGATCTGTTTGATTATCAAAATTATTCTGTGAGTGATTTTTTTTTCCTCCAATTACTTCACTAGGTCTATAGTTTAGTGGGCAATGTTGCTGCTTTATTTTATGTTTTTAACCCTGGATCATGGTTTCGTTAGATTCCTTTTTGTCATCAACAACAATCAAGCAAAGAAATCAATAGACATAAGAGCTACAATAACTAATTGCAGTACTTATAGTCTTTTTCTTTGTAAATTTGTAACTATTTGCACACTTCCCTCCAATAGTTGATACTTTATGGAAAAGCTTCTGGTTTTGGTCTTTTTTTACCCTGTTTAGTCCTTAATTTTCCTCATCCTTTCAGGAAAATTGCATGAGATATGGTGGTTAACGATTTTGATATGGTGTTAATGATCATTGATATTTTTGAAGTCCTCATTTAGCAGGTTCTGGTCTATGTTTGGAATTGTTTACTGATAGTAGTAATCATCTTACCTGAACAGATATGTGACAACGAAGATACAAAATATCAGCTCTATCTTTGAAGAAGCCTCTGATTTTATAGATCATGTAGAATCAATAGGCAGGAGGGTTCTAGTCCATTGCTTTGAAGGCAAGAGTAGAAGTGCCACATTGGTTCTTGCTTACTTGACGCTTAAGAAGTAAGAGAAACTTGCTGGGTAGACATAAAGTGGCCAGGCGGAAAGTCCAACTTCCACTCTGGCTGCTCCTATACATATTCTGCACGCTGAGCATTTTCTGGTTGATGCAGGAACTTGACTTTATTAGATGCATGGAATGCCCTCAGACGAGTGCATCGCCGAGCTCAGCCGAATGATGGATTTCAAGAATTTTATTGGATCTTGACAGAAAACTACATGGGAAGGTATCAATGGAGTGGCAACAGCGGAAGCCGACAATGAAAGTGTGTCCCATCTGTGGGAGGAATGCTGGTCTAAGCAGCAGTTCGCTGAAGCTTCATTTGCAAAAATCTCACAAGCGGTTATCTTCAGGAAGTGTAGATAGTGCCATGAGAATGGAGATACAAAATGCTCTGGATGCTCTAAAAAGGACTAGAGTTGGGAGTGCGAGTCCTACACCGTCTTCTTCAGTTATGGAATAGGCAAATCCAAATCCTTGAATATTGAAGCGATGGATTCGATGAGAAATTACGTTTCTAAAGCCCCAGAGTTCTGGCAAATGGAAAATCTACCCTCTGTTTTATTCAACATCAAGAGGATCAAGATCAAGAAGATGAGAAACACCTTATTCTCTGATGGAAACACTTTCTCAACTGTACAATGGAATGGATGCGGATGATGGCGTATCTCACATGCTTTTTGCCATTGCGTCATCACTTGTCATAAAGAATTGTCCTAAGGCAGTGCGACGTTGAAATGCTACGAGCCTTTTGTTGGTCGGTAGCAGCTGGGTAGCTTCCGCCTCCAGTTGAATAGAAGCGTGTGGTTTCGGTTCAATGATTTTGATTTTCGATACGTTGATATTATGTCATATTACCATATAATATATTTATTAATTATTTAATGTATGCATAATTAAGAACATATTTAAACAATTAAGAAATATTTTTATTAAAAAATATTTAAAATAAATTAAATATAATCTTGAAAGATAAATATCCTTTAAATTTTAAAATAGAATAAATAAAATTTTCAACTTTTAAAAATAAATTAAGTCTTCATTTATTTATGAAAAATAATTTATATTAAAAAATATTGTTAAAAAATATTTTTTAATAAATATTTTTAGGTAATTTATTAAAATGAATTAAATATAATCTTGAAAGATAATTTATTTTTTAAAAAATGAAATTTATATATAAAAATTCTATTAAGGATTAAAAGCATGAAAAATTATTTTTAATTATTTTTTAATATTTTTATTAATTAAAATTTTTAAATATTTCAAATGATAAAAAATAATATTTTGTATGAGATAAACGGAGCTTGAAAAAATTACATTATAATTTGCTTGAAATTCTACTTCAGTCAGAATAAATTTTGTGTATAAAGTCTCATCAACTACCTTATGTATCCTTGCAACATCATAATAAGCATTTAGCCTATAATTAAGGAAATTGATAAGTTGTAGTCAGTTTAAATGATTCAAAAACTTCTTTAAAAAATTATTTCATTCATTATAGGACCATTACTAAGATTTAATACGATATAATTTTAATTAGTTTGTTAAAATATAGTAAAAAATATAAGTTGAACTGATATCAATAAATAATGTTAATCACAAACTGTAATTAATATGTATAGAAACTAAAACATTAAAATTTAGAGATTTTATTTTAATTTATTTTTAAAATATTAATTAATCTACTTTAATATTTAAAGAGCTTATTAAACCCAAAAAATTTCAAAATCTATACAAACTATTAGATTACATTTTAATGGTCAAAATAAATCTTACGCCCCTCGCATCTAGGAAAAGGAATAAACACTGTATTGCATTGCATGTTGATATCACAATTTTCCGTTACACGACACAATTAAAAAAATAAATTTAAAAACGAAAAAGAAAATTACGACTCACCCATGACTATATCCGTTTATTATAAGAGCCAACCCAAATGCCAGGATTCCACTTTATCTGCAAACCTAACTATTTATGCTATTCATGGTTGATATGATTACAGCCTTCAAACCCCAGCCCGCGATTAATCAACGGCTCAATTCCACTGCCAAGTGGCCATTTCCCTAAACAGACTACAACTACATTGCCAAATTTAAGTTTAAACCATGCAGTACAGGCAAAACACGGGCAAAGGTTTCCGAGAAGGGAGCCAGAGCTTTGGGCTTACACGATAGACAACACATCTGGCAATGACTCGGGAGATCCGCTGCTGCCATTGAGCACAATAACATTCCCATCAGAATCAACATCTACGATAACCGAGTCACCCTCTTTGATATCTCCTGCAAGCATTTTCTCAGCCATGCTGTCCTCCAGCAGTCTCATTATGGCTCTTCTTAATGGCCTTGCCCCATAGCTTGGGTTATATCCTTCTTCAACCACCCTCTCCCTAAATCTCTCTGTCACTTGAAGTTCTATGTCTTTGCCCTTCAGCCTGTCAAATACCTCCTTCAACATTATATCAGCTATCTCCTTGACCTCAAGCTTAGTGAGTTGCCGAAACACGATCATCTCATCCAACCTATTTAAGAATTCTGGCCTGAAATACTGCTTCAATTCCTCTGTCACCAGACTCTTTATTCGATTGTAACTGCTATCCTTCTCATCATAATCAAGGTCAAATCCTATCCTTCTTCCTCCCTTCTCGATAACACTGCTTCCAACATTTGATGTCATTATCAAAAGGGTATTCTTGAAGTCCACTGTTCTACCCTTGCTGTCTGTCAACCTTCCATCTTCAAGAATCTGAAGCATCATGTTGAAGACATCAGGATGGGCCTTCTCAATCTCATCAAAGAGTATTACAGTGTAAGGCCGACGCCGAACAGCCTCTGTCAACTGCCCTCCCTCGGTGTAACCAACATAACCAGGGGGTGAACCTATGAGCTTGGAGACGGTGTGCCTTTCCATGAACTCACTCATATCAAGGCGGATCATGGCTTCCTCAGAGCCAAAGTAGTAAGCAGCTAGTGCTTTTGCCAGTTCTGACTTCCCTACGCCAGTTGGACCAGAAAATATGAAGCTAGCAATTGGACGATTGGGGTTCTTGAGTCCAACACGGGCTCGGCGAATAGCACGGCTAATGGCTTTGACAGCTTCATCCTGACCGATGACTCTCTTGTGCAAGGTCTCTTCCATCTTCAAGAGGCGATCAGATTCATCGGTTGAAACTTTCTCAACAGGAATGCCGGTCCAAGAAGAAACAATGTGCTGAATGTCTGATTCAGTGACAATAGGACCTACATCCCCTGCCTCAGTCTCAGCCTTACTCATCTCCTTGCCTTTCTCCACGATAGCTGCAATTTGTGCCCTTAGGTCCATTTCACGATCCCGTAATTCACCAGCCTGTTCAGGATTATGCATTGTAATTCAATGGAATAGAATGGGAGATATCCGCTACATAGATGGATAAAAAGGGAAGTGGATCAGAGAGGACTCAGGGTGTGGGTGCATGTGTCGGAAACCTTAACTCTTCTCCACAGAAACAAATGGGCAGATTCCTCGAGAACTAAAAGGTGCAAGCAGCAAAGCACACACTACCTTTTCAAAGTCTTGGCTACGGACAGCTTCATCCTTCTCCTTTGTTATTTGCCTGACCTCTTTCTCAAGCTCCCTAGCTTCCTCAGGAACCTGCAAAACAGATTGGACAATGAGCAACTCAGAAAAAAAAAAAAAAGAAAGATTGGTGATTCCAGGAAAACTGAAGTACAAGCTCATGCCTGTGCATGACGAAGGCGAACCCGAGAACCAGCTTCATCAATCAAGTCAATTGCCTTATCAGGCAGAAAACGATCACTGAAGAAACAAATAAATTAAATGAGAAAAGAAGAGAACTTCTGGAAGAATAATTTTGAACAATATAAAAAGAAATTAAAGGAAAAAAAAATGATGATGAAATGAGAAAAAAAAAATACCAAGGATTATGATGTATTTGGAAGATATACATTCGTACCAAATAGGAACGAACAGAAAAACTAAAAAGGGAATCCCTATTCCCAAATAACATTAAACCCCAGGTTACCTAAAACAGGAAATTACATAACATTCATAAATCCAACAACAAATGACAAATTAAAAAATTGAGAAATAAATCAAAATAACTTCCACATTTCTTTTCCTTGGACTGCATCACAACTGCAAACTTGGAACTAACGCTATATATGCTAGAAAAATAGATTCCAAGAAACTCATTATTTGTTCTACATGCTCATATAAGAATCATAAGAACAACAACAGTGACTACCAGGAAATCATAAGGGTATGAGCAACAATCGCAATCCAAGAGAATGCCAATACATATGAATAATGATGTCCCTAAAAACAATGGCGATTTCAAATATTTTGATTTCTCCCAAATTATTTTAATCCTTTATCTGAGTTCCTTTGCGAGGCTTCATGATATCGCAAAAGAGTGCAAACAATATCAACATATACATACTATTATGTTCACAAAAGCATAAGCTATTACTTCTCTCTTATTAACTATCTGTGGAAACAACAAGACTTATCGCATAGAATCAGAAGAAAGATGAGGTGTCAAAATAGATGTATTACATGGATCACATACCTGATGTATTGATATGACAACTGTGCAGCGGATACTAGTGCTTCATCTGTGTAACGGAGCTTGTGGTGGATCTCATATCGCTCTCGCAGCCCTTTCAGAATCTCAATTGTTTCATCAACAGATGGCTCAGGCACTTTGACCGGCTGGAATCGTCTTTCCAAAGCAGGGTCCTTCTCAATGTGCTTTCTGTATTCATCCAATGTGGTAGCTCCAATACACTGGAGAAGTTAAGAAAAATATGAAATTTTTTGGACATGGTTTCAACTGCAAACAGATCATCAACTTGGCCACAGAATTGGAAGGAAGAATGTTACATCACTTTCTTTTCTTGTAGTTAAACAAGAAAACAATTCAGTGAAGTAAAAGAAAAATAATTTGTGGTTATCTGTGACTGGTCCAAATTGATCAGGCATGAAAATAAGAAATCATCATATTCAAGTCCAAAAATTACTCATTGACTTCTGGGAAAATGAGCTACCAGTTAATGTTTCCAAAAAAAAAAAAAAGAGAGAAAAGCAGAAGAAAAATACTAGTATAGGACAGACTACAACAAAACCAAACAGTTTCAGCTTAAAAATAGTTAAATTATTCCCCCCCCCCTTCCAAAACAAGTCGTGGAATCATAGATATTAAAGTTACCTGCAATTCACCTCTCGCAAGCGCTGGTTTCAAGATATTAGCTGCATCAATTGCACCTTCTGCTGCTCCAGCTCCAATTAATGTATGCACTTCATCAATAAAAAGAATTATTTCATCACTTTGTTTGATTTCTTCCATTAGCTTCTTCAATCTTTCCTCAAACTCTCCTCGGTACTTAGTTCCAGCAACAAGAAGACCCATATCCAGGGTAATGACCTGCATCACAAAATACATATAAATCAATTACAAGCACACACACAGCCACAAATATATAGCTAATAAGTTTTTTGCCACAAGGACAAAATACATTTCCCAAAAAATTTTATTAGAACTGTACGAGTAGGAAAGATAGAGAATGCATGCAGTAAGCCAGTGCGTGAACATGCACAAAGAGAAAAGAGAATTCATGTCACACTTAGTTTAATCCCTAATGTCCAATACAATCAGGTACCCATCTCAAGCATTTTTCTAACTGACAGCCACGTGCGGATACTAGAACCAGCAGTCATCTCAACTGTAGGGTAACAAAAGCAGGTAATTTGAAATATAGAATCATTCTATACAATGAAGATGTGAAAGAAAAACAAAATAACCAATTTCCACAATGAAATTTTCAATCAGAAAATAGCACAACAAATTAAACCTAGTATTTTAGCAAATAAGGTCACCAAGGCCTACACCAGAACCATTTTTATCAATAACCAAGTTATAGTTCCAAAAAAATGAAACGAAAATATCTGCAGATGAATCATTTGAAGAGATTGAACCAACACTCACCTTCTTTCTCTCGATTGTTTCAGGAACATCACCACTTGCTATACGTTGAGCGAGACCTTCTGCAATTGCTGTTTTTCCAACACCCGGTTCTCCAATAAGACAGGGGTTGTTTTTAGTTCGCCGACCCAAGATTTGGACGACACGTTCTATTTGTGGCTGTCTTCCAACAACTGGATCCAGTTTACCCTGAAAGGAGAAAAAAATCCACTAAGAACAACTCCAAAAATGTAACGTAGTCAGCAAAACAGATTAGCATTCACTTACCTCCTCTGCTAGCTTGGTCAAATTAGTCCCATACTCTTCAAGTGTAGGCATCTTATTGCTGCCACCTCCTGGTCCAACAGGAGCAGGAATATTTTCTGTGCTTTCACCCACCATGCGAATGACCTAATTGAATTGGTAAGATTTTTAATTCAATTAACTTTCAATTTGCCAAGGCAATCACAGGATTCTACAACAATCAAATATGCATTTCTTACCTGTGTGCGGATGTTGCTAGTGTCAGCACCTAAATTCTCAAGAACACGAGCTGCTACACCTTCACCTTCACGTAGCAGCCCGAGAAGCAAGTGCTCAGATCCAATATAGTTGTGACCTGAAAGGTTTGTGGAAATTGGATTAGATAAGATAACCACGTTTAAAAAAAATTGAAAAATAAATAAAAAAGAGTTGAAAGTAAGCATTTGTACCCTTTCAAAAAAAAAGAAAAAGATAAACAGAATGCAAGCATTTGTATGAAGATTTATGCAAAAATTAGAACAAATCCACAAAGTACTGAAAATTCATACATGAATTGGATATAGTGAACCATACATGCCAAGAATGCCCGTGTCACATTTTGAGATTTACATTTACTGAATTCAGTGTATAAAAACACACAGCAAAATTAAACAAGGTTTTCAACTTAAAGGCAAGCACTACAATCCAGGGGGCAACATATGATAATTGCCAAACACCTAGTTTCTGCAACATGTTAAACCCTAGTTCTGAAGTCCATGCCAGAAAAGAGGAAGGAAAGAAAATGATTCCTACCAAGCTGGCGGGCTTCCTCAAGTGAGAGTTCCAGCACACGCTTTGCACGAGGAGTAAATGGAATTTCCACAGCAACAAATCCACTGCCCCTCCCTATTATCTTCTCCACTTCTACACGTGCATCCTTGAGATTGATTCCCATAGATTTGAGCACCTTTGCCGCAATACCAGTTCCTTCACCAATAAGACCCAGCAAAATTTGCTCCGTGCCAACAAAGTTGTGACCAAGCCGTCTTGCTTCCTCCTGGGCAAGCATGATTACTTTAATTGCTTTTTCCGTGAAGCGTTCAAACATTGCCCTAGGTGAAAACCGCTTTGCCTTCTGTTGCCTGCGGGACATTGTGATTCCAACCTTGGAATGGAAATCTTGTCCGGATCTTAGCAACATATCTAAAGAGTTTGAACTTCGCAGACCTGAGAATCCTCTCAATACCAATGTTGGTGATCGTGAACTACACATCATTTTAGTGGTTGCCCTTCTTGATGTTTCAGATTCTTGAGATTGGCCATGCTTTACACCAGAAGCTATGGCAGGAATATTAGTAGAATGAACCAGAAGCCTTGCCATGTGATATCCCACAAGAACAGTCTGCATTGCATTATTTTGCATCTTAGCAAATAAAACACTTTATATGAAGAGATAAAGAAAAACTCAGGCCCCTAATTATTGTGAAAAGTGAAATATGAAATAGCAGTCGGCCTGCTGCAATTATATTAAAAGAGCACCACTAAAATACACCAACAAAATCCTCAATAAAGATGTTATTCAGAATGGGAACTCTCCCTTGTTGCTAATTATATTTGTTATAACAAATTCATAGAGCAAGACTCCAATGTCAGGACTCAGTGAAGTACATAAAAAAAAACTATGAAAAAAAGAAGAACTACATCATCATTAATCAGTTTCAACAGAGAAACACAAAATTATCGCATTATCTATACTCGGTTAGCAAAAGAAAAATAAATTTGCCAAGAAATCCAGCTATAAAAGTGCATGCACGGTATGCAAGTCAGGGTTAAAAGAAAATTTTGTTCGAGATGCAAATTTTGATCAAAGGACTAAGACATATAGACCGCCATGCCCCAAAAGGGGGCTATAAGAAAGTAGAAAGCACAAGTGGCCTTAAAGGGTATTACTATGAACTCTAATAGAATAACTACCAATACATAAACTGAAGCTTCTTCATCACTAAGCACCTAAGGGGTTTACATTCTTCATTTCAATTCTTGAGAACAACCCAGGTATGATTATGACCAGAATTCATTTCTATCAGCTTTTGAAACTATAAATTCAATATTAAAAAGCAACCAGTATCAAACCAAGCCCGCAAACATTTCAGTAAAGATAAAATTTATAAAAAAGAAAAGTGCCACCTGCCTATTCGGAAGGCAAAATCTAACAGAAAGAAAATCCACCAATTTATATCCTGCTGATGAAATATAGCAAAACAAAAACTAAAGAGTTTCGAGCTCAAGTATAATAAGGATAGATATATCGGAAACTTAGCTAACATGATTAATTACAAAATAAAAGAGGGAGAAAAAAAAAAAATTTGTGAGCATCGAAACAGGGATACATCTAATCAACAGCAGGTCAAAAACCCTAAGTTCCAGAGCAGAAATGCAAGAAGTACAAAAAATCAAACAAGCTTACCAAAAATTCCAAGAATTAAATCGATCAGAAGAACGATCAAGAAGAACAGAAGTAAAAATAAAAATCCAGAGGGAGAGAGAGAGACCTGAAGAGGTCTTTCTTTTTTCTTTTTTTTCCTTCGTTGAAGAGAGAGGCCCCTCTTTTATGGTCGGCCGAGAAGGAAGGATAGATAATTAGATATATAGGTGTGGTTTATAATATTAGACGCTGTTTTTGTTACTCTCCTCTCTAGATTTTTTCATTTTTCATTTTATCCATTTTAGTCTCCTCCGTATCCGTACCGTATACCATCCCATCAGCGTTTCAAGGACCTTCATCCGGTAAAAGCCACATTGGCTTCTTCGATGCAATGTCACTGGCGCCTCCACACCGTCAGATTCGTAGAATATTACACGTGGTTTATAGATTAAACCATTGCCGATAATTAAAGCGGGTAGGTTCCGGAATCCCGTCGAGTCCCTAGATTTTTTACGTTTTCCATATGTGCCTAATTTGGCCCTTTCTTGCTCCGTCGCTGTAGATTAGTAGTATACGATACGTGAACCGAATCTCCCTTGACATAAACGACGTTATATTTACTCGAATTAGTTAAATTACTAATAATATATCTTTCATATATAGTTTAAAATAAATAAATAAAAAATTATTATGCTTACGAGTATCTGTAATTCTCTCATCTATCATCTATTTAGCTCGTATTTAATAGAATAAAGGCTAAAAGCATAAATCACATTGGGTATTGAAATATGTTTTCTAGAAAAAAGGATGAGTGATACGTGAGCTTATAGGTGGGGGTAGAGAAGAGCAACTTGTAAGAAGTAGGGCCTTACATTTTTAGGAAACGTCAGTGAATGAGATGGGTGGTGGGTCCCAGTTGTTGATAATTATTGGATCGGCCGCCAATATTTGACCTTGTTTGGCAACTCCACCGGAATCTCCTGTTTTTATAATCTCTTCCGTTAAATGGTTATGTAATTTGATGACCAGAATCGTCACACTTAATTTCGATGTTTGGAGTTTGAAACTTCTCTCCCCCAAATTCATCTGAATATTCCAGATGGTATTTCAATTAATTGCAAAATCATCCCCTTAAGATGAACTCCAAATATTCAAAGATTCACAGTCCACACAATCAAAATATTGATTATTCCAAATCATGATTATAAATTATTGACATGATTCTAAGTAGATAAAAAGTATAACACCAAACATAGTGCAATTGAAAGCCCTAAGACTATTTTTAATATCAACTTACTTTTCTTCACTGATTTAATCATCAAAAGATTTAATCATTAAAATGATTATAGCAATTAACTCAATTGCCGCTATTAATATTTTATAACTCAATTTAATTATAATAATATTAAATTCTAACATATTCTTATTAAAAGGAAAAAAAAGAAAGGAAAATAAAAAAAGGCAAAATTTGCTTACATTTTATTTATATTCATAGTATTCTATATATTTAGAATATAATAAATTTTCTTATTATTCATTGTATCATTCAAATTTACACTCATTCTGTAATTTACTAATTGTAGTGTTTTTAATATCCCATCATATATATCTAATTTATTATAACTTCTCTTTTATTAAAAAAAATATAATCAATAAAACACAAATAGAATAATTTATTTTAATATATTTCGAAATTATTTTGATATGACATTATTTTATTTTAATTAACCATATCAATTTGCCATTAAAATCTCAATTGTTTTAGCGATTATGAATTTTCTATCAGGTGATTAACAATTTAACTTATTAGTTTTGATTGCTAATATTTAAATTTCTAATGGTTGACAATCTTTTTTTGACCAAATATTGGCCTTATACCAAATTTTGTTGATCTTCTCATTGAAGTGAGGATTTGAGTTTGAACATTACCACACATCAAATGGTTGAAATTATTGGGTGAAGTGAAGACAAGTATGAGTTTTTTTTATTAAAAAAATGTTTAATTTGATTTGTTTCTATAACTAAAGTCAAATCATTCGACGTTAGACGAAAGCTGGAGTTAAACAAAGAAAAATTTTAAGGATTGTTAATGGGCTATCCACATTGTGTAGCTTAATTGCTTTAGATATTTCTATATTGTTATTTTTATGAATATTTATTACTTAACCTCTCCATTCTGTCACTAATTATAAATTGATACATTAATTTTAAAAATTAAACTATTTAATCCTTAAATTTTAATTTTATCAAAATCAAAATTCTTTATTTATTTTACCATTGAAAATACTCTTCTATCATTTTTAACTAAATTTTCGCTTTTGATTTGAAAATACTCTTCTATCATTTTTAACTAGATTTTCCCTTTTGATAAAAGAATGAATGAAAAATTTCTCTAGTAACGACACAAAATAAGCAATGAATTGTTATCATAAAACATGATCACGTGACAAACGTCTTATAAATTAATATAAAATTCTATCTGAAAAATGGAAGGTCTAGATGACCGAAATGTCCGATTTTTCATCAAAACTCGTATATTCTAAAACAGACCGAGTTTTCACATTAAGTTACCATTAAAGTTAATTTAGCAGATTGCTATTACGTCAGTAATCGCGAGAATTTCGATCGATTAACCGACAGTACCCTTCGTCAATTAATCGACCATATCATTATAGGATTATTAGAAAATATTATAATTAACATCTCTTACAATATAAAAATAAAAGTTTATATATGCAAAAATACATTATTCTCACACAAATACTCTTAACTTTTAAACGTTATATTCGCACTTATATTTAATTTATTGATTAGAGTGTTAGAGTGATTGCCGTAAACGCCAATCACCTAATATTATCTATTTTGTAAATGGACCAATCACATTACAGATTCATTTCGACCATATAATTAAAATAATTTCAGTAATATCATTATCCATCTTTTAGGTTCTTAACTTATCTCAATCTCTCACTTTCCTTCCTCTTCTTACTCACAATTGTAAAGCTCTGCAAATCTTAAAATGCATCCATTCTCGTCACTTCCCCAACAATGATGGCAAAATCTCCCAAGCTACTTGAACCAAACAGACAACAAAGGTGGGATCATTGGAGGGCATCTAGACCATTCATGAGAAAGTAAGTTGTACATCCAAATAACAAATCCTGATAATTGACGAGTAATTCAATCCCTACTGCAAGAGATTCCTTGTATGCATTTGCCTCACAAGATCAAAAGCAGTGTTCAATAACACTAACCTCTGTATAAATATCCACTTACAAGCAGTGCTTTGAATTTTTAATTCACGCAAGCACATAATTGGATAATATGATATGCATAGGCATCAAGATTTTCTATATTTATTTCCACGAGAGTGTTCCATTTCCTCCAATGATATTTGCACCAAATCAAAACTAAGCATTTCCCTTTCATGCCACCCTTTCCGTTAATATTGTTATTATATATTATCTCCATTTTATAATTAATTTTTATTGATCTTAAAATTATTATTTATTTTTATTTTTTAAAATATTAAATTAAATATTTATGTAAGGTATTCATTAAATGCTTGTATATAAAATGGTAAATATTGGAGGGTGGGGTAACCCAAAATCAAGGGTAGCTTTCAATGTCCCAAATTCACGGGGTTTGCGCGAGAAAAATTAAAGGCCATTCAGTACTCCCAAGCCAGTAATTAAACAAATGCCCAAATCAACTGCATCTTATTCAAGATTCTTGTCCACCTCTTCTTTATTGTCTGGCCTTCGTGTGGCGTCTCCTTCCCACGCGGTACTAACTTTTAAATCTTTTTTAAATATATTTTATATTTTCATTTCATCTAATAAATAATAATTTCAAAGAAATTTAAAAAATAAAAAAACTATAAAACAAAATGAATATTTTATTAAAATATGTGCATAATTATCAAATTTAAACATAAAGTTAAATAAATAAAATTCAATGAATTAAGTAGACAATTCACTAAATTAAAATTTATATTTATTTGGACACGACGACAAACTTTATTTAATTAATTAATTAATTATTATTTATTTATATATATGTAAAAAAGAGAGAGAGAGAGGGGCAGCGATGGATGAAGTAAGAGAAAATAGGGAAAGGAGAGAAGTGTAGGGATGGGAAAGTAACGGTTGAGCAACCAAATCCTAAAAAGAAAAAACAAAGTTAAGGTATTGATTGGGTTTCTAGGTGCGGCGAAGTTAAAAGCTTCACGAGATACTCGACTTCTCAGCCTTTTTATTTTGCTAAAATTACTATATAATCTATATAATATAAAAAAATTAATTAATTTTTAAAAATTTATTAAAATACCACTATAATTTTAAAAATTCTACTAAAAAATTTCAAAAGTTAATTTGAAATACCGTTATTATTACTTTTCTAACGGATCAAATTGATGAAATAAATTTTTAATAGATTTTTTAAATTTTTAATAATATTAAATATATTTTTAAAATTAAAAAATTAATTAATTAATTTTTTCATACCATATAATAGATTAAATAATTTTCCTATTATCTTTTTATTCTCCTATGTTAACATTTCTTTCTAATCCCTTTCCTTTCGAGTTCGCTTGCTAATTTTTATTATAAATTTTGCTATTTATATCTCATAATTTAACTATAATATGGTTGCTGATACAAGAACAATGGTATTAATTCCTGAAATTCTCTTTTTATAAAAATTAAAAGAGAAAGTCACTATTTAATAAAATTAGATATTTAATTTATATTTTGAAAAATATATTAGTTAGTTGTTAATTTTTTAAATCATTAATTATTTAGTTATTCATGTAAATTATACTCACTAATTAATTATTATTTTAAAATTATTGAATAATTATAATTTTAAAATTGTAGAATAATCATTATACTTTGAAATTATAAACATTAATTAGAAAAAATAATATTTTAATTGTTTTAATCATTATTAATGGTTTTAATAAACAAAATAATTAAATAGTTGACAGTTTAAAAATGTAAATTAAATAGTTAACTATTTAAAAAAACAAAGACTATTTAATATGTTTTTTAAAATAAATAAATTAAATAATTATTTCATTAAATTATGGGATTCAATAATCAATTTTTCTACATTTAAATGTCAAATGATAAGGTATTCCCTGATTTGCCTATGACCTTAAACATTATGCTTCTGTTTATTTCATAAAAAAAATATTTAAGTAATTTTTTATATTTTAAAAATTTTATTACTACATTTGTATATAAATTTACTAATATATATTTTAAATTAAAATTAAATAATAAAAATAAGTTTTTTAAAATATCTTTTATGAAAAATATTAGAAATTATTTTCTCTAAAAAATTCTGGAGGCTAAAATTGGAAAGAAATTAAAATTTTATAATATTAGGGGGAAAATTTAGAGAGGGATAGGATAATGAGTTGGGTTGTCATATATTTATGATTAAAGTTATAACTTTTTTAGTTAAAGTTGAACATTATTAAGCACAGTAATTATTAATTTTAATGGTAGTTTTGGTAATAATAAGGATTACATCCACGTAACATGTTTATTTGCTGATTTTCCACATCAGACAAACTAAGATATAATAATCATGATGATTACTGTTATATGACAAATGCCAATTGGGATTTGGGCCCCACTTCCTTATACTAAATATTTGTATATATACACACAAACTACCAGCTGGAATACTTCATTGGCATACGATTGGTGGAGGAAGACAACCACCACAATCTTTTCATTTCTTACGTTTCATATTATTTACAACAATTTAATAAAAATTTTTATATTTAATAATTTATGCATTATTAATTTAATAATAAGAAGAAAGTATATTCAGATAAAACACAAAAATTTGTGAGAACGAAGCTTGCTTAAAGCAGTGATCAGTGTAACGTTCAAAGCGTCAGTGAAGCGCGTCACATCCTTCTCAGCTCTCACAACCCAATTTTCTTACAACAAAAAGCCATTTCCCTTTCCCTCTGCAACGTCCTCTTCTCCATTGCTCTCTCTCTCTCTCTCTCTCTCTCTCTCTCTCTTCAATCTTTTTCCTTATCTCACCCTTTTCTCAGCAATTTGTTTTGCTTCCCTCACTTTCCAGAGAAAACATAACAGAAAATTCAGAACCCAAAATGCTGTCTGGACTAAACGGCACGGTCTGGATGGGAGAGAAAGAAGCACAAGACTCCACCGCAAACAACAACATTAACAATGGCTGTGATGTGATAGAGAGCAAGCAAGAGATGGGTTCGCTTTCTACTTTCAAATCCATGCTCGAAGTAGAAGACGACTGGTACGTCACTAATACTAGTATCCACAATCATCAAGATACCATCAGAGACATCACATTTTCACCAAATCTTGCTGACCCAGATAATCTCTTGCTTCACTCTGTGGATTCCTCCTCTTCTTGCTCTCCAACTTCCTCTATTTTCAATAATCTGGACCCATCTCAGGTGCACCACTTTATGCACTCGAAGCCTACCTTATCTTCTCTCCTTAACGTAGTCTCTAATAACCCTTTAGAGCATGGCTTTGATTTGGGCGAAATTGGGTTCCTCGAGAACCAGGCAACTACTACTACAACTACAAACGCTGCTGGGGTCTTAGCCAACTACATAGGTTTTAGCTCAAATAATCAAATTAACACTTCTAATTTATGCTCTGATCCACCCTTTTCAACTACCCGCATGCTCCAATTGCCACAAAATGGTCCGGACTTTACAGGGTTTAGGGGTTTTGATGAGAGCTCAGGGAATACGCTGTTTTCAAGTAGGTCCAAGTTGTTGAGACCTCTTGAAACTTTCCCTTCAATAGGTGCACAGCCTACTTTGTTTCAAAAGAGAGCAGCTTTGAGGAAGAACTTGGGGGCTTTAAGTGGGATTGAGATTGACAAAGGGAAAAGAGAAATGACTCAGTTTGGCGGAGAGAATGAGAAGAAGAGAAAACTGGGTAACGTAGATGACGTTCTGGAGGATGTAAGCATTGATGGTTCGGGTTTGAATTATGATTCTGATGAGTTGACGGAGAATACTAAAATGGAGGAGATTGGTAAAAATGGAGGAAATAGCTCAAATGCAAATAGCAGTATCACTGGCTGTGGTGTTGGTGTTGGGGATCAGAAGGGGAAGAAGAAAGGGCTTCCTGCTAAGAATTTGATGGCAGAAAGGAGACGACGGAAGAAGCTCAATGATAGACTATACATGCTAAGGTCTGTAGTTCCAAAGATAAGCAAGGTAAGAATTTCTTTTCCACCATTTTCTTGTGAATTCCAAGTAAATGTGTTGCTTACATTTAGACACTTCACATTCTCCATTATTTGTCGGGTCACTGGCATAGAATAAATATTACATACTAGTCGCTTCATCAATGAAGTTGTGGCATTACACAATCTTTTTATCTTTGTTCTCCTTTCCTTCCTTCCTCCCGACAGTTCTTCTCTGCTAGACACAGCTGTGTTTTTAGTTTATAAGACATATAGGACGAGGGTTGAAACTTGGAACAGATGAAAAAGCAAGTTGGTTTCAACATCAAAAGTAAGAGATTACACTTAATGTCTATGAATTTCCAGAGTGTTTCCTCATATCAGAAAAAGAGTGGACAACCTCAATTTTTTATAAGTTAGATCATAAAGCATAGCCAAGTGTTCATTTGGTAAGTTCCAGGATTAAGTTAGACATCATATTGTTTTTGCTCACTTAAAATGTTGGTCAATCATAAAGACAATAGAGAATTCTAATCAAAGTCCCTAGATTTTTAAAAATTTCACTAGTTTGCCGTTATTTCAAAATTACTCGATCAATAAACTCAAACTCTTTAGTCATTTTGTGAAAAGAGGTGTGTTTTCCTAAAAACTTGGAGAGTTGATAGTAATTCTCTCAATAATAAAACAACCTTTTCAAAACTACTTTTTGCAACAGCTTCTAAAATATATATATTTTTTTAACCTTCAAATAATGCCAAATGGCTTATTTTTTCTGGAAATGTATTTTGTTTTTTTATTAAAATAATTATATAAATTCAGGCAAGTTACTGAAGAACTCATTTAAAAAAAAAAAAATCTATTTCCCAGAATCTGATTTGACTCAAACTAGCCTCCTCTTCTCAAAATCTGTGACAAGTTTCAGCTTGGACAGGAGAGTATTGTGAGGCAGTACAGATATGATAGAAACTGTGGACCATTGTTAAAGAACTTGCTGAATTCTTAACAAAAAGTTAAAAATTTCAGCAGTAATCAGACAAGACTGACTCCATAAACAAACCATGAATCAAGGACTTAATGTTAATTATTTTAGTTGACCGTGTCATGCTGCTGTTTGAGAAGAGCTACTGAATAAACACATGTGGAGCTTTGAACGTCCGATTATGCTTCATTAAAATGACATAATGTGAGTTACAACGTTGTTGTGGTGACAGATGGACAGGGCATCAATCCTTGGGGATGCAATTGAGTACTTGAAGGAACTTCTGCAGAGGATCAACGACCTCCATAATGAATTGGAGTCAACTCCTCCTGGCTCTTCTTTGACGCCCACAAGCTTTCACCCTTTGACACCTACTCCATCAACCCTGCCCAGCCATATCAAGGATAAACTATGCCCCAGCTCATTGCCAAGCCCAAATGGTCAACCAGCAAGGGTAATTATTTTTTTTTTCTTCAGGGAAACATTTTTGGTATAGTAAGCAAGTATTTGTTTCTTTTTGATCTTCAACGTTAGCTTGAATATGTGGTTTTTGTTTATAGGTTGAAGTGAGAGTGAGAGAAGGAAGAGCTGTAAACATTCATATGTTTTGTGGACGAAGACCAGGTGTATTGCTTTCCACCATGAGGGCCTTGGACAACCTCGGCCTAGACATCCAGCAAGCTGTCATCAGTTGTTTCAACGGTTTTGCCATGGATATCTTCCAAGCTGAGGTACATTTTCCTTCTTTAACAAATCCTTAGCGAAGCTAACACTATAAAGCATTACTAAGCAATCACTAATCCTATATGTGTATGTGGGCTGTCAAACTTCAAGGCATTTGACATGTTGAATTGTTTCTGATCCATTTGGATTCCAGCATTAACCTTACGTAAACGATATATTTCTTTCCATGGCTTTATTCTTTGCGTCTTTGCAAGTTGAACTCCACAATTTTTAAATGCGCATAAATAAAGATGTGATTTTCCTTTAAGCTCATCTGGAAATATATACACACAGAGCCACGTGATTACTGAGGTATTTATTTTTTCCCCAGCAAATCAAAGGGCAAGATGTGCATCCTGAAGAAATCAAAGCAATACTCCTGGACTCTGCAGGCTTCCATGGGATGATATAGTGGTCTTACTGAATTTGGAGCTGATATTTTATTCGACAGAGAGAGAGGTCATGCAGTAGTTGCCTTCTTTCTCATGCCAAGAGGACTGCTGTAATACCAACTAAATATAGCAGTTTGTGGCCGAGAATTCATTGGAAAAATCAGAATTCTGCAATTTCTGTGTTTTAATCTTATAAATGAAATGCTCTTATTCCTGTTGATTGGTAATGGCCCAATTAGCACGAATATCATTCATCTTATTAACGGACGATCCAATACTATGAAAACAAATCAAGTAAGAAGAATACTTGACAAAGGGTAAGAGTAGGCAAGAACGCATTCAAAGTTGATCGTACTTACCCACTTCTAACTAAAATTTTGATAGAGACCGTCACAAGAATTTTAGGAGAAAAACATTGAATCCGAAATAATTTCAAATGAATTGTTGGAAAATTATATAAAAATTTAACTTGTTTGGCAACAAAATTTTTTCAGCTAAAAAATAAATTCTTCGATTCTAAACCAAAAAAACATAGAAAAAGTTTTAGTTAAATTAAAATCTTATAAATTTAAAATTCCTAACAAAAGGGAAAAAAATGTAAAGAAAGATTCCGAACAACTAATCCAAAAATTCTACAACTAATTCAATTTCAGATGCATTAAGCAATTGTTGCGCTTTTTCAATCAATACCTTCCAGGTTCAAACCCTAAAATTAAGGAGATAAAGGAATTGACGGAGTTAAAACCCTGTATCACCCTTGTTCAACTTTAATACTGTTATCACCCGCTAAGAAGCAATTGTTGCCGTGGATTTGAAAGCAATTGGGATCAGCCTGAGATTTAGAGGGCAAATATACATATACACACACTAATTAACAAACCAATCGCTGTTCAACAAAGCCCTGTCTTGTGTCTCTATGAGTGGCCACAGCTTAATTCCCCATTAATGCGACTCCCCACCAAAGGGAACAGCGCACATGCAAAAGTAGTTGAGGACTTAAAAGGAAATAAGAACTGGGGTTTCAATAGGAAACAGGAACGGGTCACTCTTTCATGCAACCACTCGCTGGTTACCATATGAACAAAAAATACAATTCATGACTCTCTTTGCAACTCATTGTAACTTCAAAACAATTACTTGTATATCCAATAAATGAGCAGCATCAGCAAGTAAAACAGATGAGATATATATATAGCGAGCGAGAGAGAGAGAGCGAGACCAACAAAATGAACATTAGAACATTGTAGGCCTGCGCAAAAAACCACTAGACGATGTATCAACTTGCATTGAAAGGTAGGCAGAGGAGAGGGTCATACTATGTACAGGGTGGAATTCTTTAAAAATACGCAGGGCTACTATTGCCATGCTTATAGCATGAGAGGGGTATATATATCTATCTATCTATATATATATATATATATATATTCTGTAACTGGACACCACAAAATACCAACTCCATTAACAGTTCCAAAATCGGGCATCATATCATTCTTGCCAACTTTTTCTGAAACGCCACCAAGCCTACCATCTTAAACGATGAAGACTTGCACCCATCCCAACTTTTTCAGTTGAAATAAGCATAACACACTCGCCTGCTCGCTTTTGACAAAAACCTGGCAAAGGAACAAACACCGATTCACAAAAATCATCCGACACTAAGATACATTCCAGAAAATAATTCTGGTAATAGGAAAAAGTCATCAGAGCATTAACAACTTTTTCATAAACATATTAAGTTACTTAGAAAACAGAGGAACCAACCTAACAAATTTCAGTATTATGCACCGGAGGAAGTGGTAAACATTTTAATTCTTTTGCATCCATACCCTCCGCATCCAAGAGATTCTCATCACCCTTTGAATTTAAGGTCCCTGGATTCATCTTCTGTACCTCCTCCCTGGTATAGATAAAGATCTTGCGAACCATTCCAACAAATTCCCTGATTTTCACATCATTCACAAATAAGCAAGGCGACAATCAGGAAAAAGAATATGCAAATAGTATCTGAATTGAAAGAACAAACAATGAACAAAATAGAATCCTTACTGCCAGGGATCATCACCAACAAGCATCATATCTCCCTCATCATCGGTATATACAATTAGCCAATTCTTTTTGGGAGCCATTAGTTCACCATCAAATTCAAACAAGCGATCCAATTCAGCAACCAACTCGTCATAGTTGTTGAACTTGGTAAGATCAACAGATCTCCCTAGTACAATCCCCTGCTTGTGAACCTGAAGTAAACAAACTTCAGTACTTTTTAAACCTGACTGATATCAACACAACCACAAAAAAAAAAAAAAGCAGAAAATTACCTTAGTACAACTCCTAGTTGAAACACTTTGAACTTTGCTTTGATTCACACTCGTGTGCAGGAGACCAGCTTGCAATTGTTTCTCATATTCATTTTCATCTGCCATTTTAGAACCCTTGGATTGTTCTGACCTATCTGAGTCCAGTACATGAAGCTGGTGACTCTGCGGATGTATACAACTCATGGGATCATCGACCAAGTTTCTATGTGAAGCTGCTGATTCTGGCATAACGGGATTATTAAACAAGCGAATGCCAAACAGCTTGCACTTTCCATCAGTGGATTTCCCAATCTCGTGCTCTCGTACCAAAATTGGTTTTCGACCTAGCTCTCTTGCATGAGCATGATTATCAAAATGAGATGGTGGGGGAGGCATTAACCAATTTCCATGAGACTGCTCAACTCTATGACCATTAAGCATTGCATACTCATTAAATGCACTGCATCTGATATTTCCTCGTGCTTCAAAAGCCATATCACAATCTTTCTCAGGAACCTTTGTATTAGAATCTGATAACTTGAGAGAGAGACCAGATGACATCAAGGACCATGGGCTTGCAAGCAAGTTAAACTTGCCTTCCTGTTCTAATACAAGTTTTCTACTAGCAGCTGTTGATGTTTGATCAACAATGTGTGCACCAAACCTGTGGGAGGAATCAACATGCGTCCCAAAGCCTGATAACAAATCTGTGCATGTTGGCTTTGGTCCCCCAGAGAGAATCCAGTCTGATCCATGTCTACTTGAAGCAGATACAGAATCAACCTTCTCATCTTCTAAAGAAGATGGCCACACCACAGATTTTTCAACAGTGTCCGATTCATTGCACTCAGCAAAATTACCTCTCAAGGTCTGGAATTCTTGACCTTGCAAGACCCTCAAATATCCACTTGGAGGTTGAGGATCAAAAGTCACTTTGGATGAACCTAACCCATAAAAGGAATCAATTGTAAATCAGAAGCCAGTTGATCTATACACAAGGATCTATGAAAATGTATTAGAGGAAACCCTTACCTTCTCTAGTAAGAACAGAGGAGTCTGGGGATGAGGGAACCATATTGGATCGGGGTCTTTTAGGCCTGGGCATGGGAAGGGGATTCAGTGCAGGAGGAGCCAAGGCAGGCTCTATACTCCATGGTGAAACTCTCTCAGGACGAGGTATAGTAGAAGTTTCATCCCATTTCACCTAGAGGTAACAATGAAAAGGCTATTTAATTTAGCAATTTAAAAAGACATATAAGACACCTCATAATGACTTTGGATGCTACCTTCAGGCATCTCCATTTAGATTCTCGCCACCTTTTGGGATCACCATCTTCAATTCCAACAATTGTGCCTGTAAATCTACAATAAGAAGATCACAGATGATTATATTGGAAAGAAAAGCCCCAACTTATACATGGAATAAAGGAGGAGAGGAGGAGTGATGTTTGGAGGAGGAAGGAGGGGATAGAAATACAAATTTGAAAAAACCAAAAAAGACAGCAACTTCCACAGGAGAACCTCAACAAGAACAAGCCGAACCTTTGCTCGGGAGCTTCTTCCCCTTCAAATCTCATTTTAAACCTCATTCCAACTGAATAATTGTTCTTGATAGACTCCATGTACCGATCAACTGGAACAATGAACTCAGCAGGGCTGGTCCTGTAACAACATATTAACAAATTATATTGGTATTTAAAATCAAATAAATAAAGGACATTGCAAGTTAGGTTGTCATAACATCAACCAATTGAGTTATAGATAATATACTTCCAATTGTGTTGCAATAAGTTTATAATGGAACCAGTTTTATTAGCTGATTGGCCAAAACCGAGAGGACAATGGATAAAGCATAAATTTGCATTATCAGCCAATCAAATCACAAATCACCCAACCTGCATTTAATTTGATAACTATGTTTAGTGCAATGAAGCAAATAAAACACATACCTTGGCTTATAATAAACAGTGAACATGGTTCCTGTAGAGATGGCATGCCATGCTGTAGCAAGCACACCTAGATGCATGCTATGACTAGATATGACAGATGAAGGAACGTTACCCTGCTGCCTCATAGCACGTCTAACACCAACTCGAAGTTCCCCATTCTCACCTCTACAAGTTAAATGACAAAACCACATGTCACGCCCATCCAGAAACTTTACCAAGTTAAAATACCACAATAAACTGTAAGAAGGAAACCTTAAAAATATAAAGGCATCCCCAGCAACAAGCCTTTTGGAGCTAACAAATACACTCCATCCGCTCTGAAGTAAGTGCCTCCGTGGTTGACCTAGTAATTGACATAACCGTAAGAATTAAACAAGCATAAAACAGAGCTACAAGAAGAATATAATCCTTTTCCTTTTCTGTTTAACATAAATAAACAGTTCAGTTCACAGCACAAAAGAACTCATAACCAGGGTGTTCAGTCATATTAGGATCATTACCCCGAAAGATATGCCTGAAACGCCATTCATTTCCATGCAAATCCTTCGCCATCAATTCCTGCGTGGGAGGTTGCCTTGACATATCCTATTGTAAACCATTAAACATCAACTCAGAATTCAACTTCAACTAGAAGAAGTTACTACATAAGAGAGAATAAGAGAGAGTAGAAAAAGAAGAACGACACACTAGGATCAAGGGTCACAAGCAGACTTGATTGTTACTAACCAGAGGCGGCAGACATTCATCTGCATGTCGTCTAAGCACAGAAAACCCACCATGGGTGCTCGTATCTGAGGCAGTTAAGGTTTTACAAAATGAATGCACACGAAATCGTGGTGGAGGTAGAGGAGCCTCTTTGTCTATTGCACTTTCGTCTTGCTGACAATAAGAAACCACTCGACTGTCAGATATGTAAAATCCAATTCCACATCGCTCCCTTTATTCTAAAATAACCCTTAACCACAAAACAATAATTAGAGAACACTTACATTGGGATCAGGAAGCAAAGTCACTTGCGCGAATACCTCATCGGTGTCTGGTTCGGCCTACAATCAACAGTTACACCAAAACTTAAGTCTAGATACTAAAATCCCTCTTAAAAACCTACTCTATATCATCATCCTACCTTCAACTGGACGTTGATCACAGTACACAATATCTTAGATGGAAGATCATAAACTGGCATTTGTTGGTCTGCCAACTGATTTGTGGACGCCTCCACCTAACCCATTAATAACAAGATAATAAGCCGTAAATCAGTAAAAAGTTGGGGGAATAAACAAATTTCTTTGTCAATCGTACATCCAATTTCAGGTTACATTATACATTGAAGCTTAAAAAGAAAAATAAAAGCCAGCAATCCAACAATAAACAAAAACAGCCCATAAATTGCAGGTCAATCCGCTTAACTTTTAGCTGTGAAAGGAAAATTCTTCAGTAATAAGAATGGTAAAAGCAGATGATGAAAATTGAATCAAACCTGTTCGATGTGTCCCTGAGGGAAGTAGAATACGCGCTCTCTTTCCCGAGGAACGGTTACCAAAGGACCGGCACAGGCATGCCACAACTCCGTGTAGAGCGCTGTTTCAGCGTCTGAACCACACGCGCCGCCACATAGACAGAGAACATAAAGCAAGGCAATGGGAAAAACGAAATAAAAGACTCGGATCACATCAAACATAAGAAAATCGGTATGAATTTCTACCTCTTGCAGAGATGGGACGAGTAGAATGACTTTTCTGCCCTTCCATGGTGTTCCTGTGGTCGTTGGGTTCGCTATGACCCGAAGAGAAGCTTTCTCCCCTTGCGTTTCCACCGTTACCCTTTGTTGAAATCTCCGTAGAATCCATAAATCCCTCTTTCCTCAACTCCGATCTCTCATTTAAAAGCTATACTTCATACAACCTAAGAAATTCTCTCTCTAATCAACCATCACTAGATTTATACCTTGGTGATAGAAGCAAATCTTCAGTCTGAAGCCTAGAACCAAAGCTTATACAACTTCACCGACAAACTTGCTGCTTCAACCACCAATTTGCTTCCCCTTCTCTCTCTCCTTCAGTCACTTTATCGTACTTCTGTGTCAGAACAGTGGTTTCTTCCACCTAGCTATTGCAATTTGCAGCTTAGCAGCAGGTACACGCAGTAGCCAGAACCAGAAGCCAGACTTCTCCTCTGCTCTCTTCTATCTTCTTCAGTATATTGTCTCTCTCTTCTCTATCATTCTTGTCCGTGTAACCGGGTCGAGACTTAACCAGTGTGGTCAGAATTCAGAACTTCTTGCAGTGTTGCAATCATTTCAACCGCGGTCAATTTTTAACCAGTCTCTCTACAAGACCGGCACTCACCGGTTACTTAACCTTTTTAGCCGGTACACTGCACTCTGGACCAGATTAAATAAAAGCGACAGGATCGCGGGTAATTAATAAAGGCCGCTTTCATCATAAACGACGTTTGTTTCGCTGTTTAAGGTTTATCCTCGTTGTGACCAATGAGAGCTTTGCTTAAGTAACGGCCGTTTGCTTTGACGTTAGCGGGAAAGCTGTTTGGTTTTTATGGGGAAATGGCCTTGTCGCGCTATTAACGATGTGAGGTGGGTTCGGGAGGCAAAGAGGCTCCGGGTGCGTAGCTAACACGTCTCGGCTCGCGTTAGGCATGATTCATTTTGTGTATGTGATTTCTTTTACTTGGCTGTGACCCTCGCTTCGATGCGCTTGCGGCAGAAGGGTACAATAAGCATTGCACTTGTCGCCCGTTTAGTGGCCGCTAGAAAGTTATATAACCAAAACTTCGTGGTTTTTTCCGTACTAACAATTAGTTCCTGTTTTTTCGCGAAGAATATATTTTTTTGATTGAATTTCGAGTTTTTTTATAAAAAACTAATTGAATTTCAACTTGAAAAACACATTTAAAAACTGTCCAATGTAACACTTGCTTCACGTGAGTGAGTCTGTGTGAATATTCTTTCTTGGTTCCAAAGCTGTGTGATATTTGGTCAATCAATCTAAGCTGCATTGAAATTCATTTTCAACCATTTAAAATTTTATCGACACTTAAAAAAGGTTAATTGGACTAAATGTGAATATTTAAAAATAAATAAATTTAATCAAAATTAAAATATTTAATCAATTATATAATTATCAGTATAATTAAAATAACTGAAATAAAATAATAATTATTTTATATTATTAATAATTTAAATATAAAAAAAATAACATTTTAATAATTTTGTCTGATAACTATAACTAAATGGAATCTTGGTTCATTAGTACCATATGATTAAGTTTGTATTATAATCACTTATAGATTAGTATTGTTTAGTTATTGATGATATCATATCTAGAAAAATAGGGTTGTACAATTATTGTATAAGTTTGATCTAGGAGGAGAATACTTCTCTCCTTTTATTTTTTTCTTTTTATCTGTCCGTGCAACGACCTCACTGCCATTGGGCCACCTGTCTCTGCCATACGGATACGGACGTATGAGAATATCAGATCTCTGCTTTATACGTAACGGCCATTTAATTCCCCCTGGTACGCATGCGGATGGACCCACAATGTAACGACCCCAAAATGGACCGTCACCGGCGCTAGGATTCAGGTCGGCTTAAGGCCGCCAGAACCCGTAGCAAGCCTGCTATACTCTCTGTGTACCTGTAAACCTCATACATGATCATACATTTTCTGTGAAAATAAAACTCTTTTCTGAACCAAGGCTTAACCTGTGCATGCACTATCTCTGTACTCTGTACTCATGTACTCTGTACTCTGTATCCCTGACTAGAGCTTGCTCTAGAAGGGTTAACTCATACCTGTTAAGCCTGGTTTTCACATACAGGAAACATATATACATATATAGATCATGGACAAAACATACATCACTAGGTCAAGCAACAACTATTACATCTCTTTAATATTACATGTCCACTCTAAGCTATTACAGATCTCTTTACTTTTCCTGTACTCTGCTGGACTGTCCCTGTACATTGTACACTGAACCTGCAAAACTGGGGTTAAGGGAGTGGGATGAGCTCTATAGCCCAGTGAGTAGAATAGTAAAACATCTCAGTAAAATATGATCTTAACTCATCAAAACTATCATTAATAACCTAAACATGCATCTCCTTCCACAAATCCCATAAAAACCTTCAGACAACATAAAAACATGTTCAAGAGCATCACTTACCTCCTGTAACAAGAAGATGAACACTCTGAACAAGAAAAACGGACCAACTCTTCTTAAACTCTCACCACCTTAAGCTTTTGTTCCACACTTTCAAACCTTGGAAAAAAAAAAAAAAAAACATAAACTTCACTCTTCTGTATGAGCAGCTCAAGACTACTTGCAGATTAGTCATGAGGGACGTGGCCTATTTCATGGCAAGAATCTGAGGCCAACATCTGTCAAAAGCCATGACTCAGCTAGATGGACAACTCATCTTCGGCTGCCCAATCACCTACAAGACCATGCAACGTTCGGGGGCCGAACTTGAACTTCGGAAGCCGAACATTGGGCACTTTCGGCGGCCGAACTTATCTTCGGCGGCCGAACGTGGCTCCTCTGCCTTGGTTCATTTCAACTCAAAACTATCGAACTGTAAAACCATAAAATACATCATAACACTTAGAAACCATAACTCCTACCCTTAAAGAGAATCCCAACACCCCGGATTCCACCAGACAACAGAAATTCCGGTGCCGGATTCTAGCCGGGTATTACACACAAAGCGAATAGGCTGGCCACCTTATGTCCTCTGGACTGGGCTGGAAGGTGAGATTAGGACTGAAGCCCAAGGGAGATCTGAGCTGAGGGTCGTAAAGACTGGGCCGGCCCGATTTGAGAGGTTTAAGAAGGAGTCCGATCTTAAAGCCGAGTGAGCTGGACCTGATCCATGCGGGGGACTTAAGAGCCTTCAGGTAAAGAACTGTCGTCATGGGTCAGGCCTCAGACCGGGGTAGTAAAATCCAGCGTTCATCAGTTATAATTGAATAACGAAATCAAATCGATGAGATTATGTTATTTTATTATTTATTATATTTAATTTGGATTGATTAATAATTTTTTTTAAAAAAAATATTATAAATTTGATTAATTATAATGTAGTAAGCAAAAGGATTGAATTTTATCTAATTAATATATATTTTGTTATAATTTTATTGATAAAAATAATATTTATAATAATTATTTTTATAATTTTTATAATAATATTAAAATTATTATTAATGTAACTGGAAAATAGAATTGTGCTGTAATTAGTTAAACCTACAAGGAATAGAATATGAAGTGGTTGTTGTCTACGGCAGTCATTTTTACGCTCAAATCAATAAACTGAAAAATAAGGATAGTGTAAGAAATTATTTATAACCCAATAGTAGTTCTATAAGAATTGCGTATCTTTATTTCTGTAATCATTAACTTTTATATTGTAAGAAAATGGAGTTAATTATAGTATTTATTGGAAATCTAGCAATGATGTGGTCGGTTCGATGATAAGAGATCTCACCAGCTAATTGGTCGGAGATTCCGTGATTATAGATATAAAGAGATTTGTTGGATCGTAGCCATTAATGATAACTTCCCATAGAGTCTTGCCCTATAGTTGAAAGGACGAGCCTTGACGAACTGAGTAGAACTAGGGCTGACCTGAAGCGTATGGGTCTTTTATCTAAGAGTCGAACTAAGGTCGACCCGAAGTATCCCGGTCTTCTTTTTTCTCGATAGAATCAAGCATCATCTCATCAGACCCTTGCCACGTGGTCTTATCTTCGAGTGCCAGCACATAGCCTTCTTTAGGCAATTTTTATATAATATCAGAAGTCTCACGTTGGTCTTCAATTATTTAGATTCGAAAGTGACAGTCGTCTTCATGATGTGGGGCATATGGCTTGTTTGGATTGGCATTCCATACTCACATCGCTTTGTCTGCTCCTGCCCATAAATGACAATTGCCTTGTGGCTATAAAATAAAATAACAAACTGAACTTAACACCTGGTCATGATAATGATTTGAGAATTTTATAAACTAGGACTGACACCTAGTCGTTAACCTTGTAGATACTCTTATAGTGGTCTGCTCGTGAAATATGTCATGGTCTAGAGTGTAAATCATACCAAGTAGAACCGCGCGGCCTTAGTTCAGTATGTGGAGCTAAGTCAGCTTCTATCTGGATTGAGCACACGTTGTCCTTACTTTTTTCTTACTTGCCCCTATCGACCAGCTCGTTCCAAGATCTTATCCATTTTCTGGCCAAAATTGATCCGAGCAATATGGTAACGCCCTGGTGAGTTTTTGGGCTTTTCCTTGCCTCAACTAGCCTTGGCGAACTTTCGTGCATTTTCTAGCCCTGGTGAGCTTCCACGCATTTTCCAATCCTAGCGCGCTTCTAGGCATTCTTTAGCCTTGGTGAGCTTCTGGGCATTATCTAGCCCTAGTATGCTTCCGAGCATTCTCTAGTCCTAGCGAGCTTCTGGGCATTATCTAGCCCTAGTATGCTTCCGAGCATTTTCTAATCCTGACGAGCTTCTGGTCATTTTCCTCCTTGTGAACCTCATTCGCTCACTCAGCCCGTCCTACCTTTGCCAATCGTCAATGGGCCTTCTTCCTTCAAAAAGTTTTGGACTTTTGGGGGTGGCTGTAAGAGCAATGAAAATTGCCTTAGAGACTTTTTGTGAAATGGGACCAATGCTCAGTCACGTGGCTTGGCTCATATCCACCTTGTGGCCTGGGCATGAAATGCTTAAATTTTTTGTAAAATGGGACTAACACCTGGTTGGTCGACCTGAAGTATACTCGCCTTGTGTCCAACATCAAATGCCTAATAAACTTATTGTGAAATGGGACTAACACTTGGTTGGTCAGCCTGGCGTATACCCACCTTATGGCTTGACATCAAATGCATTAGAAACTTATTGTGAAATGGGACTAAAACTCAGTTGGTCGGCCTGGTGCATACCCGCCTTATGGCCTCACATCAAATGCCTTGGAAATTTCTTATGAAACGAGACTAACACCCGATTGGTCGTCCTGGTGCATACCCACCTTGTGGCCTGGCATCAAATGCCTCAGAAACTTATTACAAAACAGGACTAACACCCAGTTGGTCGACCTGGCGAATACCCGCCTTGTGGCCTGACATGAGATGCCTTAAAAACTTTTTATGAAACGGGACTAGCACCTAGTTGGCTTGGTAGAACCCGCCTTATGGCCTAGTATGAGTTGCATTGATTCGTGGAACCGATGACCGGATTGTGACCTGGTGGAGCCCGCCTTATAGCCTGGCATCAAAAGCCTTAAAAACTTAGTGTGAAACGGAATTAACACCTAGTTGGTCTGCCTAGCGTATACCTGCCTTGGAACCTAACATGAGATGCCTTATAAACTTTTTGTGAAACAAGACTAACACTCAGTTGGCCTGACAGAACCTGCCTTGTGGCCTGGCATAAGTTGCTTTGATTAGTGGGACCGATGTCCGAATTGTGGCCCAGTGGAACCTGCCTTGTGGCTTGGTATAAGATGTCTTTTTATGAGGGACTGATGCCCAGATGGCCTGCTGATTTTCGCCTTATGGCCTTTTAGTGGGACTAACACCTGGATAGTCTAGCAGATTCCCGCCTTATGGCTTACCATGAGATGTCTTGTTATGCGGGACCAATGCCCGAATGGCCTGGCTGAATCTGCCTTGTGGCCTTTTAGTGGGACTAATACCTGGATGACCTATTGGAACCCACCTTGTGGTCTGACATAAGATGCATTTTTATGTGGGATCGATGCCCGGATGGCCTGACTGATTTTTGTCTTGTGGCCTTTTAGTAGGACTAACACCAGGATGGCCTGGCAGATTCCTTCCTTGTGGCCTAGCATGAGATGCCTTGTTATGCGGAATCGACGCCCAGATGGCTTGGCTGAAGTTGCCTTGTGGCCTTTTGATGGGACTAATACTCGAATGGCCTGGCGGATTTCCGCTTTGTGGCATGGCATAGATGCCTTGTTATGTAGGATTGACACCCGAATGGCATGGCTGAAGCTGCATTGTGGTCTTTTAGTGGGACTAACACCTAGATGGCCTGACAGATTCTGCCTTGTGGCCTCGCATGAGATGCCTTATTATGTGCGACCGATGCCTGGATGGCTTTGCTGAAGCTACCTTGTCCTTGTGGCCTTTTAGTGAGACTAACACTCGGATAGCCCGGTAAATTCTTGCATTGTGACCTGGCATAAGATGTCTTGTTATGAGGGATGATGCCTAGATGGTCTAGCTGAAGCTGCCTTGTGGCCTTTTAGGAATACTTTTTGATCTTTTTGAAGAAGGTAACCCCAATCATTCATTGGCACTGAAGAACATAACACATAAAAAATACATTGTTAACTACTATTGATAAAATTTTCTCAAATATTTTGAGAGTGGGGAATGACTCGACCATCTAACTTGGCCAGTTTATAAGACCCCAAACGAATAACTTTTGGGACCTTAAATGGTCCTTTATTGTTTTCATCGAACTTACCAGACTCGGTGTTTGTTACATCTGTTCTTTTAAGGACCGAGTCTCCTACATTAAAAACACATGACATGGCTCTACTGCTGAATTGTCTGAGATCTCGGGGTGCTTGCATGCGTTTGACATTAATAAACCTCTGGACAAGTTCTTTTACATCTTGTATTATCATGGACCAGTAGTATCATTGTTCGAATGCTTTATAGGCGATCGTCCGAGCTCTTTCGTGATTTCCACGATTACCTTCATGAATGTCTTTAAGGATTTCTCGGTTCTCATCTTCCATCACACATTGTAACCATGATTGAGTTTAGGATCTTCTGTACTATCGACCATTAATTAGTGCATATTTAGAGGATTTATTTATTTTCTGTTTAACTGACCATTTGTCGATTGGCAGATCATCTTGTGTCAAAAATTTATACACGAATGTTATCTACGATTCTCCTTCCTTTGTTGTCGCTATTTTGGTTAGAAAATCGGCCTCTTCATTATCACCTCTGGCCATCTGATGAAGACCGCAGTTGCCGCTATTGGTAGTAATCTTAGCAGCAGCTTGTGAATCACGAGCTATTTTCTAAGAGAGAAAAAAATATTTTTTTAAGATAAATGAAATAAAATACCGGTTTTAATCCAAATGCACATAGAGAATTTAATGGAACTACCAGCAGCAGAACTAAATGATGTAATAAAAAAATAAAACTATATTGTAATTGGTTAAACCTGCAAGAAAGATAATGTGAGATGGTTGACGCCTACAGTAGTCACTATAACGCTCAAGTCAGTAAATTAGAGAATAAGGAGAATATAAAGAATTGTTTAAAACTCAACGGTAATTGTGTAAGAATTGCATATTTTTGTCTATATGATCATTAGCTTGTATAAAATAAGGTGTAGTTAATTGCAGTATTTTTTGAAAATCCGGCAATAATGTGACCGGCTCATTGATAAGGGATTTCGCTAACTAATTTGTCGGAAATCTCGTAATTATAGTCGTAAAAAAAATATACTGGATCGTAATTATTGGCGATAGCTTTCTATGAAGTCATTGCCCTATAATTGAGAGAGCGAGTCTTAACGAATTGAGTTGAAACGAGACCAACTTAAAACGTCTGAATTTTTTTATGTAAGAGCCATATTGAGACTGATCTAAAGTATTCGAGTTTTTTTTTTCTAAATGGTACCGAATATCATTTGATCAAATACTTATCATATGATCTGTCTTCGAGTGCCAAGACGTGTTTTTTTTTTATCATTATGTAATATTTAATTATATTTTATAATAATATTAATTTATTATGTATAATTAAGATAAAGGCCATAATTATATAAAAAAATTTATTATTTAAGTTTTTGAAAACGATGAAGTAAATATTTTTGTTGTTTTCACGTGAAATTAAAAAATATATAATTAATGTAATTAAAATAATATTTTATATTGCTTTTTATAATATGTTTTTTATTAAAGTTCACATAGCTTTCCGGCATACTAAGTTATTTACCTTCTACTTTGGCATAATTAATTTTCAAATTTTAAATAAATTATTATTATATTATATAAGATTTTACTTAAAACAATTATAAATTTTTTAAATTAAATTTTTTTAATTATTTTGTTTCAAACAAAATAATTGTTGTAAAAAAATCTATTAAATTAAAATTATTGATTTCAAAAAAAAATCAATAAATACATGTGTGATAATTTAATTTGGATAATTAAGCGTCAAATTAACCTAGGAGGTAATTTCCACCATGAACAGTATTGTAGTAACTATTAACAATTGAAATGATGTGTCACATCGGAGAAAGTATAATTTTGGAAATTATAAATTTTAAAAAATTAACTATTAATAAAAAAATTATTTAAGAAAAATAGTAAAATGTAATTGAACGTTGATATTATTTATCCGTTTAATAGATTTGGAAATCTCCTTGTTAATTAATTAAAATTTAATTTCATGAGATAAAATATTCACATGATATATTTAATTTTAATACAGTAAGTTAAATAGTTCATGTGAATATTAATCCATACCTCTTCATTATTTTGTTAAATGATATTGTTAAATAACTAAAAATTAAAAATTAAAAACTACCACTCAAAATACTGCGGTAAAAAATATATATTTTTATAAAATAATATTAATTTGAAATTATTTAAAATTATTTTAATTATAATAATACATAAATGGTATATAATATTGGTTTTCAGTAATATTGAAAACAATATTTTATATATGTGTTATGTTTGATTAAAAAAAATCATGAATTGTTTAAAAAACTGTAATTATACTTCCTAATCTTTTTTTCTTTTCTTTTCTTTTCTTTTCTTTTCTTTTCTTTTCTAACTATACTTCCCAATCACAACGAGAAAGAGGATGAATAACGCGGGAAAAAGCCGGATGTTAGGCGACGAAAAACAAAAGGAAATGAAAAAGATAAAAGGGAAAGAGAGAGAAAGGGCAGAAGACGTAGCGAGAAGTTGCAGAGAGAGCAAGTCACGTGTAAGAGCAAGGGTGGAGCCGTGGAAAGTAGGTGGGGCCCACCCGTGTTGTCTGTTAGCAGTTGTGTTGTGTAGGGTCCGAAGCAACCAATGCTGGAACCTTTGTCCCATAAAACTTTTTACGTTACCCAAAATTGTTATTTAGACTGGACGGAAAGAAAATAAAAGAAAATAATGATTAGAAAAAAAAAAAAGAAGCTATTGATAGGTTTAGATATTAAGATAAAAAATATTATTTTTTAATAAGTGTTTTTTATTAATTTTATTTGGATAATAATTATAATAAATTAATATTTTATTAAAATATCTTTTTATGAAATGTGAAAATTTACATAATTTATTATTGTATGTACTAATATCAATAAATTATATTTTTGGAAATTATTATTAGAAAATTCCTTAAAATTATAGATGGACACTTAGATTGTAATAAAAATTGTATTAGAAAAACATTTACTAAGGAATATAGGAAGTATAAATAATATTTTTTAAAAAAATAATAAAATTATAACTTTAACTCAAAATATTCTAAAAGAATATAACAAACATATAGATATATTTATAATTTTAAATATTTCCACCCTCTTTTTAAGTTAGAGAAAAAATGAGAGTGAATTATTAAATTTGTTTTTTATCCAATATTTATCGAGTAATTTTTATTTATAGTTACTAAATATAAAACACTATTTAATGGCAATTATTGAATTTTAATTTATTTTGAAGAAATAATTAATATTTAAATGGTTAATTGAAATAGTCACGGAATAAATTTTTATTTAAATTTTTGACAAAATGTATCTATGGCATGTTATATGTGGCTTAAAAATTTTAAAAATCAAAAGATTTGTGAATCTCATGCAAAAAGAGATTTTGTGATGATGTAACAAAATAATTTAATTTAAAAAATTTTTAAATTATATGTGACATAATATAAATATGTTTCGTAAGAAATTTAATGAAAATTTTATTCAAATGAATGTTTCAATTAATTATTTAAATATTGATAATTTTTTTAAAATAAATTAAAATTTAATAACTGTCAAAAATAATAATTTAAGTAAAGTGACATAAAAAAAATATACAGTAAATATTAAATTGAAAAATAAATTTAATAATTCACTCCCTCCTCTCCATTTTCTTCTTGCCCTTCTCCTCTAATCCAAACATGGTGTTAGTTTCTATGAAATTAAGACCACCTTGTTTGTTTCAAATAATTTTTTTTGAAAATTTTGCTTCCTAAAAAATAATTTAGTGGATAATAACTTAATTTCCTTCTATTAAATAATTAAATGACTTTGACTTCGTAGGAAGTGAGGAGAAAATGTGAACAAAATATATATAACATAAAAAATTTTGAATTTTTAATTGAATTATTCTGATTAAATAAAACCTATATAAAATTTAAATTTTCATAATTAATATTCTAAAATTAAATTCAAACACATTTTAATTATGAGCATTTTAAAATTATTTAATTAAATTTAATAAGAAAGTAAATACCATTTTACTTTTTAATCTAATTTCTTGAAGTCCATCTTTTAAACGTTTTGTAATCCTTAGAGCAGCACCATTTTGTTTCCATGCTCACCTAAACGGATTTAATGAATTTGTCGTTTAGGGGAAAAAAAGGCGCGTTTTAAATGAATATCAAACGAGTGATATGTCCTGCTTTAACGTGCTAAAAAGCATGTAAAAATAAAAGGCCACGGCCAAAACAAAGAGAGAAAATGGAATTAATTAAAGCGTGGACCACGTTTCTCATTCATTCGTCCTTTTCTTAATAATTTAATTTAATTGATTTATTTTTTTATTATATTATTTAAAATGAAAAAAATTTAATTCTTTTAATTTTAAAAATTTAATTTCAAAATAAATTAAAATTTTATAAAAATTTATTTAAATTTTTTTATTGACAATATATTAATATAGAAGCCACAGCTAATTATTGCAGAGACATAACCCTTCATGTAAATAGTCTCCATCATTTTTTTATTAGTAATTTTTTTTATTGTAATTATAGTGTGTTTAAAAATAATATAATTTTTATTTATTTATTTTAAAATATGTATTAATCACTTTTTATTTTAGACTATAATAATATAATTAAAAAATTAATATAAAAATATATTTATATGTGAAAAGTAAAATAAATAAAAATTATAAGGTGAAATGTGTATAAATAGATTTTTTAATTTTAAATATATAAATTAAATAATTAATGATTTAAAATTAAAAAATAAAATTAATTTATTTATTTTTAAAAGTAAATAAATTGAATAATTAATTTGACTAGAGGTAATAATTTTTCTAGTAAAATATAATCAATAATCTAAGAAATAGCCGAAAATATTTTATGAAGCGACTCAATAGGACCCACAAAATTGTGATTGTCCCTCGTGTAGCTTGCAGTAATCGAAGCGCTGGACCCACCCTCTCTCTGCCTCCCCTGTCCTCTGCAATTCGGACTATCCCTTCATCTCTCTCTCTCTTTGGTCCCTAACCCACAGACCAACACCCCATGATCTCTCTTTCTCTTTAAATTTACTCCTTCAGGCTGATAATTTTTATTTTCTTAATTATTTCAAAATTATTATTATTTTTATTTTTTAAAATATAATAACATATAAATTAATTATTATAATTTTATTTAATTTTTTAAAATACTTTTTAATTATTTATAAAATTTAATATATTTAAAATAAATATAATTAAAAAAATTAAAAAAATACTCATGTGTACGCGTATTTTTGTTGACGCTTATTCTATAATTTTTTTTTTCTTTCATAAATAAATTGTCTTAACGAATTCCATTGCCTGCCAGCTCAGCGCTCTCTTCAACTTGCGTACGGAATCCAAACCGCCGTTTCATCTGCTCATAGTTGTTTTAAAATATTTTATTCAATTACAACAAGAACCTTGTTTGTTTGGAAAAAATTAGATAAAAAAGTAGAAATTCTTTAGAAGTGTGAAAATAAATCTATTTTTATTTTTTTCTTTTTTTTTTCCACACTCATTATCCCTCTCTTGTATAAGTATATAATTTTGTTTTAGGATCTATCTTAGCTAATATTTCTTGATTAATATTATGAACTATTAAAACTTAAAATTTTCTTTGTTTTGCAATTTCGTTTTAATTATTTTTTTTTTCATTTCATTTATAATTTATTAATATTTTATATAAATACTTCTACTGAAATTATGATAATTCAAATAATATATATTGATTATTGTGTAATTTAAATATTAAATTTATTATAAAATATATTATATAAAATTGATGAATATTTAGTATTGAAAAGCATTTATATTATTTTTATTGTCACTTTCCATTAATACCATTTTACTTTTCATAAATTTAATATATCAATTAAATAAATTATATCATATTTTTTTGAAATAATTTCTTAATAAATATATTTTTTAAGAAATGAATTTTCTGAAAAATAATTTATTTTGAATCAAATGAGGCTTTAACTTGGTTCCCAATATGAGCAATCAATTCCTGACACGTTGTACGTCGTCAAAGCAATTTAGCGTGATCCTTACTTACTTGGCCATTCTCCACATTGCTGTTGTAAACGATTTTTGGAGAGTTGATTACGTCCGCCAAGCAGGTTCCTTGACCGTGATTAAATTTTTATTTTTTATTTTTATATATAATATGAATAATATTCCAAATTTACAAAAATTAAAAAAAATTAAGTAATTTACTAAATTATCCATTTAAATTAATAATCAATTAATAAATATAAAAATAGCAGTAACGAGTGCTTGTGAGGCAAGCTTTCGCCTTGTCTCCATCTCCATGAACCACCGAAGCTGAAAGATAATATATAATGAAAAATTACATGATAAAAAAATAAATAAATAAAGGAAATGATGGAGGGAATCCTCATTGATGTGAGGAAAAGTTAAAACAAACAAGGAAGAGCCATTATGAAGTGAAATCAACTATAACTTTATTTCCATTGGAACAGCATTGCCATTATTCTTTCTTTTTCTCTCTTTTCTTTAATATTATTAAATTAATAAAATAAATTATATTTTAAAATATTAAAAAAAGTAAAATAATATTATATTTTTGTAGGGCGGATAGATTTATTCCTTTCGTTTCGCGTAGTTGAATTTAGGTATAATCAAGCTTTGACATTCCAATATAAAATTCACCGACGATGACCAACCTCTTTTTGAGAGAAAACAGGAACCAATTCTCACTAACAGTTACATCTTCCCACTTTCTTGGAATAATAATTTTATCAAATATTTTCTCTTGCTTTTCCTTTTACATGAAAAAAGTTTGGGGTTCAATTTTAATGGGCAAATAATTTTATTTCACTTTTTTAAAGTACTCTCTATTTAATTTAGTCTACACATTTCAATTTAAGATAAAAGCGTGTTAGTAGTGTCTATTATAATGAATATGATATATACTGTCCAGAAAGTAAAAACATTTATTTCTCATTTAACATGATTTATTTTATAAAAAAAATAATTCAAATTAAATTTTTATAGAATTATACAAAATTTTTATTTCTTCTAAAATGAAAATTTTTAAATTAAAAAAAAAAAAATCTGAGTTCTAGATTTAAATAAAAGCATGCAAAGATTCCTTGAGACATGGTACATATGAGTATGACGTTCAGTCCATGACTTGAACAATTTATTTAACTATAATAAAAAATCGAAACCTCTAATATTAGAATAAATAAATAAATCAAGGACTATATTGTAATTATGTATGGACAAATATTATTAAAAATTGAACTATATATATATAAATTCACACATAAATGTTTAATTTAATAATTATCAGAATTATTAGCACATAATCACACCCTTTTTCAATTCTTCTTCATCTCCTTTTCAACATAAGAAAAAAAAAGTAAACGTGGAAATTTTATGTATAAATTGCCTTTTTTATTTTTTTTTTTATTATTATTTTTTTCTGTTAGTGTGTTTCTTCTGTCCACATGTACTAAAGAAGGTTAAAGGCATTTGGGTAATTATATAATACATATTGGAGTATTAAAGATTTGTTTTATTAAATAGACTAGTTACTTTTTCGAAGAATTATATGCTCCAAAATTACCATATAATCCTTTAAAATTTCCTAAATATCATTCGAAAACGAGTTATTTAGAAGGCATGAATCCATCATTGAACTATATGTTAAAATTCAATTTACCCCTTATAACTTATTTTTTTTTTAAAAAAAATCAATTCCATTCTTTTGCTTCCAAAAATCAAAACTTAAAACCTATAAGAGATCAAGTTTATTTGTATTCATTAAATGTTGTGCTCTGCAACGTTAATTAAAATTTCAAAATAAATAAATTATTCTTAGAAATCTTATAAATATTTAAACTAAAAGTAATAAAAAAAATAAAAGAAAATAGATTTTACTTTCACATTGCGTTTTTCCAAGTTTTATTTTTTTGATTGCATAAGCCATTTCAAATAGGAGTGATTAAATTTTAGGTTTAATAAAAAAATTAATTTAATCCATCAATTAAATATTGATTATGATTTAAAATAATTTTTAATTTTAAAATTGATTAATTTATTTAACAATTTTTTTTTTTAACCAAACAAAATCTAAACGGACTAAAAGGAATAAGTACAATAAAGAATTTGCATTTTAACAAAGCCCAAACTAGACATGGCCACGGTCTAATTCGGACTATGAATTGAAGTGAAACTAAATTGATTAAATTAAAAATTGAATCGAAACTATTAAAAAAATAAAACCATTTTGAACCACTACTAGATCAGTTCTGATTTGATTTGAAAAATAAATCAAACCACTGATTTTAAATTGAAACCGGACCATGACCATTTCTATTCAAACGGATTAATAGCAGTAAGTACAATAAACAGTATCAACATAAAGTACAAAGCCTCATATCACAGACCAGGTCCACAATTTGCAAACATAGAAAGCCCAACCCAGTAAGAACCCAGCCCAAAAGCAGCCCTACCGAAACACTCCTCCAACTCCAACATGATCCCTCAAGCGACAGCTGGAAAGCAACGTCATGCACACCCCATACCACTGCCGACCATATTGCAATATATGCATCTACCGGGAAAGATACCAACAGACCTAAATAGTCGTGCCGTAAAGGATACCAACAGACCACTACACTGCCAGAAACGATAGTTGAGGACATTCAACAGGAACCCACAAATAAGAAATACCAAAAGATCAGAAACAACCATCAACCATTGCTATTTTCACAGGGTTCTAAGTCGAAACACACGCAGTGGACCAAACTGTTAGAAAACCTGCTAGGCAACCAAGAGATCCCACTTGGCTCAGCCATACAATCTCACAAAGTGAGGTTCGAAAGACACAAAATCTCAATCAACAAAGTGCAAGACAACAGTATTTACAGGAAATAACTTTCCCAACCTTTCATTCACTAAAAGGAAACAATACAAGACACCTCTCACAGAACTCTTCCAAAATGTTCTAGCAGTGCTCTCTTTTTAGCTCTCTCTAGCCAACCCCCACACATTTACATATGTATGAGTATATATAGGATACAGCAACAGCCTACAAGAAGTTGTGGTTGACACCCCCAACTACTAAGGAGAAAAATCCGCCCACTACTCATTATGGAAGTTATATAACTACCCACTACTCATCATGGAAGTTATATAACCGCCCACTAATGATAATGGGAGTTATAACTACCCACTTCCCATTATGGGAGTTATAACTACCCACTATCCCTCTTGGGAGAACATGGCCACTACTCATCATAGGAGAACATGCCCCACTCTAGCATCACTTCCCCACGTTTGTAGGCCACTCCATTGCATTCAGTAACTTCCAATCCCCACTGTAGCAGCATCCCAATGTGATGGACCAAACTGACACCCAGAGTCCAGCCCTTGCACCCAGCAGTCCTCCAGCCTGCCCAAGTACACAGCCTTGCCAATTGAGTGCACCCCTGCACACTCCCAGTTGTGGTGAAATCAAGGCCCAACTTCACCCCAACTCAAGCCAACCGGCTCAAGGGTCTAACAAACCACCCCCACCAAAAGGAGCCAACGTCCTCGTTGGTAGGGCTCGCAAATAATCCTCTATTTGCTCTTCAAACTGCCACAAGGTTGTATCTCTTTCCCAAGTAGCTTCTGAAACTGGCTTGTCCTTCCATTGAATAAGGAACTCTGTTCTCCTATTCTTTTTGCTTTGCCCCAGTGTCCTATGATCCAGAATCTCCCCAATCTGATCATCGAACTGTTTCCTCACAACCGGCGGAGCTCTCTTCGCTTGGCTCCTTGAAGATTCAGCGACATCTTCGTGAAACTTCTTAAGGAAACTCACATGGAAAGTTGGATGAACTTTCAATCTCTCGGGCAATTTCAGCTTGTAGGCAACCTTGCCCACCTTGGCCACAATTTCAAATGGCCCATCGTACTTAGGGATCAATCCCCTATGCACAGTTTTACTACTTATCTTCTTCCAAATCTACGGAGTCAACTTCAGCAACACCTTTTCACCAATGTCGAACTCCACGTCCCTTCTTCTCCTATCTGCATATTTCTTCATTCTCCTCGAGGCTTTCCTCAGGCTATCACCAGCTTCCTCTAGTAACTCCTGTCTGCCTTTGGCGAACTTATACGCAGCAGGACACTTGCCACCAGCCCCCTGTTTGGCCATCTCCACAGGAGTGTTGGGCTGATGCCCCAGAACAAGTTCAAATGGACTCGCTTCTGTAGAAGAAGATTTGTGCAAATTATAACAAAATTGTGCACTATCCAGCAGTTCCAACCAGTTCCTTTGACTTGCACTCACATAGTGCCTAAGGTACTCCTCAAGCAACCCATTGATTCTCTCAGTCTGCCCATCAGTTTGGGGATGATTGGCAGTGGAGAATTTCAACTCCGTCCCCATCATGTTGAATAGAGCAGTCCAGAATCGCCCAGTGAACCGTGCATCTCGGTCACTCACAATGTCTCTTGGCAAGCCAAAGTACTTCACCACATTTCTATAAAACAAGTCAGCAGCAACATCGGATGGACAGGCAGAAGGGGCAGGAATAAACACTGCGTACTCGGAGAATCGGTCCACCACAACCATAACAGAAGGCATATCACTTACCTTAGGAAATCCCCCAATAAAGTCCATAGACACGGACTCCCAAGGTTTCTCCGCAATAGCTAATGGTTGAAGCAAACTAGCCTGCTTCTGGTGCTCACTCTTGTCTTGTTGACACACTAGACAAGTGTGAACGTAAGCCACAACATCCTCCTCCATCTTCGGCCAGAAATAGTTCCTACCAAGAAGAGCCATCATCCTCCTCACTCCTGGATGTCCAGCCCACTGAGGGTCATGTGTCTCCCTAAGAATCTCCCTTCTTAGGCCACCAACACTAGGAACAAACAATCTGCCACCTGAAGCCATCAAGAAATCATCCTCCAGATAATATCTTCTCACAACTCCATCTTTAATCTGCTGAACCAGCTTTTTGTAACCAGCATCCTCCATGCCATGGCTACGAATCCTGTCCATCATATCAGACTGGACACGAGTAGTGTTATACAATGCAACCACTACCTCTTTTCTGCTTAAGGCATCAGCAACCTGATTATGCCTGCCTGGCTTGTGTTCCCACACAAAATCATATTCAGCCAGAAATTCTTGCCAACGAGCCTGCTTGGGAGATAGCTTCTTCTGAGTCTTGAAGAAGGTGTTAGCAACGTTGTCAGTTTTAACAACAAACTTCATACCCAGCAAGTAAACTCTCCACACATAGAGACAATGGACAACAACAACCATCTCCTTCTCATGGGCAGAATATTTCTGCTCAGCTTCATTTAGCTTCCTGCTCTCAAAGGCAACGGGATGTCCCTCCTGGACCAGCACCCCTCCAATAGCCTTATCAGAAGCATCAGTATGCACTTCAAATGGTGCATAAAAATCAGGCAACTTTAGCACAGGTTCTGAAGATATAGCAGCTTTCAGCTTCTCAAAAGCACTTTGGCAATGACTCCCCCACTGCCATTTCTCATTCTTCCGTAGAAGATCTGTCAACGGTGCAACTTTCTTGGAGTACCCAGCCACAAACTTCCTGTAATAGTTTGCAAGCCCAAGAAATGACCGCAACTCCGAGACTCCAGTTGGTACAGGCCACTCCACAATGGCATCTACCTTCCTTGGGTCCATCCTCACCCTACCCTGGCCTACAAGATGGCCCAAAAACATGACTTCCTGTCTTGCGAATTCGCACTTCTCCATCTTGATGTAGAGTTTGTGCATCCGCAGCCTTTCCAACACCAACCCTAGGTGCATCAAATGCTCATTCAAGTTCCTACTATAGATAACTATGTCATCTAAGTACACTACTACAAAATCATCAAGAAAATCATACAGAACATCATTCATGAGATTACAAAATGTAGCAGGAGCATTTGTCAATCCAAAAGGCATAACTAAAAATTCATAAGCCCCATAGCGAGTGACACACATAGTCTTCGCTTCATCTCCCTCAGCAATCCGAACCTGCCAATACCCAGCCCGTAGGTCCAGCTTTGTAAACCAGCAAGCACCACTCAATCTGTCCATCAGATCCTGGATAAGAGGCACAGGATATTTGTTCTTTATCGTCACTTTGTTCAAAGCACGATAATCTACACACATCCGCAAACTACCATCTTGCTTTCTCTGGAACAAAACCGGCGCACCATAGGGAGCTTTTGAAGGTTGAATGTACCCTGCATCCAGCAACTCATTCAACTGCTTCCTCAGTTCAGCAAGCTCAAGAGGAGACATCCGATATGGAGCATGTGCAGGAGGTTGAGATCCTGGCACCAATTCTATCTTGTGATCAATTGCTCTTCTAGGAGGCAACTCCTTTGGCAACTCAGAAGGCATCACATCTGCAAATTGCCTCAGCAACTCAGCAACTTGATCCTGGACTTCCACAGTCCTGTCGGGCTTGACATCTAGCAAGGCAACAAGGAAGGTCTCCTCACCTCTCCTTAACCCGTTCTCAACCTGTGTAGCACTCAGCACACCATTCACCTTGCTAACATCATCACATTCATCCTTGGGAATAAATTTCCCTTGGACAAAACAGGTTCGCAATTCATCCAGAATGAACAACCCATTTAAATGAGGAACAACAACAACTTTAGCCCGCATAAAGAAATCATTCCCCAAAATCAAATCAAAGTCATCTAAAGGAACAACCAAGAAGTTTACATATCCAGCCCAATCCCCAACAGTACACACAACATTGGCAGCCATGCCAATCACATCTCTAGCTGCCGAATTTACTGCCTTCATGCGGTTGGAGCTCTTGGTCACTTCTAAACCCAAAGTTTTGGCCATCCTCTCAGCCAAGAAGTTATGCGAGGCACCAGTATCAGCCATCGCTAGCACTTCCGCACTATTCAATCTTATATTCACATACAACAATCCTTTCAAAGGACTCACCTCTGAAATAGCATTCACCAAATGCATTGGATTCATGACAGTAGAATTCCCAGAGTCAGCAACTACAGGAGCATGGTCATCTTCAGCCACAAGAGCAGTCAGCTTCTCCCTCTTCGGGCAATCCCTTGCACGATGGGGTCCATTGCATAGGAAACACCCCTGGTTTCCCTTCAAGAACTTGCTCCCCGAACTCTGACCATCAGCCTTCCCTTTGTCACCACTTTTCTTCTTGCCGCTTTTCTTCTCCAACCCTTTGCCCTTTCCCTTACTCGGGCCAGCATCTTTGTTGAGCTTGAAATCCACCAAGCCATCAGCAGCAGCAAAGGCACTAGGCAAATCCTTCACGTTTTGCCTTCTCAACTCCATTTGTGCCCATGGTTGAAGACCAGACATAAAATTGAATAGTTTGTCCTCCTCGGACATATTTTGGATATCCAACATCAAAGAACTAAATTCCTTGACATAATCCCTTACCGTACCCGATTGTTTCAGCCGCTTTAAAGAATCCATTGCAACCCAAGAGGCATTGCAAGGCAGGAACTGATCCTTCATTTCCTTTTTTAATCTCTCCCATGAGTCAATCCTCGGCCTACCAGCACTGGCATCATCAGACATACTGGTTCGCCACCACAACTTGGCATCCCCTGACAAGTACATGCTGGTGATTGTAACTTGCTCCACATCAGGGATCCGAGCAGCAGCAAAATACTGTTCCATGTCCCAAAGGAAATTCTCTAATCCTTAGCACTTCGGGCACCATTGAATGCCTTAAGTTCCGACACCTTCATCTTCCCATTAGAGACCGTCTCACCTGGGATCTCCGCAACCGTCCGCTTCACCAACGTCACGTCTGCCTCTAGCAAACTCACCCTTGCTCTCATCTCCTCAGAGAACTCGTTGAGCATGGTCTCAAGACGCTGAACAGACTTATGAAGGTCATCCATCCGAGTAGAAATGCTCTCTACCCCATCAGCATCAACTGGGCCAATAATAGATTCTAACCGTGCCACCCTTTCTCGAACAGCTTCTATAGCTCCACCTCCAGCCATAGTAGTTACAGTAATCGTTCAAAGCAAACCTTTGCTCTGATACCAAATTGTCACAGGGTTCTAAGTCGAAACACACGCAGCGGACCAAACTCTTAGAAAACCTGCTAGGCAACCAAGAGATCCCACTTGGCTCAGCCACACAATCTCACAAAGTGAGGTTCGAAAGGCACAAAATCTCAACCAACAAAGTGCAAGACAACAGTATTTACAGGAAATAACTTTCCCAACCTTTCATTCACTAAAAGGAAACAATACAAGAGACACCTCTCACAGAACTCTCCCAAAATATTCTAGCAGTGCTCTCTTTTTAGCTCTCTCTAGCCAACCCCCACACATTTACATATGTATGAGTATATATAGGATACAACAACAGCCTACAAGAAGTTGTGGTTGACACCCCCAACCACTAAGGAGAAAAATCCGCCCACTACTTATTATGGAAGTTATATAACTACCCACTACTCATCATGGAAGTTATATAACCGCCCACTAATGATCATGGGAGTTATAACTACCCACTTCCCATTATGGGAGTTATAACTACCCACTATCCCTCTTGGGAGAACATGGCCACTACTCATCATGGGAGAACATGCCCCACTCTAGCATCACTTCCCCATGTTTGTAGGCCACTCCTTTGCATTCAGCAACTTCCAATCCCCACTGTAGCAGCATCCCAATGTGATGGACCGAACTGACACCCAGAGTCCAGCCCTTGCACCCAGCAGTCCTCCAGCCTGCCCAAGTACACAGCCTTGCCAATTGAGTGCACCCCTGCACACTCCCAGTTGTGGTGAAATCAAGGCCCAACTTCACCCCAACTCAAGCCAACCGGCTCAAGGGTCTAACAGCTATACCACCTCGCCCAGAAGCAACCAATCCTACCAGAGCATCCATGTTCATCGATGATTTCAACCGAAAAGAAAAGTCAGCCCATGGCAATTCTAGTCTAGTACAACCATGGAGTCGCTTTAAAGAGCCAAAGGACTCTGACGCTTATTACACTGACCCTCTAGACATCCAGCGAAAACATCACAACACGAGCCCAAATCCTCCCAACAAAAAACACAATCAAAGAGTGAAAGACTGCAAAACATACGAGTACTAAATGCAAAACCCACAAAGAACAAAAATAGAAATAGAAAAACAAAGAAAGTATCCTCTGCCCGTAGCCAGAGGAACACCAAAACCCTACTCTGCTTTCTCTCTCTCTCTCTCTCTTTTTTTTTTTGGTAATTTAAAAAGTCAAATTAACCGATGTTGTGAAGGCACGGCTCCCTTAATTTACATATAAAAACCACTACTTTTGCAATGTCATTTTATAATTCTCTTAGAAAAATATTTTGTGGCTTTGATAAAGTTCTAAACTAACTTGTTTAAGAAAAGATTATCCTTCCAATCCTCAATTTCTCCATGAAGGTTGCCATTTGTTGGAAGACATGGCTGGCAAGCATATAGACTTAGTCCATATGTATAAGAAAAAGTTATCTGGATCCTATCTTTATGAAATACATAATATTTCATATAACTCTCACTCTGATTTTATATTATAATTCAATATAAATTCAGTATAAATAAATTTTTTTATAAAATTTCATAATTCCACGTGTATAAATAAATTTTTTTATAGAATTTCATGTGAATTTAATTATTTTTTTTATATTACGTGTTCATATAAAGTCGATGAATCATATGACACACAAGTTTAGTGGACTACTATTGCAAGGGAGGAACAATGAAAGAAGCAGAGCAACTATTCCTATAGATGGACAAAAAAGGAATTTGCTGCCAAGTGTTTTAATTTATACAACTATTACATGGTTCAAACAGTATAGGGAATAGATCCAAGATGTTTGCATTTTTGACGATGTGATTGCAAGAGATATTGAGCCTGGTGATGCGCTTTGGAGTGATGATTGATTCTCACCTGAAACAAGGTAATTGGGCTTAAAGCTTTAAAGCTCGTGGATGGCATAATGCTTAATGGTGTGAATGTTAGCAACAATACTATTTAACGCTTTATGCAAACATAATAATGCCTCAGAATAGTTGAAATTATTTCATCAAAGATTTTATAAAAATTCAAGTCAATTTAATTCTTTTTTAATAATTTTATTGTTTGAAATGACAAAATATTCATTTATAAAGAAAATGAAATCATGATTTTACAAGAATTTACTTAAATTTTTTTATTGCAAAATGAATTATGCCGAATGGAGGATGAGCTTGAAGAGCAAGGCTTTAAGCTTTTAGTCTTGCTACTTGTAGAACTCTAGTTTGGTGTTTTCACAGAGCAGGAATGGCAGACAAAACATAGAGAGCATGATTAGGTTTAAATCTTTGCATGTCTCCTTCATTTGAGCTTATTCTTCCTCTGTTTCTTCTTTATTCTCTTCCTTCTTATCGTTGATTAGGCTGCAAATTTGATATTGATATTTCTACTCCTTTCATATCATGTACATTCTCTAACCTGCTTGCTTTGTATTTTCAGCAGAAGATGGATTGCCTTCTTGCTGCCCTTTCTGGAAATTTTTTTTGGCATTTTATAGCACTTTTTATGTGATCTATTGATGCAGTATTCTTAATGGGTGCTTAGGAAGATAGTTCAGTTAGTTAATGCCACATCTTTTTCCTCTCATGTGTACAAAATTTTTTAAGCTACTGAATTGTTTTAATATAATTGCCATTGCTTTATGCTATATTTTGGGTGATGTTTCATGTTTGGGGGCATGCCTTTGCTGACAGTTTGGCTTTATAGGTATTTGTTCTAACTGCCGGTTGACTTGGAACAAATTCAAAGAGCAAGGAGGAGAGCATGAAACAAAGGTTGAGAGATTGTATAGTTAACTAAATTTTGTCATTTGCCACTGATGGAGATGGGTATAAGGTCAAGCAATGGCTGTGAATGCCATCAGCCGAAACATGAACTTATCACAGTTTTCCCCTTAGTGCAGTTAATGATGAAGTATTTTCTTCATTATCAGAGTGCCATTTTTTATATTTTACTTTTTCGGCAATATGCAAACCGAAAATGTATACATGGAGCTAGTATAATAATTAGAATAAATAAGTTTATTGCTATTTATTATTATTATTTTTTCCTTTCTAAGCTCTAAAATTTTTATGGAGTGAAAAACTTACATACTGTTTAATGATTATAATGATTTTAATTAGTCTCTTAATTTTTTAAAATACATTAAAATATCCATATAATTTTAAAACTACTTTCATTTTTTATTTGCATTATCAATTCGTTCAGAGTGATCAGACAAATCCAAACATAACACTATGGATATAACACTGGATTTATAAGGTGCGAGTTCGGAGAGGTAACATAACCATCAAAAAAATTGAAAGAGGAAAAAAAAACATATCAAGTGAAGTAATTTACTTAATATTTTCAAATACAATCCAATCCCACTTTTCCTAATCCGCTTTCTTATTCCTCAACTGTCCAAATCAAAATCCTAATGTTATCTCTCGTTTCTCACCAGCTCTCGTTCTTCAAGCCTCCACAAGCCTGCAGTCTCAAAGAGCACATATTCCCACTCTTATCACATGAAAATGCAAAGAGCCAACAGGACGTATTTATCTAACAAGGCCAACAGCTTCTCGCTCTCCCTATTTCTCCCGAGAGCACTACATTTTTAACGCCTAGACCTTCCTATTTTTTCTCTTTCTATCCAAGTAAAAGGTCATTTTTTTTGGTCAAAGGGTCATTAAATTGGTATGTCACTAAAGAAACCCATAAATTTATTTTGTTTTTACCCAACCATTTTCACAAACTAACCGATGGTCCAGAACTTTGTTATACTTCATCTTTTTCATTAAAATTTGCCAAAAACGAAAAAGCCCAAAAATTTTCAAATATCCAAAATTCAAAAGAAATACCATCATGGAAACGAAATAAATACAATTACAAAATCAGCTGCTAACTTCAAGGGAAGCACCTCCAATGCCTTGTCACATAATCCATTTTGCTTTTTCTTTTTTCCTGGTTTTCTCGGTTAATGCTATGCTGCCTCCTACAAGACTCATCCCCAGAGCCTACTAATAAAGCCTTTCTTGTCCTTCTTCATCCTGTTCTCTAGAGATGGGAAATCAATATAATTATAAGCAAGATCTAGAATGATAGGATTTCGAGATATTGACTGGAAGGCTGGGGGAAAGACTTCAATGCGAGGAGGAGCTTTCACATTTGCATTCCCAACTGCAGACTCATAGGCGTCAAGTTTCTCAAGAAGGAATTTTTCCACCTAACATATCCAAATTAATATGCAAACCAACGTAAGTTTTATATACATCAGAGGCACATTTTGTCAAAAAAAAAAAAAAAAAAAAAATCAGAGGCACATTACTATATACTTGAAAACAAGCATGTTAAATATTTAGATCCAGACAGTCCTCTTGCATTTTCTAGAATAGATAATATGTAACATGATAATAACTGAACTCCTACAAGCTCAGTTACAAGGTAGAATACGCTGACAAATCACAACTATCAATACTGCATCATACAATATGTTAAGCTTTAGAATTACCCTGAATTTCCAACTCATTTTGAAAGTAGCCAAAAAGGATATATACGAAGGCTTTAACAATTATATTTCCAAAAAAGAAAAAAATATAATTATGATAAATTCTTCAATACGCTACACTTACATTATGACCATATTTTTACTTATCATTTTCTGTAAAAGAACATTCACGTAAACACATTAATGACCACTAATACTTACTCAGCATCAAATACTGTCCCATCACCCCACACAAATCAACAAGCAGAAGACCACACAATTAAGATGCTTATACAATGAACAGACTGATAAAGTTCATATAGACTGTCACATAGGTGTGCATGGATACATAAATTTCCAACTTATTCAAGGTCAGGATAACTTCTAAGTACTAGAATGTAGCTTATATTGCCCAGAAAGTTAATCAACTCAAGTATTACAATTGGTACAAGACAAGAAAAGATAAATTGAAATACGATTTTCCTTCCTGTAGGCTATTCCTCTTCTTTGTTGCATAATTATATGGTAAAGAATAACAGATATAAAGAAAAAAAAGGGGCTCAGATTGCACCTTCTTGTCACCCCCACTTAATGATATTGCAGAAACTTTTTCCGACAGTTTCTCTGGAGCTTTTTCTTCCTCCAAAATTCCTGATGCATGCTCTATGCAACTATTAGATCTGCAATCATTGTATAATGTCTTCAGCTCTTTCATCATCATCTGTAATGCAAAATGATTAAGTAATCAAATATTGGATAGAACAAGTCACACATCAGAACTCAGAAACATAATCCTAAACTCAAGAAGCACTCATAGCAACTTTTTATAGATTAATTCACCATGCAGTAAAGAATCCACAGTCAAACTAAAAATTAACAAGTGACTCGTCAATTTTATTGCAAAACAGCTAAAAGAGGGTTTCTAGGCTAAATCACCTCATCAGAGTTATTGAGAGACTGAAACTTCTGTAAGGCATTCTCAGCAAGGGAACGAGCTCGGCAGTATAATGCATATGCTTCTGTTCTCTTCCCAGCCAAGCTGTAGGACTTTGCTACATAGAAGCACCTGTAAAAAATCAAGAAGCATGAAAGATGAGGTTTAAAAACCCAAAATCAAGTTGCAAGAAATTGATTGGTCTCAATCACTTAATTTGAAAAGCAAGAAACCATAAAGCCTGAGGCATCCTTTTCTTCACAAATCAGTAACCCAGTAAACTTCCTAGATGATTTCACCCTGTTTACATCCCAAAGAGAAAAGGAAAGTATAAACGGTGTCTTCTTTTTTTTCTTGGAAGAAAACATTTGACGTAGAAGTGCTTGTATAGAACAAAATGGCAAGGACATGAGCACAGATAAAATGATATGAAGTTGAGATAGATCAGTGATGAAGCCATGAGTGCTAGCCAACAGAAACACATTGAAAACATGCTGGTAGAATAATTTAGTCATACATGGCAAAGATTATATGTAGCAAATAATCAAGAGAATCGGAAAATAACAAAAAAAAAAGGTCTGATAAGGGAAAGGCAAAGGATAGCAACAAGTATGCGTTAATAAAAGATTTGCCTTTTGAGTAAAATCATGGAATTGGACAGTAGCTGGCCCCAAAATAGACAATGTTTATCATGATCAGCAAGACAGATATGACCTATGAGCTAACCTGTAATAACAATTCAACCAAATTAGAAAGAGCTCAAACACAAACCTTTGAGCTCGGAAAGCCAAATTTCTAACTGCACATTCTTCTGAGAATGCAACCTCCTCATGTTTTGTATCTCTTCCAGAACTAACTAAGTCAGAAAGATCAGATGTATTCTGTCAAATGTAACATGATCATAATGGTTAGCTACATAACCTGGAGTAGTGGAATATATGTTAAGAAGTGGGTTGCATAAAAAATTTTAAAGAGAGAAGTGCATTGATAGTACATAGTACAGCAAGACTGTTAACCTGTAATAATAGATCATACAAGCGAACAAGCTCCTCAGGCCTGGTAACTTTCTCATTTTTGTCATCACGGCCCCTAGTAAGTTTACTCTTTGCAATGGTAACTAACAACTGGTTACGCTCAATCGTCCGTTGTCCTAGTACAGCACTAACTGCTTTATCAAGGCCACTTAAGTCATCTTTTACACTATCGGCATTACCTGCACTGACCTAAAAGATGCAATATGTCATGAGTACAAGTCTGAAATACTGGAAGGAAGAATGAAACACAACTACAAGGCTACGAAAATCCCTTTTTTTTTCTTTTCAGGGGGAGGGGGATATCTACTTGATGTTACAAACTTACAGTAAAACAAGCAGAAGAAACCCTATTATTGAATGAAATATAGTTAGACTTCTGGATGAAAATCCATACCAAGTCACTGCGAATGGAGCTTCTAGCATCATGATATGCAGTAAAAATTTTATCAAAAATAGCTAATTTTTTCTCTGCTGGGAGAGAATCTGCAGTTGGGCCACGCAAATCCTTCTCTAGTTCTTGAGCTGAAAAGATCATCATATAACAAAAAGAATTTGAGGAGCCATGAGAATAAAAGAAATTGATGGGAAACAAAGGTACACATCAAAATTTGCACGTAATTGTAACCACCTCCTAATGAACTTCATTGATTATGGCAACATAAAGATGAAGATGGTCATTCCTAACTTACAGAATGACAACACAAACAGGCTTCCTAGGATAGCAATAAAAAATACACTGCCCTTGTGTTACATACAAAGATTTTCCTATATGTCTTGAGGACAGGAGACTTGTAATTATCAGAAACAAGATCAAACTACCACATACATTATTGTGCTGAGCAAAAACCAAAGGAATGCATTGCAACTACCCAGCTTCAGCTATACTGTCCCTATATATATATAACTTCAACCCAACCAAGCTTCATTATCAAATAGAATTGATAAAAGAAAATTCAACTGTAAATATATGAATAAAAATTCCATTTGCACCCAGCCAACAACATTGCTAGAAAGCATATCATAACAGTAAGTGAATGGGTTATAAGACCATTAAACTTTTGGTTTATTAGGAACTATTTCTTATAAATGTGAACTAACACGGCTCTTTTTGTTTGTCTCATAAATGATATTATTTTGTTCTAGGGTTGGCAGCTCCTTGGTGCCTTTTGATGATAATTTTTTGCTAATCACAAAATGGGAGAAAGAAAAGGTTACACAATAATAGCACATCAATATATTTCTCCAAAACAATGTTCACCTCTCTAATCATTACTAGTAGTAAGAAGTTGCAACCTTTTAAAATGGCAACCCGAGTTTTTGCATTAGATATTGGAAATTTGTGACCAAGCCAGTGAAACTCTGTCAAAGAAGCAGCCTGTTGGGACCTTGCCTCAGCCATAACAGCCTGCAAAACGAGGAATGAGAAAAACCAGGAATAAGGATTAAATATACACGCATATATGCACATATACACGCATATATGCACATATACATACACACACGCACAAACATATACACACTAAACAGACTTTACAGGATAGGAAGATTCAAAATGGGGAAAAAAAAGTTATCAATGCTAATGCTTTTTCTATCTAGGTTCATGAAAAGACAATCATCCATATGCATTAGCATAACATAACAAGGGTAGAAGTGCAGTTGATCCAACATAAACCTTGTCTACATAGCTTCAAGAGTGTAAGATTCATTTTATAATAGGATCTATGAAGTGAACTATGAGATAGAAGCACAATGACATATAACAAAGATGAAATTATACAGAAAACAAAAGAAAAAGGATAGAGAGGAGAAGAGGAAAAAGTAAATTGGCGTAATACTTAAGTTACTGCTAAAATAATCAGTCTCACCTCCAACTTAGCTCTGAAGAGGTCCAATGCAGGCCCTTCCATCTCACCAATTTGTAGGAGGTCAGATGTTTGAAGATTTGACTCACCAATTTTGTGCCGGCAGTAACGAATGCTAGGTTCCAGCTCCTCAACCCGCTCACGGCATAAAAGCTGATTCTCTAGGTCTCCATATTTCCCAAGTTCCTCATACACAGCTCTGTATAAAACATTAATCAATTTAGTCAACAATAATATTTAATTAAACAAGAGCAACTGTAGCTTGCCACTGTTGAAGGGCCGTAAGCCATACTGGAAGTGAAAGAAGCAATCCAGAGGTCCCAACTAAATGCCATAAAAATCAACATTACTACTTATGTTAAAATCAGGTCCAACATCATTCTTCCTTGTATTATGGTAACTTAATCAGAAAATAGGATCATTGTCTATGATACAGACATAATGTTCATTATTTAAAGTGAATAATCACAATAGGACAAATGAAAATACAAAGGAAAAACACAATCACTCTGTCCGCAACAAGCATGCATGAATTTAACTTACTTGATTTATAATAAGAATTCACATATGAAGAATAAATTCTAATAAGGTGAAATCTGTTGCTTAAATAAATGGAAAGTGAAGTAAATATATGGTTCCTCATATATCCTCAATTTAGGAATTAGGAGATAGAAGTGTTCAAAGGGTGTTACTGCTTTTGCTGTTGAACCAAACTTGACCCGTAGATCAAATGCTAAGAAATTATATCTTCTTCTACCTTTTCCCTTTTCTTTGCATAATTTGCATAATCACTCTTTTCTATCCCCGCAAATTGAAGTCTACCACTTAAAAGGAAACTAAATATCAGAATTAGGGTAAATACAACTAATTCCATTCAATTATACAGTAGTAAACAACAAGTTTCCAAACACATTAATGGGATACAAGGTGCATGTATTCAACTACTGAAAGCATGATAAGGATTACATGTGGAGAAAAGAATGACCTGGCGCTTATGAAGTTCTTTAATGCAGTATCCCAATTCCGATCTTGTTCAAACAACAAATTTCCATTCATATAGGCAGCATACGCCTACAAAACGGGCAAGTACATCAAAACTTTGTTGATTTAGAATGAAGAAGTCATATCATACTTCTAAGCAAAATATACAAAGATTCAAACAGGCAGTACAAATTCAGTAGCAGTAGGAAGATATAATATAAGAATTCAATACAATAAGATTGTGCACAACTGCACAAGATAAAACGTAAGGATAAAGTGCATATTATTAGAAAATACTAAACAGATAATGGAGTATATCACAGGATTTTCCATTTTGCTTCGAATCCTCAAACTCCCCAAAAGAACATGTAATTGAGTCAGAACTATAAAGAACAAACTTTCAATACCAATCCCTCAGATGGATAAGATATATCTTAAAAACGCTCATACCCAATTGTGTGCTACACTATTCATTTACTCATGAATTTCACCAGTAAAGGGGACTCTTAAGAATGAAAATATGCCTCAACCTTGAGTGTTTGGCCATGTCTAGACTCTAGAACTGACGAAGAAAAACTTTGCTATAAAGTTCATTTTGATTACAAAATTCAAGTGTTAAATCTGTTATCTGGTAAAAGTAAAACTATCCCAAATGGAAAAGTCCCATATCCTCAAAGCTGATGCATTCAACAGGCAGTAAATTTACTTTATAGTGTTACAAGAGATTGGAGACCAAAAACTTCAAAAGTGACTTGAGATAACTAAAGCAAAGGCACACCTCAGCTTCCAAAGATGTTCTAGAATCTCCCTTGGTAGCACACAACCGTGCAAACAGATCAGCCCATTTTACTGCCTTCCTCAGTTTCCCAATAAGATAGATCCGTTGTCGAGCATTTGGACCATCTGGAAGTTGTCGCTTCTCCATGGCATGGCTCCAAGCTCTCTCCGCCAAATAGAGAACCAGATGCAGAAACCTATATCTCTTTCAAGTAAAATAAATCATAAACTTGAAAAACTAAGAAACAAAACTTCAGTTTCACCATCCAACAATAACACTAAGAGATGCTTCTAATTTTGTAACCCAAGTAACCAACATTCTCTCCAAAATGGATTTACAATCAAAACAAATTAAAATATTCATTTAGCAATGAAATTAAGGTGTTATGATAAGAAATGAACCCTTCAAACACAATAAGTTATCATTTGTTTGCTGATCTGGGCTCTTATACGAAAATAGATCCTCGTAATTTCTTGGCATTGTATAGGTTTAGGATCTATAGTGACAGGAAGAAAGTAAAATGAAAGAACCAAAGATACTCAACGCAACCATCCTCATAATTCTGTTGACAAAATAGACCCCAATATACATAGGAAAAGATTTTTTTTTTTCCTTCCAATGGATAACCATCTGGTGAGGGTGAAAAAAGAAACAAAAACAAAGCCAAGTTCCAACAGATGTTACAAAAGATGCGTCAGCAAGTATAAGAGAGGTCATTGCAGCAGGGTTGCGAGAGAAAAAGCAACAAGGGGAATAAAAGATACAAGCAAAAAAAAATATATATATATAATCCTGACTTTAGAAGAACGAATACAAGCTAAATCAATAGGACATACCTCACTTCAGTAACGGTGGATTCAGTTATAGCTCTACGAGTGTATTTACCGCGTCCATGAGTAAACTTCAATGATTTGTATAACCTCCTCAGCCGAGCAGTACAATACCTCCTGCGCTTGAATAAGATTACTCAATTCTAAACACCAAGATTAAAAGTCTTCCAATAAAAGTACTCTAACAAAAGTAAAGTGTAATACCGATAACGCGCATAGTCACCATGTCGCAACCCATGCTGCATCTGCGCAGACTTCAGGAGCTGCAACACTGAATTTACAAAATTCACATCAGAAACTCAACTAATGTACATAACCATCAGTCAATACTAATCATATAAATAAAATTTGAATCCATGAAACTGAGAGTATGAAATTCGTTTTATTAAAAACAGGTCAAGAGGAAATAACCATTGATAGAAAATCTGGGATTGATCTGATCGGAAGTAGATTTTGAAGCGTCAATTTCCATGGCCGTCGTTTCGCTACCCTTTCCCATCAGTCCTTGAACTGAACACTCACCACACAAAAACACATTAAACGAGTAAATGATCTTAGCTGCATTTTGTAACTATTAGATCTGAAAACTGGCAAGGAAAATGTTCCAGAAAACGTTAATCAGGAATTTGTGCGGACGCACCTGTTTCTAGATATTGATACGGTGGCGGCGGCTCTTCCTCGCGGTGGATGAAATGCTCGGGCGACCTTCTAAGGGGCCTCAGCGATTGCGGTACTATCGTTGGTTTTTGTGAATTATGTTTGTGCTCGGGTTTTTTGGGTTTTGCATGTTCAGGCTCAGGGAGCTAGTTATCAGATATAAAGTGTAAAATTTATTATTTAATCCGTTTAGTGCGAGAATTTATTAATTGGTCTTGTAAAAAATAAATTAAGATATTTTTAAAATTTTAAAAAATTTATTGATAAATTTATTTATTAAATATTTTATTATTTAATTTTTATTTATATAAAAAAACTTATCTGTTAATTTTATAAAATATTTATTAATTAATTTTATAATTTTTTATTATATTTAATATTTTTTTAATAAAAATTAAAGATTGAATAATAAAATTTAATCTCTCAAATTTATTCAGATAGTATTAAATGCATTTATTATCATATTAAATTTATAAGTGTTATCATATTTAATAATTAATATTAATAAATAAATTAATTAATATATTTTTAAAATTTTTATAAAATTTTTAATATATTTTTTAAAAATTAAATTAACTAATAAATTTTCTTATGATAAAATTTGATAATGCAAGGAGTCACATAGAGATGGAGAAGTTTTAAAATAAATTTCAAAATAGAAAATAGTGTAAATAAGTCTTACATTTTTTATAGGATTAAATATGCTCAATTCAACTATTAAAAAAAAATTTCCATTTAAGTAAATAATCTCATTTAAAAATAACAAATAGTAAAATTTTCTTTTCTTAATAACAAAATGTTAATTCTTATTATATTAATTTAAACTATTCAAATAATTTAATAACAAAATAAAAAAATAGAACTATTATTTAATGATTCAATTCTATTTGTTCAATAATATTTGGCTACATATTATATGATAAGTCTCCTCTGCACCTAGGTATATAGGCTTAACGAATCCATAAAATACTATACCTCCTAAAATCATGGTAAATTAAACCTATAAAATGAATATACAACTCAAATACTTATCAAAAGGTTTATCATGTTCAGTTACAACATGGGCAGGTTCGTAAAAATATAGGTTTTTATCGAGTTGATTGTAAGTTGCCAGCAAATCTTACTAAAAGCACCTATGAGTTTTAGAGAACATCAACGATGCTATATTATGACTATGCTCCTGCCTTTGGGCCTATCCACTTCCTAATTTATGAGATTATAGTACAGCGATTAGAATGCTGAGAAATTCTAGAAACATAACAAACCTCCGATTCTTTGGTTGGTTCAAATCGGCGCTTTGATTTCGTTTCTTGAGTTTAGGTCACATATTCAATTGCTATTTGAAGGGCTCTCTATGCCCAAGCATGCCATTATCGCTCGTTTACGAAGTTTCTACTTTATAGCACAAATCGGAAAACTAGGGCCCAAACCGAATGTCCAAATAGAGGCATGACTTAATTGTTTTGGGCCTGTATCTTTAAAGGGCATGCCTTTAGCAATTCCTGCAGGTGTTGGCCCAAATTTCCAAGCATTTATCTGGCTGGGACGCTACCACACAACCAGCCTGGAAACAGTTGGACCCACCGTGATCTGCTTTATTGCTAAGCCAACGCATAGGGTAAAGGTATGAGGTGCAACGTCCTTGCTCCCTTGCCAATCGAAACGGTGCCGAGTTCGTGCAACCTTACTTTTTATCACGTGCCAACCAAACGGCGCGTTAAATTTCTTCCCGCGCTTTTCGTTCCCTCTTTTTTCGATAGACAAAAAGGATGAGTGAATCAAACCCTTGATCAAAATGGAAGGAGGGCATGGAACCGATGCAGAGAGAGAAGATGAAGATTCGGAAAGCGAGCTTCTTCGAGACCGATTCAGACTTTCCACCATCTCCATCGCTGAAACTGAAGGTTCAATATCTTTACCTAACACTTATGCTTTCATCAATTTGTCTCAGCAATTGAGTGCATTTCTTTTCCTGATCCAATTTCATCGGTGTGCATCATTCATTTTGAGCAGCCAAGAAAAATGGAATGGATATATCTGAACCAATAATTGCTTGCATTGCGGATTTGGCGTTCAAATATGCAGGTAAAATCTCGAGACTAGCCCCTAAGCCTAATTTTTTTTATGCAAGAATTGCTGGTATTGCTGTCAGTATTTTTGTTATTTTACATTGCTTTACGATGAATTTCGTGCAACATGTAAGTTCTTAGCCTATGCGTTTCATTCATTTCTCACTTGGACGTCCGTAGGTCACCTTTGGTTGCAAAACTATATAATATTTGATTAAGAATGAATTGGTTGCAAATGGATTGTGTTTATTGTTGGGAAACTCTGATTCAGTTTGGAGAGACTTTGGTTGTTCCTTGAAGTTCTTTTTGCACCATAGAGGAATAATTGCTTTCAGATTTTAAACATGCTGAAATATTGACGTGAAGGAATTTGACACGATATACATTGCAAGGACATGATTACAGTAATAATTAAATGTTATTAAGTATAACCAGGCAGTTAATGAACGCAATTCCTTCAAAGTTGAAGTAGTTTGCCAGATGTACTATCATTGTTTCAAAAATCTCTAATTAAGTTAATGAAATGAATTATTTTATGAAAACAGAACAACTGGCGAAGGACCTCGAGCTTTTTGCACAGCATGCTGGTCGTAAATCTGTGAATATGGAAGATGTCATCCTTTCTGGTACGTTTTCTTATTTAATCGAGTTTGCGAAGATTGACCTAGTGACATTACATGGTAGCGTGATTTTTCTTGTTTGATTGATTACATCATTATATGGGTTTGTCTGTCCTTTGTCTAATTTCTCTGTAATTATTATGATAATTATGATTTATAAAATTTGAAGTAATTAATTTTCTAAGCAAACTAATTCCTTCTTCACCTTTTATTTTTGGTTTTATTTTCTTTCTTCACCTGTTTCCTTCGCTTCTTTAAATTGAGAAAACAGGATGTTTTGATTCCCTTGGATGTGCTTATCCCTCTTCTTTGGTTTCAGCTCATAGAAATGAACATCTAGCTGCGTCATTGAGGTCCTTCTCCAATGACTTGAAAGCAAAAGAACCTCCATCTGAGAAAAAAAGGAAGAAATTGTCCAAAAAGGAAGACAAAGCTAGTACTAGTGCATTACATATTCCTGATCTTTAAGTGTAGTAAAAACATTTCATTTAGGAAAAAATTATGTTATTTCATACCTAGAAATAATATTTTTGAGTTTTTTTTTTCACTTGCAAAATAATGATTTTGTTTGAATTGATTCTATTCTAAAAATCTATCGAAACAATAAAAAAAACATCAATTTTTTTTTATTTCTTCTCAATTTCTCTTTGTTTCCCTCAAATTCTCCTCAATTTCTCTGTTTCCCTCGCACAAATGAGATCAAAACAAAGGTAAATCTCTGCTGCATTTCCGCGGGTCTAAGACTCTAAAATACATGGAGTTTTATAGATATCACTATTTTTCTTTCATGTTATTATCAGTAAATATTCTTATATATCAGGGCCAATACAATTGCATTGAATAATGTTTTCTAATGTTCACTTTATAATATTATATTATTTACTACTTGAGGCACATCCTTTTCGTAGCTGGGTCAATTCCACATTGTATATATTGCCGTTACATTTAAAATAGCATTCAAATAAAAGATTGATGTGAAATTTTAAATTACAAATTTAAATTAAAATGCAAAACACATGATAATAAAAGATAATGTCTATTTTATTCATAAGAATTTAGTTTTTACATTTCAGAAATTTTATAAAATTTATTAATTAATTATTTCATTAATTTTTACCGTTAAATGTAACGCGTAATAGATAGCCTAATTTAATAGATTTTTTAAAATTTTAAAAACATTTTAATCACAGAAATTCAATAATAATTTTTCCAATAATTTATCCTTGTATCTGCTCTTATTTAAATAGCACATCAGTCAAAGCAGCACAGTTATTTTAGAAGATCTCTAATTTATGCGTTTAGAGCTTTTAAATGTTTTAGGCCTTTATGGCCTTGTTAAGTCAATTTTAATCCTAATTCAAGGAAGGTACATTCCTAATCTACCCTCTGATCAACATTCTTGGTCCAGATCGTAAACCATAACTATTTGGTTGGTTCTGGTTTCCTTTGATTTTGTACTTATTTTGATGTTCTTGGGATTCAAGTATATGCTTTGATCCTGAGTTGTTTGTAGGGTTGGTTGATGAAGAATGGCCTTTTCATTTATAAATTAGCCTTTTCTTTTTGAATAATTTACACTTCCTTTTAAATAAAGTTTTTTCATGAAAAATTATTAGATATTCTAATACAGTTTCTAACCTTGTACATTATTATTATTTAAAATGTTTTATATTAACTTTTCCTTTTTGTTTTAATTAAAATTTTAATTTTAAACGCATGGTTTAAGAATTGTTTTAGAATTAAAACACAAATCAAATCGTTGGCTATTTGATGTCCTTCAAATTTTTTCTTTTAATTTTTATTGGTTTGTGTGACGTATGAATCAATCATCTTCCTATTCATGGAGATTAAATGAGGAAATCCAAATTCATCTTTCTTTTGAGGTTTTTCATTTTTGTTATTTATTGTGTTTACTGTTTTCTTCCTTGTTTTGGCCAGCATCTTCTTTTTCTACCTTTCAAACTCTTAGATTTTGAAGGTCTTTCTTTTTCCTTTTTTATACTATACACTCCCTTTACCTAGTTAATTTATTTGAAGAACATCAAAAGAAATTAATTTATGCTCGTTAAAAAAGAAAAAGAGCTTTGATAATATATAAAAAGTTCTCTTTTTAGAGACTCTTTAACTCTTATTTATTTTTAAGATTCAATAAAAAAATTAATTGTATTTCATCGCATTGTGGCATATACCAAACCCAACATAAATACATTATTTAATTTTTTTAGTTTTAAAACATGTCTTCTTCGTTATATATTTCATTATGTTAAAAAAAAAATAAAAGTGTAATGATATTCTAAATATTTTCAATTAATGTTCCCCAAAAGTGCTCAATTTCTGCTGGCGGGCTCTAGTTAATGTTGTCCCTTGCCTCTCGTCACTTCAGTCCAAGAGAGTCCCAGTTGATCCTTCATGCCCATTGTGTCATGTAGCCCCTGAGAATGTCTTGCATATTCTGATTCAGTGTCCTTTTGCCCGCAGCTGCTGGTTAAGCTCGCCGTTAGGTTGGCCTGTGCCTTCTACATCTTCTTTAAATGAGTGGTTTTCTTTAGCCTTCTCTTCTGCTTCTGTGGAAAATGCCTCCCTTATGCTAATGATCTTATGGGCTTTGTGACAAAATAGGAACAATGTTGTATGGAAGGGCCAGGGTCAGACTGCGAGTGGTGTGTTCTTTATGGCTCTGAATTTTTTGCAGCAATGGAAAGCAGCCCGGGTCGTGTCCTCAGTAAGCACCATTGTTGACCCGGCTCCCCCGACCTGGTCTCCTCCGCCGCACGGTTGGATCAAGGCGAACATTGGCGCCTCTTTAAGCTTGCAACGAGGTTCGGTAGGTTTCGGTTGTGTAATCCGGAAAGATGATGGGAGTTTTGTGGCTGCTATAGCCAGATGGATGCAAAGTGTGCTAAAGCTATAGCATTCCGGGAAGCATTGAGCTGGATTAAAGAGTGTGGATGGGATCGAGTTCTTTTCGAATTGGATGCTCAGGTACTTGTGATGTCAGTTAATTGTGTTTTGTTAGATGATTTATCGTCTTTTAGCCTTTTGGTTTAAGATTGTAAACTGCTTCTATCTAGTTATGAGGAAGCAAAGTGTGTTTTTGTTCATAGATCTGCGAATGATGTCGCTCATGTTCTAGCAACATCGGCTCATTCTGAGTCAGGTCAAGGAGTTTGGATTGATATCCCTCCTCCTCATATTGTTTCTTTGTTCTCTTTGAATTAACGAAGTTTTCTTGTTATTTCAAAAAAAAAAAAAATATTTTCAATTATTTTTTTAGTTAAAAAAATTGAAAGAATAGAGAGTTAGAACTTGAATTTTCTAAATCAATAATTTCCTTGTATTCATAAGTGAGTTTAGCCAAACGCCCAGCTTTATTTTTGATGCGGGACCGAGTCCCTTCTTCTTTTAATATAAACAGTTATAACAAATTTTAAAACTGCTCAAGACCAAGTGAGTTTAGTCTAATGAGGTGGGTGCCAATCTCAAAAATAGACCATCGTCACCATAAAATCAGTCAGAGAGACGAAGATCTCAATGAGATAGGTGATTGGTTTCGAAAATAAACCGTTAACATTATAAAACCGATTGAGGAGACGAAGACCCCTAATGAGGTGAGTGACCGATCTCAAAAATAGATCGTCAGCACTATAAAATTGATTGGGGAGACAAAAACCTCAATGAAGTGGGTAACCGGTTTCGAAAATAGATCGCCGACACTATAAAACCGATTGAGGAGATGAAGACCATGCTGAAGGCCCACACTAGCAAAGCTATATGCCAAAAAAAAAAATGAAACAGAGGCGCAATGGCGACCTCAAGAAAGGACCTTGGCATCTGTAAGGTCCAAATAAAAATAAAACTAAGGTATGGTGTTGATCTCAGAAAAAAGCTCCGTACCTCTCAAGTCTAAAAGGAAATAAAGTTAAAGCCTAATTCCGATCTCACAAAAGAGCTCGGCTCACAGGTAAACAAAGTTAAAAGTTTGGTTTTGACCTCAAAAAATAGCTCGGTCTATAAGAAAATAAAGTTGAAGTCTAGTTTCAACCTCATAGAAGAGCTCGACTCACAGACAAACAAGACTAAAAGCCTGATTCCGACCTCATAAAAGAGCTCGGCTCACAAGAAGACAAGTTTAAGGCTGGATGTCGACCTCACAAAAGAGCTCGACCCGTAGAAAAATAAGACTAAGGTATAGCGTCGACCTAAAAAAGTGCTCAAGCACCCTTAAGGCTCAAAGAGAAATAAAGCCAAAGCCAAATCAAAATCAAATTAAACCTTGTTACTAACTCCAAAATAAATTCACAAATGCCAAAATATGAGTAAGTAAGAAGTACCACTTGGAGAGAAAATTAGAGACAATAACAAAAAAAAGCCCGGTCAACTAAAAGTTCCAAGGGAACAGAAGGCATGAGACATTAAGACATTCGATAAACAAAGTACAAAACATAATAAGTTAGATGCTCTATAAGTAAAATGTCAAACGAGTAACTAGCTCGGTACAACTTGTAGACAATACACATAAAAATAATCTAAATATGAGAATATAAATAAAATTCAAATAGACAAGGAAAAGAAAAGCAAACAAATGAAAAATAACAGAAAAACTTAAAATTTTATTAATTTAACTAGATATTGGAGTGGGTTATAGAAGCAGAAGGGGAAAGGGAAGCAGAACTGACTAGGTCGTTTACAGGGTTATTATTAACGGAATCACCCCCTGCAATCCAGAGGGCAAAGGAGGAGAGTTCTTGTGCAAAGGATTGTCATCCTCTCCGTACAGACCTCTTCACCATCAGAGTCGAGTTCAGGGGCTCGCAGGTCAGCCAACGGAGCGGAGGGGGCATCTCGAGCTGCTTTAAGACCCTGATTGAAGCCTGAAGCGAACATGCGGAAGGCTTCTTTGTATACCCTCTCCTTTAGCTCTGGTAAGGACTTATACTCCTCCAATCACGCTTCACAGGCCTGCTAAATTTTCTCCTTCAACTCTATAGAGTCCCGATACTCTTGCAACTGCTCCTCACAGGCCTGCTGAACCTTATCCTCTGCAGCTTGGGCATCCTTAGCAATGAAGTACACCTCTCCTCTAAGGCAGAAATCTCTTGGCAGAGTTGTTACTGCTGAAGTCGGGACTCCTCCGCCACCGAAGTCATGCCCCTTAGTTCTTCAATATATTTGTTAAGCTCTTGTTGGAGGATAGCCTCATTGCGCTGATGGCGAGTCTCCTCCAAGTTGGACAGTTGTGTAGAGGCTTCATCTCACTAAGACTCCACGCCGAAGCTCATTAGGAAGCCTTGGTGACCTCCTCCCTCATCTCCCCCAGCTGCTTGCTAAGGTCCTCGATTTGCCCTTGGAACTTGATAATGTGCCTGTAGGCCTCACTAGTGGCAACTATATTCTCATCTCGGCGTTCCTTAGCAATACGCTGTTCCACCGAACTCTTGAAGTATCGATTCCGGGCGTAGATTTCCATGAACATGCCAAAAGCCTGCCATAGAAAAGAAAAAGCGAGGTTAAGAAAGCTAAAAGATTAAAAATACTCTCAAGAGGACAAATAACTTACTATGAGGAATATCTCTCTCAAACTGTCCCCAACGTCTTTCAGGGAGCGCGAGCTAAAGACTGTCTGGTACTTGGTGGAGCAGGCCAGATGGTTGACGAGGGCCAGAACGTGGGGTTTAGAAGCATCTGAGACCTCCTCGAACATCCTTTCGCATAGCATCCTGGCTATAGAGGCCAGCGTGGACTCAGTAGTCACCTTAGCGACGTTTAATAACTCGTTGTCTGAGGCAAATGATAGGTGCTCCATCGCCTTTTTCCCTTTATTGATAAGGGGAGAAGGGGCTATCTTGGCAGGTCCCGAAGTCTAAGCGCGCTTAGCGACCCTGCCCTCTATCGCAGGTTCGAAAGTCTGAGTCCGTTTGGCAGCCTCGCCCATGATCACAATAGCTCCCACAGCTTGTATAGGTGGGACATCCACGGGAGCAGTTCTGATGCCCTCTTTCGAGCTACTCCCAGCTGACTTGCTGAGTGTGATGGCCTCCTTAGGGGTTTCCTTAGGAGCAGGAGGAGTCTTGGCAGAAGCTGGCGCTTTAGAGGGGACTAATGTCCTCGAAGTGGCGGAGCGAGAGCTGCCTGCCGCGGGCACCAAAGCCAGAGAAGGTGCAGGGGTAGGGCCAGAGCGACGAGCTATAAAAGTAGGGTTCACGACCTGCAAGACCTCCCGGGTCACATCGACTATAGTCTTGTTGGCCTTAAAAGTAGCCAGAGTCGCCTTCATGCTCTCTTAGGACAGGGTGAAATTATTGGGGAGCTTGATGATGTCCATTGATGCAACAGAAGTTGAAAAGAAAACATCAACTCAGTTAGAGTCTGAAATAACAAAAGAAAAACATAAAAGAAAAAAAAAAACTAGAAAAGAATACCGGTTTTCCGGCAGCCCCACAGGTTGGACATAAACATGCACTTCTCGACGTCATACTTCTTTTTTATAGAGGTCAGTCAGAGAAGACAGACTTGGTCCACTAGGCTTAACCTATGAAAGTTGTTACAGCCCTGGGGAACCTTCCCCTAGGTGAGGTCGACATTCCAATTGATCATTGAGCTCTCTTTTAGCTCAACACCGACGAAATTCTCATCATAACATTTTATTGAGTCCTTATACCTAGTAAATATAGACAACCTAGCCCGGGAACCAATATAATAGAACCCATAGGTAGACCTAACGAGTCAAAAAAAGGTACAGAATGGCTTAATAGAAGGGGCAAATCCCCAATACAGGCAAACAGACTTGAAACAGCAGGGGACAATATCCGAGGAGTCACCTTAAAATGACGAAGGACCTTAATGAAAAAAGGGGTAAAAAGGAAGGTCAGTCCAAAATCACGCTATTTAACAGAAAAGACCAGACTATGCCCTTGCTGAGGGTCTATCAAACCCGCCAGCGGTGGGTAGGGGAGAACAATCCTTTCATTAGGTAGGGGTGCTATAATCCTATAGATGGTGGTGTCAGAATAATCGTTGGAAAAGTAATGAGAAAGAGAGGAAAGGGTGATAGAGGACACCAAACCTACTATATCGGAAATTCTAGTAGAAGCTATGAGAAGAGTAGAACGTACCTCGGATCAGAAAGGCAAGAATTACAAGGAAAAGAAAGGGCAAGGTAGCAGAAGCAGCGGTAAGAGGCAGAGCAGCAAGTGAAATCAAAAGCGTAAGTTTGAAATGGGTAAAGGCGAAGATGGGACGTTTTGACAAGAACTCTCCTAGAGTCGCGCAGTAATAATTGGGACTTCGGGATTTACCCCCTTATTAATCATGAAATAATAAATGAGCAAGTAAATGGGTACTTTGATGATAACTAGGTCCTGGAGAACCCGACTTAGGCCAGGCCTGTACTGGAAAGGCTAAACCTCAACTCTGTTAAGGGCCAATCGTTAGCTTGCCTCATATATGAGCCCGTAACTCGCTTTGATGAGTTGGACCAGACTCGAGTTTACGCATGGAAGATTTGACCCTGTTTATCCTTCTGACCCCGTGAGACAACAAACCCATGACGTCTGGGATTGTGTCCACATATGGCGCCAGATGGAATTAAATGGCTGCTTGATAATGGGAAAACAGTTATACGTCACTAGAGGACAAAAGAGAAAAAGAATAAAAGAAGTAAGAGGAAGACAAACCATACTAATTTATCAAACTACACATTGAATCTACTCTTTATTGAATATCATAACATCAATTTTCATAAATTATTTAGATATAAAAAAATTAAATTTAATAAGTTATGAGTTTGGATTAACTTTATTTAAAAAATAGATTATAAATATAGATAAAATTCTTATTAAAAAAATATAAATAAAATTAAATAGTATTTATGTGAGTAATAAGTTTGATAACCTCCATATCTTTTCTAGCCCAGGAATAAGGTCGGGTCCAAAAGAAGGCCACAGGTCCAAAACCCATCAGATCATACGCTCGAGAGGCGGCTCGACTTCACGAGCCTGGGCCGGCAACCCAGGATGATCCAAATCAGATATAAGCACAAGCCCCATAAGGCAGTAGGCCCAATCACTCACCAGCCCTACCTGCATGCGCTCTGCAGAGCATTAAATGGCCATTACGCATGGAGCAGGTGCCTGACACGCCCGTACGTACGGGCTTGAGTGACAAGGACAGGAAGCACTATATACCGGGGGGTCTTCTCTTGCAAGGGGGTATCTTCTTCTTTTTCTTCTCCTGCCTGGACTCCATTTTTATTTTCTCTGCAACTCTTGTCTAAGGACACGACTCTTATTCAGGAAACCTGACTTGAACGTCGGAGGGTCTCCGTCGGGGCATCCCCGGTGGACCCCTGACCCCTGACCCCTTTTTCCTTTATTTGCAGGTCCTTTCCTCAAAGAAAAAATATGGAGAGACCCATTTGACAGACCCATCAGAGAGCCCAAAAAGGAATCAGATCCATATAATAGGGGACGATGGAGAACCAGATCTATCGGATATGGAGCCTAGGGAGATTGAGAGTTATCAAAGTTAAATTATTCAAATTAAAAAAAATTAAATAAAAAAATTCATTTAATTTATAAAATTTTATCTCTGTAATTTTTTAAAATTATTTTAACTCTCAACTTGAAATTTTTTTATTTAATATTTATATTAACAAAAAAAATTTAAAATAAATAAATTTAAAAATTTTACTAAAAAATAAAATTAATGCTATGATTTAAATTTTTGAATCAATCGCTGGGAACATCATAGCTTTTGGACAATCATTTTCATTAATGATGATTTATCTTTTATTAATTTTAGTATATATATTTATATTTTTTAAATAATTATATAAACAATGTTGAAGTTGATTCGAGAACATGCTATAAGATGGCTATTTATTGACAAGTATTATGAAGTAGTAGTAGTTAGGGTAATTAGGTTGGTCTCTTGAATTATTGGGCAATATGCTCACGCGGAGGTGGAGGATTGGAGGCGTAGGACCCACCAGACCAGCTCCATCTCGTTTAGCTGGCTGGTTTCTTAAATTTAATTCAAAATAAAAAAAACGAAAAGCGACACCTGGCAGATAATCCTTCCTCTTTCTCTGCCCAGTGGGGTGGTTGTACAATTTTTTAAGTACATAAAAAATTTATAAAGAATACATATAAGGGATTAACAAATCTTAATAATGATTATAATCATAAACATAATCAAGATTTGTACAGGAATCACAATCCACCGACTCCATTGGCATTGCTGTTCAAGCTTTTGCCTCACTAGGGATTTTCTTTTGTTACAAACTAATCCATCCGGTTATGAACAAAGTTTTTTAAAAAATAAATTATTGCCAATGTTGATGGCTGAACCAACCTTCAAATCTTTATAAAATAGTAAAAGTTAAAATAAAGCAATTACAGTAAATCTGTCATTAAATACGTGATTATTGCTTAAAATTAAAAACATGTTGCTTCACACTTTTTTTACTTGTAATTTTCTATAATTTTATTTTTATTAATATATTTATCTATATATCTTTTCTAAAAATAAATATTTTAGTGTTTATATTCTCTTCAATCCTATTTTGAGTGAAATATTCTAGAAAGAGATAAGAAATTATAATTTCCATACCTCCTTCCCATGTTTCTCTCAGTCTCTTTCCCTTTATCTCCCTACTTATTTCCCTTTCTCGCATATTTATGTATGTTCATCTGTCTCTTTTATCTTTATCCATTCTCCATACTCTTGTATATTTTCCATATTTCTGGCTGTATATTTCTGTTCTACAATAATTTTGCAAATAGATTTTAGTTTTTTGAGTGGTTGAAATAATAAATTATTAAAAGTATATTCATCCCTATTTTATTTGTAGAAAATAATTTATATTTAAAAAAATATTTTTTTAAATAAAATCGATAATTTAATTATATAAATATAGTAAATATTTTGTTGAAAATGATTTTACCAACAATTTTTTGGTATCAGTGTAAGATATATTATTATTTGGTGGGGAAAAAATGAGTCCACATTACATAATCTTTCATTTCATGATCCCTAATAGGAGATATTAGACTCTATAAAAATCTCTCGTTTTAAAAGATGAGGGGCTCAATAAATATCTTTTATTTAAAAATAACCTTTAAATTTTTTGGCTTTAAATTATATAAAATTATTAAATTAATATTTATAAAAAAAAGCTATGAATTTATGAATTTTGATTAAATCCAATAGATTTAAATATTATAAAATATTTTAAAAAATCAGATAAATAAATATTTTTAATTATTAAACTTAATTTAATAATAAATTATAACGTAAAATATAAAGAAAAAGCAGTAAAGATATAACTCACGTCCACCAATATGAGGAGGAAAAAGTAAAGCGGGAGTTGGTCACTTTTCCGTAAGAACTCAAGAAAAGGTTGCAGTGTGGCTGGGACATAGTATCATAGCTCTTAGATAATAGAAGTAACCAATGATATGAGAACACGTTGAAGCCTGGAGAACAGTAATGCGAATAAATGCTTTTCCAATCCTTCACGCTGCGACCACCGCACCAGCCCGTTTCTCTCTCCCTCTCTCCCCGGCTTTAACGGCTAACGGCTTCACTTCACATTCTAGCTTATTGGGTAGATCAACACGTCAAAGATATTTCTGGTGTATTGGAAATCAGTATCTTTTACATTTATAAAAATTAATTTAAAATATTAATGGTAGTGGATTTTATTCAAATAATTGAATAAATATATTATAATTTAAATGTGAGATGAAAAATATTAAATTACAAAATAGAGAATTTATTGGTTAGTGATAGTATTGAGAATATATAACAACTGACAGTCCACCAAAAATAAATAAAAAAAAAAGAACATCAAATGATGGCTGTCTGTTGTTTGTTTATTTATTTAAGAGTTTGGGTGTGAATTGTTAACATCTACAGAGACATGTCCGATGGGGACTGCAAATGTGAATTTTAGACATCGAAATTACCAAATTCCAGTATGAAGATTTTTTTTCTTTCTATTTTATATGCATGCTGACGAATTCTACGAGTCAAACTTGAAATGCAGACAATAAAAAAATATTCTCATTTTTCGAAGAAAATAAGAAAAAGGAGAATCGGCATCTAGCACGGTAAATGTCTTAAAAGTTGTGGGATTTATTACCGGTCAAGGCTCATTACAACAACTGGTTAATTGTTATTTTAATTTTTTTTTTTTTCATTTTGGTCATATTTTGATCCTTTAAATAGCAATACCTTCAAAAGTTGTTTTCAAATACATTAACATTTCGTACACGACACTCATTTTCTGTGCAATTTCTGGAAAAGATAAAAACATCACTTTACAATTCACGACACTTTGGCATCTTTTCCCCCCTTCACCACTCTTCTCTTTTCATATATACATAACTAACTTTCATTAATATATATAATTAAAGAAAGTAAAAAAATAAATAAATTCATATATTGTGATTTTATCGTTAGTAAATTGAGATAATTTTTAAATATATATTAAAAAATTAATATAAAAATTATATTATGAAATATTAACATAAATTAAATATTAATTTTAAAGTAAAAATAAAAAAATATATGGTATTTTATTATTATTATTTTTTAAATGTATATAGAAATAATTATTATTTATTAATGATGTAATATTGATGTATTATTTAAATATAAACTTTTTGTTTTAAATTAAAAATTTATAAAAATTCAATTTAATTAAATTATTTTTTTGTAAAATTTTTATTTAAAATAGAAAATTTTAAAATTTTTTAATTTAAAAAATTTTCATCATATATAAAAATAAATCATTAATGATTTAATAAAAATTTATTTAAATTTTTTCTTATAAAATTATTTATATTAAATGAGAGAAAAATAAAAATAAATAAAATTATATTATTATTTTTTACTCTCTTAAAATTAAAGCATTTAATAATTAAAATTGTGACAAATATTTTTATTAAAAGCTAGACGCTCTTTTTTAAATTTTAAAATTATTTAATAGCCATGATTTGAATTTGAAAACCGAAGAAAGTAAATTTAATATATTAAATAGCAAATATTAAATTTAATTTTAAAATCGTTTTTAATTTATTATTAACAAATTTAATAAAATAATTTATATAGAAAAAGAGTAATATTCTAAATTTACAATGAGAGTTTTGGATCACTATTTTTTATTGGATCAAACTTGGATCATGTTATTTTCATTTTTTTTATACGTTTGACTAAACTATTTAAGATTATGCAAAATGAGTTTTCATGTGAAACTTTAGTTTAATAAATATTTAAAACCTACCTTGTCAAGTGTAGATTGTATTAAAAAAGGGGGAAAAGGGAGGATATTTCCGTGAGTTAAAAGGAAAAAAAAAAAAAAAGAAGAAGAAAACATTGAGCTCGATGGAGCCAGCAAGCCAAATTAGCTGGAGAGCCAAACAGAGCACTATAATATAACGCCGTGATTTTAAACGGAGACGAGTGTTCATATCTTTATCCTATCAAAAACCGTCGAATTTCAAGGGAACGGGTCTGATGATCACTTCCGTTTATCCACAACATCATCCACAACACCCAACCCCGCCTATTTCTTGTCTGTTTTGTCTTGTTTTCAAAGCCAACTAACATTAACATCACAATCACACTCCCCCCTCTCTATCTCTCTCTCTCGCCGAAGAGAAGAGAAAGAAGCCTCTGTATAACCTCAGTGAGCTGCCGGCGAGGAAAATCTCGCCGGGAATTCGCACTAACACTGTCGGAATCTTCATAGCTTTCGATTTAAAGCTCTGTATCGCTGGCTTCGGAGAAGAAAACAAGTGAATTCTAATTTCTCTTTCTTAGTGTTGGTATTCTTTAATAATTCTTATGATTAGATAGAAGAAAAGAAAAAAAAGGAAAATATTCTCTCTCTCGCGTGGTCAGCAATATAGCTTGCAATGCAGGGGAAATAGAGGTTCTTTTGGGGGCACATATGTGAAGACCTCGTGCTTTATTTTCTTCTTTGTTCATTCGTTTCTTCTCTTCCTCTTCTTGATCGCTTCTTCTTTCTGGTCTTTTTACGTAATTTCCTTTTCTGCACTTTCTTAGTCTCTTAATTTTGCTCAATTTGTGATGATGTTGATGTTAGGAATTTTTTGTGGAGGTTCGTTTCTCCTCTGTACTACTAGGTCAAAGTTCTGGTATAAAAATCTGTAACTTTTTCTTTCCGTCTTTCGGTCTTATGTATACTTTGGGAAATTTCAGCTAAATTGTGCGATCGATTCTACTTAATATATATATTTACTAGACTTTGTATCGGTGATCGGATTTGGATTCAGGCGATTTAGTTCTCTAGCATCTGAGGTTGCTGAATTTTGTTCTGAAAATGTTAAACTAAAGCCCTTTTTTTTGTTAAGAAAAAAACTTCGATTTCCTTTACATCTTAATTTGATGGAATGGAAAATTAACTTTAACTGAGCCTTAAATGGTGTCCGTCCCCCACTCCGGTTGTCCACAAAAACAAGTCATTTGCGAATTAGTAATTTTTAAAATTTTTTTTCTCAGCAACCAAACAGCGATTTTTTGTTGGTGGGTGGTTGGTAGGTAAGCTAGTGGCTCTTGCTTTCTAACACTATCCTGATCTATGGTCTTTTGAGTTGTTAAAGAACTCGTCTTATTTGGCATGTAACCTCTTTTAGGTTGGCAATTTAACTAGAAAGTGCCTAACTTTGTTGCAATGAAGAATCACAATTTTTGGGTTTATGCTTTCTTCTATTAAATGTCTTCTTCTTCTATTTAATTTTTTATCACAAGCCTATGTTTGATTGCATTGGATTGCTGAAAGTACCTTTGTTCCTCCGCTGTTCCAGTATTTTACTATTTTATATATCGGAGTCTCTGGTCAGCTCCATGATTTATCCAATTTTAATATACTGACATTTGAGTCCACTACAGAAACGGTGCAATGAACACTGGACGGAGCCAGAAAGTTGGATAATAACGAGCTTTTGCTAGAGCTTTTGAAAATTTTGGGTGTCTAAAGCCACGCCATGCTGTTTGACGTTATGGATCAGAGGAGTGGAACTGCGTCGTCCCATTTTTTTGAGGACATCTGGCTACCGGCTGAGGTATTTGAAGCCACCTATAGTGTAATTTGACTTCCTTCTGGCTCTTATTTTTTTATCCATGGTTGTAGGTTGCATTTTTTTTCCAGGTGTTACATTGATTATTCTCTCTTCAATTACACCTGAAAAAAGTACCTTCTCATCTTTATTTGCGTTTCAAATAATTCGTTAGCAACTTTTATTGGGCAGATACAAACTGGGTTTTGGAAGCCGCATTCAATGCCTGATCACCAAAGTGAGTGCCGTTCAGTTACTTTAAGTTTCTGAACTAAGCTTACCTCCTTAGAATTGCCTCTTAATCATGGCTCTGGATACATGGCTAAGTTTGGACCTTTTAGATGTGCAAGTCAAGTTACTAGAAACTGTGGACTTTATCATCTGTATCATGATTATGCGCAACTATTGTGTCAATAGTGTAACCGTTTAAGCTAACTGATTGAAGCATCTTAAGTAGTTATTCCATAATTGTTGCTGGCCTTTCTATCACTAATTAAGGCTCATAGTTTCGGTGCCTTTTAGTTTCATTGCTTCTAGATGAATCTTTCAGGTGGTTTTCCTGCCTCTGTTTTCTGTGTGCTGAAGGACATGTAAGATGTGTAAAATATACATAATTATTAAAATTTTGAAAGGATGTTCCTATAATTTTTTTTACGAGTCTGATCATTGAATAAATGGTGTTTTTCAGTAGGGAAAGATGGAATGGCACACCCTACTAGCAGCAAGTTGGTTGCTTCATCGCCTTTGGAAAAATTTTCACCAGGTAGAGCACAGCCAGAGTCGATGCTTGCCATGGATCAAAAGGACAAGCTATCCATTGGTGAAGGAAGTGCTATTATGATGAAGACTTCTTGGAATTCTATGGATCATCATGCAAAATCATGGTCAAGTTTGTCCGTGCATCCTTCATCTTATGGTTTTGATGGAACTAGGGCTGGCATTAGCACGACTCAGTGGGAAAGCAGTCTGTTCTCAAGCTCATTCTCTGATGCATTTAGTGGAAAGTGTAAGCTTCTCATAATGCTAATTTGTGCATTGTAATTTGCCTGCTAATTCCCTTCCATCTCTTTTTATTATATCGAGGCTGCTTTGGTATTCCTTTGCTGATTTTGCTGTTATGCTACACACTCACACGCAAATGTAAAACAAGTGAAACTTCCCTTTACCATGTCAAATTTATACATGGAAATAAACAGGGTCCAAAAAGTTTTTCCAAACTCTGTCTGTATCTCTCTCTCTCTCTCTCTCTTTCTTAATTACATTTTTAATGTTCATTTCTGTTGTGTTCACTCCCTCACACACCTTTCTCTTCTCACTCAAATTTTATATCTACAGTTGCCATTGATTGTTGCTGTGTGTTTGATAACTATTTTATGCTTATCTGCAGTGAGGTTATTAGATAATGATGTTAAGTCACATCAACCTGCCAAAACTGTTGCTTCACCCTATGAGGAAGATGAGTCTTTTGAATCTCTTAAAGAACTTGAGGCTCATGCCATTGGAAATCTCCTTCCTGCGGAAGATGATCTGTTTTCTGGAGTGACTGATGAGTTGGGATATAATGCTTATGGCAATAGCAGGGATGATTTAGAAGACTTTGACCTGTTTATCACTGGTGGAGGCATGGAATTAGAAGGTGATGATCATCCGAGTGTTGGTCAGCGGAATTCTGATTTTGTTGGGGGAGTTAACAATGGTCAAGGGGTTTCCAATGGTTCAATTGTTGGTGAACATCCTTATGGTGAACACCCTTCTAGAACACTATTTGTCAGAAACATCAATAGCAATGTTGAAGATACTGAGCTCAAGGCTCTTTTTGAGGTATGTTATTCAATGTTTTGTTTGTCTTTCATGGGAGCCAGTCAATCCAGTTTATCATGCATGTTAATTTTATCTTTGCATTTCATTCTGTCAGCAATATGGAGATATTCGGACGCTTTATACAGCCTGCAAGCATCGTGGTTTTGTTATGATATCTTACTATGACATTAGGGCTGCCCGAAATGCAATGAGATCTCTTCAGAATAAGCCACTGAGGCGTAGGAAACTTGACATACATTACTCAATTCCGAAGGTACACGACTTCTGTAATTATTCCTCTCTTGTGAACATTATTTTTGTTATCCTTCTCATTCCTGTGGTTGCTTTTGTTTGTTTTATGTTAGAGTCTTGCTTTTGCATGTTTCAATTGACGCTCTTTCTTGGCGTTTTTTTTTTTTGGTATTTCTTGATATCAGGACAATCCATCTGAGAAAGATATTAACCAGGGCACTCTTGTGATTTTCAATCTTGATTCTTCTGTTTCAACTGAAGAGCTACACAAGATATTTGGAGCTTATGGAGAAATTAAAGAAGTAATTTGTGGCTGATTGGCATTTTGCATAAAATTTACAGTGGATGAAAGGCAATCCAATTTATAACACTTATTATTTGTGGTTTTCAGATCCGTGAGACCCCACACAAGCGCCATCACAAGTTCATAGAGTATTATGATATTAGAGCTGCAGAAGCAGCTTTGTCTGCATTAAATAGGAGTGACATTGCTGGGAAGCAGATCAAGCTTGAACCAAGCCGTCCTGGGGGTACAAGACGGTATCATCATTTTACACTTGATATAATTCAAATTACCCTGTTAGGATTGCATTTGATAGCATCTTACATTGTTTTTCTTTAACTTTTGTTGTTTCTGCCTTTATTATGCTGCCTTTTTCTAATTTATTTACTGGTTAACGAGGTGGCTACTTCTTTTCGGGCTACATTAATGAGCTGCTACCACATTACAATGCACCTCTCTCCCCCCCCAAAAAAAAAAAAAACTCCTCTCTATTACCTTCCCTTCTTTTCTTTTTTCCTTTTCTTTAGGCGGCCCTATGTTTCCTGCTTTGCCTGTCTATATGCTTGTCTTTAATAAAAATTTCTTTTACAGCTTGGTGCCAAAGCCTGAGCAGGAGCAGGAAGAACCCAATCTTTGTCAAAGCCCTTTTGATGACTCATCAGCTGGACGATTAGGTAGTTCATTTTGTTAAAAGTTTGTTCATGTTAAATAGGCTCTTCTTCTCCCATAACACATCTGTTTTTCTTGTCCTTATATTTCATAGCAGCATTTTCTCCTGGAGTAATTGCATCTAGCTGCATGGACAATGGATCAACCCAAGTTTTACCTTCTGCTATTCAGTCACCTATGGGTTCATTTATTGAATCACATCAAAGTTCTAGTGTTCCAAATAACTTACCCTCTCCAATAGTGGGATCTGTTGGAAAACAAGTTGGTCTTCATGAATCTAACCACTCCATGGATGAAATAATCTTTGGTAACCAATGCGTTCAAAGTCTACATCCTCACTCCTTGCCAGAGTATCACGGTAGCTTAGCCCATGGTATTCCATATAACTCCTCAAGCACTGTTGGAGGCATGGCTCACAGTGTTGGTTCCAAATTGAGTGATGGAATCAACAGCAGGCCCATTCAAGGAGTAGGTTCAAATGGGCACCTGATGGAATTCGGTGGAGGGGGTAAGTTCAGATGATTATTATATGATGGGTTCGCTTGCATATTACTTCTTTCTTGCATTTCTATGATGAGAATGATCAAGGCAACTAACCAAATAGTATTAGAAGGATAGAATTTAAGGTCTTATGAAAATGGCTGTTGGTGGTTCAAAATCCATGATAATGGGCTTTAAATGTGCAAAGATGTGTTTCAAGTATACAGATACACCGCCAAACAAATCTGATCATGCTTCTGGAGCATTTGAATAATGATTAGAGTTTTACAACTGAGTTAAGTTTTTAATAAAGATCAGTGAACTACTTATAGATATTTAAATGGATATAAGTCCAATTAAGCCTCTATACTTGTACTTTAACTCAAGGGCCAAATAAGTTCAATTCAAAATTTTGGCCAATTAAGCCCTATACTGATCAAATAAATCCTCATCTAATATAATATTATTTTTTAATAATAAAAATATTTTTTATATGCTAAAACTTTATTTTTATAATTCTAAAAATTATTTATTATATCTATATGTTTTTTAAAATTTTTATGATAATTAAAATATTAAATTTATGATGTTTTAAATTATAAAAAATAATGTTTTATTATTAAAAAAATATTATATTAAATTAGAACTTATTTGGTCCCTAATAAAAGTACAAGGGTTTAATTGGTTCAAAATTTTAAATTAGACTTATTTGCCCCTTGAATAAAAGTAAGGGGCTTAATTGGACTTATTTCCATATTTAAATTAGTTCCCGTTTCAGTTGAAAATAACAATAGCAACTCTGTGAAACCTAACAACTAAAAATCTTGTGAAGAACATGGCAGTTAGCAACTCTTGTGATCTACAATTCACCTTTAACAATTAAAACTTTTCTATGGGTGTGCTAGTATTGTTGCTTTGTCATCTGCACTCCTCTGTGTTTAGTGTTTTGTCTTACCAATTTCCTGTAAGATGGAGAGTAATAATTAGAGTGCACTCTTGGTAAGTTATTAATGAAAGGTAGCTTTTTGTAACCGCACAGATTTTTTTAAAAAAATTTTATCACCATCAAAATTTTAGTAATGTAAAATATGCTGCTTTGGCAGGATTGCAGGTCTTTTTCATAAGAGCAGATAATTTAGAGTTGAACATGAATCCTCTTATGCAACCATTTCTAATTAACTTCATGGGTTTTTAGAAGTCGTAGTGCTTTCTGAATTGAAATGCAGCTGTACAATAAATGGGAAACATATACCGGAATCAGTATTTACTGTGCTCGACTCCTTCACTGAATAAAACCTAATGTGACAATAGATGAATTATATAGGACACCTTGAAACAGCATATTCTCTCTGCTTTCTTGCACTAAATGGCAGAATCTTATGAGTGATGTTCATGTTATGTTCGTCTAACACTTATTTTATGTTTTCTTTGCAAATTTGAGAATTTCATAAATTCCCTTGGATATCATCTCAATCAGTTGTGATGTGCAATGTTTGAACTTAACCCATTATTTCATTGCCAATTTAGTTCAGTTTGTATTTGTTTGGAGTTTCAATTGATGGCATCATTTTAAAATTTGTTGATCATTTTGGTAATTCTCTTCTTGCATAAAATTCTCTCTAGTTTTTGGATCTTCTGGAAATGGAAGTGCCTCTCTTCCAGGAAATCATTATATATGGAGCAATTCCAACTCAGGCCAGCAACATCATGGAAATCGTATGATTTGGCCAAATTCACCATCATTTGCCAATGGTGTTCATGCTCATCATCTTTCACATATGCCTGGACTTCCTCGGACACCTCCAGTTATGCTCAACACATTACCTGCTCATCATCACATAGGATCTGCTCCAGCTGTCAATCCTTCCTTGTGGGACAAGCGACATGCTTATTCTGGGGAGTCTCCAGACTCTTCTAGTTTCCATCTGGGTCCTCTTGGGAGTGTGGGTTTTCCTGGTGGCTCTCCACCACATCCTATGGACATTGCTTCACTCAACATTTTCTCTCATGTTGGTGGAAATTGTATGGATGTGACTAAAAATGCGGGACTGCACACTGGTCATCCGATGTGCCACATTTTCCCTGGGAGGAACCCTATGATCTCGATGCCAGCCCCTTTTGATTCTTCTAATGAACGTGTGAGAAATCTCTCACATCGTAGAATGGAATCAAATACCAATCATTCAGATAAGAAACAATACGAACTTGATATTGACCACATATTGCATGGTGAAGATAGTCGAACCACATTGATGATAAAGAACATTCCAAACAAGTAAGAAACAAGATTGCTTCGCATTCTATCATAAAAGGTTTTATTAAAATATGATTGAATTACTATATTTTTGTATCTCCTGTGAACTAGTCATTTCAATAACAAATTTGTTGTAAATGCCTTGATTCTTTGTGGATTTATCTCATTTCTACTCGTGAGTCATTGGCTCAGTTGTTTTTCTAATAGAGAACTGTTAGTTTTACAGGGGACCTATGGCATTGAGTTTCTACCAGTGAGATAAAGCTAAAAAAGGATTGTCAATTATCTAATTGAGAATAGATTTTTTTTGGTCTTAGTCATCCTGTTTATGTTTTCTACTTTTAATATTTTACCATGATAATCATGTATCATACGATTTTATAAATAGAAGTCCATATTTTGCCCATATTGGTCTTTATATTTTCATTTCCAAGGCAGCTTTGGAAGTGCTAAGGTCATTTGATACTATTTTCTTCTCTTTGTGCTTTGTGGTTTCATCTTTTGTCTTTTTCGTCCCCAGATATACTTCTAAGATGTTATTGGCTGCAATTGACGAGCATTGTCGAGGAACTTATGACTTTATTTACTTACCAATTGATTTCAAGGCAAGTAATTTCTTTTTTCTTTTTTTACTGCAAAAGCCTCACATTCTGAGCCATTCCACAAATATTTATAGTGTTCTGACTCATAGTACTAAGTCAAATTTATGATTATGATTCAACAGAACAAGTGCAATGTGGGCTATGCATTCATTAACATGACTGATCCTCAACAGATTATTCCATTCCACAAGGTCTGATGCTGGCTTTATGAAGTAACAGTAGTTTGTCATTCTTCTGGGAAAGGAAAATACTCCTCTGCCCCCTGACCCATGAAGTCTAAAGGCTAACAGTATAGGCAAATGTATCTTTTTGCAGGCATTCAATGGCAAAAAATGGGAGAAGTTCAACAGTGAAAAGGTGGCATCTCTTGCATATGCTCGAATTCAAGGAAAAGCTGCTCTTATTGCTCATTTTCAGAACTCAAGTTTGATGAATGAGGACAGACGCTGTCGCCCTATCCTCTTTCATACTGATGGTCCAAATGCTGGTGATCCGGTATGTTATTGAGGATTGCAATGAAGTTCCCATTACTTAATGTTGGTCCTAATGTTGTGTAAATAACACAAATAAAAATAACAAAAATTATTATTTTATGTAAATTTAACATAGAGTCGAAACATAACTTTGATATATAAGTAATATTGTGAAAAGTAAAGAAAAATTTTATGATATTACAACTTAAAGGGGAAAAAAGAATGGGACTTTAACTTAATTATCCAGTTGCCAAAAATTATCAAGTCACCCACATTTTAACTTGAGAATAAAGGAATTTAACTTCCGCATATTTCACTTATCTTAAAATCTCCATTGAACTTTAACAAGTGATACTTCAAACTGGAAAAGTTAATAACCCATCTGAACTATTTAAAAATATAATTAAGATGACTTCATAAATTTTATAATAAGTAGCATGAATATATTAAATCTTTATTCGACCAATTTGAATTTAGAGTGGAGATTTTTTTAGTGTAAAAAACATAATATGAGTTTAATTTTCGAAATTTGTACATCGTGCATGATCTTTATTGTTAAGTTATTGACTGTTAATGGTGAATATATTAATTATATTCTTATTTTTTCTTGGTCCATCTTAACCATAAGTTCAATATGATTGTAACCAGCAGATATGCTGAACTGAAACTGTGGACGTATTTACTGTCAAATTTGATGCCTTATCTGCAAAATTTGTGGCAATAGATTTTCTTCACCAGAAGCTCCTTTTGATGATTAATATTTTTAAGAGGATAAACAAATCAGTTACTGGAAACTGTGGTGGTTAGATTTTATGATTATCCCAATTATTGTATTCACTGTATGGATTGTAAGACAAGGATGATGGTCTGGGCTGCTTATGGTTTATTTCTTTATTGCATGAGTCTGCGAGGCTTTTTGTTTCATGGCAACTGGTCTTAAAACTCTGATAAACAATCTGTTTTTTTATTCGTTTTTATGTAGGAGCCCTTCCCTATGGGCACCAATATTCGATCAAGATTGGGAAAACCTCGAACCAGTGGCAGCGAGGAGAACCAGCATCAAGGGAACCCTTCTACTTCAGCAAATGGGGAGGATTCGTCCAATGGAACAGACTCATCATCAGGTTCTGCATAAGCAGTATGCTTCCTTCAAGGCACTAACTCTAAAATCCTGTAAGAGTACAGAGAACCATCTCCACCCCAATTCTGTAAATTACGGGTGGCCTGACAACTCTTTTTCGACTGTAAAGAAGCTCATTTACGAGTTCTGGGTGCCAAATGCACATTCAGAGTCTATGTGGGAAAAATCAAAAATTCCTGTGCCCATAAAAATAAGTTTCTTATCTAGGCCAACTACGAGTATAGAGAATGACTGCACAGGCTTCAAATTTTGGTTAGTTCGTGACTAAACAATGTTACGATGTACAGAAGTTCCTCCCTTGTTCACAGACGCAGGAGGTATCTTTTGTCTTGTCGTTTTTGGTTTTGTATCACTTTATCTTGTAATTTAAAATTTCCCTCGTGGGGGTGATTGTTTCGGTTCGGTTCAATTTTTGTATTTTTGTTTTGTAGAAATTTTTGAAATGCTCTTCTCTGCTGTAACCAATACTATTTAATATTTATTACTTTTCATATAGTCTCCTGTGGCTGTAGAATTAGCTTAACTTGTTTTCTTGAGGCAGTTCACTATAGCGTTTTCCAGTGTTGAATACTGCCGTTTTGCATGCTTGCAACGCAAGTGTGGATGCACCATATTGAAATGACTGATAGACTTATTATGGTTAATATATTACTTTGCCATTCATTATGATCTTGTAAGCCCGACTAGAAACTTTTATTTTTGGGGGTGACTAGAGAGTTTTAACTTCAGTCCAATTAGTATCAAAATTTACCATTCTCAACCAGAATCCAAAGAGGTTGAATGGATGTCGGAGCCTTCGTCGTCCCTCTTGTGCTAAACATAGTCAAAGTCGTGGATGCTCAACCTGGAAATTTTATCTTCGTCATGGTTGGTTGCATAATTAAATTGAATTCTCTACCTTTTGAACCTCTTGAGATGCAGTAGAAGAAGCATTGCGTCCTTTTGTTTATAAATTTTAAAAGATAAATTTTTATTTTCAATAATAAAATTTATATTATGCTTATGTAATAACTAAAATAAAATTATATGTTGATTTTGTTCATGATATATGTATATATTATGATTGGCCTCAAAGGTATTGCTTGGTACCCACCGGCAAAGTTCATATTTTGTACTTAAAGTGATGATGATGAGGATTCTCAGATATCAATTCTTAATTTGAATAAAACAATATATGTTTTCAGTCCGCAGGGGATGAACAAGAATTACTCCCGCAGTTCAAAAAAAAAAAAAGAAAATCGTTTAATTATAAACCAAGCGAACGGCATGTCGTTTAACTTAAAGTAATTAATTACTCCATCTGTCAGCATTGAAGTTCTCCTTTTCCTGATTGCCTTGCCACATTCCTCTCGCGCTTAAAACTGCTACTCCCGCTCCGAAGTCGCGAACTTGAAAGCTCGGCGTCTTAGGTAATCCGTTTCGCATTACAGTATTTTGCGCTAGGTTTTAGCGAGCCCTTTCTTCTTCCTTCTCTGAATTGGATTGTTGGCTTTAGTTGATTCTGGTGGGACTGGTCTTAAAGGTGAATCTTTTATGTTAGGGCTGACCTCTGTTTGATTAGGCAGACAATGAACTATTTCTCTCATTAAGGTTCCATTTGTTTCACGATAATATCTTTCGTATTTTCTCCGAATATCAGAAAATTTATTCGATAGAAAATATTTTTCAATCAAAAGAAAATTGTTAATAAATTTTATTTTCTAAATTAAAATTAAGCAACGAAAATATTTTTTACATCGCAGAAAATATTTTCCAACTAGGAGTTACTAATTTTTTTTCTTTAATTTTATTTTGGGGATGATTAATTCAAAGGGTAGCCTTTCTTAATACTCTTTTGGAGTGTTCTTTATGACATTGCATATATTTGAGAGTGAAATTGAAACAAAGAACCAGCATTGATATGTTCTCATTTTTTCAAGTGATAATTAAGGAATGCTCGTCATTTTCTATATAGGGTGTTTGGTTGGTTTCATTGTTATAATTCTGGAACACAAGGATGCTTGTACCTTATGTAGGGTTCCTTCTCTTTTTTCCTCTGCTTCAGTGTATTAGGGTGAATAATGTTTCTATTAGGATGGCTATCTGCTTTGCAAACGTTTTTTTTTTCACCCTTCTTGTTTTGTCTACTTGTGCAACAGATTGAGAGTGTAGCCTTCTCCCAAACAATTTTCATGTTCTTTTTACGTAGTACTACTAACCATGTTAAGTGGCCATGGGGATTTGTGATTCTATTTATTTGTTCGTTGAAATTATTCCCAATCTTTCCTGGTTGTTATTTTGACTTCTTGTCCACTATATCAATCTGGAAAATTAGTTTTCGGATGACCTGAGTGATTCCTGGTTTTCAGAATATTTTCAGTTTTGTTTGTGGTAAGGGAAGAGATGAAGATCCAAAAGGAAACGACAGGCTGAAAGTCCCCTAAATGCAAAAGGCAAGATAGAGAAGAAGAATGCGGAGGTTCATTCCTCTTCTTCAGAACCTGCACATGTCTTTGCCTCTGCCTCTCCTCCTGCTACCTATGCAAGTAGAATGAATACACTAGAAAAAGAGAAGGATATGGAAAAACTTTCTGGTTTTATTTTTTTGTGTAATGGAAAAACAAAGCCAGAGTGCTATATGTACCGTGTTTTTGGGCTTCCTAAGGGAAAAAAGGAAGTTGTGGAGAAGATCAAACCAGGTATGGGGCTTTTTCTGTTTGACTTTGAACTGAAGCTTCTCTATGGTCCGTATGAAGCAACCTCTACTGGAAAGTTGAACTTGGAACCTGCGGCTTTTGGTGGAAAGTTTCCTGTGCAGGTATTTTTCTTAGTTCACAACTAAACCTGTAAGGCTCATTTTTTATGATCTTAGCATAACATAAATAAGCCATAACTGTGTCTCTAATTGTTCCTTAACTTCCATTCTTAATGATTGGAATATTGCCGCAGGCAAATACAATACAGTCATACACCTTTGCTGTTCAATTTCAATCTTAATTTTTTCCCACAGGCACCTCTCTCTAGAAATAGAAGCATTAACCCTAGTCATGGGCCATAAAATTTACAAAGCATTGTATGACCATAAAATATGTCTGGTTGGTAAAGGTAAGGGTATATACAAAGAAAGACCCCTGTGTAATACTATGCCAATGTGAGGGTGAAATGTCCTATTGGGACTTTGCTCCTGGACTCCCTGGATTCCCTGGTATCAGTGGGTTGGGAAACTAGCTTATTATTATTGTTATTGTTATTTGGTTATGAACTTAAGATATAATTGTACAAGTTTTTATTGCAAGGATAGTAGCTATAATGGATTAACATGTCTCGGAGGTTGTTTTATTCCCAGTAATGCTGCTCAAAGGTCATTGCAATTTTATATTTGATTAATCTTGTGCAAAATGTAGATGGTGATTTTTGATATTTCATTATCCTTCTAATTTGTTAGGTGTCATGGACATAGTTCTTTCCTGCTTGATGTTGCTTTTCTTGTCTTTTTTTTTCAACTAGTCAGGAGCACATTATCTTTTCCAATCTACTAGAAAGCTTTTTTTTTTTCTTACCATTTTCCTTTTGTCCCTTTGCTCAGGTAAGCTTCAGAATTTGCAAAGATTGTTTTCCATTGCCTGAGAGATCCTTTAAACATGCTATCCAAGATAACTACCAGGAAGGAAAATTTAAACAAGAACTAAATGACCAGCAAGTAAGTTGCATTATGAAGCATGGTGATATGAAATTGAATTTCATCATGATTGGTTTGATTGTCTTATGTTACTTATTTGTGATTTCTGATGCTTATTATCTAATCGCTGTAATCATTATGGTGCAGGTAAGGAGTCTCTTGTCATTGTTTCATCCACTTATGCCTGCGTCAGCTCTTGTTCCTCCTGCATTGCCTTCTGGATCCACGCCATTGCCTGTCTTAGAGAATCGATTTCTGGCAAATGTGCCTTCACGAGAGGGTCCATATATAGCTGGGATGCAACTTAGTCGTGACCAATCAGAGTTGACTGCTCAGCATTCTCTACATAAGATAGAAGGTCCACAACATGCTTATTATGGTGCTTCAACACATACCCATCCATCAATGAAGATACAATGTATGCTATCTACGAGAATGCCTCATTTCAAGGATCCATATCTTGCTAGGATGTATGGTGCTTCAACACATACCCATCCATCAATGAAGATACAATATATGCAATCTACAAGAATGCCTCATTTCGAGGATCCATATCTTGCCAGGATGCAGAACAATCTTGTTTCACAATTGTTAGTGTCTCGATATGTTGAGCAGAGGGTCTTGCCATCAGAAGCTGCTTCTCTTGGATCCATGGAAAACATCGGCTATATCCATCAAGCTATGGAACCACAAATTCTACCAGTTCCAACTGTCCCATACCATTCCGCAGATGCCCAACAAGCAAACTTTCCTGGGAACACATATTAGACAAGGAAGCCTGATTTGGTATCTTGTGTCTGAACTAGTTTGAGGATCAAATCAGTTCTGACATGATGGATTTTAGATATGTTTTGTTTTGATAATAGTTTTGACATGGGCTTCTGTTGGTTTGCATTTTCTAACTGTTCCATGTTGTAGGAAGCAAGTGAATTTCTGGAATTAAGTTGATGCCTGAAATGCTAACCATTTGGTATCTAAGAAATAGTAGTTTATAATCTAAACTGTGAGAAGAGTATATATATATATATATATATACAGGAATTGTGGGATTTTGTTGCATTATGGATAGGACAGCCTTACTTCAGAAAAAAAAAAAAGAAGAAAAGTCATGGTCTTTGATACTCTACTCTTCATTTGTCATATTGAACTCCTATCAACACGATATGGCATGAGATACGACATGCACTCGACATTCGAGTGCTAGAGATATCTTTAAAGCATCATTAATGTTAAAATAGTCATTTAGTTGCATTTTAAATATTATATTTAGTTGTATATAATGAACTATTTATACTATAATTATTATTATAAAATTTTATATGATTTATTTTTTTGTTTTATTTTATATAATATAATTGTAACGATCCGAAAATCGGATCGCTACCGGCGCTAAAATTCAGATTGACTTAAGGTCGCTGGAACCCGTAGCAAGCCTACTATGCATCCTGTGTACTTGATGAAATCTCATACATTTTCATAAAAACTTAAAATTTTCATATATCAAGCTTGACCTGTGCATGCATAATAACTTTAAACATAAAAACCCCATATTAGAGCCCTCATCAAATACTTTAGTAGGATCAACATCTCATATATCAAGCTTGGTTCAATACATCTCATCATTAAAAACATTTACATAAAGATCATGTACAAAAGGGATTACAATCTATCAATAGGGCCAAGCATAATACTATCCACAATACATTACATGTTTACTACTAATCTATTACATATACAAAGTCTTTACCCTTGCCGACTTCTTGTGCTATCTTTGACCTGCAAACCTGGGGGTTAGGGGAAAGGGGTGAGCTACTAAAGCCCAGTGAGCAGAACGGTAAAATAATTTAATAATATATGCTTTCATGAAATGCATCATAACACAAACAATTCACATCACGGATGGACTTGTCACTAGTAACCCTCTACATGATCCAATTGTGCCAGGGGCGTAGTGCAGGCCACACTTGGTCTTTCTCTTACATATAAGATATCATAACATATCCAACCGTGCCGGGGGCGTAGTGCAGGCCACACCTGGACTTCCACATCATAACATAGCATATCATATCGAGGGCTAGTGGGTCATCTAATATCCATCCACATCAACAACAAATTATGCAACGCATCATATTCGTGAATTCTAATGCAACAACCTATAAACATGACAATCGTGATGCATGAACATTCTTAAAAGTTTAGTTACTTTTAAAAATAAAAAGTAGTTTTGTTCTACTCACCTCTGACTGACTCTGAACTAACTCTGAAGCAGCTATCTCACTGCTGGTCACCTCGGTTTCTCAGGTCCGATCCTACACAGGTGTACTCAAATGAGGGACCAAACATACTCTAACATGACTCTAAACAACTCCCCAAAAACCCCCTAAAATATCATAAAACATGCATAGAAAACAGGCAAAGGAAGGCTGGGCAGGAGACTTTCGGCGGCAGGTTCGGCGGCCGAAGGTCCCTACAGATCCGAAAGTCAGGCACTTTCGGGGGCAGGGTTCGGCGGCCGAAAGCCTTCACAGGCTCGAAAGTCACTGACCTTCAAGGGCAGGTTCGGCGGCTGAAACTCCCTTCCAGATCTGAAAATCCATACTTTCGAGGGCGAGTGTAGGCGGCCAAAACTGCCTCCTCTGGCAGGTTCGGCGGCCGAACCTTGTTTCGGAGGCCGAACCTGGATCCTCCTGGGTGGCAGAACCCAATCTGCCATCCCACATCCAACCATCCAAACTTCCCAACACACATCCATCTATTCTAAAGTATGCATAAACACATTTTCAAGCATATAGGGGCTTAAAATTAGCCTATACCCCAACACATATCAACATAGCATCACATTTATCATTAAACTAACATAAACCCTATCATTTTAGATCTATTCTCAACAGGCATCAAACACCCTTAAAACCTCTTAAAACTTACTTAAAACATAAGAAAAGACGAGGATCTACACTTACCTCTTGAAGATCGATAGTAGGCGTGATCCAAACTTGGAGATGAAGAGAAAACGAGCTCTGAAGGTCTCCAAGCTCCAAAACTTTGATCTAAGCTCAAAAATCTTCAAAACAAGGAAAATCCTATCAAAAACTTGAAGGATTTGAGGGAAAACATAAGATCAAACATGGAAGGGCAGAACCTCACCTATGCCCGAAGATGGAGAGAGAAAACTCGCACATTTTTTGACAGGGGGCTTTTAGAGGTGGCTGGCCAGATCACCTTCGGAGGCCAAAAGAGCTTCCGCAACTCCACCATGTTCGGCGGCCAAACATGAAGTTCAACGGCAAAACCTGAGTTTTTCCTTCATGGTGTTTTCTTTCAAAACTCAATTTTCTTTTATTGATTAAAACCATAAAAACATTAAAATATTTTATGAAAATCTTTATTTTCACCCTTCTAAAGGATTTCGATCTTGAGATTCCAGATTTCAACGAAGATTCTGCTGGAAAGTTGGAATTCCGATACCGAATCTTAGCCGGATGTTACAATAATGGATTGAAGATTGTGATTTTAAATTAAGATCCATATTTGTATATTTTTTATTTAGAAAATTGATAAATTAAATATGGAGCATGTTTCCATTTCTGACCCTCAGTCTGAGTAATATTGAAAGCACCATAATAAGCATTGATAATTGGTTTTTATACCTAGAAGCTCACAATTAATATTGTAGTGAGTTTTTTAAAATCTTAAAAATGTTTTAATATGTTTTTTTAAAATTAGATACTAATTACAGATTTTTTTTATATTATAATCATTAAATTAAATAGTAATTTTTTTCATAAAATAATTAAAATTTGGTAATTTTGTAGAATTTTCTAGTAATAATTGTCCTAATTTTATCCTTTAAATAGCCTCTCCTTGAATTTTCAAATACCCTTTAAATCTCTAATGTTGTTATCACTTGAGATCTTATTGGCTTTTCAAGAAAGCGATTTCTTATAAGCAAAGATAACTCATCTCACCCATTGAGATTGTGTGGTTGGCGGTTGCTATCCATGCAATAATTAAGAAACATATACACAAGCAACATACTTGAAATTTATTTTTTTAGCATATAGTTTTAAATATTATGAAGAATTTATGAAAATTATTTAAAATAATTATTCAATATAACATAATTCTAATTTAACTGTTTTATAATTTTAATAATATGCTAAGACTTTAAGTAATTTTAATACTTAAAAGTATTAAAATTACATAATTAAAATACTTAAAAAATTAATCTATATGTTATACCGCCTATTTCACGCCGTCGGATAATTTCTCAGCAGTCGCGGGGGCAAATATTTTCTTCCATAATTCAAACTTGAAGTCGTTGAACCGCGTTCAACGGTCATAATAACGGCAAAGGCCGTTAAACTTTTAATCCAGTCATCATGCCCAGTCGCATACCGCTCAAAGCTACTGTAGTCTGCGGATCTCTTTGGTTTAATTTTTTTTTTATATATATATTTTTTAAAATTTAGAAACTATTTTTAAAAATACATTTTTTATTTAATGATATCAAGGCGCCAAGGTAATTTCGTCACGGGCAGCTCTTTGCTTCGCGGAAAGATCCTATTAGACGCATTTTTCTGAAAAAGGACTGAGAACGGATAGACCTAGACGAAGACTGGGAGGGAGAGTGGGGCCCACAATTGTGTCGAACTTCGCTAACTACAAAGTTCAGAAATAGGATTCTCCGTCTCGTCTCTTCCCTTTATTCTTATTTTTCCCATTTGTCCTTTTTTTATATCTTTCATCCATTTATTCTGGGAGTTCTGCTGCTGAGTTTCTCTGGTGGCGCTGGGATGGGGAATTGCTGCTCCGACGATCGCGGCGGAAGGGCTGCCGTCGGTGGCACCTTCCGTGGGGCTGCTAGTGGCGCTGCTGCTGCGAATGATGCCGTCGATTACTACCTCAAGTCTCGTGGTTTCCACGGTATCTTTTCTCAGATCGAGGTAGTTACTTGTTTTTGCGTGTTTCGCTTGCTTTTGTAATTATTTTCTGTTATTTCGTTAATAAGCGTAGGTGAGGGCTGATTTTAGTGTAACTGGATTCAGGGATACTTGTCTCTAAATTCTAATAATGAGGAGCTTTTTGAAGTACATTATGAAGATGTAATGCGCTGAATCCAGAATTTAGAGGTCTAGGAGCGGCATTCTTTATCTTTATTTTGCATTTTGTATTTAGCAATTTGAATTGGCTTTAGTTTGTAGCTTTTGATTTTTAGCGGCTTATAGCTAATTACAAAGTCATGGGATACTACAGGAAGAGTTTTTAACTGAATAGAAACTGAAGCTACCTATCTGGCTTGGGTATTTTTTGGTATGACCAGGATGAGTTTGGATGTGTAATTATTATTATTAATATTTTTTTTTGTGTCAGGTACCTGTGTATATAAATAATTAATTCAATATAAAAAGTGTAGCCTTATGATAATTTTATAAGGGAGATTTACGATTTTGTTTTTTACACAGTCAACTCCTGTCATTTTGAGAAACTCACTAGAAAGTCCTTTACTTTTGACTCTGTCACATATATAATCCTTCCATTCAATTTTTATTAATTCTTCCATTAAAAAATTGGTCAAAAAAGAGATTTTCTAAAATTCAAAATGACCCTCTCTCCTGCCATTATTTCTCTCTATGTGTTCTCCTCGCTCCCCACTATGCCTTTTGTACTCAAAGATCACAACAGGTAATATGAAAGACACTCAAAATGTACCTGATCCAACATAGAGATCAAACAAAGTTGAGCTTAGAAGCTCACTCAGTCTTGAAAGTGAAACAAACACTAGGATTGGATAAAATCATAAAAAGCTACAAAAAAACCCTGAATTGGAAAACCTGAATCAGAAGAAGCAAAAGATGGCTTGTTGTGGATGTTGTTTGCTCTTCTTCTTCTTTGCCTTGAGTTCTTGTTGGAAGACGAGACCCAGAGAATCCACCAATGGAGGTGGCAAATCCTTAAGAGATTGTTACTGATGGATTTGTGGGATTTGATTATAGTGATGATGATCAGAAGTGATTCCTCTAAATTGGCTAAAAAACGGTTGCAATAGTGGAGGAAGTAACAATCCATGGATGCCACTCACTCCACCACCACCACCACTACCACCACTATCAGTTGTACCACCAGCGAACATCATACTCCACAACACTTATCCTTGCGAATGCCAAATTTTTCAATACACCGAGGAGAATAATAGGCTTAGTCAGTTTGACCCTCCCTGAGTTGCTAAGCTGCATTTTTGGTGCGCATAATAAGAGGACTTCAGTAGCATCATTGAGCACTCGCTCATTAGGGAGCGATGAGGCAAGCTCCAATAAGATGATGAGTATACACACTAGAATTTGGTTCTTGAGTTTATGGATTATTTAGCTTGAAAGATTGGAGATTATTAGGTGAAAACTTGAAATAAATGAAGGGAAGTGAGCTTTAGAATCGGTAGAAACGATTTTGTGCTTGAGAAAGAAGGTAGAGAGAATTAATTGATAAGGTAGTCTTTTCATGGTCCTCTAACAGAAGAAACAAAGAAAATTGGAAAGGACTATATAATTGATGGAGGTAAAAGTTAGATGCCTTTTAATGAGTTTTTCAAAACATAGGGATTAACTTGTAATAATGGTGATACCTAGGGACAAAATTGTACATCTGTCTATTTATAAAATTTTTATATATGTAAATATATATATTCTATTTAAAAAAATAAATTTAAATATTTATAGAAGTATTAAATTTTTAAAATATAAATTATTAGTGAAAAATATTTTTATATAGAGTAAGAGTACTACTTACAATGTATAAAAATTAAATGGATTCGAGTATTATTTATGATAATAATAATCAGGTTTAGGATGAATTAGGTAGTTTAATGTGAAATTTAACTAGGTTTAGGTATTCAAGATATTAATAGGGTTCACATTCAAGCAGGGTGATTTTTGCATATCTTACAGTTGCTACTTACCATCAAGTGCTGCATAGTTAATGAGTTATTATTATGAAATAGCATAGTTTTGACATAAGTATTAATTTCATAACTTAATGGAGCAGGAGTCGGACTATATGACAATTGATTGATTGTTCAGTTTTACCCGAAACAACCTTCTGTTTTTCAAAAACTATTTTGTTAGATTCTGAAAATGTTATTTTAACTTTGAGAATCATTATTGACTTTAAGTAATGGTTATCCTTAAAGTAACCACCATAAATTGGACTAGGGGACTAATATAATCAGAGAGTTGGGCCCCGTAGGTGATTACTTAGATAAAATATTGCTCTTGATAAGATTGTATGCAGTTGGTAAATTATTTTTCTCATTTCGCCATATACATCAAATTTTCATTCTTAGCTTACTCTTTTCTTCTTTTTTTCCCCTTGACTCGTACGTGTAAAACAATGTGCAGCTATCATTTTCTGCTACAAATTTGCGTGACCGGGATGTGCTATCTAAGGTTTGTTGTCAGCCTTCTTACTACATTGATTGAAAATTTCTTTCACTGGCCACCAATGGCATGATGAATTTATGGTTTTTCATAAAAATTTGCTTATTGTGTAAATCTTTTATATGTGGCCATATAATTTCCTTGGAAAGCTTTTTTTTTGTATTTGTTTATGAAACCTTTGATGAAAAGAAGAAAGAGAGAGCAAAAGTTTTTAGAGAAAATACTTGATTATTCCCATCAAGCCAATTAGGGTATATATACTGCTTACAAGAATACATACTAGGTAAGAAAATAAATTAATTCCCTAATTATAGTCTAATCATATCCCAATCATATCACACAATCATATTCCTAATTATCACTACAAATCTAGGCTATTTACAGAAATAATTTCAACATACAAAAATAATCTCAACAGTTTATTTAATTTTCTTATGTTTTAAGACACCGTGTTTTATTTGTTTGAGAGTTCTACTTGGACATAAATTTTTGCATTTTGATGTAAAAGTATATGTCAGATGCTGCCGTAATGGATTTTTGAACAATATTGGGTTATTAAATTAGATTAAGGAATTCAGAAGTTGTGTGACAATTTTCATTTATTCGAAAGTTCAGCCAATAACATGTGGTCATGTGTATAGTAATGTTCATTAAAGTGGAATGCTATTGGAAGCATTTAGCAAAGTAATGTATGTGGAATTAAGCATTAAGTATATACCCTTGAATCGTTTGTAGAAGTGCTACCATTTGTGAACTTCATTAAACAAAGTTACCATTAACGGTAGAAATTACAAGATCATCTCAATGAATTCATAGCACCTTTGGCATAGGGTCTTGTTTGGTGGACATCCCTAAGCAGAGTAGAAAACGGTTTTATGCCATCAGTACATGACTGTTAAGAGGGAATCATCAAGTGTGTCATTTCTTCAGCATTCAATGGAATGGGTTTCTCCATTTGGCCAGGAGAAGCTAGGTTTATATTATCAGTTATCTAACTGTGTACAAAAACTATCCTTGAGTAATCCTTTGATGTGGCAATGGAGGGAATTATTAGAGCCACAACCCACAAGGCACCAAAAGAGATATGAAATGAAGATGATGTCGAAAGTTAGGACATCAACAGGGACTTATTTGACATATTAAATTGTGCACGATGGCTGCAGATTTTTTACTGTTTTCAAAATGTTTTGTATGTTCTGTTTCTTCTCATGTAACTTTCTTTGCTTTAGAGTGATCCTATGGTGGTTGTTTATACAAAAGAAAGAGATGGACAACCTTCTGAAGTTTTCCGCACTGAGGTAGTTCTTAATTCATTGAATCCCACATGGATTATGAAATATACTATGACATTCCAGTTTGAAGTTGTACAAACTTTGCTGTAAGTTCAGTGCTTGGAATTCTTTTTTTTTTCCTTCAACCATACGTGCATTATATTGGTTTCACTATAATTTAACATGTAAAATTTATGACAGGTTTCATGTATATGATGTAGACACTCAATTTCATGATATAGATGTAAAGGTATATTTTTATGTTTGTCTATTCTTTCTTTCATTGCTGCCATTGTAGAGGAAATTGTTTTACATGCAATTTTATGGTTAACCTTTAAGTTTGGGCTTTTAGGTTGAGTAGTTGCCTATCATAGTTTGAGAGCCCCTATAATCAAAATGTGCAGAGTTTGAATTTTGGGTACCCCCTCTTGTTATCTAAGCTCACAAGGTTTCGCGTCACTCTAAGGCCAACAAGCTTAGCATGAAGAAACATATTTTATCTATAAGCTTGAACTTGTAGGTTTAACAGTATCTTCAAAATAGGTTTTTTTGAATTGTAACTTTTTGTCCTTTATTGCAAATAAACTAACTACTTCCTGGGTAATTGACAATTTTTTGAATACATTTTTTCCCATTTTTTAGCATTTTAATGCAATATGAGAGAAAAACTTACACTTTTCCTGGTAAAGATAACTGTGATGAGGGGAGGTTGTGAAAAACTATTTGAAGCTAGTAATGAATCATGGAACAAAAATTTCAACCAGGTGATTCTTGTACTTTTCTGGAGTTTACACTCCTGCACATTATGGCTTATCTAGTATATATTTGCATATGATTTTACACATTAGCCTTCCATGCTAAGGGAAGACAGCCTGGCTGTTGAAGAAATGCATCGACAAGAATTTCTTTGACTTCTTGGTGATTTAAGCTTTTGACTGGTGTTCACAGATCTATAATTATGTGCATATGCTGTTTGGATATCACGAATATAAATTCAGTTAGAAGTTCAAGTGATCCCATTAAAGATTTTCTGTTATTCTCATTTGACTGAATGGAATTATAATTAACAAATGATTTAACAATTGCAGATGCTCAAGCTAGATGAGCAACAATTTCTAGGTGAAGCATCTTGTGTTTTGTCTGAGGTATGACATAAAGGCCATCCTAACTTATGCCACATTTTCTTGTATACTTACTAAATAATGAGAACCTCAACGTTCTTCTACTAAAATGCAAAAACTTGTAATTTTAGTCTAGCAAGAGGGATCCTTACAGTCTATGATGGTGGCTGACATCTAATGCCATATTTGGTAGACCATTACAGAATGTTACGGGAAAAATAAAATAGAACTAATACAAAGGAGTTGTTCAGAAAAATTAATAAGCAGGAAATATATTCCATTGTATTCCATTACCAAGCTCCTTAAACATCTTATATAACATATGATAAGAATTTAAGTTTGTTCTTAGCAACCAGGTTACATATAAGAAAACTAAAATTCCAGTGCTGAAATTAAATTTGAATTTGCTGACTGCATACATTTTTTTGTTTCTCCACGCAGATTTTGACTCGACCAAATAGGTCACTGACCTTAGATCTGGTACAAAAAGAAGATTCTACATTATCAAGCCATCTGCGGCATGGGCAGCTTGTTGTACATGCTGAGGAATGCATTAGCTCAAAGACTACAACAGAGATGATACTAAGGTGTTCAGATTTGGAACATAAGGATCTGTTCTCAAGAATTGTATGGGTTGTTAAGTTTTTATTTCTCTTTCTTTGTTTCATATTTTTTAGAAAGATAAATGATGGTTTGGTGTTTTATCTGCAGAACCCTTTTCTGGTAATCTCAAAAACTGTTGAGAGTGGGATCCCTATTTCTGTGTGTAAAACGGAAGTCTTAAAGAATGATCACAACCCAATATGGAAACCAATCTTTTTGAATGTTCAACAAGTTGGGAGCAAGGTAAAGGGAATATTGATTTGGATTTTGAAATTCTGAATCTTTATTATCTCGTAGAAATTCAGCATCTGAAAAAACATGAAAAATAAAAAATAAAAAATGGAAATGAAATTTTTAAACGGGGATTTTTGTGGGCAACTAATGGTTGGTTGGTTGTTTGAATCTAATTACTTCTAGCCAGGGATGCTTTTCACTTCTACTTTCTAGTATCTAGGATATGTGGAGACAAACATCTTTGCATTTAAAAGCCAAAGATTGAAATTGGTCTTTCCCTTTCTTTAGATTATTTTTTCTGTGATTAGATAGAAACAACAATGTAGAAAATGGAATGTGCCTTTATCAAAATGGAGTTCCAAAATTGGCCAGCTTCTTTGAATGTGCCTTTTTTTAATGATGTCTGTTGCTTAGAGCCTTAGATGCCCTGCTTGCTCACCTGTTTATATATAAGTCTTAGCAAACTTTTCTTTTCTTTTTTCAATTCAACCTGCAGGATAGTCCACTGGTGATAGACTGCTACAACTTCAACAGTAGCGGCAAGCATGATTTGATTGGGTAGATCAAGAGCTCATTTTCTTCTTTCCTTTTCTTCCCTTCAACTCTTTATGCCTTAATGTTTTTGGTGCTTCCTTTATCTGTTAATTTGCAGAAAAGTTCGAAAATCCCTAGCAGACTTGGAAAGGCTACGTTCCAGTGGAGAAGGTGAAAACTTTTTTTCACCCACTGCTGTTGGTCATGATCACAAGAAGGTCTGTTTATGCAAAGCAAATTAATTTCATTCCGGACCATTATTTACCTTAAACTGCCTAATTATACAGGTTTTGAAAAGCCAGCTATTTGTAGACAAGTTTTCCGAAAGCATTCAATATACTTTTCTGGATTACTTGAAGGGAGGATGTGAGCTGAACTTCATGGTCGCTATTGATTTCACTGGTACTTGAGTTTGAGATTTATCCTAACAAGTCATCAATTATATGCAACATTCGATGCGTTTATATTTGTTCACTCATACAACATCAGAGCAGTGAGATTGTATCGTTACTCATGTCCATGACTTGTAATGATATGTAATTTATTGTTCGATTGCACCACTTTATTATACCATCATCTCATATAACTTATAATCAGTGTTGCTAAAGTGTAAGCTACTTGCAGATGAAAGAAGTTTAGTGTGTTCATGAGTCAAAGATCCATAGCTATTTGTTGATTTGTGATATTAAAGCTGGAGGAAGTTCTAACTTCTAAGCCTTTTAATACAACATATAATCATGATATTTAGGTGTTTTATCATCTTATCATTAAGGTTTTCCATCTTTATTTTGCAGTCATCACTACTGGATTCCTATATCATTTCCCATTTCCCTCTTCCCGTTGTTCACGTCATATCACCTTTGTTGGACATTTATAGGTTATAGGTGCCTAATATGTTGTTATGCCTTTCATTTTTCATCTTCCAGCTTCAAACGGAAATCCCCGCCTCCCTGATTCCTTGCATTATCTTGATCCTTCTGGACGGTTAAATGCATACCAGCAAGTAAGAAATTCTTATCTTCCATATTTAATGTTTTCTTAATCACTATCATTAATGGACACGTGTTACTGCTTGGTCTGTTAGAAAAATTTACACAAGATGCACAAACAAGAACAAACTCAATTAGAAAGGGAAAAGTGATGACAAAAAAGTTTGTCTCAGCAATGTGTGCAAGTCCACAAAGCACTTGTGTGTGTGTGTGTGAAGGAAGGAAAGCTGAAATTATAGAACACCGCTCTTTATTAAAATGCATTATGCTTTGCCCCTTCATGCAAAACCAGCCCCTTCCCCACATTTGCTCAGAGCTTTAAGTGTACTATTCTTTAAATATGAGCCACGAACTCTATATTTCCTTTTTGTATTTCAGGCAATTGTAGAAGTTGGAGAAGTGTTACAGTTTTATGATTCAGACAAACGCTTCCCTGCCTGGGGATTTGGAGCACGGCCAATTGATGGTCCAGTTTCTCATTGTTTTAACTTGAACGGAAGCAATAATCACTGTGAGGTGAAATACCTAGACTTTGTCTTATTACCCTTTATTTTTCTGCTTGTACTCACAACATGCCTATTGATTAAGCATCTATATCTCTCAGGTTGAAGGAATCCAAGGAATTATGATGACATATACTAGTGCTCTCATGAATGTTTCTTTAGCAGGTCCAACGCTTTTTGGGCCTGTGATAAGCACTGCCGCACTAATTGCTAGCCAGTCTCTTGCGAATGGAGGGAAAAAATACTTTGTTTTGTTAATCATTACGGTAAGAATCCGACAGGAAATCTTGAACATTTGTCCTTGTATTGTATTAAACTTTCGCTAACATAATTATCAATTTTATGGATTGCATCACCATGTAGCAGTAATTTCTTACTCTGATAGGATGTAATTATGTAGCAGTCTGCCATTGTTTACTATTATATCTTTGAAGAATAACCTTTTTGTTTGTTAAATTGATGGTACCAATTCTTTGCTCTGAAATATGTTGAATATCTTAGGATGGGGTTGTAACAGATCTCCAGGAAACAAAAGATGCCATAGTGAAGGCATCTGACCTACCATTATCAATTCTTATTGTTGGTGTTGGGGGAGCTGACTTCAAAGAGATGGAGGTACAGTTCCACATTTATACCTCTTTCTATGCCAGAATATGTTATTACAGAAGCACTTGTGTTTCCTTTAGATTCTAGATGGTTATGCCACTGGAAACCTCAATTGCCTTACTTGAATTCCTCCCAATTTTTGTCTGTTTCACAGATTTTAGATGCTGATAACGGAGAGAGACTTGAAAGTTCAACTGGACGTGTGGCTTCACGTGATATAGTTCAGTTTGTACCGTTCCGGAACGTACAGAGTAAGAAAATTTATTACTGTGATAAATAAATGGTCAAGTAATTATTTTTAGTTTATTGATAGCGCATGCTGAAATATTTGCAGGTGGACAAATTTCTGTGGTTCAGGCACTTCTAGCTGAACTACCAAGTCAATTTCTAACCTACATGCGATCCAGGGATATTCAACCTTCTGTTTGATTTTGTAAAGAAGTTGTACATAAACGCAGTCGTGGTTTGCAAGTAACATCGCTTCGTTCTCTCGGATATGTCAAGTCAACAAAAGCGTCATGCCAATTGGCCAGAGTTAGCCTCACCATCCCCTGTGATCTGGGTAAGGGCTGGACGAATTTTACATTGTTCCCAGCTTGAAACGGCGTCTTTTCTCTTCTCGGCTCGAAAAAAGGTTTGCACAGATAAATGAAGACTTTTTGCAGAGTGGAATAAAGTAAGGATGAATATATAGTTGAACGTGCGATCCAATGCAGCCAGCTACGGAAGGAGTGAAGTGGAACCTAAGTGGCCATGCATATCTTGCAAGGCTGAATAACAATGTGAAGAAGGAAGTCAGAATTGCAATGCCATCTTTTTTTATTGTTTTACTTGCCTGTTTTGATGTTTTCTTTTGTTTTTTTTGGCGATTTCTTGTCCAAATATTTCTTCTTTTTGACCTAATGTGAATTGCATAGTTCAGTTTGAAAATGATATGCTATTTCCTCTTCCACATTGTTCTTTTGTCCTCTTTTGCTTTGTTTGTAAGGGGATCAAGCAAATAAGGTATTTCATTTGTTTGTTAAACTTTAACCCTTTGTTTGCAATTAATAATTTTACAAAAAACAATTAATTTAATTAAAATTTTCAACTCTCTAGTTTACAGTGAAAATTTTTATATTTTTTATTTTTTAAATAAAAATTAAAATATTTTGAATTTTTTTTATTTATAAAATAGGTAATTTCAAATGAAGTCTAATAAGTGAAATTTTTTAAAAAAATATTTGAATTTTTTTTATAAAAAAAATTCATTAATCATTAAATTGTTGAATTGAAAGATCAGAGTTTTGAAAATCAACTTTTGGAAATTTTATTTTAAAAAATCATAAATTCTACCAAATATAAATACGTTATTTAGGTACTCTCTAAAACTTCTCATTATTTTATAGATTTTCTATTTCCTAAATATGGTGTTACTTAATTGCGACGCGTATTCATTTTTTGTGAAAAACTAGAAATTGATAGATATTTAACAGCTTGCTTGGCCCGCTCCAGCTGACTCATTGCTCTGGATTTTTCCGAAAACAAGCGAAACCAAGCTATGTTTTTTCCCTTTATTTTCTTAACTATTTTTAAAATCGAAATATTCATAAAATACTTTCGGTATATTAACAATATCATATTTTATATTCACAAAATTTTAACTACCTTTAAAAAAAAAAACATGTGAGAATACTGAATGTTTTTTTTTATTATTATTATTGAGTCCAGGAGAGTTTTTATTCCAAATTTCTCTCTATCATCCCCACTTCCTAAACAAGGGAATTAGGTTAGTTAGAAGATTATGATGTAGGTCCAACTCAACTAACCCCATTTTTCATTTTCAACCTTCTCCCTCCCCTCATAGTTTGAGCATAACCAAACTTTTTATTATTATTATTATTTTACTTTCATTTTTTTTATTAAAAATTAAAATAAAATTGTCTTGGAAATAATCATAATAAATTAGATAACTGAGCATATGGCGCAAGATAGCTGCTTAGTTTGACGAAGACATTAAAAAGTTAAAAGACTTTGAACATGTGGGATTGTGACAAAACCATGTCAAGCTTCAATTGTGAGACCATAAGATTGAAGTTTGCATTTTATTTCCAACAACTTGGAATTACGAAGAAAAAAATTTGTTAGTGATATAGGTTCATTAACCATTGTAACAGAGAGTGAGAGATGAGTTTTAGAATTTCCTGCCCTTTTCTAATTCAGAACTCTCTTAGATGTTAATCTTTTAAAATATATTCCTTTTTAATTTTCAATTATATAAAAAAATATTTTTAATAAGATAAATACTAAAGATAATTGTTCATGTTAATTCAAACTCACTCATTACATTTACAAATAACCCTTCTAATATAATATTTTAAAAAATTTACTAATTAATTTTATCTATTAAATATTATAAAAAAATTTAAAATACTCTATATAGAAATTAAATAATAAAATACGTAACGGTTAAAATTAATACAAAAATTAATTAATAGACTTTTTAAAATATTAATAACATTTAAATGTAATTTTTTTAAAATTGAAAAATTAACTAATAAATTTTTTCAGAATTAAATAGTAATTTTTTATTATTATTATTAATTTATTTATTTAGGTGAAATTGAGATTTAAATTTAAATTAAATGAATGAGAAATAGAGAAGTATATATATATATATATATATATATGATATTTGATGTTTTAGGATTAAAGTAAGGACATGGAAGAATATAGATTTTTCTTATCTTAAAGCTGTGTGAACCCACCGTCAAAATTTATCACAAACATCAAAGGCTTCTTGGAACCCACTGTACACATATATAAATTATTAATATATATATATATTATTTGATATCCTATATTAATTCATTTTATAAAAATCTTTGAAAATTGTTAAAGAAAAGAAAATTTAAGTAAATTGAATTTATTATTTTTATATATATTTATAGTTTTCAAGTCAATTTTAAAATACTATATATATGTATAACTTTATATTAACAATTAATTCATAATAAACTGAATTCAATTTAATTTGAAACTTCATCTCGAAAATTTTAAATCCGTAGATGCTAATTATAATTTAAGATATAATAAAATTTCTTTAAAAAAAAAAAAAAGACATCCACTGGAAAGTAACAAAACTCCAGCTCCAATACAGAGCTTTGTTCACACTAGCCAGATTTTTTTTTTCTTTTTTTTTTTTTTTTTATCTTTGTGTGTATAAAGTCGTCATCTATAATTCACATACCCTATCTTCTTCTTCTCCGTATTGTCTACCTAGCTAGCTTTTTCTTGATCTTGATGCTTATAGCCAGGCCTCTTTCTCTTGATATTATATATAAACACTCATAGAAGCAGCAAATTAGCCAGAGAAATTGCCTCTCATTTCCTTCTTGCATGCTTTAATTAGCTGCCAGAAAATTATATATAAAGTGGATCCAAATCATGGGAAGAGGTCCCTTTCGTTCGATGAACAGGAGGAGAAAGAGGAAGATCACATCTTCCCTATCTACTCAGCTCGATCTCAACAAGACATGAATGCAATAGTTTCAGCCCTAGCTCAAGTCATTGGAAATACCAATAATAATCCTCTTCAAGTTCATGAAAATCCATCAACAGTACACCCATCAAACACACTAGGGCATGATCCACCACAGCAGCCGGTTCAAGATCAAGGTATATATTTATGTATATACTTCTATTGTTTAATAATTCCCTCCAATCTCCACTAATGGTGTCATGATAAATTAAAAACCCTAATTTAATTAGAAATTATGAAAATTAAATAGTAAAAATACGAGTATATATGTTTCCTGTAACCCTATATATTAAGTTCGTTGGCAAACAAAGAATTCTTGTCGGAGGGGATATGGAAAGTATCTCAATGAAATTTTGTCTTTTAATTTGAAGGGAACACTAGGAGAAGACACTACAGAGGAGTGAGGCAGCGACCGTGGGGCAAATGGGCTGCGGAGATCCGGGACCCAAAGAAGGCAGCTCGAGTGTGGCTTGGTACTTTTGAAACCGCCGAAGCTGCAGCACTTGCTTATGACGAAGCTGCTCTTAGGTTTAAAGGAAGTAAAGCTAAGCTTAACTTCCCCGAAAGAGTTCAAGGCAGAAGCCAATTAGGCTTCTTGACTAATCGCCAAGATTTGCATGCTGGAACCCAACAAATGACACATCGAGTTATTGTTCCTTCACAAACACCACAAGAACCATGCTCAAGTAATTTTCAGTATCCACAGTTTATGTTTCCAGGTGGGAACTATGGCCTTAACTATGCTGTGCCTGCGGGTCCTTATAATAGAGAGCCATTTCTTTCGCGGACTTCATCAGCTATATCTTCATCTTCGTCTTCGTCTTCGTCTTCATCATCTGCACCTTCTCATCAACAAGAAGAACTCGTAAGATTTTCAATGCAGTTTGGGAGTCCGTACTCTCATTCTAATCCTCCTGCTACGAATTGGAGGAACTTTGATTCTGCTCATGGAAGAGACTAGCACGTAGGCAAACAAGTTTCAATACTTGAGAAACAGTTGAAAATTTCCGGTTATGATAATGATGTTTGTTTTTCTTTTTTTTTCTTCTTCTTTCATTTGCTTGGTTTTATCGTTAATTTCCTGCGAGGGTTTCCTTTTTTTTCTTTTTTCTTCTGGGGTTAATTAGTTAATTTTCTTGCTTGTCAAACCTCTTTCCCATCTGGAGTAATTAATCAACTAGTGTTGTTTGTTGATTCTAGTTCCTGCAAGAAAGGCTTCTACTGATCTTGTGCTTGAGTTTTATATAGAAAACAACATCAGAGAACAATAGTACAATAATTAATGAAGACATTCTCCATAGCTACACATACAATGATGATATTGATTAGAGAAACCTTCTATATATGTCTACGTACTTCTTTGCGCTGTGACTGCTACGGTTCTCACGTTTGAATGGAATCTGTCTTTCTTTAAACGTTAATACAAACCCAAAAGCAATCTTTACGTGAAACAATACCTCCGATTCCCATTGCCGTCAAGGAGCTGGAACTGATCGCTCATGATCTGTAATAACGCTTTTTGTAATAATGAATAGTTTGGTTGAAAAAATAATCCAATCCATGCAATCTATATATAGAGATGGAGTCTTCTAACAAGTTCGGATGGAGTAGATGATGAGTGAGGATGCAGGGTTTGAATGTGAAAATCATATAGATGGAGATTGGTGTGAAAATGAAATGAGAAGAGCAAATTGTCATGAAAATCGGCTAAGGACTTAGACGAATCCGAAATATAAATATGGGTATAAGGACAAAGTGTGTGTGCGAATATTGCATTTACGCGTTATTGGAAATGGTAAGAGCTTCTACATTTCACATATTAGACAGCTGACTTCTGGAAGATGTTCTACATTTGAGCTTTGACCATTGTCGAGAAATCCATTTTCTGATCTAAGATCCATCCATCGATTTGTTTTTGGTTTCTACCAGAAATCTTAATAAGTACTCAAGTTAATATTATATATATACTGAATTAAAATTTTAAAAAAAAAAAAAAGACAAATTTGGTCAAATATAAACTATTATATAGAAAATGAATATATATGATTATGAGATTCAACATTTTCTCAATTATATATATATATATTTTATGCACGTGTATGTATAAATTAATTAATTATTTAAATTAATGCATTTCATTAATGACAATAATAATAATAATAATATAATAGTAATTAAGTTGCACACATTTCTTCATTTAATTAATTTGTAAAACATGTATATTTCTGAAAAATATATCGAATAGAATATTAAATATTTATAAAAAAAATTATTATTTAGTATTTATAATATATATTATAAAATTCACTAATTAATTTTTTTATTTTAAAAAATATATTAAAATATTTTTCATATCTAAAAATTTACTAATTAGTCTTTTCATTAATTTTATCAGTTTAATCTTTATGATTTACAAAAATTTACTAATTAAACTTTTAAATTTTTAAAAAGTCTATTTATTAATTTCTTCATATTAGAAATATTTTAAATTTTTTTACAATATTTAACGATAAAAATTAACGAAGAAATTAATTAGTAAAATTTTTAAAATATCAAAAATAATTTAATGTATTTTTCAAAATAAAAAAATTAATTAGTAAATTTTACTATATTATAAAAATTAACTAGTTAATTTCTCTAAAAAATAATAAAATACTATGAAAAGTAAACTCTGTTTTAATATAAAAAACACTCTGCGTATGTATTTTTTTTGAACTTAGCAATTTCTCATTGAATTTATGTGAAATTAAAAATTAAATTTTCCATATATTGTTATAGGAGATAGTATAATGAATTTGGTAATACATATGAAAAGAATATTTATTTGAGAAATAAATAAAAAAAAAAAAGCGAAAGTAGGTTTGTAAATGGAAAATAATAGCTTTATGAGAGAGTAGTGAAGTCCTTAAAGATTTCAGGATGGATGGTTACATATTTACTTTTCGGCACCGTTCACTTCTAAATAAAGAAAACATTTGAAACCTATGATATAAAAGAGAGAGATTGAATCCACGAAAACCGAAAGAGCCAAAGACCTACCATCCCAACATCATCCAATTTCTATATTTCAATCATTATTTTTCCCCCACATTTCTCAACAAAGAAAAGATTTTTTATTCTTTTGTCTGATCAGTACAGTGCCTGCCTGTCTATTTTGTGCACTAATTCCCCACCCGCGTAGGTTTCATTTTATGCTACAAATTTTCTTATATATATATATAAAGCTTGAAAATTTCAGATTTTCTTAACATAATCAAGTCAATCAGCATATTCCCATCAACATAAACATTTTATGATTTCGTTTCTATCAAATATTTTGTTTTGTGAAATAGAAATAGTGAGATAATTGGTATCGAAAAATAACTATTTTTATATTTAAATTAGTAAATATATTTTTAAAGCTTTTAACTTTTTTTAAAAAAGAAAATACATATTTTAATATTTGACTACTAACTCATCAAACTAAATTCATAAAGTCTCTTAGGAATTATATATATAATCTTAATTAATTTATATATATGGATATACCGAATGAGATATTAGCCAAAATTATTGTAGATTTTATATTTAAATTTAAATTAATAATATTTTATTAATTAATAAATATGCCATATCATAGGGTAATATTTTTGAAAGAGCAGTAAACAGTAATACTGTGGAGAGGAAGGGCTAGGAAAGATGTTAAAGATTAATTAATCCACTTCCACGTACGCAATCGGCTTCGTGGTTTGGTGATATCCACGTTTCACTTTTAATCCGGCATCCATCCAGGTCAACATAATATTTCCATACCTGTTGTCTTTAAGTCCCAATTACGCTTTAATGAATAAATATTATTATTTTATTTTAATTTTTTAGAATTTAATTGAACGGCTATCACAATTCAAAGAATCTCAGTAGAGCTTTATATTTCTTGATAAAATATTAGTTTTAGTTCATGAATTAAACGAAATCTAAAATCTTATTTATTTTTAGAAATTCACTTTAAAAAACTATACTACTAAAAAGGATTTTTTCAAAAAAGTCTTTATGTTTTGGTCCATATATTTATATTTTTCAATGAAAGTTTAATAAAAAAATAAGGACTCAAATAAAAAATAAAATAATAAGAAATAAAAATGGAAATTTACATATATAAGTAAAGAAAATAAAAAATCAGAATCCAGTGGGAAATGTTGGGTGAAGATAGTGGTGGAGCAGTAAAAGCATGATTGGTCGTGAGAAAGAGAAGCGAAAATAGGAGTCGTGGTCGTGGGGGAGTTCATGTAGTAGTGTGGATCCAACTAAGACAAGGGTTACCGCGGCGGCGCCTCTTACAGCCGAAGCAGTATGTAGGCTTTTCAAGTGTCAAACTTTTCGGCTGTTGTTGTCCGGCCCATATTCTTGCCCTGTAATTTAAGTTTCGCTTTGGAGTTCGGAAGCTCCCAATTCCCACTTTTAAATTTTAATTAATGCTGCTTTTCTCTTTTTCTTCTTTGTCGCTATGAAGCAAAGAACAACGATTTAGAATTGTCTTAAAAGCTACATCATAGAACACTTCACTACACGTGCACCTCAGTTACTTTTTTTCAGAGGCAGACGTGATTTGGTTTGGTTTATAAAAAATAATGTGTAAGAAATATTTTTAAAAATAGTGATTTGAAAATACAAAAACAGCAAGTCGGTGAGCTGTCAAAAAATGTTGGGATGACACAAACACAACATGATGTGTTCTAGGCTGCAAAGTTACCATAAATAGATGTAGACATGACGAGGCGGACTAGAAATTGTCGAAGTGGTTAAAGACATAAATGACGCCATAAAAGAGAAAAAACAGAAAAAGAGAAAGATGAAACAAAATTTGATGGTTATTAAAGGAAACAGCAAGGGAAAGGAAGATTCATGAAGAAAAGAATTTTTCGTTAGATTATTTGAGTTAATCGAGTTTGGTTTCTTTTGAGAATGCTTTTTACTTTTATTTTTATATTTTTAATCATTCGATGATTTTTAAGTAATGATATTTAAAATTGAATCAATTAAATCAACAACTCGCTTTATTTGAAATAAAAAAAATTTATAAAATTTATTAATTTTTTTAACTTAAAAAATTATTATTTAACAAGGAGTCATTAATACAACTTGGATTCATTTTCGACCAAGAGGAATTCAAAATCATCTGAGACATTCCGATGTACAAAAGTTTACTCCATTAATGGAATTACAACCAAATCAAGAAAGATTTAGGATTTGGAAGGGTTCAGATTAAAGTAAAAATATTTGAGTAGTACCTATAAACTTTACATTCAATCCAGGAGGTTAATTCTAGGATGTATTTTTTTTTTTTATCAAATTCTAGGAGATCAAAAAGGTTGCGTAGATGCAACTGCAAATAAATGAAAAATTTTGAAGTGCAGCCGAACTTGATGAACTCATGCATTAGTAGCATCCTGACCTTTCTTCTGGTATGCTGCTTCTAAGCATTCTTTAGCTCTATGAACTTTTGATTGCAGGTAAAAGCTTCCATTCTGAGCATTCTTCTCAAATAAGTTATCATATTTCTACAACCAGTAACATATCATCAGCGCTCCAATTTAAAGATTTGACCCTATGCTATTGAAAAAGAATAAAAAATCCAGAACCTAACCCTCATCCACAATTTACATGCTCTATATAATAACTTCCATATCGTTTTATAGTTCTGTAGGCAACTGATTATGTTATGTTCCCACCATAGTTGGTTCAAATGAATTGCAAAATATACATATTCTCTGTGTTTGGTTTGAAAAGAATATTGATTTTAATTCCACAAACCAATTCCTATTAAAATAGGTGCAATTTCAAATGAATCCACAAAATTAAAGCAATAGCATTTTTTGGACTAAAATGTCCAAATTATAATTCCAGCATTCTCTACTCCTTCCATCCCACCCTATCACTCACATAACAAATGGAAGCATAACATAAATAATCGGAACAAACTTCAAACATAATTTATGCACAACTAAAATAAACTTATAACTTGCTATATATACACACACACACACACACACACATATATACACCAAGGATATTCTAAAAATAAAAATAACTTAATTTAAATTAATAATAATTATAAAATTTATCCAATACAATGTTTAGGAAGATCTTTTTTATTGAGGAAAACATGAAGTACATGGAATTAATAGAACTCTACATTTTAAGTTGTATCATACCAAACACAAGTTCATTTGAATTTTATATTTTTAATTCATTTCTAAGTGATTGGATTGAATTTTATATTTTTAATTCATTTGAACCAGACAGCAATGCTGTTCATCTTCTTTAACATCCACTAATCTATTAAATTTTTATAGGTTGTATTTCTATTAATAATCATTAGAGCATTTTTCACATATAAATTTTGTAGGGTTTAGAAAACACTAATCTTTGCAAAACTATTAACTTCTTATTACCAATTTGATTAATGAACATTGACCTATAAGAGGTTCTAGTTCGTGCTGGAGAAGGGAAACGCAAATTGCAGTTACAATCAAATTCAAATTCCATCCATAATTAAATATTATTTCCATCATGGATATGCTTTTATAGGAAGCCTTTACCTGCAAGATTTCCTCCCATGTTGAATGCTCCGTGACACCTAGAATCTGCCGTGCTTCTGGTTCAGCCATAATTTTACTTGCTCTCCTAATATTCTGCACTGTTTCTTGGGCAACACCAGATTTAGAAGCATCTGCAATTGATCACAAAAAGTCGACTTGTAAATCAACGGATGTTAGGAGATTTAAGCCCATTGGCCAAAAATGCACTGAACTGTAACATATCCCTTAAGGAGTTGTTAGCAAGATAAACATACTTGCAAGTGCCTGACGGTATCCTTGAACAAATGCCCTTGCCAAGATTCCAGAGCCCATCACAATCAAGTTTGCAAGAATCTTAGCAGCCTGAACATAGAAATAAAAGAAAATTAACTACATTACAGGCTTTTCCTGTCTTCCCCTTGTTATTCTTACTATTTGGAAAAAGGTGTGCCTGAAGTAGGGGAAATATCAGCACTCTCTGAGAAGTAACCATCTTATTACCGACCTTCTACCTGAATGGTGAATAAGATAGTCCTATAAGAATAAAGGACCAGTCGCGTTACTCTCTCTCTCTGTCATCCTTTAAGAATGCAATTAACAAAGTAATAATTTCTTTTTTTGTTCCCCATTTATCTTATTGTAGAGGTATGAAGATGACATATTCAGAAACCAAGTAGGCATTCTACTACCAATCCTTCACTCAACATCCCATATGGTAGATCTAGTCCTATGAGAATAATAAAACATTCCTCCCATCTCCCCTTCTCTGTTTTTGGGAGGGGGGGTGGGGACTGGGGAGGTGGATGGAATTGGACAACTAATTGGAACTGAGAAGACAGTGGTTGCAAAATGAGGAAAAAGATAATAACATAAGCCGCATTATCCAAGAAAATGAAGTCACGCATGGATGACATACTAAGAAACCAAAAGTAGCATAGCTATCATATTTTAATTTTATTAAAAAAGAAAGGGCCAACCTGACTCATGCAATTCAAATCACATTCAGAAGCATTGGAAGTACAGAGTCAATGACTCATTGGGTAAAAATATTATATGGTCAGACCAAATTTTCTGTTGGGGTTTCAACAAAAACAAGCTATTGAATTGTGACAAGTGTAGCCTGTCTTGCTTAGCAAGCTAAGCCTAGAGTGCCTAAAATGCCAGGCACGAGAAGAACATATTGCAAGTGCAAAAGGCAAGTTAATCCATCTTAACTACATTTTTCACTATATAATTCCAGTATTGAACAGATATTTTACATCGTCGCTATTTCGAAGTTGACAAGGAAAACAATATCTTCATCTTTAGCTAACACAAACCTAACATATGCAGTATTTGCTAAACTAATTCTTTCAGAACGTCATATTGCACAAGGAAAAGAAAGAGAAAGAAGAAAACGTAAATCATATGTACCATCACTTCAATTGACAAAGTTGAGATCCTTGACAAGAGGCACAAAACGAACGATTGCTTCTGAAATCAAGAAGCCTGTAACAGTAGAACAAACAGTATAAGAATTGGCCTCTGCATGCCTATACAAAATATACATCTTCATATATAGCGTGCTGTTCTAAAGAAACCCACGTAGACAAATAACTAATCTAGACTTTGCAATGACATTGTTTGCAAACAATAGAAAAATCCAGACCATCGATAAACTACCTCTCCACAAAATATTATAAGAAAACTTGATAAAGAAGAAATTAAGTCTTCATTCCCCCTCAAATGATCTAAGTTCATCATATATCAGAAAGGCGATCTAAAACCAAATCTAGGGATAGATGCTAGATCTTCCGTAAGCAAACTCCAGCAATCAACATTTTTTTTTCTCAAGGCCAAACAACACAACACCTGCCTTCATAATCTCTGTCATCAAATATTATGCTATAAGAGCAATATTTACTTCTTTTGTACATGGATAAATTCAATATCATTCAGAAGCAGAAAAGAGCGACTTAGCCACCACATTAATACCCTAGACCATTTAGAGAATATCAAACCATAAACCATCCTAAGAGAAGGCGTTAAAGCGTCAAGCTTTTCAAGTCGTCTACATTTCCTTCCCAAACATGTTCAATCATTTTCTCTCACGCTACTGCCTTTTCTCCAAGTGATCATACGAATCAAAGAATTCAACCAACGTATGATCAAATACCAAGGACAAGCATCTTCAAGCAACAAAATTCAAAGGCAAGCGATTCCGAACAAATAATAGCTAAAATAGTTGATATTGATGTATAGAGTTAAAAATGGTTAAAACATCTTCTTCTTTTTAGCGAAGCGTTAAAACATCTGAAACAAATGAATCAGTTGTTTAATAAAAACAAAAGAAAAAGAAGAAAGAAAGAAAGAATCAGCTCGAACCAGAGAAAGAATTAATAAAATTTATCCATGAAACAAACTGATAAATTATTTTACCAAAGAAACATAACGACAGCCGAAAAAAAAAAATCATGTTAAAGAAACATAAGTAAACAAAAACACAATGCAAAGAAAACGTAGCAGGAATTGGCACTTCTCAGATGAAACGAAGAATAAAATTGCACTTACAGAAAACAAATTCAATCTGTTTCCAGGGCTTGCTGATTATTGCTATTGTTAATTATTATTTTTCTTTAAATTAGGGCTTGAGGGAATAGTGATCCACAAATGTTGCCGCGCCCGCTCTGCGAAAGTAGCCCGGGCGTCCGAAATGTGGCGGTTACTAACCGACCCAAAGGTTTAGTAAAGCGCGTAAGATTCCTGCCTGGGCCGTGGTGGGCCCTGAATATGACATGGTGACCCACGCAATAGTCATATATATTTACACTCGGATATCTTTAATGCACGAATGGTTAAAAATAATAATAATAAAACCATCGATATTTGTCTATTATTTACCATCCTTTTAATATTTATTTAAATTTAACCTAATTTTTTTTTAGAAATTTAATTTTGAAAACTTCTACTAATTATAGTATATGATCAATATTAGAAATTGAATATTATTGTGGACCATAATATTATTATTTTAACGTGTGTAATATCAAACAATAAAAAATCAAATCTTTTCATTTTTTATTAATTGTAACATAGTTTTATATATTTATTATAATTATACTCGGATAATTAATTTGACTTACATTCATATATTATTACTTAATATAGTAACTTAATATTATTTTACTTCTCATGATTTAAAAAAAAAAATCCCCTCTTCATTAAATTTTTTTTTTAAATGAAATGAAAAATTTAGACTATTTTCTAAAAAAATTTTAAATTTTAACAAAATTAAATGATGAAATTATTAAATTCTATAAATATAGAGTTAAATTTATTAATTATATTATATTTAAGAGACTAAAAAATAATTTTTTTCATATAATATTACATATAATTTTTCGAACATTTATAGTTTATATGTCTTTTCCGGCGAGGAAAATATCTTGGTCAACCTCACAGGATCACCGGTGTAATGGGTACCTCTCTCTCTGATATTCCTTATTCTTCGTGACTTTTATTTTTTTTGGTTTTTCTGTCAAACGCAATCTCAAAAGTTTGAACCCTATATTTATCATTTCGAAATAGATTCTAATGAAGATGCTCTCCCCACAAAGCTCGAGGAGAAGCAAACGGCGATAGCTGCGCAAGCCCACGCCATCACCTAGATGAAAGCGCAGGAAGCATCCAAGGAGCTGATTGATGCCACCACAGAAGCCTCAAAGGTATTGAAATATGAAAAGGCCTCCGCTATTCACCACAAAAACACGTATACTGATCCCTTTCAAGTGGTACTATTCCGGACTTGAGAATAGTATTATCCATAACATGGATAATAGGATCTGCCAAAAGAGAAAATTCATAATTCAAAATGGTAAATTATTACTATCATCAATTTTTTTTATTGTAAATAAGAAAAAGACTATTACATTATCCAAGAAAATTAAAACTTTTATGACCTAATCTAATTTTCACATACTTAAATTTAAGTCTTTAAATATAAACCATTTAATTCGTTCATACCAACTTATTCATAACTGAAATTTTTTATATCCAAATTTTTTAAAAAATTGAAATGAAATTGGGATTTTTTTTCATGATAAAATGAATTGAAAAATTAATAATTAATTCTCGTGATCATAATAAAAGAAATGAAAAGATTTCTCTCAATCAAAAGAATAGATAATCACAAACTAGAAGAAGAATAAAGAATGTGAGAGGAAAGCTAACAATTTTGATAGAGGGAATAGAGTGAGGTCATGCCTCTCTGCCTTCACCACTTTCCTTTTATATAGTCTTCAAGTGGATGGATAGTGGTTAAGATTTAATTCACTAACCTCTACATCCTCTCCAAATAACTTTAAGATCACGTGCAATATTATATTAGAGTGATATATTAATGGTTTAATTTAATTAACTAAAATAATTTCTATTAATTTAATTAATTAATTACTCACTTATTTATAAATAATTACATTAATTTTCATTAATTTAATTAATTAATTCCATTAATTATTGAATTTGACCAATATTTGATATTGAACTAATGTGAAATTTTATTATAAAGTAACTCAAGTCCATGAGAAATAAGAGTTTAGCTTATACATTAATTTTATGATATTAAAAATATATGTCTATTATTTAAATTTAAATTAATTTAATTAATTGTTTACTTATCAATTAATTATATTAATTAAACATGAACTAGACCAATATTTGATTTTAAACCCATTTAAAGAATAAAATTTAATCTTTTAATTTATCCAAATATATTTAACACCCATATCATATTAATTTAAGTTGACATGATCCAATAAAATATTTTTTATTTTCTTCCAAATTTATACTTTACATAGTTTTAATTCATCAAATAAATTAATTATCTCCTTTAATATTCATATCCTACATAAATAAAATTTATCATATGAATTATAATTTTTTTTATTTAAAAATAATTAACTTAGAATTCTGCCATTTTACTCTGATAACGAATTCTATTTTGATCGACTCTTCTGCACATAAAATAGGAATCTCAAAGTCCATATACCCATATATTATATAAGATATAATAATAAAATAGGTGTTTCAAGTCCAAAGACTATATTCACTGTTATAATATAAAACATTTTATCTCATATTCTCGACTCTTCGAAAATAAAACTATGGTACTGGATAATAAATTATATTTAGTTATTTAAATACTTTTTTAATTAAATTATTTATAATTTATGATTTTTACGAGGAGAAGAATGATTTGGTCATTGTTGCTTTTATAGAAATGTCGTTTTATTGAAATAACAATCGTTTTTTAAGATGCGGTATTATGGCAAGGTACACATTAAAGTAATAATTTATATTATATTAGAGATTTTGTAATTCTCTTAAAATATTCAAATGCAGGCTTATCCAAAAACTTAGGAAGTGAGAGCCAGTTGAAGAGGCATCAAAGAGTAGTTCCAAAGTATTTATGAGCCACAATGCTATACCAAACCAAACAACAAAAAAAGTGATGGTAGCACTAATTTCTCATTTATGTAATTAAACATATTATGTCCCATAACCCACTTTCGACTGCACAAAATTCATCCGAGATGAGATGATCTATCAGACATGATTTACATACACAAAACAAAAATAAGACAAATGTACCCGTGGAACAATTGCTTGTCGGATGAGTTTCTAGTGGCACGTGTATAATACTCTCTCTCCACAATGCTGCGGAAAGGCATAGGTAACGTCACAAGCATGTGCATCAGCGCAAAGATTTTCGCTTCTTCCTTTTCTGTTTCCTTGCAGTTGTCTTTTTCTCATCTTCCTCAGTTCCATTGGGCCTGAAAATCGAGACGAGTTTAACTCCAAATATCTTAATCATACCCATTACAAGTACTTTCCTACTATACACAAGGCATCACAGCAAATCTTAAAGTTCCCAATTCAAGGTAAGTGGGATAAACTTTTGTAGCTACCATGTTAATTCATTTGATAATTCAACTAGCGCCTAGAGAATAATATCACCGGAGGGTGTGTACTGATATGAATTATCACTATGCATTCTTTAAAAAAAAATTCATAAAACACTGTTTAGACAATAAAGAGCAGGGCAAACTAATACTTCATACCATAAGTTAACAAAAACCTAATATCAAACCTAATGTTCTTCAATAAACAAGCAAAAATAGCCAACAACAACCCTCAACTTTAGCAAGAAATAAATGTGGAGAACTAAAGAGACAACTAATGATCTTAGCTCAAGAAAGAAGTGAGAATAGTTTTTTAGATGGAAATTTGAGAAAATGAAACACAACAGCTAAAAACACTGGAAAGAACATGAGGAATAGTTGAAGCCCCATCTGGCTTAAAACAATAATGAGGTACCAGAATATTACTGTTATTTAACAATAAAAACCATTACTGTTAACTAAAAGATGTAACAACCATTACAAGAATAATATATTTTTTAATACTCTTAAATAATGGATGTCATAGTAACAGAAGGGCAAAAAACCTAAAATAGTGGCCGTCATGTTAGATTTAAATATCGACGCATCCACATATATATATATGCTCATTTCCAGTTATTACACATTAACCCAACCAAGAAAAACTAACATACAACTAATTCAGAGTTGCATCATCTAAAGCTGATAAGATAGGCAAACATTATCTTACTGAAGTTTTATACCTGATGTTTTGGTGAGAAAACTAGAAGGGGAAAAAAGACAAACAAACCAAACCTAAATAATTGAGGATGAAGTATGCTCAAAATATAAAAATTAATTCATTAGTTAGCATATATTAGATGGTAAATACTCACTCTCCAGCATCCTCCAAAACTTCCACTGCCCAATTTATAGAATGAAGAAACATTTTCTTCACCTATTTCAAAAACCAAATTGAAACAAGTCAACTCATTGTCAAAATGTGAAATGGCATAGTTGAGATGCAAATTAAGAAGCAAAGGGTGCGAGATTATGGTTGTGCAACAATGAAAAATTCAAAATATGCTAGTGATCCACTCTTAATAGTACGGTTTACTACGACATGTATCATAACTTTTAGCAAGAGTGTTGGACATATACAAATTAATATATTTTAACACAAGTTTACATAAATGATTGAGTTGCTTTAAACATTAAAATGACTATCCAATTAATATTATAACTTATTAACTTAACCATTCATATTATGCCATTTATCATTTATATTTTTGATGTGGGACTTTATGATACTCATTTAGCGTGTATACTATATACTTTTGTCAGAATCTTACAATCTAATATGATTTCCCACCCTATTGATTGGAATTTATGAGGTGAATCTACTTTTGATAGAATCTTATGCTTCTCAATTTGATTCGCACAATTTGATTCCCAAGCTTAGTAATTCAAAACTATGAGGCAAATCGCAAACATATCTGAATCATGACCAAGTGGAAGAAGCAGTAGTGAATTGAATGAATTGTTATAGAAAGTCAACAATGTAATTAAGTGTGTGATTATGTAAATATTAGGAAGCCAAATTATAGGGCATTAGGCATATATCCCTTTTTAGGATTCAAAATTATAGGGGCTTTTGTATACAAATATTGTGCCTCTATTTCAGAAATTTACATATAAATTATTTGCTTCAACATGGTATTTTTGTTCAGGATTATTTTTGAATTTCTATCTCTTAAAGGCTACTTGTGGCTGCCACCTCTGTTCACCCATCTAGGGGGATTTTTGTGTCATGCTTCACTGAGCAAGGAGCCCATCCAGAGACTGGCATGCTATCCAATTCCAGTGACCAAAGAATGCTCGTGTGACTCCCACACGCCTCTCATCACTTATGTCACTAAAAGTTTTGGCAACGGAATATAGCAATGAAAAAATTCGTTTGGTAACAAGTCTATTATCGCTAAGATTATTACAAGTATTTAACAATTTTAGTTTGAAATACAACACTAATATAATTAAATTAAAGATTTTTAAATAAAAATAAATTTATAATTATTATACCTAAGTAGGAGCACTCTGGCAATACCAATATTTCCTCTCCTTTCCCCTTTTACATATATTATAGATTATAGAATTATAGATATATAAACAGAACACAAAACAAAGAATCTTATCAGCATCATTTCAACACTTCTATCACCACTGCAATAATGCAACATAAAATGCATATTAGAGAAGAACTATAATCTAGAAACAAGTTATACCTCCAACTTGTCTTCCTTAGCCCGATGATTTGGGGGAAGTAAACGGAATTCCTCCGTCAAACGAACACACTCACCAACATTTTCTGGTGAAACGAAGTCCAATGCTACCTTTATACATGACTATAAAATATGGAAACAATGGTAAGTCTTACTTTATCCATTAGTACACACATGCCCCTTGGGGCAAGCCAACCAATTAAAATAAAATAATGGAATTACTTAAGCATGAAATTGGCAAATGCAACACAAATTAACATTAGAAACCTCCCATGATACTTCAAAATGAAGCAAAAACAATCATTAATGATGCCAAACATGAAGAAAATGAACAAAACATGCCACACTAAACAAGTTCCAACTTGAAATCGAATAATTCCTAAAGCAAAGTATTTCTGATACTTGCATGACACTTTGCACTAAATATATATGTAGGAAGAAAACCTCATTATATAACAAAATTGACAATGCCATACTTCAAATTTTCTGTTGCATAAACAGTTGCTAGATTAAAAAATTTATTTTTACCTTCAAGTTTCTCACTTGATGAGGACAACCTGCAGGAATAAGGACTGCATCTCCAAGTTTCTGGACGAATGTCCATGGCTCAATACCTAATCAAATTGTAAAAGCACATAACCAGAACCTCAAGTTAAAAACAAATGATAAAAACAAAAATATATCTAATATGACAGATTATGAAAGAGATTGCTAACCATATTCCTCTTTCAACTTCCTCTTATGCTCTAGAGACAGATAAAAGGTCTGATCGTGTATAGGATGAACAACCTACAAAAGAAAGAACATTAATTCTCAAAAAGAAAAATAAAGGATCAAAAAAGCAAAGGCTTCCACAACACATGATATGAAAAATAAGTATCATACTTCCCAACTTTTGTCATCCAATACAAAGCTTCCATTGCCCTTAGACAGCCCTTATTTCGAAAATATGTATATTATAGCATTTAAATAGTATATACCGTTAATAGCTTTCCAAAACATCATTACATGATAACTTTTTTTAATAAGGTTAAATAGTATATACCGTTATATATTGTTTTTTATGCAATTCCTTTGAAAGGATTGGCACAAACCTACAGATAAAAAATTATATCAGACATAATTCAGTGGAAAAGAGCCACACAGTCAAACTTATGGTTCCATTACCTTCTGCACTGGGCAACAATAAATGTGCCTAAATTCTTTGAAGTGCTTGTTAAGATATTCCTGCAACTTAGGAACATCTTCTCTTCGGAAAATATCCCAAACAGCACCTCCCTCATCTAGCTGCACTGACACATTTTCACAATTTGAGAGTCCACTACTCTCAGCACATCTACCATGCATTTCACCATCAACATCCTCCTCTTCAACCTGTTTGTCTTCAAACATTTCTCTTTGGTCTTGTTCTCTGTGTAATTTTTTCAATTCTTCTATCTTGGCAAGTTTGGCAGCATCAATGGTCACTTCAGCTGTATGTGTTATAACATTCACCTGAAATAGCAATTTTAGCATATATATACAAATAATACATGTATGGTTTGAGGGTGGAACATTTCAACATATTATAAGAAGTAAATATGTTGATATAGAAAGTAAATATGGATAGATTTGTTAGTTGCTTGATCTTAGGAATTGCTTGATTGTAGGCTTGATAAAGGGATTCTTTCCTTTTCTAGATAGGTTTTTATGTATAAATATGTTGTAATTTCCATTGTAACGTACACAAGAAATATCACTTCTCTAGACAACAAGAAAATAATACATGATTTACACATAATATTACAAAAATTAATAACTAACTTTGAATTCTACAAATTTTGTTTCTGGATGAAGAGTGACAAGAATTTTTTACTAAAAGAATATAGAAAAGGAAGCTAGAACATGTACATCAAGGCTTTTTCTTAAAGTAGCCTCATTGACCTGAATGATTCTAGGAGTTAAACTAATTGAGATTATTGTCAAACTTCAAATAAATAGTCTCTAAATTGAAAAGGCAGCTTTTTTAAGAAGATTATATTATCAAATTTTCATTTAAAAAAGCATAGATATTAAATGCTCAATGTGGTTACAGACCAATTATAAGATCCAGGCCCAACTATGGGTCCATTAAGGATATATTACAGAAAAAATTCACAAAGCAAGCTGAGAGAGCACAGGGATAGAAGATTCTAGCCAAGGACACCTGTTAGAGGACAAGGAATTTGTTATACCTTTGGAGGAATTCACGCATTAGCTGGAGTACTGTGGCAAAAGGAATATTTGTTTATAAATAAGATCATGTTAGTATGATGGGTATGTTTTTTTGTTGGGAGTATTTTCTGGTATTCAGCATTAGCTGGGCTAACTTGTTAGTGGGGAGTTTTTCCAGCGAAGGGACTAATTATCTTCTTAGCTCTTATACAATATCATGCACCAAGGCGCCAGGGAGTTCTGGAGCGCAGGTGCATGCATAAGCGATGCATGAGGAATGTGAGGTGCAAAAAAGGAAAACATAAAAATAAATGAGTTAAGTACTACAAATCTAATTAATATAATACCAATTACATGTAAAAATATATATGATAAATTATTTATTTCATTACTATTACTTAAGTGTAAATTACTTGAAGTATATAAGAGCTAAATAGCTAATGAGTTGACGAGTTAAGTTAATTTTATTATATATATTGTCATTACATATTTTATTACAAATAGTGCCTACACATACAAAGCACAAACCCTGCATGCAAAGGAATGCCTTTGAGAAGAAAGAAGACAAACAAAATCCCAACAAAGTAAGTTCCTGATCATGTCTCGATAGGAGGAGGAGAAGGAGAAGAAGGGGAACCCAACCAGAATTTCAGATCATGTCTTCAGGAATAAGAAAGGCTAACCTGGGATTTCTTGGGAAGCTGGCTAGGCCTCCTCATCTCCTCCTCCTCCTCCTTCTTCTTCTTGATGGTCAAGTTCTATTGGGTTGCTGGTCTTTTTCTTCTTCCCAATGGTCTGGTTCTTGGGTTATGTTGGATTGTTGATTTGTAAAAATGGCTTTTGCACCTAGTGTAGTTAGGAAGTGCCTGAGGCACACCTTGTGCCTTGGTGCACCTCTGCCGCCTAAGCTCGCCTTATGAATGTTGACTGCCTAGAGAGCTTCAAGGTTTTGTGCCATGATCCTTGGTCGTCTTGCACCTTAGGCACGCTAGGTCACACAATTATGGATTTGATATATTCCTATTATAGTTGGAGAATCCCAACCTTTGCATTAGTGAGATAATCCAATTGGATGTACCCTTTGAGATTTTGTGTCCGTAGATGTAGCTATACATTCTTATAGTCGAACCACGTAAATCTTCTTATATTATTGTCTTATCTCTGTTTTATTATTCTAAATTTAATAAATAGGCTCCTCATCACCAAAATGACAAGTCATATTGATTTGGTTTGCCAATTATATGACCTTTAACTTTCTTGCATACAGCCAATGTAGGACTTGTCCCATAGGTCACATTTAACGATTCTCATCAAGAGCAACTAGGTTTAGCTCAAGCTTTATAACCCCATATGTCATTTGGCATTGCATGACATGGTTTATCTAACTTGGGCTGGCTATCCAGAGCAAGATAATCCATTTAGTTCAATACAAAGTTTTGAATGTTTATAGAAGATCCTAGAAGCATGGTAGTTTTGAATATTTATACACGATACATGTACAACCATATGAAGAAGAAGGAGAAGAAGCCTGCTAGCAAAAGCAAAAGAAACAAAACTAATTCAACACCCATTGACTTCACTATCTTCAATTCTTTCATTCAAAGATTATCCAAACTATTTCATTGAACCATTTTTAATTACCATTTCTCAAAAGGGACTTGAATTAAAAAAATAAAAGGGTTTAGCTTGCATGACTTTTTATCATGGTTACCATAATTTGCTACACCAAATAATTTAAACTCTTTCTATATGGCATTGTGTTATTGCAAATAACATCTTTAAAAAAATATCCAATTATCAAACAATATAAATAAGGTTTCATTTATTTCCCTTTGAATTTAACATAGTTATGTTTTATTTTTTAGATTGGCAAGAGGTTTGGATAAGAGCAGGTCTAGTTATAAGCAGTATTCTCACTTGGGAAGATGAAATTTAGACATAAAATCTAGATATTAATTAGTACCAGATAAATATGAATTATTTTATGTTAGTTTAAATGCAACATTGGAGTGAGGAAAGAAGTGCAGAATTTATAAAATTTATTATTTTTATTTCAAAGTGCATGATTTTCTTAAATTGATTTTCTATAAATAAAATGTGTAATTAAATACTGCCCTAATCACATGCCTAATATTCCTATAATAATTATAATATTTAGGGATGTAATCGAGCCGAGCCGAGCCGAGCTTTGTAAAGCTCAAGCTCGTTTATTAAAAAAGTTTGGAAACTCGAGCTCGAGCTCGAGCTCGACTCGAGCTCTAATATTTGATTCGAGCTCGGCTCGAGAATTAAATATTATAATTGAGCTCGATTCGTGAAAGGCTCGTTCGATTTAATAACGAGCCTAATTCGAGCTCGAGCTCGAAAAGCTCGATTAAGAAGCTCGTTAATAAAACTCGAGTTCGAACTCGGAAAACTCGATTAAGAAACTCGTTAAAAAAGCTCGAGACCGAACTCAAAATTAAAAAGTTTGGTTTGAGCTCAAGTTCAGGCTCGAGCTCGAATTAATAATTACACTTTAATCAGTTTTTAATCATCATTAATTTAAATAATATAAAAAAAAGAGAGTGTACATTAAAAAAATTACGTAACACAATTTATAACTAAAATAACACAAATAAATATAAATTCAACAACATAATAAAATTAGATTACATACAAAGTTTAATATCAAACGAATAAAGTTGATTCCAACTTTCAACAGTTGAAACAAGCTAATATAATTTAATTATCTTCATAATCATCTTCATGCTTGTTCAATTAGTTAACTTGAATTTCAACTTCAACATCCATATAACCTTAATTAATTATTATTAATATACTTTGATAATTATTATCATATTTTATATTGTATGCTTAATTATATACAAAAATTTTTTTATAATTATACTTTAATTTTAAAATGTATATAATTTTTACAACTCAATTTATCATGTAGTACTATAATTTTAAAGAATACTTATTATAATAATTAATATTAATTATTTGTGATTATACATTAATTTTATGGAATCTTATTATAATAATTATATACAAAAGATTTTTATAATTTAATTTTAAAAAATATTAATTATAATAATTAATCTTAATTATTTGTAATTTTCAATACTATAATTTTCAAGTATTTATAATAGTTTAAATTTTATAACTTTATAGTTATTTTTATTTTTTTAATAGTATATGAACTTGTTCATAAATTTATTTAACGAATTGGTTCACCAATTTATTTAAACAATATTACTCACGAGCCTATTTAATGAGTCTGCTCGTGAGCCTTCTCAACGAGCCAGCTCGCGAGCCTAAAAACGAGCCAGCTCGCGAGCCTTAACGAGCCGAATACTATGGTGCTCAAGCTCGGCTCGTTTAAGTGACGAGTCTCAAAATTGAGCTCGAACTTTTATCGAGTCGAGTCTCGAGTAGCTCACGAATAGCTTGGCTCATTTACAGCCCTAATAATATTGAGTTCATACATACTTATTATAGCCAAAATCTTATCAACATGTTTTCATTATTGATATTGGTACTTATATTTCATCATATTAAATTTCTCTAATACAATAGCATTATAAATAATAGTTCCAAACATTCTATTCATCTGATACAAAGGAAAAGAGTTATTATTAATTTTCAGAAAGAAAAAAAGCAATGATAATAGGCATGTGCAATAATAGCAAGTAAATGATAAATGAAAAAAAAAGTGATTATGAAGCTAAGTAATTATTTCAGAACCCCAACTTGGTAGTATAACACCTAAATCTGCCAAAAAAGTTCAATCTCAATAGGAACCTAATAAGGCTAGACGGGCATTTATACATTTAAATTACCAAATTCCAATATTCCAGCAAGCCAACTAAGAGTACCCATTCATGATACCTGTGATCCCACTTAAGTGGAATCCTAGGAATGGGAGTGTGCAGAATTAGAAGATGAAGATTCTAACACAATGTAGGAATTTTCTTAATTTGTAGAATTAGGAATTTTAGAGTTTACATTTAGAAATTATATTATTGCTAGGCCTATTATTATTATTTAAGAAGCTTACTTAAATTTAACTAATTAGATTTGAATTAGGGTCTCCTAGTCCTATGTTGCTTAAGGGCATGACCTTTCAGTAGCTTTCATTTACGATAATTTAAGAATATTACAACTGAGAAATGGACATGGTTCTCTTTTTCTTAAGGATTGTTCCTTATTTTGCTTTTGTTTCTTCTGATTCTACATCAGGGAGTTTAACAATAGTGTGTTTCTTCCAGTTCTACATCACGAAGTTTAATGATAGTCCTCCTAAAAATATTCTCAATTAAGTGATAGAATGCTCTTAGGCCTCACGCCCAAAAGAGCTTGAAGGCACTGTTACCATTGACAATGACCCTTAATGGATAAAAAAAAGGAGAAATATAATGTACCGCATCAGACATGTCACAATGAAGCTTAGTTACAGAATCTCCACGCCCAAGCTCTTGATCACAGCCATAAGCAATATATGTCTTTGGCCCCATATCTGGCTTCAAAGTATTCTTAGGTAATCGGACAGCAAGGTTCAAAGGTCCATCATGAGGATGCGTATACTCCTTAAAGGGCAAACAATATGTAAATTCAGCATCATGTCGTGGCAAATGTTTATCAAACATAGTAGAAGGAGGCCAGTCTTTCAATTTCAATATCTGAGGCCAGTCTTGCCTGTCAAAGCGACCTTTCATGTATCCCAGAAAGAATTGACGGACATTAATATCTACCTGCATCTCACAAAGAATTCATCATCACTTGTTAGAATTGTAACTAAAAGAAGTAACATTTCAATAGCTTCATATACTTGTAAAGTAATTAGAAATTAAAATATCAGATAATATAAGATGCAATGGTGAAATCCTCCAGTCAAGAGTATGTCGCTCCCACCCCAGTAGAAACACACAAAAAGGAGGGGGGAAAAGCAGATGTAATTAACAAGAGACGTGTGTCAATCATAAAGGCATCTGAATTGTCAACTCACACAGGAAAGAATCCAATACCAGCGCTGGGAGGATTAGGTTAAACAGAATAATATTTTGGAACCAATAATAGTAACAAACAATTCAAAATCAGTCTACATAGATGAACAAAACATAAACTGTAGTACTGTAGTTTAACCCAATTTTATGCCACATAATTCTCCAATGCAACATGGCACAGCAATATTTACCTCCCCATGCTAAATAATCACATCTATATGTGGGTTACAATTTATAAAATTGACAGCATTCATAGTAAACATGCATATAATTATTATAATAAACCAGATGGAGTATATTCTATTTGTGTTGAGCTTCTCCCTTCAAGGGAAATTACATTCATGTCATAAAAAGGTAATCAACCTCAAATTCTGGAGTAAAGACAAGAGACTTGGTTTCTGAAGAATTTCTAGGTAATGAATGATACTAGTTAACTTTAAGCTTTCAAACAATATTCAACACTAGAAACTCAATGTAGGAGAACTGTTGTGTGCCAAAAGCAGATAACATCGAAGAGCATACTAGCACATCAACATAAAGACAACAAAACTTCCGTATCTTTCCTTTAGACAATGTCACAATGTGCACTGCACAATAGCTGATCACCATAAAGATAGTGCGACCAATCTATTATTAAAGCTGAATTTCTGTAAGAAAATAAAGTGTTCCATAATAGAACACCACAAAAAAGAAAGCATATCTTCTCTTTACGGAATGTGTATTGACATTCTAGATTGAATATCAGAACTAAATATTCTGATTTTTTTCCCTTTCTAGCAAAGCAAATATAACATTCAACCAAGTGAGAATCATCTTCTGTGTTTATTGCAACAAATACTATACGGACCTCACACCAATCCAAACAGTCAATGGCCTTCACATCTAAAAGTGTGTCATGTTTTTCATTTTTTATCTGGCGGAAGGCACGCCACATGACCATTGGCTCCCAGCTTAAGCCAGTTCCAGTTTCTAGAACATTGCTAACTACCACAGGCTCAGCTCTCATCCAGTGGTATTGAAAATGCTTCAAATCCTCCTCTTTGATATCACTAGCCCTTGGACAATACAAGTAATTGTCATCAGAATCCTCTCGAGAAGCTGCTTTTAGCAACTGATTACTTGCTATGTCAATATCTCCCGAGGAATCAAAACATACACATCGTTCAACAGGAGTTTTAGCCGTGTTAATTTCATATCTCTGTGCAACATCTTCTGCTCTCATTACTAACTCTGAAACCCAATTTCCTGGGAACAAACATTTCAGGTCTAGATAGCCAAGACCACAACGACAAACAATCCTTCCATCTTCATTTGCTTTCCATCCAACACTCGACGTCAGAGAATCCTTAGAGCTACTTCCAGGCGGCAGCTCATATGGTAAAATAACTTTGCTGTCTTCACCATGCAAATATCCAAACCCTCTGTTAATATACTCCATAACCACCTCCTCTCCACCACCCTGTAGGTGCCCATCACAAATCTCCCGGCAGCAGATAAGGCAGAGATCAGAATAGCAGTTTGAACAGCTTCTATGATAATCAAAGATAGAGGTTCTACAGTTGTCACTGCAACACGATAAAGGGAAAAGGGAGAAGAAAGAAGAAAGAATAATTAAAAAAAGAACACGATTTAACTGCAAAGCATAACAAAGTTTGAGGGAAACCAGAAAAATTTGACACCTAAAGAAGGCCTTACCAATACATGCGTTCATCCTCTGGACAATAAGCATTTTCTATCTCTAACTCTGCAAGTGATACACCTGCACAATGATATTTGTCATTTTACAAATGTCAGATATCACATTTCTCATACAAGCCTGCAAGCAACCTAAGCATTCATGCATGAGCACAAGTACAGAAAACCCACATGCCCTGCATCCGAAACATTCTCCAAAACAAGGTCAGTAACATTCAAGTGAATACAAAATATGTACACACACACACACACATATTTCTGAATATGAAATTATGAATCACTAATCTACTGGTTTTTTTCTGAAAATTGCAATTACATTGGAAGCCAATGCAGAACTAGTAATATGAAAAATTCAAGATAAATAAATAAAGTAATAATTTGTCGGATTCAGGCGTATACAGCCAGTCAAGTGACAGCAATAAGCAATAAAATCCTAACTATACCTTTCACATCGACAGAATTTTTCTTTACTAAGTTCCTGTTTGCAAGAACGTTTGAGAGCCAATGATTGGCATTTGGACTCCCAACTGCTAACTTGAGGTATTGGGTAAAACATCTCAATTGGAACAGAATTTTCAGAGTAAGCAATTCAAATCATAACTAGAATGCAAAAAGTGGCAATTTCTAGTGGTTGCTTAGGCCTTCAACTACCATCCACTAATAGCTTACCACAACCATTGGTACAAGCCCTAAACACAAGGACCTAAAACATTCTTTTAGAATCCAAAATAAGCTAGCACTAAATAAAAGTACCTTGTGTCCTAGCTTCAATCTTTCTCTCCATCATTTGTTCTTCATTTAACTGTTTCAGGTATGGGAGAAGAGTTTGGAGCAAATACTTTGAATGCAATACTTTTCTATCATCAGTGACAACCAATTTTTTTAGTTTATTCAGCCCCTGCAAGGATATGCAAAAAACAAGGAAAAAGAAAACAAATTATGCGCCAAGTACACACTTAGTTGGAGCATATGATGAAATTACCAAAGAATCATTGTTGCAAGACGGAAAACTGACTTCATTGGGAGTATCACGCAAGCAAGCTTTACAATTGCAATTTCCACGACAAACTGGACAAGCATCAGCAACTTCATCCTTTGTCATCTTAGGATACCTACGACATGGAGAAAAAAAAATGACTTTAGTAGCAGAAACACTAACAGGAAATTAACTAATGGAACACCTTCTCTCACTAAAATGTAAAACTTGGTCCTTTTGTACAAAAACTTCAGCATATATCCACATAACCATATCAGTCCTAAGCTGATTGGCTTATGATATCATCTTCCATGCCATGAAAACAAGTCCTAAGCATTATGGGCTCAAGAAATTCCTATTCACCGTAGACAATGAAATTTTAGCTCAAATCTAGCACATAAAAATCACACAAGGGTTCACCTGCACATATGGATCAGCACTTCCTCATATGGGTTGAGTTTAAGATAAAAATATCAAAAGCCCAATCAAGGTTGCCTCATAATACCTCGCACTATCAGACCAATAGAAAACATACACCCCCCACCAAAAAAAAAAAAAGAAAGAAGAAAATTATAAATTAATGAAATTAGAGACAGCAACAGTGCAACACTACCACGTAAAGCTAGATATAAGCCAGGCCTTCACATATATAATTTAAAAACCATAATAGTTTAATTCTTATAATTTTCAAATTACAACTATTAAGTCTCTTCAATTTGAAATTGCAACTATTTTAGTCTTTACAATTTATGGAAAAAGCTAAATACTTCACACATTGAAAATACAGAGGTAGACTAATGTATTTTAAAAATTAGAAAGTAAAGTAATCAGTTTTAGTATATCATAAAAACTAAATAATAATTTTTATAATGGCTAAAGGTGTGCCACAAAAAGTCTACTTTTGTTAAATCAGGTCGAATTGAAAGAAATTAATTCGGTTCAGCCAATCAATTTCAAATGTACCTTCCCATTGCGTAGCAAAAGTAAATTGCAAAAGTTGCAATTGTACATAGGATCCGTGTTGGCACAATAGTGAAGCTATTTTTAAGGAAATTAGCTTCTAGGACCTAATAGTTGTATAATCACACATATATATAGAGTCTATGTTGACATTTAGTGTGAAATATTGACTATTGAATATAAGTCACCTGCAAAATAATACAAACTAAGAGGAACTCAAACTAAGTCAAATGTAGAATGAGAAACCACATTTTATAGGATCAAAAAAGAGGCAGACCAAAAAATAATTCTTGTGGGGGCCAACATACTAATAGAATTACAAGTTATTTTGATTGTTTTTAATTGATTTACTCACCTTCATAAAACATTATTTAAGAATGTAAAAATGCATAAAATATAATTTTAATAAAATTTCATTAGACTTTCATGAAATAAAAAATTGACCCTTTTCTTGAAAGTCCAATGAAATTTCATTAAAAGTATATTTTTACATATATATATATATATATATATATATATATATATATATATATAAGAGTTGAAAGAAACTATATGAAAAACAATTAATTTTAACAAGTAGTTTCAGTAATTATAATGCTTCTCATACCTATGGGAACTTTGACAGTAGAAATAAGTTATTCAAACAAATCGTGCTCTTCATCTTTTAAAATTAAAATTGGCATATTTAATTCCATTCCAAATTGATTATAACTGTAAACTAAAGTATACTATAATTTACAAACATTAAATCACAACTGTTTATTATAGTAGGTTCAATAAAATATTTATTATTTAATTGCAACTGTTTAAGGCACTGCACCTCAAGACTGTATGTATATTATGATATAGATAAGGGATCAATCTCAGGCTTAAGAGTAATATCATTAACGAAAACATGCAACTAAAAGGAAGATAGTAGAAAAAAAAAAAGAAAAAGAAAAGGAACTAGTTCAGTAAATTGCACCAGTTCTTCAAGCAGGGGTCACAATAACGCTTCCTATTGCATTTCTGGCACCGAACAACCGCACCTTTATCATTCCTCTGGCACTGATGGCACATTAAGCAAATCTTGGCAGTATACTGCAAACCAAAAACTCGGAACTCAGAAACACAAACCAGCAAGAATTTTGGAAAAAATCAAATAAAAAATAAAAAAAGGCACATAGCAAGTTAGAAACCTCTTCACTGTACTTGTTCATTTTAACGTCCTTCACATCTTGCTGAAACACTTGTCTATCGCACAAAGAATAACCTATGCAACTGTTCAGAGATTCCCATTCACCATCATCCTTCTCTTTATTGTTCTTTTTTCGCCATCTTTCATTCACCTCCTTTCCATTTCCTTCAGCCAAACATCCATTTTCATCAACTACCTCCATTTCTGAACCTTCTTTTCCTCTGACTTTAGTTCTTTTCCTCCCCTTTCTACCAGGCTTCTTACTGGTTAAAACCTCTTCATCGTCTTCACTGCTCTCAGCATAACTAACCTTTGTGTCATTAGCTCTCAGTCTCTTCCAGTAAGAATTTCCTCTCACTTCCACAGAACCAACATTCTCTTTTCCTTTCTCAGTATCCATCCCCTGATTTCCCAAATCAGTTCCCCTCTTCTCAGGATTTACACCCTCATCGTCCTCCAGAGAAACTCTGTCCTCCCATTTCAGAATTACTTCATTTGTCCCATCTATTTTTCCTTCCATTTCGTTCTCTAGCTCTTTGTCTTCTTGATTCTCAGTAAATATCACTTTTTTCTTCCCCTTTAGACCATCTTTTCCATTTTCATCATCTTTTCCATTTTCCTCATCTTTTCCATCTTCCTCGTCTTTTCCAGTACTTTCCTGCAATTCCTCACCACATGCTTTACCTTTCTCAGACACAAAACCATTCTGTCCCTTCTTTAAGCGAGTAACTTTTCCCCCAGTTCTGCTTCCTTTCTTTCTACCCCTTCTTCGAATATGCTCAGCACCAGCCCCTTCATCTTCACATTTCTCTTCCATCGCCTGACCGTTCTCTGGGCTTTCCACTTCAAGCTTTTCCACTTTTTCACCGCTCTGTTTACCAGTTTCACGCTCAGCCTCCTGAACCTGCAACGTTTCCTCCTTTTTCTTTGGCTTTCTACCTTGCTTCTTCCCCAACCTTCTACATCCGACCTTCTCCGTCACTTCCTCCTTTCTCTGTTGCAGAACATCGCCGTCCCCATTTGCCTCCTCGGACCCACAAAATTCCGGGTGATTGCCGTCGGTTTCAGGCAATTCCATCGATATTTCAAGCGATGTCTCCTGTATTGGCCGCTTTATACCCCGTACCATGGCCAAAGGACGGAGATCGAGAAATCGATTCGTGCAGGGAGAAAAAAAAGAAACTATTTATTTAGCAAAAGGGGTAAAACTTGGGGAACAAAAATTATGAAAAAGAAAGAAGAGTATAAGGCAACGCGAGGTAACAATTAAGAGGGTTTTGAATTTGGGAAACAAAAACAGTGGGTAAGGATTTCTTGTGTGGTTTTGAAATCTAGCGCCAAATTGTAGTTTTAGGGTTCTGTCTTCTCCCATGCTTAATGGTAATTGCCTTGACCTTTCTTTTTTCTAAACTCGATTGCTTTTTTTTTTTTATAAATTCGATTGTTTAGGTCAGGGTAAACATGGCCACCTTCCGGTTTAGATTATGAATCAAATCGAAATCAAATTGATTAATTAATTTTAATTTTTAAATTAAATTAAAATTTTAAGCGAGAGAGATGGATTATGATTGTTTTGAAATCGATTTTAAATAAGATTAATTAATTAATTTTAATTTTTAAATTAAACTAAAATTTTAAATTAAAGAGATGGATTATGATTTTTTAAATCGGAGAGTGAGCATTCAATTTTAAAATTAAACTGAAACTAAAATTTTTATATTTATAAAAATCAAATTAAATTTATTTTAATTAAAAATTTATCAAATTAAATTCATCTAATTTAATTTAATTCAATTTAAATTTAATTTTTTAAATTTAATTTTAATTTTTTTAAATTTTTAATAAATATTTTATTTTTCACGCTGTATTTTTAATATTTTAAAATTTAATTAAAATATTTTAATATTAATTATAATCTAACATCTCTATCTTATTAAAAATATTATCACCCATCAATTTGATATAATTAAAAATTTTTAAATTAAAAAATAAATTAAATTAAAATAAATAAAAAATTAAATTAAATTTTCAATATAATTTAATTAATTTTTTTTAATTTAAATTAAATACTGCGCACTCTAATTTAAATTAATCATTCAATTTAATTTTAATTTAATTTTTTATTTTTTAAATAAATTATTTTAAAAAATAATATCACTTCAAATTAATATATAAATAAGTTAAATTATTAAATAATTAATTTTATTTTTATTTTTAATTTATAAAAAATATTATTTATATTTAAATATATATTATTTTATTTTTTATATTATATAAATAAATATATTTTATAATTTATTTATTTAATAAAATATATATTTAATAATATTTAAGATTTATATTTATTTTTTTTACATTCTATTTAAATTTTTTACTTTTAAATTTTTTTTTAAATCAAAATCAGATTAACCGTTATGACAATCGGATTACTGGCAACCTAACCGTTAGGATATTGCAATATAATTTAATGATAGTGATGTAATAATTATATGGAGTTAAGATATTGATAGACACGTTACTGAACTAATTATTAATAATCGAAAGATGTGATATATCCCCTTTTATTTATAATTTTTTAAATTATTTTGAAATTTTTATTATTTTTTATATAATATATAAATTAATTATTATAATTTTATTGAGTTTTATTTTATTTAAATAAATAAATAAAATAAATTTTAATATTTATTAAAATTTAATGTCTTTAATATAAATATAATTATAAAATTAATAAAAATATTCATATTTTTTAATAAATATAAAAAAATAAAATAGATTATATTTTTTTTTAAAACGGAAATTGAAGATTGGGGGAGTAGAATCTGATACCTTTTAAATTTATTTATATGTATTTACCACCAAACTAAATATGTGAGTGCTAAACATATATGTATAACTTATTTAATTATTATTATAATATTTTCAAAAGTAATGTATATAAAATTGATATAGTATGTTTTTTATTATAAAAAATAAAATCGAGAATATGTTAGAACAAGCATTGTGAGTTTTGATATTTGTTTGAGCGGATATGGAAATAAATTTAAATACATACTTAAATGAGTATGAACATAAGATTTGAGTTTTACTACATATTTAAATAATCATGAATATGAAATTGAGTTTGAAGATATGTTTGAACAAGCGCTAATGTAAGATTTGAATTTAAATACATACTTAAACAAGTATGATTATAAAATTTAATTTGAATACATGCTTGAGCCAGCATGAATATGAGATTGACTTTGAATATATGTGACAAAATATATATCTCTATTAATTATATAGACACTCTTTTAAAAATAATTTAAAACATCTCTATACATAACTTTACATAAAAAATTGGTCTTTAAAAATTTTCATTTTGTAATGAAATTATATTTCTTACTTAATTATGTTGTTAGACTATTAAAATTGATTTAGGACGTTCGAAAACATATATTTTATAGATATTCCTCCAAATATTTATATTTATAATGAAATTATATATCTCATATAATTATATAATTAGGGTTTACAATTTTGTTGGGATAATATCCAAATGAATATTTCCTAAACTATTTTAGAATTTATTTTTTAATAAAAATTGAGAATTGGAGAAGTAGAATCTGATATCTCTCAAATCTACTTAGATGCACTTAATTAAATATGTGAGTACTATTTTAGAAATTACCATTAAATGGTTTATTCCAACATCGGCTTCAAAATCATTCAAAAAAAATACAATTAGTGATATTTTTAAATTATCATATTTTTTATTACAATTTTGAGGTATTTTTTTCATTAGTAGTCCAATAAAATGTAACATTTATTAATAACCTGCAACAAAATCCCTGTAATTTAATCCATACATTCTTTCGGAAATATAAACATAGATATACATAATTAAATAATATAAATTAATATAAAATTAATAATATCATTTGCATTAGCTAAAAAAATATTAATAGTATATATAAGAGTAAATTTGTAAATTAATATGTATCTAAAATTAAAATTATATTAAATAAAAGGAATTTGTCAATCTTTGTAATCCGTAATCATGTTTGCTTAGAGAGCATGCAATTTTTCAGTATGATATAAAATTTTAAAATGAACAAATGTGATAAATCACTATCAATAATATTTAGATAACAATTGACAAATCAATCCTCTAATAAGGGCAACTTGTTATATGATCACATATTAATGCAGCTTATACAAAAAATGGGGTCTAATATTTCAAAAGACATTATACAAAAAATAGACTAAAGAAATATGGAAGGAAGATTACTTTGCTTTTCAGAAGCTCTGAATTTATAGAAAGTGACTGAAATAGGGCATTGATATCATAACAAGTATTGAATGCCTATGCATAATAAAAGAAATTATTCAAGAACAAACAAAAATGAGATATAATACAGTAAATTCTACATGAGACAATCAAATTATTAGAAGAAAGAAAAGGTTCAAAGATCTTCATGATATTTATTCTCAATAAATTACTATATATCTTTCATGATGGTAAAACATTAACAACCTAAAAGGATAGTGATAATGACATGAACTAGATGAGCAACTTGTGTAGGTGAAACAAATACACACATAAAATATATCTACTCATTGGATGAAGAAGTTGTTTGAACATGGTAATTCCAAAGTTGAGTGATACTATTCACCTATTAAGAACTCTAAAGTAATTTTAGCCAGCAAATATTAAAAATAAAATGACGTCAGTGCCATTTCCTTGCAATAAGTCCTAGAGGAACAAAGAGAACCATTTTAATTTTTCATCGCTTAATCTCTCCACTTTCCCAAACACACTAAATTCAACATGTGGTAAACCTTCAAAAAGATGAGATGAATATTAGGAATCCTTCTCTCCCTTCTCCCCTGTTAATTTCGAGTTTTAAATATAAATACTTTTTAAATTTCAAAAAAAATATTTTTATCAATAAATTTATTTAATGCGAATTTAAATTAATCGAATTACTTTTAACAAAAAATAAATATATGATTTAGACTTATTTATCAGTAATAAACAATTAAACAAACACGTATAATTTTGAAATTTAGACTTATTTATCAGTAATAAATAATTAAACAAACACCTATAATTTTGGGATCAAGTGGTCAATATAGTGAGGATAATGATTATATAGGTCAAATTCAAATGCAAAGATTTTCTTTCCTCCAAGAACACCAACAAAAAAAACATAAATAAAAGCTCGTAGACAATTTAAATTCCCAAACAACCATTCTATATGGGAAAATACTGATGCCATGACAGGGCTGCTAAAAATCACTTACCATGGTCTCATGGTCATAAGTAGAATGGGACATGTTATTATGCACATCTTCTACCGCTTGATTGAATATAGGAAGAGCTTGTGAGGAAATAGGTTCATTTGATCCTGTATTTGCAGTTTCAAGAAAGAAACCAACATAGCAAATTCTACAACTTGAAACTCGAATTCAGGGTATGATTCGCTTGCATGAAGTAGGAGGTTTAATTGCCTGTGAAGGCGATGAGCCCAAAGGAATCCAAGTATTCAAGCATGGAGTTTGTGGACCTAGCGCTCTCGTGCAACCCTTGGTAATTTGCTTGTGATTGAAGGACAGCCTTACACCTGCCGACTTATAGTGCCCGTTACTGGTGTCAAAGCGTAGAAGCCCATCGGGTCCCATCGGGCTAGCTGGTGCTTCATGTTTTCTTTTCCTCTTCGTTAGTTTCCATAACAGCTTGTCATCTTTTGCTTTCTCTTCCTCCATGCCTAATAACTTAACAGAGAAGAGGAAAAAGATGTTACAGCCATTTTCCAGCATATTTTTATTGGAAAAAGATCCTAGCAAGTTATTTTAACTTAAACCCAGATTATTAATGTTTCACCAAAATCAATTCTTAAATAGCTGACCTGAAGGCTCACTATTCAGAGACCCAGTTCAAGTCCCATGCCCCCAATCCTTTTTTTTTGGAACAACTCTTAAATAGCTCACAGAAGTTAACTGCTTTTAAGTAATAATAGCTTACAAGCATGAAACACCTACTAGGATTTTTATTATCAGCTTAATAACATGGTAAATTAAATGTGATCCAAAAGATTATCCACACAAATAAGAAGAAGAAAATCAGTATTAAAACATAAAATCAATACTTCATAGCTCATGCGAGTGAATAAATTCATTGAGTTGGAAATAAATGTTTAATTATTCTGTGAACTTTTACCATGTGGGAAGTAGGAGGTCCTCTAAGTCCAGTTTCGTCAAGGGAAAGGTGTTCATTCATTCTCCTTACTCTTTCTTCTATCGTCTTTAACTTGCATATGGCCTCAGTTTTCCCCTCTTCTGCAACTCTGATTTTCTTCCTTGCTTCTTCTAGCTCGAGAGCTCCCTTTCTTATCATTCTTTCCATCTCTTCCACCATGGCCAATAAGCGCACACATGTTCCATTCCTCATATCATCCTTCAGGCCCTTCACATACTCCACCATTGGAATGCACATCTTTTCAGCCAATCCCTGTATTAGGTGCTCCACACCGCCCTCCACCGAGCTCAGAATCGCATTCACATTGTTGAATATCTCTCGAAGGAGTCTCAGCGTTATGAGAAATATGTCGCGGTTTTGACTATGAAGGGCAGATATATAAGACACGGACTTCTGGAAGAACTTGTTGAGGGAGATGCGGTGGCTATCAAGGGTCCCTAAAATGTCATCTTGACGACTGTTGACTTGGAATTCAATTTGTCTAAGGAGGCGAACAAGTTGTAATAGGTTTGTTTGTTGCTTGTCCATGAGTTCTTTGCCTGCTATGGTAGCTCTAGTAGCATAACTTTCTTCCTGCATATGTGAACTCAGCGAATGAACATAAAAGGTGCAAGGCCAATCTGAAGAGACCATTTTCTGCTACCATTTTCTATGACTATTACGAAGCAATTTTAACATCCAAACTTAGCAATAATAGCCTTCAACGACATTGCAGAAGCTGCAATTGATAGAACTTCAAAGTAAGTTGAAAATTTTGGGATCATATAAAATAAGAATGTAGCAAATATTTACTAGCCAATAAATACGGATAGCAGTCCTAACCAAATTACATAATGAGAAGCCAAATGAAATTGGAATTTCCAATTATAGTCTTCAACAAAGATCTTAGACAAAATGTGAGTGCTCAAATGATGCATAGAACAACTAATTAGTATTAGATGGTGACTCGACACACTCATCAAAATCAATTCCAACATGGCAAATGTGATAGTTATCCTCAACGCAAAAGCTCATTCTAACCTTTCAGCAACTGTAACTATTTATTACAGTCTTTCTTCTGTATTTCTTTACCGAATTTAAAATATGTACCTCCAATTTACCAATCTGATAGCCTTGCTCCCTTCCGGTAGTAGCATCTGATGATTCCAATTCCACTCCATTTCTCCGGCTCCCCTGCCAAAAATTTGACGCAATTTTTTCATATATGTTAAAAGTCAAGGGATTATCATCACTGCTAAACAGGATTTGTTTACTTGAGGTGAATGATTATTGATGATAATGGTGGTGAATCGTCCTTCTTCGGCCATTTCCTTAGTTTTCAAACCGACCAGCTTGATCAACGGAATTGCCAAAGACGCGAACACTCCTTCCGCCTGTAAAATTCAAATATCAGCAAATTTCTTTATGAATCGAACAATCAAAAGCAAAAGCTAGCTGACATCAAGAAAAAAATCCAGCAGAAAGACGGCCAAAGCACCTCAAGCAAACCGGAATTGATCTGAGACTTGAGCTCGTGATATGCTATCTTCATTTGCTCGTGGCGAGAAGCAAGCCTTTTGAGCTTGAAGCAAAGCTCATTCGTAGAGAGAGACGAAGAGCTCTGAGATCTTTGGTGCCGATGCGCCATGTTTGGCGGGAAGAAGATAATCTGCCACGGTTATGCGACAATGGAATAAATTTGAATTATCGAAATGAATTTAATACTCCCAAGTTTTTTAAGGTGATATAAGTTTTTTTAAAATTTTAAAATATTAAATATATGTTTGGAAGGGAGCGAGAGTTTTTAAAATAAGAACTCTGAAAATCTTTAATAAATTTTCTATTAAAAAATTTTAAATATTTTTAAAATTTTATATTTTATAAAATCACACTTTGTTCTATAAGTAAGTCTGGAATTCTACTTTCTCGGACCAAACCCATTCAAGAAGCAAAAAATTAAGATTTTTTAAAAATAATATTATATCATATTTACATAATTTTTTTCAAAAATTTATAGTTTTATAATTCAACCTGTCTTTCCGCTTTAAGTTTTGCCTTTTCTCATAAACAGAGTAATAGTGTTATTTACTTGTATTCCTTGCAATTATTGTTCTTTTTTTTTTTTTTGGTGCATTGATCAGGGTATTGTCAATACTGAAACGCTGGGCTGTTTCATTGGGAGAGTGTATCTTTTCTTGGTATTGACAAGGAACGGCTGCGTTTCAGACAACACCTCACAAATGAGATGGCCCACTATGGAGCTGATTGTTGGGATGCTGAGATTGAATGCTCCTATGGCTGGATTGAATGTGTTGGTATTGCAAACAGATTGAATGAGATGACAAGCCACTGTTTGCCTACAAATATTGATGGCTGAACTATGCTCCTGTCAATAGGCTATGGATGAAAGAGAAGCTATGGAAATGAAAGCTGTTTTGGAGTCCCAGGGAGAGGTACAATACCGAGTCTGCAGAGTTGAAAAAGATGTGAAGTGAACAAGAATATGGTGGTTATCGCCAAAGAGAGAAATATGAAAAGTTCTTTACACCATCAGTGATTGAGCCATCTTTTGGTATCGGGCTAACAATTTACTGTCCAAAAATTCACTGTCCCAGGGAAAGCTAATAATTTCATTGTCAAAATATTCCACTAGAACTGAAGTAAATGTGTACATGTAATCTCTCTGCTACTCATAATTATGAATTCTTCATATTCTCATCAAGTAATAAACAATGTACCAAAAGAAAACATGATCCTTTTTGGTAATTTTTTGAATCACTAAGCAACTCTTGTCTATCAATGGTTGTTTTGAAGAAAAGTGCAGGATGTTGCTTTTTATTATTACTATTTTTGTCCTGCACGCCAGTCAATTTTTTTTTCCCCTAGCAAAATTTCAATTTTGCTTGCTTCACCATAAGCTGCAGAATTTTTATCTCAGCCGTTGTACGTGCATCTTGCTAAAACATCGAACTTCTCATGACTCCCGAGTCTCTAGTTAATAACTGCAAGTAAAATTAAGCCATAGTAATCAATGAAAATAGCTCATCCTTACATTGTAAATTATGGATGTGAAATGCACTTGTTCTAACGTACAACAACAGCAACACAAACTACAACTAAGCTCTAGAGAAAATAAAATTCTCCAAAACCACGAAGCCTTAGAAAGGCAAGTGATCACCCCCACTAGAGACACAGCTTGAGGGAGCAGCACTGTTGCGCTCTGCATGACAGAGTTGACGAAGCTTGGTGGGCACATACCAAATGGCGAGACGAGGATGTGCATTGAAAATAGCATCAATATCCCAACCTTGACTTGCTGCTATGTTAACAAGTGGCTTATAGCATGCCTGTCTCCAAGCTCCAACATTTTCTCCTCTTTCCTTGAAAACTCTCCTCAGTGCATTGGAGGCCTCCTCGTCAAGGCAATGAAGGGCATAGCAGTGCACATAATGTCTCATTTTGGGCTTGTTGATGTAGCTGGCTCCAGCCTTCTTGGCGTACCTGAACACCTGATTTGTCACCTACATCCAAGCAGAAAGATTAATTCACTGTGCGTACGTGCAGACAAAAATTTTCACGAGTGAATCTGAACGCAACAGTAATATGGAAAGATAACGATGATATGTACATGATGGCGACGTTTTCAGCTCTTTCTGAATTACGAGCTGCCAAAATCAATGATTTTTCAATGACTTCGGATAACAAATGAAAAAAAAACAGGGAAAAAAAAAATATTCTTTTGGTTGTAGAACTCAATAATCATAAGATCAATACGGTTAGCTTTTGCATGCTTTCAGGGGAGCATTTCAAAATCCAGAGTGCAAATGGACGTCACAGTAAACCTGTTGTTAATGCCTCCACGTGCCACGTCATCGCACGAATTGAGGAAAGTCACGTGTTAGTCGAAGAATTTTTCTATAAAATCCTTTTTTAGAAAGGAGAAAAATTCTTAGATATTTAGATATATAATTTGATTCATTAAAAAAAATCATTATTTACATTAAAAAAATTTTTTTTTATGGAATATCATAATTTCAAACAATCGGCATACAGTGGGACGTAAATAAATAAATAAATAAATTTCTATTAAGCCTTCATATTTTATCATAATTATTTATTTATTTATAATTTTTAAAACTCAATTAAAATACTTTTATATTTTATAAAAAAATAGATTTTTTAGTCTTTTTATTAAATAAAATATCAATTAATACTTAAGCATAGTCAAAAAATAAATAATATAAATCATTAAAATTATGGAAACTAAATAAAATAAGTAATTAAAACTATAATCATTGAACAGTATTAGACTTAAAGCCTAAAATAAATAATATTTTTTAAATAGTAAAGATTTAATTTTATAAAAATCGATGAACATTTCAATTGTATCTTAAAAAGAAAAAGAATTAAATAGATAACTGTATTAAAATTTAGAGAGTTTATATTTTTACTCTAAATATATATATAGGCAATTGCAAGACAGCCCTACCGGTCTCACCGACGTGACATCTCACTTTGGTTGGACCAGGTTTTAAGTACCGTACCATGTTGGCCAGAACTCTAGACGACTAGGGAGAGTCCACCATAAGACCCATCCAAGGGGCCCAAAGGGATGAAATAAACGGCCCAGATGCGATTTGTTTGCGTACCTTGGTGGGGCATTTTTCTCCGCGGTCCTTGGCAAAGCTCTGGACGTGTATCAAGAATTCACGGCACTGCTCGTAGAGATGGAAGAGGTAATCGAGGCCGTTCTTTTTCCCACGTGCCACTTCCCCAGGCTCCGTCACAATAAATGGGTGCTCGCGCTGTCTCTCATACCCACCTGCACCACCATTTTCATCGTTCTCGTTTTCATCATCCTGATCAATATCCACAACCTTCCTCTGCCCCTTCCTCCGTCGCTGCTGCTGCTGCTTTCTCTCTCCTGCTGCCACCTCCGACATTCCACCTCCGCCGCTCCCTGCCGCTTCCTTCTCTTTCTGCATTGGCTCCTCTGATAACCCTGTACACCATGCACACCTCAGCCACATAGCCAAAAAGAACAGGACAAAAAGCAAACAGAAAAGAGAAAAAAAGATTACACATGCTTGTGTTGCACCTGAAAGGACTTATTACATGCCATGAACACATACATATACAACATCGATGTAACAGTTCGTAACCTCAACTCCAAATAACAGAACAACGTTGAGGACTCAATTACATTTTGTAAAGTTTACCGGACAAAGATAGAATTTAACTGCATGTATATGCTAAAGATCGAAGTGCAGCCAAGAAAATAAAAATAGAATATTTATAGAAAAAGAGAGCAAAACCCTCGAATTCTCTTCTACGTATATTCATTCCCATAAAATATAACTTAGTTACTACTCCAGAAAAATGCAAGAAATTTAGTGTTCATATAAAGAAATAATAAGAATTATATATATACATATATTGTAGTTTTAAAAAAGAAAACATGGTGGATCGGTGACCAACCTTCTTGGGAGAGAGCATCGATAGCTTTGGTAGTATCCCCTGATAGTAGATGTCTACGCCGGGAATCCTCCTCCTCTAGCCTCCTCCTCTCAGCTCTGACCGCCGACTTTATACCATATCTTTCCCCAACAAGAAGATCCCACCTGAAAATCTGAGATAAACTGTTCATCATCTCATCAATCTCTTCGTCCTTCATGTCCAAAAGTGTGCTCACAGTGAATCCAAGCTCTGCTATCTTCGCAGCCGTGTAATACCTTACCCCATAAGCCTGAAACAACTCCTCCAGCCCACACAGCTCCCTCGGCCTCACAGCATGTGCTGTCCCCGGATGGAGCGGTGGAGCCACCGCTTCGAACAGACGGTTCGGTGCTGGTACCAGTGCTCGGGGGTCCCACTTGAACAAACTTGCCGTGAAGACCTCCGGATCCATACCTCTATCTTTCCTTCTATGCGTGTCCTGGACTAAAATATAGTTATTATTTTTCTGTTTTTTTTTTGCTTTTTTCATTTCCCGAAACTACCCTTGCATGGCTTTTTTATTTTTTGGGGGATCAAGAAGCTAACAGAATTGGAGGCTTGATGTTTCTTTGGGACTTGACAGTTGAGATCAAACCAGTCAGATTGTGTGTCATTTGGTTCCTTCGCAATTCCATATCTTACATTCCTCGCATTGGAGTTCCAATGTCCACTCAGATTTCGACGCGTCAGCAACACGAACCTTTTAAGCCACGAAGCGGGAAAATTATGGAAAATTATTAGTTAAGTGATTTTATGTTACTTGCTTTATAAGAAATGATTTTTTTTAAATGAAATGATAAACTAGTTACTAAATGATAAATAGCTGTTAATGAATTTTTAATTTTTTGTTTTTATCTATATATTAAAAACAGTATTTTTCTTTCTTATAAATTATATATCTGTTTTTCTTGTTTGTCATTAAACAATTCGCTTGTCATTTTATATATTTAAGTTTATATTACATACAAGAGTTTAATTAAATTTATTTTTTTCCTAAAAATTCATTTATTTTTTAATTTATAAAATTTTTATATAAAAAAAAAATTAAATTATACATAATTTTTAAAGAATTTATTTTAATTATTTTATTATAAAATGAACTATACCCAATAGAGATTAAAAGAGAATAAAATTAGCTATTCGTGCTTTTTTTCATAAAAATAGTTCCACAATTATTGATTTAAATATTTTAGAGAACACACTTTCTTATGGTTAAGTTTTAATTAATTTTTTATTTTATCTATCACATAAACATTTAGGAATTAAATTTTAAATATACATATATTTTATCAAAATCAATTACTATAAATTGTTTTAGTCTGTATGAAGGGCATTAATACATGAATACATTATATTCAGCAATACCTCCTGCTGAATATTAATAGAAAAGAGAGAACACTTAGCTGTATTTTTCTTTTTGAAATAGAGGTTAAGAATTGGGGGAGTAAGATCGGAGGAGTAGAATCTGAGATCTCTCATATTTATTTAAATGTATTTACCACTAGATTAAGTCACTGTACTTTATAAGAGTTATTGAAATTAAAGTTCAAATTAATAGGTCTATTAAATTAAATTATTATAAATTCATAGGTTAGGTACAGACTAATCATATATTTATTTTCTTTAATTATTGTTGATTTTTATTTTAAGAATTATTATTTAATAAATGTAGCTCTGTTGAAAACTTGCAGCGAAATACAAAACCTTAGCCTTGTATAGCGAACTTCAATCCTTACTCCGGAAATAACAATATAGCGTATATCTGAAGAGGAAAGACATATAGGCTAAGGATCAACACATCACATACATACAAACGTTAAAAACAAATTCACAATCAGAGACCTCCCATAAAGAAGAAAAAGCATAGCCATATCTATTACAGATCCATCAACAAATCTTCAAAAACACCCAAAACCTAACTGTGGAAATCTAGGAAGGTCTAGCATAACTCTTAGTTTCTCACTTTCATATATAATAATTAAGGGACCAACACCTTTTTAATGGCAATGGATATATACCCGAGATACCACTCTCTGCTCCCCTAGAAACCTCCCAAAATAGACTTAACATATCCACAGTCAAACCAAATAGAGCAACTTTCGCAGGAGAGAAGAAACAACAATGCCACATGCATTCCATAGAAACCTTCTCCATAGCTCAAGTGTATAGTTAAACCAAGTAGAGCAACTTTCAACATGGAAAAGAAATAGCAGTCCTATCAATAAACTTAAGCAAGTATAAAATAAAAATAAATAATAATATAAAAAAAGAACTCATATACATCAATCCAACAAGGTAGGATGAAACCCACATGTGTGGTTGAGAAGGAGATTTTCCCTGCTCTTGCAAGTGAGGCTAATAGCCGGTAAAAAAGGTCTTAAACCATAAAAATAAAAAAAATTAAGAAAATAAAGAGAGAGTCTTTCTCTACCAAAAGGGATAGAGAACCGGTTGATTTTTTATTTTAATATTAAAATTATTTCAAAAGGAGAGAATAAATAAGAAAAGCTAGTTAGGAAAATAAATTTATTGTTGTATAATTTCATGTTTGGTTGAGAGGAAAATAATCAGAAAGTAAAATTTAAAGAGAAAAATATTATTTACATTTCAATTTTATTTTCCCTTGAAATTGTGAGAAAAGTGGATGAAAAAATTTAAAATTATAAATATATTTCTATATATTGTAAGTTGTTTTTACATTCAAGGATAAAGTTGTAATTTTATTCTTAAAAAAGATTTTTTCAATATTTTTCAAACTTTATTAAAACAATATTAAAAAAATGTTTTTTTTTTCAGTTTTTATCTTTTCTTTTAATTTTTCTCGCATTGTTTTTCCTTCTGCTGATCAAATTTTTAAAAGCAGCACTATTCCTTGGCCATGAAGAAAATAAAATGCAGAGGAAGTACAGAAAGCGTCAGGTGTTCCTGCTAAGTCAGCTGCCGAAGCTCTTCCGTCTCTGAAAAAGGCTGTTTTTGTACTTTGAATAAAAAAATGTGAAATTCCAACACACCTCATAATTATTTAATTGATTTGATGATTTCGGTCTCGTAATCAGCTGCTTCCGCATCTACTTGCACCTCCGCCTGAGATTATCTTCTGAACTTCATAATCTGAATTTTGCAACGTGTCAATGACTCAGTGGTCCTACCACTGCACGCTGAAGAAATTTCCAAAGAAAAATAATGGATCGTTGTCTTCTTTTCAGTCAACCACACCGTACTTCTGAACTGCCAATGAGATGATGACACGTCAAGTATCTGACATATGCAATACTGTGTCGGTTGCTCAGTGCTTGCTGTTCCCTTGCATAAACAGTACTCTTCATGTCCCATCTCTTCATTTCATATTGCCTCGTAATTTATTTTGACCTTTTTTGTGTACTAACTTTTTTTTTAATTGTTTTTTTCAGAAAGGAGGTAATTCAATAGATTAAACAAATATGTCCACATACAGCCCTTGAATGTTTAAGGAAAAGGCTTGACCAGATAACGTTTGAATCACCCTAAAAAAATCTCCTTTAATTGACATATAATTGAAGCCATAGTTAATATCTAGCAGGAGCGCATCTCTACAAGCAATGCATTTCAAGACCAGAGAATAATCATATAGCATCATGAACTCTGCAGCTCCAAGTGATTGGATTGCCATTACTGTCCCTTGCGATTGTTGCTGTTGATCCCCTTCCAAACTTCCTACCCACCCGCACCAGCGTCGAAGTTAATTTTAATGAAATTTGCAGGAGGAGGCGTCCAAGTTGGTAGAAACACATGAATTGGTTGCTGCTGGACACTATGAAAGATGAATTGGCTGCTGATAAATAATGTCCTAGCATCCAAGTTTTTAGACACAAAGAATTCAGGTTAAGCTTAAAGTCTCGAACGTATTTTTAGGACGACATACTACATGTCGTCAGTCTTCCTTAGATCTACAAATTTTTTTTTCGGCGTTTGTATAATGGGCTTGAACAAGCCATGGGCTAAAAATGGGCCATTACTATCGGGAAGAATAATAAGATTTATGGAACTTGCACGGCCACGGGATCAGCGCTCATGTCTATTGATTTCGCTTTGGAAATTGGAAATCGTTTCCTTCCCTCGCAAAGAAGAGAGTATGCAGAGGCAGGGGGCTAGGAGACTCACCGCCCAGGCTTCTGCGACCATCACCAAATGTAGCGGCTCCCACAGTTCGCTATCCGCCACTCCTCACTTTGTCCATGAAAATAAAGGTGCCCGATTGCCTCTCTTTCTCCCCTGCTCTCACAATTTTATTCCCATCTATCTTGCAGTGATTATTATGTTTATATTTTGGTGATGGCGATTCTTCTTAAATTTGCTCCAGATCATCAATTATTCTGCGATCTTCTTGAAGCATGTAAGCTCTCTTTGGATTTAAGAACGGCAATCGAAACCCATACAAGAATTATTAGATTTGGGTATGCAACTCATTCGTCTCTTGCAGCTTCTCTGATTTCTACTTATGTGAATTGCGATCGCCTCAATCTTGCTTATCAAGTAATCGATCAAGTTTTTGCTTGGACCATGGATTTGGTGCCTCTGAATTTGGTTATTGAAAATTTTATGAGGGAAGGGGAGTATGAGATTGCCATCAAGGTGTTTTACAAAATGCCTGCCCGAGATGCTGTCACTTGGAATTCAATGATTGGAGGATATGTTAGAAATGCGCGTTTTGAGGAGGCATTGAGATTCTTCCGAGCAATGCTAAGCTCAAGTGTTGAGCCGGATAAGTATACATTTGCCTCTGTTATAACAGCGTGTGCAAGGCTTGGAGCACTTAATCATGGTCAATGGGTGCATGACATGCTGGTTCAGAAAAGAATTGAATTGAGCTTTATTTTGAGTTCTGCATTAGTAGATATGTACTCAAAATGTGGTAGAATTCAAACTGCTAAACAAGTTTTTAACAGCGTCCAGCGCAATGATGTTTCAGTTTGGAATTCAATGATCAATGGGCTGGCGGTTCATGGGCTTGCTTTAGATGCTATAACAGTATTCTCCAAGATGGAGGAAGAAAATATTACACCTGATTCTATAACTTTTCTTGGAATTTTAACGGCATGTAGCCATTGTGGTTTGGTCAAAGAGGGCCGGAAATACTTTGATTTAATGAAAAGCAACTACTCGATTCAGCCACAGCTTGAGCACTACGGAGCAATGGTTGATCTCTTGAGTCGAGCTGGACTTCTGGAAGAGGCTTACGCCATTATCAAAGCAATGCCAATCGAACCAGATGTTGTTATATGGAGGGCACTTCTTAGTGCTTGTAGAACATACCAAAAGCCAGAGCTAGGTGAAGTTGCCATTACAAAAATATCACGCCTTGAGAGTGGAGACTATGTCTTGCTTTCAAATATCTACTGTTCTCGGGAGAGATGGGATAATGCTCAAGGAGTGAGAGAAATGATGAAATTGAAGGGAGTTCGTAAAGTTAAGGGAAAGAGTTGGATTGAGTGGGCAGGTGTGGTTCACAATTTTAAGGCTGGTGATCGATCTCACCCTGAAACAGAAGCAATATACAAAATATTGGTAAGTTTGATCCAAAGGACCAAGTTGGAGGGATTTTTTCCGGCAACTGAGTTGGTTATGATGGATGTCTCTGAAGAGGAAAAGGAGGCAAACTTGTATCATCACAGTGAAAAGTTGGCATTGGCCTATGGGATTTTTAAAACTAGCCCTGGAACAGAGATTAGGATTTCAAAGAACCTTCGAATCTGCTATGACTGTCACAATTGGATAAAAATGGTTTCGAGGCTGTTAAGCAGGGTTATTACTGTAAGGGATCGGATCCGTTTTCACCAGTTTGAACGCGGCTCATGTTCCTGTGGAGACTATTGGTAGTCTGTGCCACAATACTTGATGATTGAGTTCTTTTAGGTACGCTATATATAGAATTATTCGAGAAATCCACAAGCTGAGGTAGCAGGATTAAATTATTTAAGTAATGCCTACACCCAGTCCCATCACACAGGCAGATTACTAACAAGTGCTGGGATATGACTGGCCCCAATGAGATGATATTATTCTATGCTGGTGAATGAATTAGTCGCCTACCAGCAAATTTCAATGAATTAACATTGTTCAGTTGCTTGAATTAGAGGTGAAGTTTGCCTTTCCTTGGAAGTAATGTGGCTTTTACCAAAGGGATCCCCTGAGACGAACTTGTGTTGTTGGAGAAAAATGGCAATGCTGTCAGGTCTGGGGTGAAATTGTGCTTCATATTGAAAAGGAAAAGGAAATGGCAGCCCACAAGGCAAGTCTATCTTCACAAGAATTACATGTTGCAGTGCCTGATATTGTTGTAGGGGAAGACAGAAGAGTTTAAAGATTAATAGAAAAAATCACCTTTTTGTAAACTTGAGTCATTGTTTATAGCTCATTTATACAAGGTGCAAATGGGGGCATAGTATTGATGCGCAAACTTCTATAATGCGACGAATCACACGATGATGTTAAGTCGGAATATGTCGGCGAGGGCAGGAGATTAATTTGTAGCGATGAACTGAGATGTAGATATCGCGAGTATGATTCTTTGCCAATGGAACGCATGGAGCTATTTATGGACAATGCACCCACACAGAGGCCCTAACCCTGAAGAAATTACATAATTGAATGTTGTAGCATCAGTCGCATATGGATTTTGTCTGACATTCAATCAATTATTGGTTATTCATCCAAGCTTTTGTGATTCAGTCAATGTGCTCGAGTCTGGAACTTGCAGCAATATTAAGATCATGCATGGATTGGCGAGCCCCTTTGTGATTCACCTGGTGATCTTACCAATCTGTCCGCATTAACAGGACAAAATGGCAAGTTATCTAAAATTAATGGTTTTTATTCATTCACCTATATTTATAGGGCATTTACCTTAGCTTATATCTAAAACTAAGCTGGCATATTTGTTTATAATGTTTCTTGGCTTTATAAATTAAGTTTGTAAGCTAAAATATATAAGTCGGGAATCAACTTATCATTTGTGTTAAGACTAAAATGTAAGGTGGTTTGATCAAATAAGAACTATAATGCTTATTTAATATACCATCTAATAAATTTAACAATAAATATATTTATGAGTTAGGGCTTTTTGTAGTTTTAAATTAAAAAAAATAATAATCACAATAATTTAAAAAAAAATTAAAATATTACCGCATTGTTCGAATGCAATAATATTTTATTGCGTGCATTCAGATTGGATGTGCATCATTCGATAGTCTTATAGCACTTTCAATGTGCGGTAAGAATATTTCATTTAAATTAATAATTTAAATTTTATTTATTTAATTTTTTTATATTTTATTATATTAAAATATAATTAATATAAATATTGATGATTTGAGATCAAGAGAAATATAATTTTTACAATAGGTTCTGTAAAACTGAAAAAGTTTAAAAAATAGAGAGGGCATTTCTCCTTTTATATGTTTCCTTTTATCTGCTAGTGACGTGCTAACAGAATGTATATCATTGGACCACCTGTCCCTGCTACGCTGATACGGATGTACGAGGGAATCGGATCTCTGCCCCATGCGTAACGGCCTCTGATCCTTTCCGCGCGCGTAGATGGGTCCACAAGGCATCTGGGTGAGTCTTCCTTTTGATTTTGGGCTGGGCCGAAAGATAGGAACGAAGCCGGGCCCAAAGGAGATCGGCCCGAAATGCAGTGAAGGTGAGACCGATCTGGCTGAGAAATTCTGAGGGGCCCGGTATCAAGGCTCGAATGGGTCTAACCTGTTAGTGCTGAGAATGTGTGGGCTTCTGAACGATGGCCGCGATCGAGGGCTTGGCCCTGACCGGGTTGGAGAAATCCAGCGGTCATCAAATATAATTATAAAAATTATACATTTTATGATTATAATAATTTAAATAATTTAAATTTATTTAATTATTTTATTTTTATACATTTTATAATTTTTAATTATTTATATGAATTATTTATTTAATTTTTATAATATATATAGTTAATAAATATTTATAAATTAATTCTAATAAAAATAATAAAATATAAAAATAAATATAAATAATATAATATTATATTTTAAATAAGTTTAAATAATTAATATTTATAACAATATTAATATAACTTTTATAATTATATTTATATTAAATTTAATATATAATTAAATTAATTATACTAATATAATAAAATATAAAAATTAAATAAATAAAATTTAAATTATTAATTTAAATAAAATATTCATACCGTACTTTAAATGTTACCGCACATTTTAAGTGTGATAATATTTTTATTTTTTTAATTATTGTGCACTTTATAAACGGAGTAAACTCTACCCAACTCTACAAATGCAGTAGAAATTACTTTTAGTCAGGAAAATTTTATTTTTCATACCTGAATTTCAAAATTATTATTTTTAACTTAAAATGGTAAAAAGTCTTATTGCCGTTATTTATTATTTTATTTAAAAAATTATAAATGTTTATAAGTTCCGATATAAGCTAGTGTTTCACAAGGCATATGCACTTATAGCTTATTACAGTTGAGAAGACATGAGATTAAACAGGTACATCATGATGTTCATTTCAGTGGCGGCCAGTCCTAGCGTACAGGTCTAGACATTTCGGTGAAGGTAATTGTTGTATCCATTTATTTCTGTCCCATCGGCTAGTTCGTCAATCAGCTTCAGCAATCAAAGGACTGGAACTAGTGGCAGCCGCCCTCCGTATATATCTGGGGTTAGGCTCTCATCGATGTCTTCTAAGAGGGTGGATTTCAGCTTCTTGTTCTCCACAAATACTATCTGCAAGGCCATCAGGAAACATAGTCTGTTAACTGAGAAAACCAGCCCACATTCACTTAAAAAGAAAACAAATTAAACTAGTATTTCTACTTTCACTAAAGTAGGAGCTTTTCATTTTTCTTTTTTACTTTCAATTTATTGTTGAAAATTAAATCGTAAAAAATAAATATACTTCACGAGTAACAAGTGTATCACTTAAAAGTTTTTAATTTCAAGAAAGCTATTGCAATTTCAACGAGTGAACATATTTATTACAAGTTTTAGTGGATTTGGAACAAAAATATAAGTTTAGAGATAAGAATAAAAATCCATCCTTGCTCACCTTCTTCTTGGTGTTATTATCTATGAAAGGGTAGATAATTTTCCAGACAGCCATAAAAATGTATGGAGCGTTCACAATGAACAGTTTCCCTAGTCTTTCAGGGTAGTAGTCCTGCAATTGGCCAATTGACAGTGAAAACAAGCCATTGTTGCTTGCTTCCTTATTCATCAGAAAAATCAGATGAACCCATAAATATAAGACCGAGTTATATATATATATATATACCTGCAGAATAGCTAGAGCTGCCAGGCATCCTCGGACATCGCTGTTTGCATATCCCCAGCCTTGAAGATCTGCAAGGACAACAAATTTCTCCTGTTCTGGTGACGTCCTGATGCATCAACGTCTTCCCCATCAACTGTTTGATAAATTGCTTTAAACAATATTGGACTAATGGAGAAAAATTACCTTGCGCAAATTTTATCCAAGACGTACACTACAAAACCTGTACATGTATACATTTAGACAGTGATAACTTGTAAAAAAACTTAAAAAAAGAGTTTTAAGTATTCTCAACATCTACGTACGTTTCAATTCCTCAGAGCTTTCTTTGTTTTGATAATGTCTACTACCAAAAGCTACCATTATAGGGCGTCCTTTCTTATCTGTTCCTTGCACAAATACTTTATTCTGCGCAATTTCATTCGAGACCTCTGATGGAGAAATGGAGCCATTTGGAACAAACTCTCGTCTCCATTTCAAGTACTTCAGGAACATGGCGGAAGCTCTCTGGACATCCAGATCACGAGCCCGCAGAAACCTTCTTAGAGTCGAGTCATCTACTCCCTGCACGGAACCAAACCCATGCTTCAATCACAATAAATTTTCAGCTGGTTTGGTATGATTCATCTTGCAATAAAAAAAATTTAAATAAATTTCAGTAGCAGTTCTACTTCTTTCAAAATGATAATTTTTAAATTAAAAAGAATCGAAATTCTCACATTTCAAACAAAAAAATATTTAAAAATAAATCAGTTAAATTAAATTCTTGCAGAAATTTTTTGTTCCAAAAGTAAAGAGAGGAAATTAAGAAAGAGATAGGAGTTAGGACACCTTGGAAGAGGGATCCTGCCTTTCAACAGCAGCTCTCAGGAGACTTGTTTTGGTCTGCTCCACCATACCTTTGCTTGTAGCTTTATGTTGTTGAGCTTGATGAGCATCATCAGTTGTATCCATTTCTCTTGTCTTGGTCATGCTTGATATCTCTTCCTTTCTTATTCCTTGTTTTAATTTGTTTTGATCACAGTCTTCTGCCAGAAAGTATAAAGAAGACGAAACAGTAGTAATAGCCATAAATGGCATAATAATAATTCTGAACTACTCCTTCAATCATCTCCACCTACTTTTAACGGTCAAATCTTTCCGTTCACCGAATGACTTTTGTTGCTACAGAAACAGTTCATCGTCGACTTCCCGGTTTATTTTGTTACTTTTGTCTTTCGTATTAATTACATATTTGCAAGGTTAGCCCAAGAATTAAATATGAAAAAAGGTCATTTTCAAAACAATAATAAAGCCAAATGTATAGTTATTGTAATTAATAAGAAGTTTATAAATTATGATTTTATTAAATAATAATTTATTTTCTTTTTATTTTATAATAATCTATCTATCCTGTACATCATTTTCTAGAATAGAATATAAGAAGTTTTAACTAAAAATATTGGCTATTAATTACAATGGATCTACATGAGATTTAACATAATCTGTAATAAAATCTTTATAAATATAATGATTATATTGCAAAATTTTTACATTCTAAGAACTCTTTCCAAAATGCAATATTAGCACGTAATAAATAAGTCTGAATATACTTATTCAAAATTTTAAAAAAAATAAACTATTAAATAATTAAAATAATAGAGACTAAATTTTATAAACTTTATTATAAATTATTCAAAATTTTAAATCAACAATAATTAAATGGAAACCGTTTTTAACCGTAACTATTTTCAAACTGTAATTGTAACCATTTAAGACCAAAGTACCCGGAAACCGGGGATTCTAACAGAAAATTGGAATCAAATCAGCCCATGGCGGCCTCTGTCTGTCTCTTTATGTGCAATCAATAAATCATAATAAATGAAGTTGGTTGTTCCATCAAACTGCAAGCATTATATATGGTAGTTTTTCCTTTATATAAATTAATGTTTATCAAATACATTTATATATATTTAAATTAAATAATATTCATATAATTATATAATAAAATATAGTAATAATTATTATTTATTATTTTTAATATTTATAAGTAGTGAAAATATTTTAATACATAACTGATTACTTTTCAATCAATTTTTTTCAAACTCAGACCGATTTACTAGAGGCAGCGGGTCACAAATTTAAAATTAAGTTAAATTAATATTCAACATTATCTTAAACATAGCAAAAATTATATATTTGTGTTCGAACAGATATAAAAAAAAAAACACTATTAAATAAGAGTAAATATATAATAAAATAATTATATAAATAGTTTAATATATTTTTAAAATTAAAATTTTTTTATATTATAAAATTAAATAGTAATTTTTATTATTGTTATTGTGTGGAGTGCAGTGTGATGTAACTACTTCAATGAAAATTAATTAAAAAAAATGTAGTAAAGGAGCTTAATGGAAAAATTCTCTCCGAGAATTAAGAAAAGTAAATAATCACAGTTAAAATTAAATGATAAATGAAAGTTAAATGAATTAAAATATAGCAATACAGGTTAGTTTTTAGCTTTTTTTAGTTAAAAAATATTTATTAATTTGAATTTGAATGGAAATTAAAATTAATTAAAAAATTAAAAGAAGATTAAAAAAGTTAATTTCAGTTGAAGTCATTCAAAGCCCTGGCCCCGCCTAAGCGCTGAGCAGGAAGCACTCAAACGAAACACCAAAGGCGAAGATCTCGTTTGATGAAGTCCATAGTTGGCAAGAAAAGTTGACAATTCAAAATATTGTGTCGGTGTGATCCCCTAATATCTACAAAGGCAAAATATCCTCTATTTCTTTACCATTTTCCTATCAACAAAATATGGTTGAAACTATTCATTTCTCATCCTCTTTCAAAATTTACCATAACAAAATAACCCTATGTTATTTTCATTTGTCACGTGACCTTTCACTATTTAATTTATGTCAAATTCTCTCATTTTCATGCTTTAAAAAACTTTCTTTATCTAGAAACTAGTGGGTTTAATTTTTTTTTTTTTTGTAAGTAAACGTATTAATGGATTTAACACATTTTATAATAATAAAGGAATTTTGAAGTACTTTTAATTTGTAATTAGTTGGAAAAATAAGAAAGTTGAAGATTTATTTACTTGGTATATAAAGGTGACTCTTATTCGTAAACATCTTGCAGTATTTAAAATTAACTAGGTAATAATTTTTTTTTTTTGTTATAAACATGATTAAGAATGTGTTTCGTAACAATACTGAAATTATTTTTCAACTGTTTGATGCTATATGTTACAAAATTTACTTTGATAATTTCTCCATTTTCACACTTTTTGATATTTTTTTAATATATGATAAAGAGGTAGACTGTCGGTGTGCTGTTGCTACCCAGCTACATGTTGTCACACCTGACCCTAGAAACTTTAATTTTTTTGTGTATTTTTTTTTTAATTTATTACATTAGTATATTTATTATAGTGCATAGTAAAAATCTTAATTTTCTTTTTTTTAACTGAGCGACTGTTGGTGGACATTTTTTTTTATATTTTTTATTAATTTATTTTTTAAATTATCTTAAAATTATTATTATTATTTTTAATTATAATAACATACAAATTAACAATTATAATTCTATTTAATTTTATCTTATTTTTAAAATATTTTTTAATATTTAATAAAGATTAATATATTTAAAATGAGTATAATTAAAAAATTAATAAAAAATATATTTTTTAATATATGTAAAAAAATAAATAATACAAATTATAAAACGTACTGAATATATTTAAAAAAATTACTGTTTAATTTATATAATATAAAAAATTTATTAGTTAATTTTTAATTTTAAAAAATATATTAAAATATTTTAATATTTTAAAAAAATACACTAAATAATTTAACTATTAATTTTAATTATTAAGTATTATAAAAAAATATTTAAATATTTTCGATATAAAAATTAATTAGTAATTTTTTATAAAATTAAGAATTAATTAATAACTTTTTTAAACTAAAAAATGATAAAACACTTAATAATTAAATTTAATAAAATGTGATCTTCTAAAATTTTAAGAATAGTTTAGTGTATTTTTTAAAATTAAAAAATTAATTAATAAATTTATCTAAAATACAGAAACTAAATAATAAATTTTTTATGATATAATTGTCAAAATTCAATGACAAAATAGTGAATAATAGCAAAGCGAAGGACTTTGGGGTAATTCTTCGAAGAGCAGGTTGAAGGTTGAACAACGCAGCTGGGATCTGGTAATGAGGTGGACTTGGCATCAGACCAGCCCAAATATTATATACAGCGCCCACCATATTACCAGTTTAAGAAACACCACGAGAATCTTCTTCCGGCAAATTTGCTTGGCCTTCTCAATCAGCTTCTTGCTCTTTCTTTCCCATTTGTTTCTCTCATCAATAAATAAACTCATTTCTTGTATTTCTAACAAAACCCTGTAACTACCTCTTTCGTGACATTTCATCTATCTTTTGTAGCTGAAATCATCCTTCTATGCTCATATTATCTGCTTCTTTGTTTGATTTCTCTTCATTGCTTCCCTTTCTTTCGAGCTTCAAAAGAGTAAGGGGATAGAAAGAATGGAGATTTGGAAGTGGGTTTTTGTTGGAATTCTCTGCTTTGCTGCCTTTGCATCGACTGCTGGTGCTGTGAAGCTGGGTAGGGGTCAACCCACTGAGAGGATTTCAGGTAGCTTTCCTTCCTTCTATCAGTTCTATGCTGCCTTTGCATCCTTCTGTGCTGATGGATTTGTCATGCTCAATAATTATTTTATCTCTATGTGGTGTCTGCAGTTGATTTATTCTTTTTTTTTTTTTTTAAACAATGATGTGGGCTTGATAACTGAATTTACGGTTTCCTCCTAGATTTGACTATGTAGTTTTTGGGAATAATACCTCTTCTGGGGATCCGCTTGAGTTGAAGCTCAATCGGAGATTTGCTAGACCTGCTGGCTTTAGTCGAAGTGGATTGTGTGTAGTTTCATTGGTTGAAGTTGACAAATTTCTATAATAGTTAAAAATTTATCAATTCTGAAACAAACATCTAAATAATTTCCGTTATTATTGTTCAAGAATTTAATGAGTTTGAAAAACTTATAAAAGGCCGTTGTTTTTTTCAATTATCTGTATAAGCTGTGTGTGCCTTTCCCAAAATTTATTGTCTACTCTTTGTTCTCCACATCTGGATTGCTGGAAAATTTATTGTCTACTCTCCATTTTCCATAGTAACATACTTGTTTTGTAGGTGCTTATCTTATGATCTCAACATAATATAATGCAAAAAAGGTTCCACGTAGATGATGCCAACTAGTTTGGACTCAGTTGAAAAGAATAGAATGTCTGATGTCCCAAATTTCCATGTCAGAAACAAATTGGTGTCTGAATGACATGGATTGTATTTGACATCTTCACTAATAACTGTGCATATTTAGGAGTGTATGTAGAGAGGGAAGAGTTTCTTTTTCACTAGTTGCTCTTCATCCTATCTCTATAATGTTTTCCTGGATTGCTTCATCTTAGAAGAGCAAGCACCAAGCTCTAAAAGTCATACTAAATTGATTCAGCATTTTGCATTAAAATAGAGATTATGAATAAAACAATTTGTGTGGTGGACATCTCTGACATCCTTGACAAGAAATCTGAATAGTGAAAAGATATTTGATTTTGGCAATTTGGCAAAGGTGGAAGTGAGAGAAGGGGGAAATGAGAATTTATTTTTAGCATGGAAACTGCATGTTTTGTGGCAGATTGAAATTCTTATATTGATAATTATTAAATGCTTGGAACTATAAAACTTGGCAACATGTAGGTAGAGCTGATTGGGTTGTGTAAAATGTAGGTAGTGCTGGTGATGTTTTAGAAGATGATCCTGTAGGAAGACTAAAAGTTTTTGTTTATGAACTTCCAAGCAAATACAACAAGAAGGTTCTGCAAAAGGATCCAAGATGCCTCACCCATATGTTTGCTGCTGAGATCTTTATGCATCGGTTTCTTTTATCTAGTCCTGTTCGAACGCTCAATCCTGAGGAAGCTGATTGGTTTTATACCCCTGTATACACCACTTGCGACTTGACACCGAATGGCCTCCCTTTGCCTTTTAAATCGCCAAGAATGATGAGAAGTGCTATCCAGCTTATTTCTTCAAACTGGCCTTATTGGAACCGGACTGAAGGTGCTGATCACTTTTTCGTTGTGCCCCATGACTTTGCAGCATGCTTCCATTATTTGGTGAGTAAATCCATTTCTTTTATGTTTGTCATTCCTGGTAATCTCCTCTTTTGGTGACGAGCTGTTTAATAAATTTTAATCAATTGACCTATTTTAGGGATTCCAAACTCCTATTTTCAACTCTTGTACTGTATCAAAAAAATATATATATGTTTATATTCATAATGTGAACTTTGTCGAGTTCTTGCAAGTTGTCTTTCTATATGTCATTTACTTTTGTTTGATGGTTCCCTCTTCACGTGTGCTTTTGCAGGAAGAGAAGGCCATTGAAAGAGGAATTCTTCACTTGCTCCAACGGGCTACCTTGGTGCAAACTTTTGGACAACGTAATCATGTCTGCTTAAAAGAGGGATCAATAATTGTTCCTCCATATGCCCCTCCCCAGAAAATGCAAGCCCACTTTATTCCTGAGAAAACCCCTAGATCTATCTTTGTCTACTTCAGAGGGTTGTTTTATGATGTGGGAAATGACCCAGAAGGCGGCTATTATGCAAGGTATGTTCACATTTTGTTTCCATGTTAACTGGAAAATGTTTAGGTGCAATTGTAGCATTGAAGGCTCAAAACCATCTTTGGTAATTTATTGAAGCCAATTGAAATCTTCATTTAAAATTTCTCAGAGGTGCTCGAGCAGCAGTGTGGGAAAACTTCAAGGACAATCCACTTTTTGACATATCCACAGATCACCCAACTACATACTACGAAGACATGCAACGAGCCGTGTTTTGCTTGTGTCCGCTTGGCTGGGCTCCATGGAGTCCGAGATTGGTTGAAGCTGTTATCTTTGGTTGCATTCCGGTTATCATTGCAGATGACATTGTGCTACCTTTTGCGGATGCAATTCCATGGGAAGAAATTGGGGTTTTTGTAGATGAGAAAGATGTGCCCAACTTGGACACCATTCTGACTTCAATCCCACCTGAAGTGATACTCAGGAAGCAGAGATTGCTTGCAAACCCATCAATGAAGCAGGCAATGTTATTCCCCCAACCTGCTCAACCAGGAGATGCTTTCCATCAAGTTCTGAACGGACTTGCACGTAAACTGCCGCATGAAAAAACTATTTACTTGAGGCCAGGTGAGAAGATCTTGAACTGGACTGCAGGTCCTGTTGGTGACCTGAAACCTTGGTAGTGGCAATTGCATCACAGTTGTTTGAAGAAATTCTTAGCATTCATTCCCTTAGCCCATCCAACACTGTTTCTCAGAAATGTGAATCTTGATTTTGCCTCTGTTGGACTATGCGTTTGGATTTTGCAGGCTTAGGGAATAGGGATATTGATGAGCTGTAGAAATTTTATCAAGACTGTTCTATGTTTCAATTATTAGAGATTGTTGATCAGACCCACTAAATTCTTATAAAACATTAACAGACTTAATTTCCTTATTTAATTAATTAAAATAAAACTCCCAATATATAATAATAAATAATAACAAAATGTGTTGTTTCCATTCATGTCCGCCTCACAGAATTTTATAACACATATATCCAATTAGTTTACTTCTATTAAGTTTCACCGCCTCTTATCTGCTCATTCCTTCGTCTTTCAATTCTCTTTGCGAAGAACAGCGCTGAGAAGAAAAGAAAAAGTGTGTTCAGTAATATCACCGCATGCTTCCATTGGGATTCAGGCCGTAAAGCTCACATCACCATCCAACGTCCTTAGAATTTTTTTTTTTGGTTTTGGGGGTTGGGGGGGGTTGATTTGGATTGATTGCTAATGCTATGAATTGAATCTGCTTGGCAGTTACGCCATCTTCATCAATTGCAATATTATACCAACCACCCACCAAAAGAAAACTGATGGATAACATCGTCTTTAACTGAGATTTATAACTTTGATAAAAATAATATAAGCTTGAACCTTTACACGTGACTATATATATTAAGTGATCACTCTTGCAAAACAAAAGAACCCTCTATTCTTTTTTCCATCATTTGTGGAGCGGGGAAATTCGAAGGAGAAAACATGTCATTACTACTAGAGACTGGTGCCGGCTTGAACTCGTAAGGTCGGTCCTTCGCTCCCCAAACCTGTAACCACCAGAACAGAACTGTCAAATTGACACAACAGAACAATCTTAATACATTTTCAAATTAACTTAAACTAAACCTAAGTGAGGCCGTGGAACCCACCTGATTTCCATCATCATCATAGCCCCTATCCCAGGTATGTATTTCACTGTTCTTTAAAATTGCTAGTTCCGAAGTGCAATAGGTTGCTCCATTCTGTCAAGAGTAATAGATTAGTAACAGAGTACAATTACACTTGTCCCCGTCTCTGGAAAACCAAATATCTTCAAAATACAATCCCATAGATATATACAAAAAACAAGATTTCAGAAAACTAAAAGAAGGATGACAAGCAAATACCCATGAATTTGGGAATCCTCCAGGGGGAGTAGAACCTTCATACAGGCAGCGTTTTCCTCGGTCACAGCGTTTAAGATGTATTGTTGCCAGATGTTCTGCAATATCCTGCACTTGTGCAACAAAGTGGAGAAACTAAATATACAATATCGATCCAATGAATAAAAAGTTATCCATTTTGGTAATGCATGACACGGCATAGAGTAGAAATTAACACCCATCTAAGAAAGTTATCTGGTGAACTTAGAATTGGCAATGTTCTTGAAGTCTAAAGCACAATTAAATATATATATATACCACAAAGATAATGAGTTTAAATCAAAATCTGAATCTATCCAGGGGACTTACACCAATAACTTCCTCTGGCGGTGGTCGTTGGTCCTTTGGGCGATCGCAGAAATTTTTGTACTCCTCTGCATCTCTGATGGCATATGAGCTTACCTGTCCATTAAGGAAAGAACGAAACAATATGTTAGTTGTTTAAGGAGTTTATAGAAAATTTCTTGCAGAACCTCAAAATGAAAATAGGATCAAAAGACTAATTTAATCCCACTAATTTCATGGGGGAAAGAAGCCACCCATATAAAGATGATAAGAAATAACTATCCGAGAAAAAAAAAAGTTAACAGTTGAAGTAACAAACAAGGAGGGAAAAAGTTTTACAATGTAGCACACATGACTGAGTTTTCACTAATTGGCAGCAGCAATGCAACAAAACTATTGCACGTTTTATGAAAGGTCTGAAAATCATGTTTCTGAGCATAATATATGGAGTTATACTCTTGGCTACCATGCACTGATATTATTCACCAGAGCTACTTGATGAAAACCAAATACCGTAAAAGGAGTTCAAAGGGCTTCAAGCAAATATCATGAAGAAGACAGCATAATCAAAGTAAAGAGAACCTTGATGAAAATAACTGCAAATGATTTGGGAAAAGCAGTATACTACAAGCATTAAAATTTAAAAGATATTACAGCAACATATAATTCCTTAGGATTTCCCCTTAACATGAGAAGGAAAAAGAGGCTTTCACGTACCAAAATACAGTGCAATAATTATTATGCTCATATAGAACCATCAGTTTCAAAATAAGCTCACCTCAACATCAAATTTCAACTCCTTTGGACAGGGCTTCACCATATAGAGCCTCTGGAGCCATACAATTGTCAGAATATATTTTTTGTTGAATTAGTGCCTTTTAATTTAAAAATAAAAAATTAGCTAAAATATGTAAAAAGCAGTTAATGAAGGAGCAACTTTTATACAAGTTCATTCCAGTAATCCTTTTAATAAGTTGAAAATAATAAATCAAATAGCAACACTGACACATTACCTGCCGAAAGGGCTTTTGAGGCGTCCTCCAGAATGCCTAACAATAGACAGATAATTCACATCAAGACATTAACTGAATTTACAAATGAATTTGAAGTAAAAATAATAATAATGAAAAAAGTTAAACTAACCTGTTCGAAATATAAAACCTTGGAACCATCCACCATCTCCGCTGCCGGACAAGTAAGCATTCTGCGCATAAAAATTCATAAAACTAAAAGTACTGAAAGCATTCACAACATTTGAACTTTCTCTTGCAATTTCTGAATTCATATCTCAAGATTCATTAAGGTTCGCCGCTTTTACTCAAAATTCAATAAACTTAGAGATTCGAAGAAGAAGTAAAAGAGTACCTGATGTTGAAGTAATTATCGGGATCTCTGGATGCTTGTTCTCTCGAGAACTAACCCCACAAATTAAATTGAAATTAGAATCAGAAAAGAAACGAAAGTGGGGACGAACCCAAAAGGACAATAAACTTAATTAAATGGTACCTTTTCGCCGCTGATTGATTGAGCAACAATTCGAGCATGGTCCCAACGAGTAGTAGACTTGGTAAAGCGCTTTACAAGAATCGCACCTCCAATCAGAACCAGCGTCTTGGTTACCAATCCTTGAGCTCGGCTCCATCCATTAGATTCCGAGCCCGTTCCCATTTCAAAGATTTTATATCCTCACCTAAGACCAAACACCCAACACATCTTCTTGACCGGAAAAGTCGGATAAACTAGTAGCAGGATTTCCACTGAAGACAGGAAAGGGGTACGAGGGAATATGGAGACTGAACAGTGACTCTGTATTAATGTGATTGTGATGATAGATAGGGTTTGGTTTTGAACGATTTTGATGAATCAGAAACTTGTCACTTGCTCGCCGGCGACCAGTTGTCGATTGGAGGTGGCGATAGTGCGATTGAGCCTTGTCAGCCACCTCAAGCTCTTAATATCTTTTCTTTTTCACCATACTTGATTCCATTTCGTTCTCTGTTTCGCAAAGCTGCATTGCGGATTACTTGGCCCGCTCTGATCCGTTCATTGGTAGCTGCAGAATGACGTTTATACCCCGCAAGCTCGCTCGCATGGAATTTGCAATTTCATTATTTTATTTATTTTATTTTTTTTTTAAAGTTGAAACCCATTATTTTCTTTATTTTAAATAAGGATTTTGCAGCACATATATCAAATTTCCCTTAATGAAAACAAAAGGATGATTGTTTTTTATTTGGTTTAAATTTAAAATCTTACTATTTTAGAATATAATATAAATTATAGTTATTATTTATAATATATAAATAATGAAAATAGTAAAGTATCGTTATTATTTTAATTAATTTTAGAGCTAGTCTATTTGAATTAGTTTCTACTTAATTATTTTTTTTATTATAATTGGAATAAAGTAATTAGTAACTTGAAAATTCATATCTTTTAAAGTGAAATAATTATATGGTTGAATTCTTTAGAAATTCAATAATTTATTGCTATTTCAAAATTAATTAATTATAAAGTTTTTATATTTTATAAATTAAATTATTTAATTTTTTTTATGAGAAATGATAGTCATATTAAATATTTATATTTTACAAAATCAAATTCAATAATTTGTTCCTCTAATACATATTGCTGAACTGATAAAGTTACTCATTCTAAATAGTTTCGATGCTCTTTGGCTGTCAGTAATTCTTCTTTTCGACCAAAAAAATGAAATAAATGTGTCTTCCTCTGTGAGCTGTAAGTGGGGCTTACAAATTCTAAAAGAAAAATTGGCTACTATCTTCCTCACACAATACATATCGTTTTAAATTTATTTACAAGTCAAATAAAATTAGTTAATAATTTTAATTTTAAAATTTTTTTATAATAATTTATTTAAAATATTCTTTAAATAATTTTTTTTATATGTCACTATTAAATGACTTAATTATTTATAGAGTACATACAAAAACTAAAAATTTAATATTACATTAAAATTCTTAAAGTGACAAATAATTTTAAAAGAAAAAATTCTACAACTATGAACAAAGATAGTATTTAGTTAAATCTATTATGCAGTCTTTTCATTAATTATAATAATTAATTATTTTATTATTTAATTTTTTAAATATAAAAAATATATTAATTGATATATAATTTTATAAAAATATCTATTAATTAATTTTTTATATAGAGAATATTTTATATTTTTTAGATAATATTCAATTAATTAATAAAATTTTTAAAATTTTAAGAATATTTTAATAAATTTTTTCAAAAATGAATTAGTTTCCGTAGTTTATCAAATAATTATTTTCCAATTCTAAATTATAGACATGGGAAAAAAGGAAGAGAATTATGCGCCTCACACTATAACTGAGCTTATGTGCAAGTGCAACAACCGAGCCTACTTGAAAAGATTTGTGAATCACACTACAATATTACTTGATAGTCCCGCGGTTTGTTGTTTTATTTTCAGACAAATAGTGCCAGTTTACAGATTTTTTCAAGATGCAATTTAAAGCAGAAAGAGGAAAAAAAAAAAAATTGCTCATACAATCAGCCAGTTTGTTTGAACCTCATGAATGACCATTCACCCCCAGGGACCGATTCAAATTCAAGATCCTTCTCCTTCCCACCCTCCTTAATTCGGTAAAAGCGAGTTTGCTAATTTTCATCTTGGTTCCACCTCAAAGTCACCAACCGTCAACCACATGAACACAACCACAACATTCTCAAAGATCAATGGGTATTATTTATCTGTTGGCCAAATTTCACAAACATCATGCGTTTCCAAGGAAGACCAGTATGGAAGCCACAGTAAACTGGTGTCTTAGTTCCTCAAACGTACCAAATAAAATCCACATTCGACCACAGGTTGCAGAGGAAACCATCAATTTGCTGCTGACCGAAATACCTAGCGCCTTCAAGCCAGTTGGGTCGGGCAATACCCATCAAGAAATTGACTCTCAGTCCAAAGTGTGTGCATATAGGAAGTCCCGTTATCCCATTTAACTTCAAGGTCACATAAGAGCTTTTCCAAATGATTCTGGATTACGCTGAAGTTGCAACAATTGTGCCAGTCATACCAAAGGTCCGCCACTTGGAGGTTGCGGGCGCTACTGTTCATGAACATAGAGTGAAACTGGCGAGGACGTGCAGGGTTCATCTAGTGTTAGGTCTGCCGATGCTACTGAAAAGACATTGCAGAGGACATTAATGAAGAATGAGGGACTAGAATAACATGGATCTGATTGCTGAGGCTACCGTCATCATCTCCCATTATCCAATGTCTAATCCTTTAAAAGTTTCTCTGTTTTGGTTTCAGGACATCCTGAGTATTGGAAATTTCTACTTTTACCCGTCCCAAGATTCACGCTCATTTATACCATTGCACCGTGCAATTTACTTTCTTATTTGTGGGCCTAGCAGCTACCGTTTTCATTTAGAATGCCGGTAAACCTATTCCGAAAACAGGTGCAACACCTCTCAGGCTTTCACAAGAAGGATTAAAACCCTAGTGAAAAAATATTAGAAAGCGAGCAATGCGAAAACCGTGCAATTTCAGAAATAAAACACGCATTTCACAGAACAATTTCTCATCGTAAGATTCAACGTGTAAATGGGCATGAACATAAAGGTGAGGCTACTAAATTTTTTCACCTTCTTACAGCCAGTAGCTCTTGTTCATATCCAATTTCTTGATTCTGGTACAGCCAGCAGGTCTTGTTCATATCACACTAATGAAGATTATATGACAAAGTATCCATTATTCTTTATACACTGCAAATTATCTGCCAATAGATATTCCAGCTCACAGTTGACACGCTACTGATTCCCAGCCACAGGGCTGCCGGGATTTTTCTTGATATCATCCCACCCTCTCACCCATGGCTGTCCAGGTATAGCACGTGTTTCAGGAGCAGCATGGCTATTGAGGTTGTTCATGATCTTATCACGCACTGCAGAAAACACCTACACCAATAGAGTACAATATAAGGATGCAGTGAGCAAGGAGAATAGATATACCAAACACCAAGTTTTGCAGTCATCTTTTATATCATATCTCACAGGATTTGTGCTGACTGCCTCTGGGGGTTGCTCCTGACCAGTTAACCACTTCCAGAGATCTGGATTTTCCTGTACAATAGAAACCGGATAATATAACATGAATATAATCTATTAAACAAAAATTCCTCAGCTTGAAACTAAAGCAGCCATCAGATCATTGGAGAGAGAAAATGTCAAACAAGACGCTAATTATCTTTCCTTCATTCATTCATTCATCATGACCTTAATTTCAACCTGATGCTTGACAAGTAAAAGGAACAAAATAGCGAACCCAAAGGCAGAAAATGTTGTACCATCAGCTTCAATTCACTGATGCAGAACTGCGATAGAAGTGAGTATTTATCACACAATCTTGGCAACTTAAAGCCACCTTAAAGCTGATCAATCTTAAGACGGCTTAAAGAGGGTGTCTCTTAGCTGATCAACATGAGAGTCTACTTTAAAGAGATTTGAAGCATGCAGTACTTCACAATCCACATACACCCGTAAATTTAACAAATCCCCATACAACTTGAAGAAGAAAATTAAATCACAAGTAGTAAAAAAAACACCGACGAAAAGAGATCAGAAAAATTAATAAATCCACCAGATTATAGAGGAGAAGTTTTACCAAGTCAAGGACATTCATAAGTGCTTTAATTTCGCTTTCGTTCATGGAAAAGATATGCTCTTCTACCCATTTTCCAAGAACCAAATCCAGCTCCAGGAACCCTCTCTGCCTGCTCCTATACAGCAGCCTACACCCACGGACCACAGAAACAGGAATGTTAGTCTGTATAGTAAGGACATATGTAGCCAAAAAATCATGAAAGGATCAAGAACAAGGGAAATGAAAGGATAGAAACCTGTTACATAAACGCCTTTTGCTCTCTTCGTTGGAGAGATCAATAACTAACAATCGCGTCTCATTATCGTTAAGAGTTGAATAACGCGAAAACAAACCATATTGAGACCTGGGAGAAAATTACACAAAAAATCAATCAAACGAATTTCCTGTTACGATTCCAGAAAACGAGTAGCAAGGGGAAATTAGGTTGAAACCTGAAAGAGGATTCTCTGAGAATGGGTGAGACATAAGCGATTGAGCTGCGACTGGCGGTGGCGGAGGAATTGACGACACGGTAAGCGTTGATAAGAACTCTCCTCAAGTTGGCCATTTTAATTCGATCGATGTTTTGATTTCTACGGAAGAGAAACCTTAATACGCGTGTAATGCGTTAACAAGAACAAAAGTGTGAGAGTAGAAAGAAGAGACGAGGTGTTGTGGGCTTCATTGGAATTAAAGGCCGCAGCCAGGACTGGGGAGCCTCGCTCAGGTCATAACATCGTGGCCCGATTTCATCCACAAGGAAATTACGTCGGGGTCAGATACCATCTAAGGCCGAATATGCATGTGAAATTTTTTTTTTTAAATTATGCAATTTCATTGATTTTTTATTTTATAATAAAATCTGTACTATATATAATTCAATTTATGGTAAAATTAATTTCTAATAATATGAATTTATATTAAAATATTTTAAATTTTTATTAACAACATAATATATAATTTTAATATAAATTATTAGATCTAGTTTGTAATTATTGTTTGGAATTTGAAACCCTAAAAGGACATAAATTGCGCTCATTGACATGTGAAACCTGATAACCAGAGATTGATTATGTATTTTTTTTTGAAGAATTTCAAAATATATGTACTTTCATAAATTAAAAACAGTGAAAGAAAGAATGTGAACCAAAAGCATATATTATTTTCTTTTTAGTTTTGAAATTTGTTAAACGAAAAATGAGTTGATAAGATTTTTCGTTAGTTTTGTTAGTGATCACACACAACTCATCTAATAGACTTACTAATTAATCTAACAACTATATATATATATATATTTTTTTGAAATGGAGAGTGGGGATTGAACTTGAAATTTCTCAGATTTACTCGGATACACTTACCACCAGACTAAATTTATGAGTGCCTAAAAACTATATTAAATTCGTATCTTTTACGAATTTGTGTTTAATTAACTATTTGTGTTTATTTAGTTAATTTCTATATTTGTTTAAAATATGATAAATAATTTTTGTAATTTTAACATTTTAATTATGATTTCTTTCATTAAATTCATATACAGCTAATATCATTAATTTATATAGGAAAAAAGATATTAAAAATTTAATTATAATAATGCAAAATTAATTATAACAATACTACAACTTAACGAGATAGATTTTATAATTGAATTTTCAAAATTTTATAAATTATTTAATGTATTTTTAAAAATAAAAACATTAACTAATTAATTTCACAATATTATAAAAACTAAATAATAATTTTTTAAAATAATTATAATTTACAACGTGTAATTTAGTGACATTAAATATTTTATATTTTTAATTTTAGAAGATAAATATTATTTACTTATTTTATAATTTAATACATATCATTACATATATTTCAACAATAAAATCATTATAATATAAATTAACAACAAAAATAACTTAATTATATTTCAGATAAAGACTAATTTATTAATTTTTTAAAATTTATAGTTAATTTTTAATTATTAAAAAATAGTTGATTTTTAAAAGTAGAAAAGGTTTCATTATCAAACAAGAAAATGCTATTTTATTGGGGAAAGCAGAACTAGCCAATGAGTTCGTTTTCCTTTACCACTCCCTCTGCCTCTCCCTCTCCCTCTCGCACAATTGCACAAACATATGGAGGGCCTTATACGTAGCCTGAATGGGCATTCATCGGGCCACCATGTTTTTGGGTTGCTCGTCAAATCTTCTCTATCTTTTACGTGCCCATAGCCTCATCCGCTCATCAATTCCCATAAAACCCATCAATCGCACGTGCCAATTCAAACTCCTGCGAACGCAATAATATCTGGGCAATGCTTGCTCCTCACCCGCCATTATAGACTAATAAAGTTTTTGTTGCCTGCAACCGCCTATTCTCGCTCATTGCGTTTCAAATCCAATCTCCCTTCTTCCCCATTTTGACTCGTCTTTTTCTTGACCCATCACTCCTACTCTTTTCTTCCCCTTCTCACTGATTCGAGTCATATTTTTTATAGGGTCTTTCCTTAACTGGAAAGCTGTTTCTATTTTAATTGTTTGATTTGTTTCCTATTGATTACTTGGTCAACCTCACCGGTCTACACCAACAAACAGGGAAAACAACCGCCTTTGATGCAGCTCATGATATCCCTACCCCACAGTTAGCATTTCCGCAATTTGGGTGTTTCTATCACGTCCGGAGCTAGTCACGCCGTGGACCACCTTGTTGGGTTGCCGGAGATGGAGACGAACCCCCACCGTACCGGTTGTTCCGACCCTGTTAAGAAGGCGGTTCCTATATCCATGGATCATGTGCTGCTGGCATTGCGAGAAACCGAAGAAGAGAGGGATGTCAGATTACGGAGTCTGTTTAATTTCTTTGACGCTGCCAATGCTGGATACTTGGATTATGCGCAGATCGAGGCTGGGTTATCGGCTTTGCAGATTCCGGCGGAGTATATATACGCCAGTGGTTTGTTGAAGGTTTGCGACGCAAATGAGGATGGACGGGTGGATTATCAGGAGTTTAGGAGGTATATGGACGATAAAGAGCTGGATCTATACCGGATTTTTCAGGCAATTGATGTGGAACACAACGGTTGCATTTTGCCTGAGGAGTTATGGGATGCGCTTGTTAAGGCTGGTATAACATGAATTTCTCTGCTTTATTGTTAACTTCTAAATATTTCCTTATAAGGGTTGCATTGATCAATCACATTGACAGTGAATATGTAATGCTTGATTATTCAATTGTTATTAGAGATATATTGATGCTTTTTAGTATTCTGTATGAAAACTTATGCTTGTTAGGCTCACTTGCTTGCTTAGTGAGATTGGAAAACTTTATTTGTGACGGACGTGGTTAACTTAATGCTAACTAATTCGTTGGCCCCCTTTCTGAATGGCGTTCCAGAATCACTATCCAGAACGTGGTACATTTTATTTGAATATGAAATTAACTAGTAGGTTATGGTATTTATTACCTTAAACTCTTCATGTTATATACGAAATTTATTTAATTTAAAGTTTTCCTATTTAAGTTTTACTCTGCTACTTAAATTTTAAAAGATGCTAGTGCTTTACAATCTATTGGTCAACTTTCTGATATATATTGTTTGCATGATTAAAACAGAAATTTTAGTGTCATAGCTTATTTCGTTTGTGTTAATTTTGGATGACAAGATGGGATTATTCATTCTGTATGAGTGAGAGCTTGTGTCATGGTTCTTTGTGAAAGCTGCTAGTGGCTGTCACTTTTGCAGCCTCATTTGCTTTGATGAAAATTTTCACTGGCCAGTACCTATGGGCCAAAGATTGAACATTGATCTTTATCGCCTTCTTACTATTTTGCATTCCGGATAAGTTATATTAATATCTTTGGTTCAAAGCCTAAACTATGTTTGCCTTAGTGTAATTGATATGAAAATCTTTTTTTTTTGACATCTTGAAGATGTCCGCTAATAGACTTCACTCCTACAACCAGGCATCCAGGTCACTTGGGTAAGCTAAGTAGTTCCTACTTCCACATGGGGGAGTTTAGTTGTGAAGCAATTAATAGTTGCTTTCTCTTTCCCTTTCCGTTTCCTTTGCTACATACACTATGGTAAATTGTTGGAATACTGAAGAGGATTTGTTCTTTCCAGTCAGATGCATATCATCAATCATGTATATATAAATTTATTAAAAATCAGAATGCTGGGTTTATAAGCAAGCGAGAATGGAGCACTTTGAGGAGCTTACTTAGGAAAGTGCACTTGTCCTTTTTTGAAGTACTTGTATTTGTTCTTTTGCACTTATGTTGCTATTGAATACAAATTGTATAAGATCTTTTTACAGTGTGAGATTATTTTAATTATTTAAATATGGTTACAAGGGTTTATTTACCCATAATTCGCCATACGATGATTCCATTTGCCTGAGTTTTTTTTATTTTTATTTGAAGCTTTCTGCAGTTATGCTCTGTTGTTGTATTGAACTTTTGGACTCTATAGGATTTTAGTCTTGTATTTTGGATTTGGTAGGATTTTAATCTTGTGTTTACATGGTACATGGTGCATGGTGACCTGGACGACAAATAATTGGAACATTAATTTTTATTTAATGCTAGTTTTGGCACCCTTATGATAAGGGAGAGTGAGAAGGGGGAAGGGAAAGACCTAAGACAACATGGAGCAAGTAGCATCAAAGGATTTCGCTTGGATTGATATTGTGCTGCTTCTCCTTTTCCTATTTCATCATTCTTCTTTGTCTTCATCCTTCATGTTTGCTTCTTCTCTTTTCTTTCCCTTTCTCCTCTGTCTCCACATGTGCTGCATCATATAGAATTTGGGAAACTCTGTCTATCCTATACTATTTGACCTCAGTTAAAGTTACTGCCTTTTAAGTATTAAATTATCCTTTCTAATTATCTCTTCATACCAGAATTTGTGTTCGTGTGACAAATTACACCTCAGATATGGTACTGTTAAATGCAGATGACAGTTATCTTTCACATTCTCTGCAAGCATTTGCTATCCCTAGGATTGCTTTGAACATACTTGTTTTCATCTTATAAGCCCTGGCAGTTTCTGCTTCACAGGGATTGAGATTGATGACGAGGAGCTTGCCCGTTTTGTTGAGCATGTTGATAAGGATAATAATGGAATTATAACTTTTGAAGAATGGAGAGATTTTCTTTTGCTTTATCCACATGAAGCTACAATTGAAAACATATACCATCACTGGGAAAGGGTATGCCTTGTAGATATCGGAGAACAAGCTGTTATACCAGAAGGCATCAGTAAGCATGTTAATAGAAGTAAATATTTCATTGCAGGGGGGATAGCAGGAGCTGCATCTCGTACTGCAACTGCTCCTCTTGATCGCTTGAAGGTGGTTTTGCAAGTTCAGACAACACATGCTCACCTTGTTCCTGCTATAAAGAAGATATGGAAAGAAGGTGGTTTTTTGGGTTTCTTTCGTGGTAATGGATTAAATGTTGTGAAGGTAGCACCTGAAAGTGCTATTAAGTTTTATTCTTATGAACTGTTAAAGAATGTCATTGCTGATTTTAAAGGGGGAGAAAAAGACAATATAGGTCCTGCTGAAAGACTTTTTGCTGGTGGAATGGCTGGTGCAGTGGCACAAACAGCTATCTATCCGTTGGATCTTGTTAAAACTCGATTACAAATTTGTGAAGGGGGAAATGCTCCAAAGTTGGGAACTCTAACAAAGAATATATGGATTCAGGAAGGACCTCGAGCATTTTATAAAGGCCTTGTGCCATCTCTTCTTGGGATTATACCTTATGCTGGCATTGACCTTGCTGCATATGAGACGCTGAAAGACATGTCAAAGGCTTATATTCTGCATGACAGTGGTAAAATTTCTCATATCTGTTTATCATCTTCTCTTGAGGTTTTATTATTTTAATGGGAGTCATTCTCCTGAAAACCTTAAATTTTGTACAGAACCGGGTCCTCTTGTGCAATTGGGTTGTGGGACAGTCTCAGCAGCCTTTGGAGCATCATGTGTTTATCCCTTACAGGTTATCAGAACCAGGTATTGTGTGTGGTATCTATGAACAAACTATAATACTATTATTTTTTTCTTATTTCTTTTGGTGGGTTGGAGGTGAAATTTGATTCTCGCATCTGTTGTCAGGTATATCCAAGTGAATTTTTATTATCTTTTTGAAAGGCAACCTCAATGTTTTGTTTTTTGCTTTGCTCTTTCTTTTCAGAATGCAAGCACAACATTCTAATTCATCTGCTGCTTATAAGGGGATGTCTGATGTGTTTTGGAGAACACTTCAGAATGAAGGTTATAGAGGCTTCTACAAAGGGCTCTTCCCAAATCTTCTCAAGGTTGTGCCATCTGCAAGCATAACATATTTGGTTTATGAAGCCATGAAAAAGAGCCTAGATCTTTGACTGGGGAGCACTGTATTCATGTGCTAGGGAACTGATTTCAGGTATAGAAATATTCCATATATGTAGTTAATGACGAAAATAAACATAGGATTGCTAGTCAAGTAGGCAAGACAATTTTTGAGTTATAGTATAGACGTAAATCCCCCTGCATGAATTGCCACGAAGTTTTGTTAGTCGAAGAGCTTTTTTTCTAGAACCTTATTGGAAGGTAGCGTTGAGAAACAAGGATTATATGACATCATATTTTCAGACTTTGGAGGTGATGGGCCTTCTTCATTACCTTACATATTGCTACACCTTTACCTGTAGCACCTACATTCTCTAAGGTGACAACTATTTGTTTTTAATTACTTCCTGAAGTTGAGGAAATGCAGCCACCTTTATCATCTGCCTAATATATATTTTTTTATTTTTTAGCCAGCAGTTATGTGATTTGTTGACATTGAGAAGAGAGTATGTAGCGTATGCTAAAGCATGCAATAGACTTTGAGCTAGCTGTTGGTTTCGGTTTCTCATAGCATTCTTCTATTACTCAACATCAGTGGTTTAGGTTGCATTTGTGCTGCATCTAGTCTGTCATATTATTGACTGTCTTTACTAATAATGCATATCGTCTGTGCTTAATTATATTCTGCTTGTTTAGCCTTACATACGATCAAGTAACCAGAATCTGGTTAACACAGCTGATTATTAGTTAGACGCACATAATAATCTGGCGTGCTTGTATATGGATTGTTCCGATGTATTAATGGGCGGGTTCCATGTGGAGTTGTCGTTTAATGCGGGATGTTGCTCATTTTATTTGCTTGGAAAAGCCCATCTCGGCCTCTCTGCCACTTTTAGGCTAAAGCTCTCCAGCGTTTGGTATGGAAGAGCCATAAAATTAAGGTTTTATTTCAATGTTAATCCTAGTTCAATTCGATTTTATTAAATTTAACAATTGAATTTTTTAATAAAAGTTTTAATTTAAATTAAGGAAACAGTTTTATTATTAATTATTATTATTGCTGCTGCTGATGATGAAAATTATATTTATGTAAAATGTGTTGCATGCTTTAGTAATATACTCTTTTCTTTTTAATTATTAAGAAAAGCGTTAATCCCGAATGACTAGATTCTTTTCATTTACTGGATAATTTAATTTCTCACTTATTTAGTCATAAACCACCCTGATTACACTGTACCACAGATGTAGAAACCAAAGCAAACTCGACAAATTATTTACACCCAAATCAGATGGGATGGGGAAGGGTCATGGCTCATACCCACATTTAGACCAGAGATCAGCACCTTTCCCTGCCCTTCCAGAGCAGGAGAAGAAAAAAGGGAGAAAATGAGCTCGGCTGACAAAACAGATGGAAAGCAAAACAAAGAATTTGAGAGAAACTTCTCTCTTTTTAATTTTTTGCAATAAGAACTCTGGTAGCACTAGGCAGTTGGCTCTTTTGGAGTTTTTAGTGGGATGTAGCTTTGGGTAACTGCTAGATGAGGCCCAGAAGCTTTTCTGTGGCATCTTTTTATGGGGTCTGTCGAGAGCTCAACCACTATGGGCTTGCTTGCATGGCTGATTTGCTAGGTCTGGGTTGATTAAAGAAGCGACGACGATGTTAATGAACTTGAATACATGTACGCTTCAGTTCATAGTTCATGCTCAAAATATCAAAATTAAACCGATTTAACTTCTGGCAAAAAAAAAAATCGATTTAACTTGAGATCTAAAAAAAATGAATATAAAATGTACTACCTTTGTTGCTCCTTGCTTATTTTAAGAGGGACTATAATCGATTGGTTTAATTTAATCCAATCTGATTTAAGATTATAATTTAATTTAAAAAACTTAACCGTTAAATTATATAATCAAACTAAAACTTAATCGAAACCGAGGTCGGAAGATCTGAGGTCTGGTTTGAATGCCTGCATCTTTGAATCAAAATTGCTGGTCTCGGCTTTGGGCAAATTGCGGCTAGCTCTATCAACAGGCCGTGACATGTTTGCGTGGAATTGGAGGGGTTTGTGGATAAAAACGACTTTTTCTGGGCGAACATGACGTGCCACTTTATGAGGCTTTACGAAGTTTGAAGCTTTACATTCCCGAATGAGAAGCATTCCTTAAGCTTCTACGTAGCATACGCGCTTCCAGAATCTCTGCCCACCGCTTCCTTCTATAAATTCCATGGACATAACTAAGCTAAAGCCAACTGCCCCTTGAGCAAACGAAGAATCTCTCCACCCGAGTTACTTTGAGATAAAGTTGCCGCCCTATACAAAGGCATACTTCCTCCTCCACTATCCTGATCATGGCGTTCCGGATAACTGTAAGTACTTTAAAGATTACTTGATTTTCTTGCTAATTATTACATCGCATTGACTGGCCAGCTTCTTTCTTGGCTGCTATATATTTGCAGGGTTACTACTGGAAATCAATGGTGAATCGCTTGAGGGGATGCGCAACATATGGCACCTCAACCTCACCAAAAATGAGGGCATATGTCTCAGCAACTGGTTATGGGCACACTCTTGTGGAGGAGCAGAGTAAGAGTAAGGTAAAAGTGAAGGGTGACTTTGTGCCCGTATATGTAGCCCTGGGGATGATACTTTTACAAGCCTCGCTGGCTCTGCACATTGCGAAGCAGCATCTCATGTACTCGCCGTCAGTGCGGGTGAAGAAGAAGCTAAGGGAGACGATGCCTGAGGTAGATTACCCGGATAAAGTGGTGGATGACGCCTATAAATTCACTGGGAACTCTTTTTTCAGGAAGGCTGCACATATTCATGAGTTTGAAAGTGGATTTCAGTCGACACCTGATCCCATTCGCAAAGATGTTTATGCTCACACTCCCCAGGCGGTGACTCTCAAGTCAGTTGGGATAGATCCCAGCACCCAGCACTGAACCCAGCTACTCATTCTGCTTTCACTAAATTAGTTTATGTCGAAAAATTCAATCTGTCTTCTCATTTTCATTTCAAGCACTTTTGTACCTCTCCTCTGAATAAATGAATGTTGCTTCCTTAAGTTTGAACTGCTTTTACCATGAATTTCTCACTTGAAGATGGAGACATGGTAATAGGGGAATAGTAATTTGGATTTGGATCAAATTAAGTATAATTCGGTTGAGAAACAGAAACAATCCATCAAAGATGGAATTCGGAGTATATGTTCCGATATTCTCATGCATATACATACGACTCACCGACAAGATTGGAGAAAAAAAAATCAATTAAAATTGAACTTGCAAAAATCAAAACAAATACAAACGGCAATGAGATATTTTTTCCCCTCTTTCAAGTGATGAGAAAGATTGTTTTACGTTTTAAAAATTTTGAATTTGGAGTTGCGACTTGAGTAAAATTTTTAGAAATACTTTTTCTTCTTTAAATAATAAAACATTATAGTGTTATGCAATATAAAAAATTATTTAAAAGAAATTAATTTGTAGAACTTGGATGTGAGGGGCCGAGAGGCGATGACTTAGGTCGAAGGACGTCATCAAACGCATGCAGATGATGCAGGACGTCCTTATCTACAATTGACGTAATAGTAGCCGAATCCATTATTCTACGCCGAGGAAAAGTAAGTCCAGATGACGTGGCGCTTCATGAGTCCTCTATGTTGATGCTGGACCAGTGTCCCTTTAGTTTCCACACTCCGTTCCGTGGCTCCAGTCCACTCTTAATCTATACACACGCCACCAATTGCAAAGCTGCTTCTCTCTCTCTTTTTTAATTTAATTTTTTTAAACTTTAATTTTATTTATAAAATATCCGGTCCATTTATTTGTATGGATTTCACTAATATTTATAATTAAATTATATTCTACAAATCCCATTAATGAAACAAATTTATTTTCCAAAAGAAAAACAAAAAACTTTACCATGGTAAAACTTTCTCATTTTCAAGAAATTATATAGTAAAATCTTATTTTGTATCAAAAACGTGCGCATCCGGGGAATCGAACCCCGGTCAGTACCGTGGGAGGGTACTATGATACCACTACACTAGATGCGCCTCTCGTTCTCAGATTAATCTTTTTATAATAAAACAAATTTAATTCAAGTGAGATCGTCCTGGTCCAATTTCATCTAACTTACTGAAATTAATTACAATTTATCATCTGTAAGTACAAATTATAATAAAGTACGATATATCCTCCAAATAAAATGGACTAAAATGTGCTATGTAATTAAAAAGACCGAGTGGGAAGGCTAGTTCACTTCATCAAAAAGACTCGAGTATTCCTTTTGTAAACGTAAATATCAAGAGGAACTGGAAAACCAATGAACAATTAAAGTAGCAGTTATTTAGCACTTGAAAGTCATCTGTGTTATGATGTTAGCTGCAGACCTCACCGAGTTGACACAAGACAGCTGCACTGAATTCAAACTTTCTCAGATCATAGAAGCATGAACAGCCCTCAATTTCATGCACTTGTAGGTAAACCGACGCTCCCTCTATTATCTCAAATAAGTCCCAACTTGGGGGTTCAATAATGCAAGGATGCTGCAATGCTTCCGTGGGCTTCAAACTAAATTACACCAGTGGCTTCCCATTGATTAGAGCCGATTATGAGTTATACCAACTCCAGGGGAAATTAGGATTGAAACACATTAGCCCTCCACACTCCACCGAATATGATGTCTTACGGCTTAGGTAAAAATGCCTTCACTATAATCCCGTAAAGGGCTTCTGCACCAGGACGCTTCCATGGCACCATCTACCCTATAAAAAGGCCAAGCTTTTGAAGTTCTAGCTTGGTTTCTCATTGTCCAGTTAACTCCAATCTCAGGACTGCTTTGCTCCTAATAAACAGCTTCGGACAATTTCATGTGATCCTGCATTCAACTTCGAATGCTCAAACTTTCATCCCCAACTCACGCCACTTGGTTTATTTGTTAAAGTAACACATCATGTTACCATTTATCCATAGCACTTCAGCTAAAACCCAATGCCATAAGGAAACGTAAATACAAAGATTTTTGCTCGAAATAGTTTCAAATTTTAGACCTCAAATACTCTGAGCCCTGAGGGGCATTCTCAGCCTGCCTTGTTGCGATTCACTTCCTCAGATAACTAAACCTTCTATTTCTAAAGCTCCATCGTCAATGCAGTTCAGGAAACCAAATTATCAAAATCCAAATGCTTTAAATTTCATTGTTGCTGATGGTCCAACAAGTCTGACTCAAGTCCCTCTGATTGTAAAACTTTATGAATTTGCATATTTGTCTCATATAAGACATTGATTTGATTATATGATTTATCTTCAGCAAAGAACTCATGAACAAGACCATTTATTTCAACAAATGAGCAACCAGGGTTCTTCTGTATTTTCTGACGAGCCATACACTTCCGCACTTTGTTCACATCACCCCACCTTGAAGCTGAAGCATATACATGGGACAACAGAACATGTGCCTCAGACCTTCTTGGCTCCAATTCCTCGATTTTGTTGATTGCAAGCTCTGCTAGTTCTGCATTCCCATGACTTCTACAAGCAAACAGCAGGGATCGCCATGTCACCACATCAGGTTCAACAGGCATTGCCCTGATGAAATTTTCAGCCTCAACCATTAAGTTAGCACGGCCAAGAAGATCAACCATACATCCATAATGTTCAATACGTGGCTTAATATGATGAATAAGACTCATGGCTTTAAAATAGTGAAATCCCTTAACCACAAAACCACCATGACTACAAGCAGACAAGACACCGAGGAACGTAACCTCATTTGGCTTAACATCACTTGACATTTCCATCTGAGCAAACAGGTCCAATGCTTCATCAGATTTCCCATTCATGGCAAGCCCAGAAATCATTGAGGTCCATGAAAATACATCTCTATTAACCATCTCATTGAAAATCTGGCAAGCCTTTTCAATTTCTCCACATTTTGAATACATATCTATCAAGGCATTCCTCACAGAGAGGTTCATGTCAATACCATTCCTTTCACAGTACGCATGCAGCCATCTTCCCTGTTCCAGTGCTCCCATATGTCCACACGCAGAAATAACAGAAGCAGCCAATGCTGCATCTGCAACAACCTTGGCAAGTTGTATTTCCCTAAACAACTCTATTGCTTCCTTAAACATATCCAACCTCACATAACCTACAATCATAGAAGTCCAGCACACCAGATTTCTATCAGGAATTTTAGCAAAAACCTTCCTGGCATCCTCCATTTTCCCGCATTTTGCATACATATCAATCAAAGACGAACCCAAAAAAACATCTAAAACAAAACTATTTACTATAATCAATCCATGAAGTTCTTTCCCTAAATCAAGAAATCCCATCCTTCCAGAAGCAGTGAGTGCATTAATCAACGTAACCTCATCAAATCTCGCACAGTTTTCACCCAGCAAATTCCCAAACAGCTTCAATGCTTCCCCACTACAATCACACTGTACATACCCAGACATCATACTATTCCAAGAGACCACATCCCTGATAAAAATTGGAACCAAATAAAAAACTCCACGTGCTATTTCAATTTTGCGACACGACGAATACATTGAAATCAAAGAATTTTGAACAAAAATATCATATTCAAGGCCCAGTTTAAGGCTCAAAGCATGCACTTCCTGACCTTTATTCAAAAGCAATAGATGCCCACAGGCCTTAAGAATAAAGGGAAAAGTGTAGTTATCAGGGAAAATGCCATTCCTCAGCATTAAATTATACAGAATGATGGATTCTATAGGGGTTGAGCTCTGAGAATGGGCTTTAATCATGAAATTATAGGCAAAGATATTTGGGTTTTGAATTTGGAAGAAAAGGGAGCGAGAAAAGGATAAATTACGACAGATAGAGAAAGAGTAGTAAAGGAGTTTGCTTGATATGAAGGGGTCTTTATAGAGACCAGAAGCAATGGCATAAGATAGAATACAATTGAAGTGGCTTGGGTGTTTGATAAATTCCGAGAAGCATTTATTAGGGTTTGAGAGGAGGGAAAGAGGAAGGAGAACTTTTGGAACATTTTGATTCCAAGTCTTGAGAGCGGACGGAAGGCTCCTCATAGGTTGGGGGGGAAAATCAACTAATTTTGCCTATGTTTGTTTGAGGAGCATCAACGCAGAACAGGTTTTGCCAGATTGAAAAACAGAGTGCCCTCTGCCCAACCCCAACTCACAACGTGCATGCGCAGCCTGGTTACCTCCTCGTCTCACAGCCGTAAAATTCATCTCTTGCTGGCCGGAAGACAGTTGTCTAGTCGCCTGAATAATTCCCCCGACTGCTGTAGGATGGTTTCCATTGCCCATTGCTTGAATAATACAATTTAGTTTGTATATTTTTAGGGAAATTACATTTTAATCTTATTAACGTAATTAAAATTTTATTTTAAAAAATTAATTTATTATATATATTTAAATTATATGAACTAAATTATTATAATACATAAAATTATAGTGATTAAATAAGTACTAGTGATATTTTTCATATTTGAGCTTAATTTATGAATATTTAAAATTATAAAAATTAATGCACATTAACTAAATTACATAGTTTATTCAGTACGGAAAACCATTCTCCTAAACTAAACCACTAGCTAAAATATTGATTAGATTATTATTATTTTATAAACATTATATTACTGGTATTTTCATCAAATAGTTACATATTTACTTTTATTTTTCTTTTAAATACAATTAACATAGTTAAATTAATAAATTTTATTTAATATTTTTTATTATATTGTCTATTGATATTACCCATTAAAATAGATTATATCATTAAATTATTCTTAAAATTAATATTTTTTAAAATTTTCATTATATCAAATAGAATATAGTGTATATTTGTGAGATGAAGAGTGCTAATTAGATGCTGCTTTGATTCAATCCAAGAAGAGAAAACAACAATCAAAACACCAAACAACCCATTCGCAGGCTGCATTCATTGAGTTGAAGATGGACATGCTCCTGTCTTCAAGGACAACTATCTGGACCCCAGCAAACTAACCACCGGCCAACATCCAGGAAGAAGATAAACGCTAAAACTCAACTGTCCCTCAAAAGACAACAAAAAGGAGGAAGAAGCATAGAGCCACTCTCATGCAGTCGTTGAGGGGTCTTCTTTCTTGCTTATTTGCACCGGGGCGATCATCTTCCTTCGCCTCTTGAGAAGATGAGACGGGAACAGACAATCTCAAGTGGATATTTTTCATTGACCAAAGTGCAATTGACAGGACAAAGTGGATATTTTTCAATCTGTTAAGAATCAAATGCTTGGATAGTTATGAATCTATGCTCCTGATCAGTAGGGCCAGGCAATATCCAAATTGACTCTCAGAAAATCAGATGCGAAAATGACATAATGCTTCTTTTGTTTTTGCTTTTGGAAAGATATACAGACTGCATGTAGATCTAGTCTAGACATGAAAATATTATGCCTTTTGTTTGATTAACTGTTAATACCTTCTGATTAATACATCAAAAAGTTTATATTTTTAATATATTTATAACCACAATGCCAAACAAATCCTATATAAACTTCTCCAGATTAACAACTTCAGTCTGACTGTTATAATTGGATAGTAATTTTGAAACTGAATTCCAGAATCATCAGTGCCTGATCATGCACGAGGAGAATCAGACAATTTCAAATTCATACTTTGAGAAGATATGGTGCGCTAAATATATTCTACAGAACATTTGATATATAAAGGAAGTTTTTTTTTCCACCTTTAGTGGTGCAGAGCTCGCTGTTTTACATGGCTGGAAATAAGGGTTTTGGTTTTTATATTCGATATCCATTAGCTTTTAGCAAAGCTTTTGCACTACTTTATAATTAATGCATTTCCTAGATGATGCATGCAGAAAAACAAGGCATCCTTACTTCTGCGTGCCAGATTCCTAGTGTCCACTAAGTCAGCTCATGCAGGACCACCTTTGGTTCCAGCAGCAGCTTAATTTTCAAATACCTGTACCAGTTATTCGTTTTGATTGCTCATATATATGATTTAGAATCTGCTAGCTAGAGGAGTTCAATCACTTGTACTATGGAAAGATTGATCGGATACTTGTGGTTTTGATAAACAATGAGCTTCAGTATCCTTGGAAGGTTGAATTTCCCGTTAATTATTCTCTTGACCTTTGTAGTGGAGAATGAGGATTAGGGATCTGTCTTTATCATCTTCCAAAAGTATACAGAAGATGGCATATACTGCATGCTTTTGCTTATTGAAGAATATTAACCAATAAACTGCATCACCCAGACTTTTATTGCAGTAATATAAAACAAATAACTAGGTTGTCGTACGGAGGATTCGACCAGAAATTTCCATCAACTGAGCAATTGAGCCTATATAAACATATTGAAGATTGGTAGTTTGGTATAGCTAGATACAGTGAGACGGACAAGAATACACGGGTGCAGAAGCTGTCAATCTCCCTCAAAGGGTTCCAACTTCCAATATCCCAGGCTATGGAAATGTTGGAGGCCTTTGCGGGAGATTGAAGGCCTACTCCCCATGATCTAATGCATGCATGAAGTTCAATCCCTTCATGAAGAAATCTTCTTTCTTTGATGGTGCTTGCACTTTTTATACACATACCTCCCATAATTTTTATTCATTTTATTTTTTCACATATATTAAAAAATATAATTTTTTTATTAACTTTCTAATTATATTTATCTAGATATTAAATTTTATTAAACATTAACAAATATTTTAAAAATTTTTTTGAAAATAATATAAAATTAAATAAGATTATAATAGTTAATTTATTTATAAAAAAAAGTGTACTATAATTTTATAAAAAAAAAAGATAAAATTTATGAGTCAGTAGGAAATATCTAATAATTTTTAAGGAACTTTTCTCAAGTTTCGACGGCAAATCAGACTATGTGAACTCCTATGTCGTAAAGTTAGAAGCCATTAATTAAACGACAGTAAGCTTCATTAATCGTACTTCATATGTTCAGTCGCCATGCATCAAATTCCTATTGCTAGTATCACAGAGTTCAATCTGTTTTTTTACACTAACAGATACCAAACATTACTAATATCCGTCATTTAATCAACTTGGAGTCTCTGCAGATAGAGAAGCAGTTGATCAAGTGCGTCACAGGCCATTTCATCACTTACCTCATCAGCCTGGCTGCACAAGCCTAAAATTGCAAATCCTGGAACAGACAAGTGAAGCATCCTTGTGGAAATTCCCTGGTAAGATCAATTTGTCACACTATTAAGGCGAGTAGCTAGCCCACTTTGACGTCGCCGTCAATTCATGAAAGCAAAATATGGTTGACGTCGAAAGCTAAGAAGTGGAATATCTGTTATTGAATGGAGAATTGTTCTTGACGCCCCAAGCAAATTAACATTGTCTCACGGGCGTGTGTGTATCTGTATACATATATAAAATAGCCCTTGAGATGGTTAAGAGTCATTATCATTCTTGCACGGGGAGTGTTGCACATAATTTCTTTAGTTTATGATTAAGATTTGTGCCATTCTGGTATACACATTTATCGAAATTAATGATGTTTTTTGTCCTTTTTTCTTTAAATTTTTCAGACTAAAACCACCTTAGTTAGGCCTTTCAGCCAATAATGTATATCCCACAGGTTCAGGGGTAGCAGATCCCTTGCTAATGGTGAAATTTGAATAAATCTCTCTCAAGCCTTCAAAGACACTGCTAAGTTTAAACAAATCTTTCCTTTCCTTTCTTTTTCAGCCTCCAAGACTTTCTCCAATATTTTAGAAAATGTTCACGAAGTTTCCTCCATTGCTTCATAAACAATCTTGGGAGGGTCAGAATCTTTGTCTTGATTATACAGAAGTACCAATTCAAACAGCAGAAAAGAGAGAAGAATTTGGAAAACGCAAGGCGTCATTTTCCCTCGAGTGTGTATAAATACTACTATTAACTCTTTCTTTATCAAAGCAGCTCCACCTATGAAGATTTTTGGAGATCTAACTTTCTCTGAACTCTCCCCCTCAACGGCTACTCTAGCTTTTATCGCAATTCTCAAGCGTTTTAGGGTTCGTACGTAGCAGTTGGGGTGGGGAGTTCAGCAAAAGTTGGCTCTCATGTACTGTGCATCCCGTTGAATTCATTCATATATAAATAATTAAAAGTAAGTACATGTTCATGTAGCCATACCGATCTCTCTCAAATTTTAAAAATATTCTATCATATTTAAATTTAAAATTTTTAATTAAAAAAATTCATATTATTCTGTCTCACTTCTTCGTACTATAAAAAATATGTAGTTTATTATTAAAATTTCTTACAAATTTCATGTGCAGTTGTACCTTATTTTGTGACATTAGGTCAACAAATCGAATAATTAAACCATGGGGTGAACGGTGGGCCTGGCCCGTATCACAAAGCGACTTAGTTGTGAGACCGGCTCAAGCCTGTCACTGCAAAAACATTCTTGGACAAGTATGCAAGAACATTCCACCAGGGGTACATAGGAGAAGTGCTGGAGTTTCTAACGTGGCAAAAGCTGATTGGTCAGTTTCACGTGGCAACTTATTTTGATTGGTGGAGACTGTCTCCTCCTTCCAATATCTCCACAGCACTATATGTATGCACACATCTCAAGGGTAAATCTAGTATCTTCGTTCTCCTATTAGATTTTAGATTCAGGTTTTCGGATCAATTATAGTCATCAATAAACCTAGGGTTTTGATAGATTTTTGAGCAGGGAGAGAAATGGGAGAAGCGAAACGCGTCTCTCTGCGACTTGCTATTGTTTTTTTGGTCGCTTTCATTTCCTTCAGTCAGCTCCGTGCCTCTGATGACGATAAGGTAATTAACATTTCTCTAGATTTTGTTGTATGGATCTCTTTTTTAAAAAAAAAAAAAAAAAAATTTTGCCACGTTTGTTTGATGAGCATAATATATTGTTTGTGTAGATCTTTTACGAGTCCTTTGAAGAGTCATTTGAAGGGCGATGGACTGTTTCTGATAAAGATGAGTACAAAGGTATAATTTGGATCGCAATTTTAATCTGATTTATCTGTTGCTACTGCTTTGCGTGTGTGTGGTAACTTTCGATTTAGGGACAGATTTGAAGTTCAGTATCTGTTGTTGCTTGCTCGATTTGGTATCGTTGGTGCGGCAAGTCCTATAATTGGTTTGGATGAATTTGTCTTTGCTTTTCAAGCTTTATATATAACTGAATATTAGGTTTGCTTGCCTGATATAGCAATGAAGTCGCTTTGGTGCAACAAATGATTGGTTGCTTTAATTTCTCTTCAGTGATGGATCCTTTTCCATAATTAGGTTTGGATGAGTCTTTGTTAGTGGGTAAAGCAAAATTCATTTTTCATATTTTGCCTGGATGAGTGACACTGCTTATTAGTTGATATTGATATAGAGACGTAGATGATTGGAGGAGCTGAGTAGAGGTAAACAGCAAGGAATTGTGATGATATTGGTGCCTGCAAGAATTTTTAAAGTGTTTGGTGTTCCTGCGTGATTCATATATCTATACATAGTGGTTAAGAATATAATTTGTCTGGTGAATTAAGTTAGATTTTATTTTCTGGTTTTCATAAACTCCCTGAATCAGCAGATCTTGATTTATTATTTTCCTTTTCTTACATCCTTTTTACCATTTGAGTGATGATTATGTGGGTGCATATTTGAATTTCATTTGGTTAACTTGCAATCCTGAGGTTGAATTCAGATGACATAATGTGGTCTATCTTAAACCAGGATGCCCTACTTTTCTCTTATACTGATGTTGGAACTGTATGCTGATGTGCTATTTTGGATTAGGTGTATGGAAGCACTCAAAAAGTGAGGGTCATGATGAGTATGGTCTTCTTGTAAGTGAAAAGGCTAGGAAGTATGCCATAGTGAAAGAGCTTAAAAACCCCGCAATTATAAAGGATGGAACAATTGTCCTTCAATTTGAGACTCGTTTCCAGAATGGGCTCGAATGTGGTGGTGCATATCTTAAATATCTGCGGCCCCAGGATGCTGGGTGGACTCCCAAGGATTTTGACAATGATTCTCCTTATTCAATAATGTTTGGACCTGACAAATGTGGGGCCACAAACAAGGTGCACTTTATCCTAAAGCATAAGAACCCAAAGAGTGGGGAGTACAATGAACACCATCTCAAGTTCCCACCATCTGTCCCTTCAGACAAGCTTACTCATGTCTACACTGCTATTTTGAAACCTGACAATGAACTGAGAATTTTAATTGATGGGGAGGAGAAGAAGAAGGCTAATTTCCTCTCTTCAGATGACTTTGAGCCACCTCTAATTCCTGCCAAGACAATTCCTGATCCGGATGATAAGAAGCCTGAGGACTGGGATGAGAGAGCAAAAATTCCTGATCCTAATGCTGTGAAACCAGATGACTGGGATGAGGATGCACCTATGGAAATTGAAGATGAAGATGCTGTGAAACCTGAAGGATGGTTAGATGATGAGCCAGAAGAAATCGATGATCCAGAGGCCACCAAACCTGAAGATTGGGATGATGAAGAAGATGGTGAATGGGAGGCACCAAAGGTTGATAACCCTAAGTGTGAGACCGCCCCTGGTTGTGGTGAATGGAAGAGGCCAATGAAGAGAAATCCAGCTTATAAAGGAAAATGGCATGCTCCTCTAATAGACAACCCCAATTACAAGGGTATTTGGAAGCCGCAGGAAATACCAAACCCCTCCTACTTTGAGCTTGAAGAACCAGACTTTGAGCCCATTGCTGCTGTTGGCATTGAGATCTGGACAATGCAGGATGGTATTTTGTTTGGAAATATCTTGATTGCGGATGATGAGAAGGTTGCAGAGTCCCTCAGGCTGACAAAGTGGAAGCCAAAATTTGACCTAGAGAAGGAGAAACAGAAGGCTGAGGATGCAGCTGCTGGTACAGATGGTCTTACTGGCATCCAGGTAATGTGATATTATGCAGTCTTGGTTTCTCATAGCTCTAATGTGATTTGCTGCTTAGTGATCCGAACTTTTCAATTTTATCATGCAGAAGAAGGTGTTTGACCTCTTGTACCAGATTGCAGACATTCCTTTCTTGAGCCAGCACAAGGACAAAATATTTGTAAGCCATATCTTTCCCTTTCGTTTTAAATTATTTTGGATGCCATCGTGGATGTGGCCTGAAAATTTTCACTTTTTTTTTTAAAAAAAAATTATGTAGGATATTATTGAAAAGGCAGAGAAACAACCAAACCTCACACTTGGTATCCTCATCTCCATTGTTGTGGTGATATTCAGTGTTCTCATTAAGATAATTTTTGGTGGGAAGAAGCCAGTAAGTTCTGAAACCGTCTCAGTTTTCAATATTCCTACACTTAATTTGCAGCTTCTCTGGGAGATAAACAAGGGTGGGTGATTCTGACATAGTTTAGTAATAATGTATTGTAGGCAAAAGTAGAGGACAAACCAGCACCAGTTGCTGAGACTTCCAACAAGGAAGGAAGCAGCGGAGAGAAAGCAGAAGAAAAGGAAGATGATGGTGCTGCTGCTGCTCCTCGCAGAAGAAGGCGTGAAAACTAGAAGTATGGCTTGGTTCCCATATGCTCTATACAGATGTTCAGTTTAGATGTCTTACACACTCTTAGCGGCTGGATTCTTGGCAATTCCCTTCTCTTGTTTTTCATCTTCTTTTTGAAATATTTTTGGCATCTGTTTTGGAGTTTTCAGATTAATGAGACTAACGAGTGTAGATGACAATGTGGGTGAGGCATTCCTTGCCTCGGAACTGAAAATTAGTTTGGCAACACCTGGAACAATTAAACTTGAATCGTTTTAGAATTGTTTCTTCATCTAAATTAAATTAATATTTTTTCTAAGATTATTATATTTTATTAGAATTGGATGGGTAATGATCGAAACTGAAATGGTAGAATGTGCCATCTTATTTATTTATATAATTCGTAAGAAGGGTTTTAACGCGTTTTACATTTTCTAACGTCTTGGGATGCTGTACCTTAATTCTTAAAGACAGACCTAATAATGTCAATCTAATATAGAAATCACTAAACTACTAAAATCTTTTGAAACTAATATTGTAATAAATTCACAGCGAAATGAAAAATTGAATCTCATCTATTGCAAATTCCCAGCTTGCGTTTCTTTTGCTTAGATTTTGTTTCTTTAATTTTCTTGTTCACACAGAGTTTTCACTCTTTATGTTTTAATTAATGTTTATAGAAACTTATAATTAGTAATAGAAATTGCATAAATCTCGGAGTCAAACGAACTAATGAATCATTACCTGACCATAGATTTGAATCCGACTATGAGAAAATCTGCTGCGTCATTCCACCATCACCTTTCTTATTCGTACGGAAGGCGCTTACAAGAGAATAAACCGTAGAAACCAACTGCTAACATTCTATTTGTTACGTGCTGACCCCTGGACCTGGAGGCTGCTGGATCTTTGTGGTTTAGCGAGTCTCGACAATTTGCTTGCTACAATAAGAATCAGATGACGATTACGATGAGGACTTCTACTATGGCTATGAACAAGCAACATAGAAAGAAAATTGGATGGGCTGGTAACTTTGTTGCTTAAATCAGCAATTAGCTTTTGAGAATAATAAATGTACTAGAGTAGCGTATAGAGTTGACTTGCTTTCATAGCCTTTTAGATGGTAGTTTACTCCCAGCGATAATGTTAAAAAGTAGCATAAATTCCAAAAAGAAGAAGTTCTATATTTAACCGAGATTTTTCTATTTTACTAATAATTTTATGGACGGAATTAAAACTTTCCGATTGAGGGGCCAAGGGTTATAGTAGTAATAAAAAATCTCAATATTTAAAGAGTTTAAATAACTTTTTTATTTCTTAAAAGCCACAACCAACTTTATACTGAAGAAGTATATACCAACCATGCAATAGATTCTTCTACTTTAAGGAAAAAAAAAAAGTAATTCCAGTAACTGAGCCTGAGCCACATAGCTCAATGGATTTATATTTTATTTTTTGATAAATTAATTGTGAAATGTATTATTATTATTTTTAAATATGTATAGTGCATTCTGAAGCCCTTCTACAGCGCGGGAGGGAGATCCATCTCAAAAACTGGAAATGTTAGAAATGCCTTGTGTGCCATCCCTGCAAGTGCAATTAAACGAGCCACGTAGTTGAATAAACCATCCGAAGAACTTGATTCACGTTATGTTAGCTTTTTCCCGTCATTTCGCAAAATCTCCACCTCGGAGAAAAGGAACTCTTATATTTTATAACTTTTATATTTAATATTATATTTAACTCAGCAATATCTTTAGCCAAAAATAAATAAATAAAAATATACACCATATTCGCAATTTTTTCAAAGGATACACTTACTAATAGCTAATGAATAAGTGAGGATTATATTTCACGTTAATGTTTAGTTTCGTCCATATTTAATTGCACAAGCTCATTTTAGTTTATTTTTAATTTTTATCCTAATTAACTTAGAAATACCCATTTAGCACAATTTAATCCAAAAAAATAGAAAATCCAATAAGTTTATTGATTTGTGGTTAAATAAAAAATAATAATAAACTTAGCTAGAATTTAAAAAAAAAAAAATTGAACTTTTTAATCGAGAGAGTTTAGCCTATAAATGTGAATTTTTGAACTAAACTAAGCTTAAATTGGATTTTTTAAAACTAATTTAGAAAAGAAAATTGAAAATAATCTAAGGTAAACATTCTTAACAAGCAATGGGCGACTAAACATTTAAAATCAATTTTATTCCAAAAATGTCTTAAAAATTTCTCCAATTTTAAGATTGGTCCTGCAAATAAGATGGCGCATAACAATGAAGTATGTTGTAGCGATAATATATTGTGTGGAATTCCCTAAAAATCATAGCTCAATCCTTATTTTTGTAAGTAAGAAATAAATTAATCTTTAATATAAGAAAATCTTTTTGGTAAATTTATAATTACTCAATTATAAATAAAAAATAATTAAATTAAACTAAATAATTAAAATGTTAAAACTATATAATCTACAAGTGATTTGAATATAATAATTTCGCCCACAGAATGGAATAGCAGAAAAATAAAACTAAATTATAAATTTGATAAAATCTTATAAATTACATTTCAAACTATCTAAAATTTTAAAATAATCACGACTCAAGAAGTTGCATAAGAGAACAACACGATTTTAATAAAGCATTTCAATACAGTTTCAAATCATTTTCTTCGATTTCAGTTTTTCAAATAATTTTATATTATGTTCATGAATTCAAAAAGAAATTAACTTTTTGTTCGAATGTGAAACAGTACAGAAATGATTCCAGTGAATAACTAAAATGCAAATCAAACTCTAAATAAGTTTTATTTTGTTTTGATATAAAATACGATTCATTTGGACCCTCAAAAACCTTACAGTATTGTCCGCAATCCGGATGACTCTTGGGATATCGTCCAGAAGGATGCTCAACGGCCGACGCCGTTGTAATCAACTTGCAGAAGCGCTCATAAAAGCGCAAATGCAACGCAACTAAGCCAGTGCAAGTCTTAACAAGATGCAGAATGTCCTGCAGAGATTTTGGGGGTACGTTTTAGAATATAAGGCAATAATTTTTATCCCGAAAGGGACACAACTGGTAAATAGATAAATAAGCACAAAGGACGTGACATCATACCGACATCATAAACTCCGCTTAACAGCAAAAATTGTTTATAATTTTTCACATCGCAACTCAACCCACTGGATTTAGTTTACCTTATTAAGACGTGTAAAAGAAATTGTCCTCACCTAAAAAGAAATCTTAGAAAAATAAAATTAAAAAAAGAAAACAACAAAACTTTAGTTTTACGCTTTTGCTTGCTCTCTCATATTCTAAAATGGAACGATCTTGCCTATAACTTACTAATCTGAGGCCAGTTGCCTTTTTTTCCATTTTTCTTAGCTCCAGTCTACCTGGGCTAGATGAGTTGGTCATCGACGACCGCCAGCCTTCCTAACAGGAGGGGCCATTTCCTCATCATCTGACTGGATATCTCCATACGTCCATATCCCACGCCTATCAGCACGCGCTTCGTCTTGGAACTTCTCCAAGTTATCAAGGGCCACCTGTCTGTCCTTGGAGTCCCACTTCTTCCTCTTCTCTATCCTGGCAAGTCCTTCCTAAAAATTCAAATATTTAATAAGTTAGAGAAGTTGCTTAACCAAAAGCAAGAAAATGGCAACTAAATGCTCCGTCAAATCAATGAAAAATTTCATGACAGAAAAAGAAACTGCAATATTACAAAGTAAATCAATTGACTCAGCAAGGACACTGACTCGGCACATCATAACCGAGTGAGTTAAATTTCTCAATTTAGGAATTATAGTGGAGAACACTTTTACTGATCACAGCACAAAACTTTAAAAGTGCTAATGATTATGATCAAGCTTTTCACAACTTTTCATACAAATCATACCTGTACCAAGGCCGCATTTATGCTGATCTCAGAATCCACAGCAACCAGAGTTACAATGAGAATTGGCCCAGTTCCTTGTCCTTTAACCTTCCCCCCAGAAGTATCCCTCTCCTCTACCTTAGCCCTAAACTCTTTTGAACTGCTTAAAGTATTAGCACTCAAAAACTCGGCTGCTTCTGGACCACAATCCTCTTCCAAGTCTGGAACCTTAATATATGCAAGACTGCACAGCTGAGCAAGACCAGGTGCCAAGGACACTGAAGGGTCAAGAGGCCGCAACTGACTGTATGTAACCGCCTCCTGATTTCCATAATCAATGTAGAATACCTCAAACTTGTCCTTCATGGATTCCACGGCTCCACGAGGTGCATTTACAATCTTTACAAGTCAAATAGTAAAAATTCAGCACAAACTACAATGATCACGCCAATCACAAATGAAAATTGAACTTCAAAGAAATAGGGAAAAAGGGTGATCCTACTTTGGCAAGCAGTGAAAACATAACACTATTATCTATGAAACAATTGCATATTATTAAGGCACATCAATGACATTATATGATTCACTAGTAGAAAGACCTACAATTCAGATGATAGAAGGATTAAGTAAACAAAGTGGCATATTCTGATTCTCACCATTGCTCGGTTCCATGAATTATCTGCACTAAACTGAGCAAGAACAATGTCTCCCTTCTTAGGATTAAAAGCACCAATAACAGGAGCTTCTTGGAGATTCAAGGAAGCAAGTTGTTGCTGAATAGAGGCAACATTTTTATCTCCAACTGTCTGGACATAAAACTTACCACCACCTAGGACTTCTGTAACCACCACCTGGAAGAAAATAGTAAATTATTATATGTTACAGCTCGCAATCCATGTTAGAACATATAATGTTGCCACTTTATCCAATCATAATACCTTTATCACTTCTTTCTGTTTGTTTTCAACAGCTGGGCCATTAGAAACTTCCTCTCCTTCAACATAATTCTCCCAGATCTACAACAATTTCATTTCATTTATCAAATAATAAGCAGGAAGGCAAACAATGATATAACAGCCAACTAATTATGAATACAACTTACTTTCAGTTTCTTGTTTTTTGCAGATTGTTCAGCTTGTTCAAGCAGATGAGCATCAGGGATTCTGTCAATGCCAAAGGAAGTTTGTAACTTTGCAAGGCCAGCTTCAAGAAGAACCACCGCCATGTTAGTCCTTGACTCCCACAGAGATCCCAAGAAAGTTCCAGTTCTATCAACAGTTTCTACTTCAATCTATATACCAAAGAACATTCATCAAAACTCAATAGAAGGAAAGCAATCAGGCAGCAAATAGGAGGCCTAAACAAAATCAATACCTCAGCTTCTCTCTGCATAATCCTGCGTCTCATTAATGCAATTGCTTCATCTGAATATGGTTCATCGCGACCAGGACATCTGACACCAGAGAATGAAAAAGCAATGCTGCATGTCTCCTTGGGAATCAAAAGCTTAAAACGGTGACCGCTAAGCACATATTCCACTACAGCAGAAATTTTCCTATTGCGATGCAGGAAGGGCAAGAAATCTCTAGCTTTCTTGGCTGATGCCTGAGAGAAGTATATTAAATTTGCAGGATGTACATGATGGTGGAAAAGAAAAATGCAGCAAGACAGTTTATTCTAACCGTGGTAAGGTCTGTTATATGTGTGACTGGAGGTTCCTTGTTAGAGTGCACTCCTCTCTTCATAGCTGAAGCACGTGACTCAGCCGCAAGGAGGGCATCATAATAGTTTGATCGTTCCTCAAAGTCCCTATGCCGAATCACAGTTCCATAGCCACGAGAAACCATCAACTCACCAATATTAACCCCAGCTTGCTGACTTCCAGCAGCTGATGAAGCTGGAGGCACTTCATCTGTATCACCCCCATTAGAAGATAACTCAAATACTGATCCAAAATCCATTACTCTCAGATCTCCAGACCCAGTAGCAGCTGTAGGTCCATCTCCCATGGTGACCTTCCTAGAGTACTCCATTTGCACATTCACCTGAAAAACATACAAATGTATCATATAACATAATTCTTATGATCAGCATGATGAAATGAAAAAGCTGTTAGTTCCATACTTGTTGCCCAATAAGGCGACGTCTCAGAAAATCCTTTGCCTCCCGGGCATAGTTCTCAGGCTTTTCATCTCTACGAGGATTACCCATTTTCGGACACTTGATACTTGATAGATTGACCCGTCTTTCTGCCAATGGACTTCCATATGGGACAGAATCATCAGCCACAATCATGCAATCACCACTTACAACCTCCACTACCTGGAGAAAAGCCAAATTTAGCTATTGAGTATCTTTGCTCAAAAAGATTATAAAAATTTCAGAACAAATAGTAGGTAAAAATATTACCTTTCCTGTGAAGTTCTGATCATGAATTGCTTTGGAATTTGTAGGAGGGGGCACGTAATTTGTCCAGATCCTCAAGCGGCTTTTCTTGGCTTGAAGTTCTGCATTCTTCAGCCGCCGCTTAGCATCATCTTCCATCATGTTGGCACTCCATTCAACATATTTAGCCAGACCCTGCATTAGAAAGGAAAATAGAAAGCTATTCAGAGTCAACATAGCTCTGGAAGGACATTGAAAAAGTTAATGTGACCACTTTTGCAGACAAGGTATACAATTAAATGAAAACCATACAAAAGGAAACAGAAACATATCTGATATTCCTTTTACACTACATTTAACCATAAGCTATTGACATTAGAACTGATAATACAGAAAGCAAATCTGCACAAAACAAACAAGTCAAAAGAATAACACCCCGTGGTAAGTGGGTGGCTGGTTTCACAGCAAAATAGGGTACAGGTTCAGTTCCTATGGCTGAGCTGTGAGCGTTACTAGAGGGGTTAAAGTCTCAAGGGCAACTGGGTGTGCATAATCTCTGGGTTGAATATGACAATCTTTCGGCAGTCCAGATGGCAAATAGCTTAGTTAAAGCCTCAGGCAGTGTGTCTGCTCCGGTTAACCCTATCAGATCTTTGTTACAAAAGGACTGGCATGTTAAGGTTGATAATGTTTGGAGGAAAGCTAATAATTGCAGACTGGTTATAGCAGATTTTGCCTTCTCTTTTGATCTCGGGGGTTCATGTGCTTCAATGCCCACAGTCTCATTTCATTGATTGGATTTCTCATATGTTTGTGGCATGCCTATGATACGTTCCATAATTCTTAGTTTCAGTTAGAGTTCTTGCTCCCCTTTCTATTGCCAAAAAGAAAAAAGAACAGACATCTTTCCTTCATGTGCAAGAAAGCAAATTTTGCCGCACATCTTCAACATCCATAGCAGTTTGGGGGGGTTAAAGCATCACCATGTTTTATAGCTATAAATTTACAATAGATAAACACAGGCAAAAAAAGGATGCCTCACCTCACAAAAGGATATACACAACACATAGTTTTGCTTTCAAGTTTTCTTTGCTATTAATGTGATACATGGGCTCATGTTTCAATCCAAAGCCCTTCCTATGAACATTGTCCAACAAGGTCATCACTTTTCTTTCTTTTGGCTTGAGATAATCAGTCTCAACACTTTAAAATGAGGCAACCCACAGAGAACATCCCTTAGAAGTAAGTAAAAAAATTGTAAAGGTGAAGGTAAAGAAGCAAAGCAACCTATTTTGTTTTTTCTAACAATAGCTTCATCATAAATTATTAGAATCTATGATCAACATAATCACACAATATTCAAATACATACATTTTCTACAAGATCCAGAGCCAGGTCCTTTGCCGACTCCCCATCGGGGTAATAAACTGATCCAATCAAGTTGCTGAATTTGTCAACCCCTTCCAGGACAATGCGGACCTATAAAACCAAATAGAATTAGTCCATATAGGGAACAAGGTATTGGCGGGAACTTGAAAAAAAAAAAGAAAGCATTATGCTTACATCTCTATTCAAAACACGTTGCTCAGTAAAATATTTGGCATCAATTCCAAATGGATCAGGAGCAACTTCAGTAGATGCTGTAGCAACTGCAAGTCTCTGTGCAGTGGTTAAAGGTGCTCGAGGTTCAGAAGTATCTCCATTTTGCTCATCAGAGTTTAATCCTTTTTCCAAGGGAGTTTCTGATGCTGCTCTTCTACCCATTGATGGGGCCTAACTTAAACAGGAAAATCGCAGATGTTAAGTGGGCATGTAAAACTACCAGTAGGACAGTTACGTAAACAAAACAAGATGGGAGGAATAATGATGTGTAATTGGATGTACCTGGATTCCAGCAACAAACACCTGGACAAACTGAAATTCTGGAAGCAAATAGACACGGATGGAACTGCCATCACGAACTTGCTCCACAATGCCTTGCATGGGTCTGCCTTTGTTTGCAGCAAGCAGACCCATGGCATCCAAGTTACTAGGATCGCCAATGGCAGACGGAGGTAGATTTCTGATGGATGCCTCAGCAGCACCAGGTGCCTACAATCAGAAATTTGAAAGATCAGTGGATTTAGTGAATTCCTATTTGCCAAAAATAATAAGTAAAAATATTGAAATTTGTCAAATAAGACTTTGCCCAGAAATACAGCATCACAATTTTCACCATTTGGGCTGTTAAAATTGCAGCCAAATTTCAAAGATCAACCATACTGCACATGATCAGAACCATATCACATCAAGCAAATTGAGCAAATGGGTACAGCAGCTCCACATCATGAGCAACCTATGGTACAAGCATTAAATATGGTAAACTCTAATTTTACAATTAGAAACAGCACTCCTCTGCTTCCCATCATAAGTACTGGTATTCTACTTGCTAACACTGAATTGTTTATCCTATTAATATAACATTACAAATTTAGATTCTCCTATTTGTTTGTATGAGTTGTGATTTCCAAAAACATCACTGAGTATCATGCAACTAAAATCCAACTGAACTAAATCAAGTAATACAAGTGTTTTTAACACCCCATGGGACAAAACTTTGGAAAACAATACAAGGCAGAAATTCAGATTTTTGATTGGAAGGAAGAGTGAATGAGATGTTTGTGGGGGGGCGGGGGGGGGGGGGGAAAGAACGAAAGAAGAGCAACAGCAGCAAGGCAGGAACCAACCTTACTCCACCGACCCCGGCCATTCTGCTTTGCTTGTTCTTCAAGGACTTGATATTCAGCAAGAAAAGGACTGGCCTCACCTTTCTGCTGACCCTGCTCCCTGACCTGAAGCTCATTGATTCAGTTAATACCCACAAAATAATAAATCAGAATAAACTAAGTAGCCTGTCAAAACAATGAAATACAACCTTTGCCCAGCCTTCTGAAACAATTAAAGCTCCGACATTTTGGTCATTGATAAACACACTCCCAAATTCTCTGCCAATGGAAGGTACAGCATAATCTATCTTGAATATGACATCCTGTGATACAAAGGGCTAGATGTAAAACACTAGATACTGGAACATGTAATTCAAACACCCCACCCCACTTTTCTCTTTCCTAGCTACATAGAGACATATGTACACATACGCACAAACTATAGTTGCAATCTACTTGTAAATAGTCACCTTTCCAATGCACAGCTTCCTCAAAAACTCTCTGCTCTCCCAGGCAAAGGGCTCATCAACGCCTCCTCTACGTGCCTAAGACAACATATATAGTCATAATATTCCAATTTTAGTCAAAAGTTCAACTCAACCTTTATAAAGCTAAAATTTTGCATTGAGGGAAAAAAATATAATCAATGTGATCAGTGAACGTTAAATGAAACTGCTGAAGGCCACAAATTGAACTGAAGAACGACAAAGACATTGAAATCCTGACACTGTCATACAGCACAATTTAGATCTTCAAAATAGCCCAGATAATGATATAGATCATTCAACTTTTTACTTAAAGGAAATACTTTGAGGAGCATTCAATTTACAGTAAAAATAAAAGCTTTACAAATTGTTTAGCCACAAACAGGAACACATTAATCCTGAGAACAAAATGCAAAGCACAAACGGTCTTTACCAGTCTTGGAGCAATAAGAGAAGACAGTGTAATGGTCCTTTCTGGTGGAGGGCCAGGCTTGTTGCTGGACTTGGCCGTTAAAACCAACGAGTCCCCTGACGGAACAGCTTTCACTTTTGCACTGTACCATCCCGTGGCCCCACCTTTTGATGTTGCCATCTCAACAACTAAAACGATCTACGGACATATCAAAACAATTCAGGTTAATACATTCACAGACGAGATTGAGAAAGAAATTCAACAACGTTAAAAGGTGTTCATAATTCGCAAACAAAGTGTGAACCATTGTTGATCCACAATCGTCACAAGCTGGGAAGAAAAATGAAAAGTAGAAGTGTAGGTAATATCAATATCCATCGCGATTCACAGAAACCGATAAACAAAATGAAACATAGAGAAATATCAAAATTTACACCCCTAAAAGCTTGAGATCCAAAACATCGAATTCATCGAAACTAAAGAAACAAAATCACTAAACCAGACAAGAAAATCAACAGAAGAATGATCAAACAGCTCGATCTATTATTCGATCAGGAAAATCATTAGTTCAGAAAGATAACCAAAAAAAAATAAGCGTTGAATCTGAAAACGACAACTGAATCACACAGCTAACAAATCTTCATGTAAAAACACATAACAGGAATAGATCTGCAAGGAAAAAATTGACACTTACCTGGATCTCTCAATTGCGTTATCCCTGGAGAGAAACAATGAGAAGAAAAATATGCAATAAGAGTGAGTCGAGCAGATCGATTTTTATAGTGAGACGGCGGATCAGGTGGAGATACTGGAGAGAGAGCGAGAGCGCGTGTCAAGCGTATCCAAAATGGAGATATAAGCCAGGGAAGAGAGAGCTGACAGTGAATATACCATCATTGTTGGGCAAAATTACTCAAGTACCACTACAAGAGATTTCGATTATGCAACTACTTTGATATGGGATTTTATTTTATTTTATCTAAATTTGGCATTTGATAAATAAATAGTTTTTAATTTTAAATTTTTTATAAAAAATATATATATATATACATTTTTGAAGGAGTCTTAGTTGTACCGTGCTGTGTCTCGCAACTGTTGTTTTTTGTGTCACCATAACTTATTCACTGCTAATTAGCTCTTGGAACTTTATTTTAACTTTTAAATAATTTCAGTTTTACTATTGAATTTTTACATAATTATAAGTTTATATTCTTTTACTTCTATGCTTTTTGTTGAATAGGAAATTAAGAGCATAGAGATTTGAATCTAAATCTTTCAAGTAAATAATATATTTTTATTCACTATGTTAAGTTAGAATAGGTATCTTACTTCTATATTTAGATATTAATTTAAAACACATTATTAGCCAGGGACGACTCAAGTATGGGCCAAGGAGACTGTGCGCTCCCAGAATTTTTTAAAAATTTCATAAGAATATTTATATAATTTTTATTAATTCTAGATAAATTAAAAAAATATCATTTAATCCTTAAATATTTTAAAAAATTATTAATTTATTTTATTTAAAAATTATTTAATTAAAATATTTTATATTTTATAAAATAAATCTTTTAATTTTTATAAATTTATTAACATATTTTAAGTATTTATATTATTTAATTTATATAATTTTAATTATATATATCAATTAATCCATATATTTAAATATTTATATTTTTTTAATAAAGACAAAATAAATTCTCTAATAGTTATTTTAATAAATGGATTATATAATTTGATTTTATAAAATATATAAACGTACTGATTAGTTTTGATAAAAATGTAAATTAGTAAAACTTTTAAAAATTCATAATTTTAATTATAACTTTTTTATAAATTAATAAAATATGAAAAATTTAAATTAAAATAATATTATATATATATTTAATTTAGAAATGAAATTATTTCTATTTAAATTATTGAAATTATATATTAAACTATTTAAATTTAAAAATTAAATCTTAAATTTATAAAAAAAAATAATTTTAAGATTAACAGTTAGACGGTTTAATGGACTATTTAAATTTAAAAAAATATTAAAAAATTAATTTAATAGTTAATGATTATATTTAAAATTTTAAAAATTTTAAATATAAAACAAAATTTTAAAATTAAATAATATTTTAACCGATAATAATATACACAACTCATATTAAAAAGTTTAAAAATTCATATTCAATATTTAATATAAGCAAATTAATTTCTTTTATAAAATTTTATGCATGTAATTTTTTTTACTTTATTTAAAATTAAATTTTAAATTAAAAATTTTATGTATTTAAATAAAATATTTATAAATTAAGTGAAATTAAAATTTTTGATGAAAAAATAAAATTGGGCTGTTTTCAGCCAACTTTTTTTTTTTAAATAAGTTGTGTGTTTAACTCATGCTAAATGTGATTTTTTTTAAAAAAAATGATGCAAAACGATCCAAATTTTATTTATGATTAGAAAATATTACTTAATTAAAGTGATGATTGACCCTCATATATTTACCTTTTCTCCATCATTTAAAATTTATTATTATTATTATTTTTAATAAATTGAAAATATAATGTAAATATGTAATACAGCCACATGGAAAAAAAAAGAAAAAAAGCTACCTAACTTCAACAGAACCTCCACTTTACTCCACATCACTAACCAAAAATTGAACAAAAGGTCACAAGTGATCTGATGCTGATCTCCACACAACAGAAATTTCCATTATAGGCAATATGCATATAATAAGTTAAAAAAGCGTACCTATTAGTTGAATTTCTGACACTCAGTTGCTGTGATTTTGTGCTAAATTACTGCCAAAATTTTACCACGTTTTTGGCTGTCGTGGTAGTATCGAGATTGGATCTGCTGAATGCAATGATAAAAGAAGTAAAAAAGTACTTATGTGTTTGCTTTACCTGAAACTAACAGAACAGAGTGCTCAGTAGTAAAGGCCAAGTGCCACCGTGAGGTGGTTTCTATTTATTTATTTATTTACGTTTTTCTTAAAAACTGAATTAAAGCTTATTTAATTAGGTGATTCCAACATCATAAAATTAAAGTTTATTGGTAAATAAACACAATTTATAGTGATGAATGATGCTTTATAATTTTTTTTCAAAAACAAATCTATAAATTAGATAGAGAAAAAAAAACCTCTTTTGTTTAAAGATAAAACACCAAAACAATTAATTATTGTTTTAAAAAGATTTACATTTATATATTTTTATTTTAAGAAATTATAAATTTTATTTTTTTTCTACAACAAATAATAATAGTTGCACATAGAACTTATTTGACATTGTGATTATTAAATTTGCAAAATGTCATTTTGAATATTATTAAAAATTATTTTAGAATTTTTCATGATTATAATTGATATAAAACCATAAAAGATAGCCAAGTAGACCTAAGTTGAAGATCTCAAAATTTTGAGTATTTTATATTAGAAAAAAAATACATATTAAAAAATTTAATAAAATATTGTAATGATTAAATAAGAGAGCATGCATTAAAATTGATATTTTTTTATTAATTATTGCAAAAATATAAGCATCTAACTACTCTAGAAAATATCCAGTAAAAATAAGAGAGTATGCATTAAAATTGATATTTTCTTATTCGAATCGAAATTTATGGCTCAACGACTCTAGAAAATATCCAGTAAAAAAATTGAACTGTAATTTAAATTTAATGGGAAAGTAAAAGTAATAAGATTTAATTATGAATTTATCAAATATTAGAATCTTAATGCAACTTTTATTCTTTAAACGCCACTATATCTATTTTTTTAGGTTTTATGATAACTTTAATTTTTTTAAGATTTAGAAAATATTTTTTATAAAAAATATTTTATATGAAAAATATTAAATATTTTATTTTAATTTAAAAAATAAAATTTATTAAAAAGTTTATATATAAATATTTTTAAAAAATATTAAAATGTAAAAAATAACTTTTTTCTTTTTAAAAATAAATCATTTACATTAAATAATTTATTTTTTTAATTAAAAAATATTTTTTATTTATGAAATTTTTTAAATGTTTTTTTTTAAATAAATTTTTTAAAATGTTTTAAGCGTCGTAAAATGCATAAAATATTTTCATATTTTCTGTAAAATACACAGCGGTCTAAATCTTAGAGGGGCTTTTGTTTTTCAAAAATTTAGCGATAATCCTAATTATTTTTTTAGAAAATAAAATTAGAGGGAATCTTACAATTTTCAGGTCACCCTGCTCTCCTTTGTGGCTCCACCCGTGCAAGTTCCCCGACACTGCACTGCATATTTTTTTGCACGAGTGCTGGACATCTTCGTTTTATAAAAAAAGAACCACTTTTCATCAAAGTGTTGATTATCAAATGATATTCATTTTTTGTACTGTACATTATAGATCACAAAAAATGCAAATCACAACATCTTCTAGACCAACGAGACTACCAGACTTGACAGCTCTAAAGTAATTCTCTAAATCAGTATTTGCTGGCTGATCAAAAACTTGACCACGAATAATAATAAAAAAAAAAAATCGGACAATCCATTAAGAACCTTTTCTTGATCGTCTAACTCACCTGAGCAAACTGGACCAGTCTCAATTTGAATAGCAGCAACACAAATGCAGATCCTAAAGCTGGAAGTTCAATTGGAGTGAGTTTTTGAAATGCGAGGATTTAAAACGAGAAGATTGGAATTCAAAACGTCTCCGTTTATCAGGTCTACATGGAACTTGAGATGGGTTTCTAAAATGCGTCTCGCATATGTCCATTTTAGCTAACATAAAATAAAAACGGATTTATTGAATTCCATTATTATTAAATTAAATATTTATATGTTAAATGATTTATTCAATAATTTTAATTCATAACAGAATGTAGTCGCACTCGAATATTACTAAAACATACAAAACAAAAACTAAGCAATATCCACGATAAGACTATATCAACCCTAATAAAATACTCAATTTAACTACCTTCCACAACATGATAACTTTAAATTCTAATAAAATCGAAATTTTAGAATTTAACGCTCAATGCCAGAAGAATGTTGCCATTGAATTGTCCAGAAATAGGAGACTTGAAGCATGCGTTTCTTTGATGTGGTCAGTTCAAGAGATAACTTAGCACCCTTCTATCATCATAGCAGATCAGGAAACCAAGCTTTCATAATCTACAGATAACATTCATGATATATACCAAATTTGCTATTAGGGTAGGAAGTCACAACTGAATCTGTTAATAGAAATTCAAAATCTAGATCCAAACCTCCACTTCAATCAAAAAACATAACTCTCAAATCCGATCCGGTCCAGACCCTAAACCTAGGGTCTGGTCGGACCTCTAACCTAGATCTGGTAGGACAGCATCAAGTCATAACAAGAAATCAAGTACCCTTTACTGATAATTTTGGTATGCCAAGTTTAAGTGTGTTCACATCACATTCTATAGGAATTCTTTATTTCACGTGAACTTCACAATACAAAAGTTGGGATTTGATAACTTCATGGATGCAACCTTCTGGGAGGGATAACCACTGTAGGCGGATCAGGTATCTTGTCATTTGGCCCAAGATCGTCAATTGGTGGCCGCTGCTTATGGTGATCAGTGACCGACTGGTAAGCTATTGCTAACGCCAGAGCCTGCACACGAGAGAAACAAGGAATAATCAGCTCGGTAGCAAGAGTCCTATATCCACAAATACACCTTATGGTAGCTTTTCATACAAGTTTTCACAGTGAGACTGGAAAATACAACATAATTAAGGAGCTTCTTACAATGTGATCATGGTCAGGACGAGCGTAAATTCCAGTGTTTATAGTGGTTCTCCTCCGAGTTCCCTTTGAAGGTGGATTCGAGATATTTTTAAGTCCAGTTGGAATAACAATTACAGGCAGCCCGACAAGATTCCCCAAGCAAACTTTTTCCCCGTCAGTTGCATTGCCAATGAATGCGTCGACTGTGAAACTCTTTTTTACTTCCTCAATTAATTTTCTCCGTGCCCTTTGTGCCTGTGAAAAAGATAACCTCAACAAGAATCCAATGACTTGGTATGAATTCTCCCACGCTTACGATTATATACTCCACATTGTCTATTGTTCTCTTTACAAATGAATCATAATGTATAATTTTCTCATGAAAATGATGAAGGCTTTAAAGGATGTCTTAGAAAGGAGGGACTACATAAAAACAGCTACCCTTTTATCCAAAACATAGTAAAGAGTATTGCAGGTTACCTTGTAGATTTTCACTTTATTGAAGAAATTATCAAAAATTTCACATTTAACAGCAAAATAAGAAATAGTAATAATAAAATAATAATAATAGAGATCAAAGGCATAATGCCGTTGGAAACCATACCAATATTGAGGCTCCCGATTCATAATTGATCAATTAGTATAGAGAACACACCTGCACATAATCAACTGCTGAAATTACACGTGAACGACGCAACTCAGTGGGCCATTGATCTTGAGCTTCATAAATATCATCCTGGCCAGTGCGTTGCCATTCATCAAAGTGAGCCAACATTTCAACATCCATGGTGAAATTTAATATGCCTTGGACAGAGTCAACAGTGTAATTCAGTTTGAAAGGAACCATATTAACACCTTTTGCCTTGAGCACATGAACAACCTGGCATTGCCATCCAAAGGAATTTCAGTCAAGTTTACCATTGCCCAACAAAAAATTCGATAGAAGGCAGCCATGTCACAAAGCGAATAAGTCGACAAAGGCAGGTATTGTTTGTAACTTTTTGGTAATAATCCCTGTATATGGTAAATGAATAGCCTACTAACCTCCATTTCAGCATCATCCATGTATCCAACTGTAAGCTTTCTAATGTCAATGGAAAATGGATCGCGAAAAGGAATATCTCTTGACGAGAGATCATCAGGATCCTTCCCCCGAATAGCATCAAGAACAACCGAACAATCGGCAGCACTTCTGCAGAAAGGACCAAGCTTATCCTGTTAAACAAATGCAATTGAGATTCTACAATCAGTGCACTGGCCATGAAAAGGGAAGTACTATGGAAAGAATCATTAGGATATCACCAAGCTTTCTGATATGCTCATTACACCAGTTCGACCAACAGTACCAAAAGTTGGACGCAGAGCTGTTACACCACAACGAGATGCAGGGAATGTGATTGAGCCAGCTGTTTCTGAACCAATTGCAAATGGAACCAAACCTGTTTGCGAATGACCTAGTCTTAGTTGCCAAAGAACTTCATGAAAAAAAAATATCTTGCTATTCTTATGTAATGATATCATTTCAACAGGTTATTTGTTCAAGATATCAATGCAAACGTGAATCAGTCATGGGAAGATTGAACAAGCATTCAATATCTTTACAAAACTTTTTCTGCATAACAAGGTAAAGGGAATGTAATATTGAACATCATAACTTATAAGACCATAAGAATACCAGCTGAAGTGCTGGCAGCTGGTCCTGCTGATGAACCAGTTGAAAATTCCTCAATGTTCCAGGGATTTCTTGTTCTACCCCCAAACCAAATGTCATCACAACCCAGTGACCCAGAAACAAGCTTTGCTACAAGAACTGCTCCAGCAGACCTCAACCTGTACTTGAGGTAGCATTTTGTTTTCAACTAAAAAAAAAGTTAACCTAATCTAAATTCTGATTGCATTAAAAAAATATTTTGACATGTCTTTAAAACCTCTTATACACCCAAGCTTCAATGTCAAGAACTTGATCTTTGAAACTTCTTGAACCCCATGTTGTCTTGTATCCAGGTACTGCTATAATATCCTTCAGTCCATAAGGAATCCCATGGAGAGGTCCTGTCCAATGAAATAAGTATTTAACTCTGGCATCAAAGAAACAATTTCACAATAGTTACAAAGAAACAGGTTGAAAATACACAGCATGAACAGATACAAATTAACTAGACAAGCTCATATTTCCTACATGACTACCCTCAAAGCCACTTAATTTTACGATTCACCAACAAGGCAAAAATGGTCCATTCACGTTGGTGGAGTAAATGATACTAGATCCTAGATTGTAATAAAAGTGAACAGGTAAGATACCCAAATAGACTCCTTTGGCAATCAATTCGTCAGCTTCCTTTGCTTGCTTATATGCTACTTCATCAGTAAACGTTATCACAGCTTCAAGAACAGGATTGTACCTGATGTTGCTCAAGCAAATGCATCATTATCATTAACAAAGTTGGAAATCAGAATGGATAAAACACCAGTATATTTCTCCTTTGCATACCTTTTTAATCTCTGCAGAAAAATTTGCACGAGCTCATGAGATGTAATTTGGTTTGTCCTAATGAGTTCTCCTAATTCAAGTATCTGCCAGAGACCAATCAAATTGACAATGGGCTAAAAAAAAAGGACAATTGATAACCAAAAAGTGAGTAGCAACTGGCGCACACTCATGAAGGCAATATCTTCTTGACTTTTTGGCCTCCGGATGCCAGGGAAAGCAGGATACTGAAATCCTTTGCTTGTATTGTCCACATGCTTATGAGTCCACTCCGGATTAAAAACTAAACAAGATGGGTTATGCAGTCCCCCATTCTCAGATGCAACTAATCTTCTGTTTGATCTGATGATAGGCAAATTAAACTCTACCGCATCCTTTGCAACCTCCACCACCTAAACAGGAAGTGTTGCAATAAACAGCCATAATCTACATTAAAAGAAAAATTGAGAAGTCATGCTCAATTCACCTTTGTACCATTGAAGAAGTGGGCATCTACCATCTTAAATGTGCATCTAAGTTGCGTAGCTTCCTCTAAACATTTGCCATAGCTCTTGCTGTCCTGCTCATAAAAACAAAAGTAAAATCCTCAAAACATATATATCGCGTGCAAAATAAGATGGTATTGTCCATTCCCTGCTCATGTTTGATGGGTGTAAGGATTACCTTACCTCAACAAAAAGTTTACAGGATTGAAACACAATTCTCTCTCGGAAACTTTCCCATAGTTTTTTAAAAGGTCTCATCTGTTTTTTGTGATTGTCAGTGTACACTCTACAAAATTTTCAATGTACTAAACAACCATGATCATAGAAAAAAATTTCCAATTCACTCATATATATAAATGCTATATTTAGATATGTACATGATGAAGATGAAGAGAAAACCAGAGAGGTACCATGGTTATGTTTCTAGGCTCCGATGGCCTTGAAATGGGCGAATCAAAGATGTCTTGCTGGGAGTGGAAACGGAGAGCGGAGCCCGCCATATAAAGTGAAGAGAGGGAAACAAAAAAGATACGGAGCGAGAAACGTGTCAATCCAACAGCAGAAGGGGGACAGAAGTCGACCGCCATGGCTGCCACGTTCCTGTCCTCTATGTGTGGTTTCTGTGGCTTCTGCGTTTATTCAGACAGAATGAAGAAGATGATAGAATACAGGGAGGAAGAGGGTGGTGAGGTTTATTTGTGAGGATGAGGATAATTTAAATATAAAAAAAATATATTCTCAATATTTTATTTGAAAATTAATGATAAAAAGAATAAAAATATAGTAAAATTTATATGTTAATATTAAATTTTGTACTTACTGAATATATAAATGAACTTGTATACCTGCTTGCAGGTAAAATTTTCCAATATAAGAAATTGTTTCGAATAGCGCTGTGACTGCGTTGACTTTCAAAATAACATATCTGTTTCCGTGCACTTGCATGTACCTGATTATTTACTATTTAACTAGAATATCGATTCCGAGATCCATCCAATTAATTTACGTGCGCTTTCACCATATTTCACTGGATGATCATCGATCGAATCCTGAAGCCTGTACAAGGGATTCTCGGATAAGCTGGAAGGTAATTAATAATTTGTTTAATTTGAGGTGCCATCTTACTCAGCATTGCAATGAGTAGAGAAAACAGAATGGTTTTAGGTTTTTTGGGGGATTCTGTTTTGAAGTCACATTGTAGCTACCGGTTGTATTTGATTTTGGTATGAGTTTGTTAGGAGCTGTAGTTATCACTTAATATACTTTTAATCAATGGGCATCGGATTTCTTTGCCTGAGCGACACAGTAATATACGGAAACGCAAGCGATCACGCAATTCGTTTGTGGAGGGGAAGGTAAAATATTGAGCTTGATTGGAAGTTCTAAGCTGGTTTAAGGCGGAGTTTATCTACTGTGCTATTTTTTTGTGGAGTCTATTTCTTCGGCACTGATTTGACAACGATAGAGAGAGAGAAAGTTTTATGGAAAACGAAAAAAAAAAAAGGAAAAAATAAAACTAAAAAAAACTGATTTTTTATATTATGTGCTTTTGTGCTAAACTTTTAAACTAAAATAATTAACTAACTAAATATCTATTTTTATACTGTTAATTGGTTCCGTATGAGCATGCAAATAATGGCTCAGTTATGCCGTAAAGACATTTAAAGAAGGAAAATGGAACTATATCAGTTTGCTTCTTCCTCAAATCCAATGCTTCATTTGTCTAAACTGGGTTGCAACTTATCTTCATATTGCCTCAGGAAGTTTTTGAGCAAAGTTTAGATGAAGTCTGATTGTTAGACATATATGCAAACACATTGTACTGTATTTTTTTTTATTTTCCCATTTTACAGGTTGGTTTTTCACATTTGATACTTTTATGTTAGTTGAGAATCAAAACTAGGAACAGTGTCTTTCATAATGAGTGGAACTAGCCACTAGGAGTCTAGGAAGGAATTTACTTGGGCTTTTTGAAGATTAACGTCAGAACTTCCCTGAATTCCTGCAAATATTGATTTGGTTTATTTGAATTAGTAACCACACAAATAGGTTGAGGGTTTGACTCCAGTATAAGGAGCTTAACTCATTTGTGGAAAGTGTAGTAGCTTGCTGCATGGTGATCATTGCTGTTTCCTTTTTTACCCGTATGTAGTCTGCTGTTTTACATTTAGTAATTGGTGGCTTTTTTTCTTTCCTTATTACTGGTAGGACCTTATAAAAAATTCGTGGTCTGTGGATTGTCTAATAGGATAAGCATTAAACACTGCAACTCTAGTGTTTTGGCTAATTTTTACAGATTGAAAATCCATTCTAGACATATAAAGATCAAAGTCAGTAAGTATTCTTTGCTGTGCCATTGTTCTCTGCTTCTGCACACAACAGACATGCAGATTCTAAAACTGGAAGTTGAAATTGGAGTGAGTTTTTGAAATGCCAGAGGATTTAAAACGAGAAGATTGGAATTCAAAACGTCTCCGTTTATCAGGTCTACATGGAACTTGAGAGAGGTTTCTAAAATGCGTCTCGCATATGTCCATTTTGGCTAACATAAAATAAAAACGGATCTATTCAATTCCATTATTTTTAAATTAAATATTTATATGTTAAATGATTTATTCAATAATTTTAATTCATAACAGAATGTAGTCGCACTCGAATATTACTAAACATACAAAACAAAAACTAAGCAATATCCACGATAAGACTATATCAACCCTAATAAAATACTCAATTTAACTACCTTCCACAACATGATAACTTTAAATTCTAATAAAATCGAAATTTTAGAATTTAACGCTCAATGCCAGAAGAATGTTGCCATTGAATTGTCCAGAAATAGGAGACTTGAAGCATGCGTTTCTTTGATGTGGTCAGCTCAAGAGATAACTTAGCACCCTTCTATCATCATAGCAGATCAGGAAACCAAGCTTTCATAATCTACAGATAACATTCATGATACATACCAAATTTGCTATTAGGGTAGGAAGTCCCAATTGAATCTGTTAACAGAAATTCAAAATCTAGATCCAAACCTCCACTTCAATCAAACAACATAACTCTCAAATCCGATCTGGACCAAACCCTAAACCTAGGGTCTGGTCGGACCTCTAACCTAGATCTGGTAGGACAGCATCAAGTCATAACAAGAAATCAAGTACCCTTTACTGATAATTTTGGTATGCCAAGTTTAAGTGTGCTCACATCACATTCTATAGGAATTCTTTATTTCACGTGAACTTCACAATACAAAAGTTGGGATTTGATAACTTCATGGATGCAACCTTCTGGGAGGGATAACCACTGTAGGCGGATCAGGTATCTTGTCATTTGGCCCAAGATCGTCAATTGGTGGCCGCTGCTTATGGTGATCAGTGACCGACTGGTAAGCTATTGCTAACGCCAGAGCCTGCACACGAGAGAAACAAGGAATAATCAGTTCGGTAGCAAGAGTCCTATATCCACAAATACACCTTATGGTAGCTTTTCATACAAGTTTTCACAGTGAGACTGGAAAATACAACATAATTAAGGAGCTTCTTACAATGTGATCATGGTCAGGACGAGCGTAAATTCCAGTGTTTATAGTGGTTCTCCTCCGAGTTCCCTTTGAAGGTGGATTCGAGATATTTTTAAGTCCAGTTGGAATAACAATTACAGGCAGCCCGACAAGATTCCCCAAGCAAACTTTTTCCCAGTCAGTTGCATTGCCAATGAATGCGTCGACTGTGAAACTCTTTTTTACTTCCTCAATTAATTTTCTCCGTGCCCTTTGTGCCTGTGAAAAAGATAACCTCAACAAGAATCCAATGACTTGGTATGAATTCTCCCACGCTTACGATTATATACTCCACATTGTCTATTGTTCTCTTTACAAATGAATCATAATGTATAATTTTCTCATGAAAATGATGAAGGCTTTAAAGGATGTCTTAGAAAGGAGGGACTACATAAAAACAGCTACCCTTTTATCCAAAACATAGTAAAGAGTATTGCAGGTTACCTTGTAGATTTTCACTTTATTGAAGAAATTATCAAAAATTTCACATTTAACAGCAAAATAAGAAATAGTAATAATAAAATAATAATAATAGAGATCAAAGGCATAATGCTGTTGGAAACCATACCAATATTGAGGCTCCCAATTCATAATTAATCAATTAGTATAGAGAACACACCTGCACATAATCAACTGCTGAAATTACACGTGAACGACGCAACTCGGTGGGCCATTGATCTTGAGCTTCATAAATATCATCCTGGCCAGTGCGTTGCCATTCATCAAAGTGAGCCAACATTTCAACATCCATGGTGAAATTTAATATGCCTTGGACAGAGTCAACAGTGTAATTCAGTTTGAAAGGAACCATATTAACACCTTTTGCCTTGAGCACATGAACAACCTGGCATTGCCATCCAAAGGAATTTCAGTCAAGTTTACCATTGCCCAACAAAAAATTCGATAGAAGGCAGCCATGTCACAAAGCGAATAAGTCGACAAAGGCAGGTATTGTTTGTAACTTTTTGGTAATAATCCCTGTATATGGTAAATGAATAGCCTACTAACCTCCATTTCAGCATCATCCATGTATCCAACTGTAAGCTTTCTAATGTCAATGGAAAATGGATCGCGAAAAGGAATATCTCTTGACGAGAGATCATCAGGATCCTTCCCCCGAATAGCATCAAGAACAACCGAACAATCGGCAGCACTTCTGCAGAAAGGACCAAGCTTATCCTGTTAAACAAATGCAATTGAGATTCTACAATCAGTGCACTGGCCATGAAAAGGGAAGTACTATGGAAAGAATCATTAGGATATCACCAAGCTTTCTGATATGCTCATTACACCAGTTCGACCAACAGTACCAAAAGTTGGACGCAGAGCTGTTACACCACAACGAGATGCAGGGAATGTGATTGAGCCAGCTGTTTCTGAACCAATTGCAAATGGAACCAAACCTGTTTGCGAATGACCTAGTCTTAGTTGCCAAAGAACTTCATGAAAAAAAAAAATATCTTGCTATTCTTATGAAATGAGTCTTAGTTGCCAAAGAACTTCATGAAAAAAAAATATCTTGCTATTCTTATGTAATGATATCATTTCAACAGGTTATTTGTTCAAGATATCAATGCAAACGTGAATCAGTCATGGGAAGATTGAACAAGCATTCAATATCTTTACAAAACTTTTTCTGCATAACAAGGTAAAGGGAATGTAATATTGAACATCATAACTTATAAGACCATAAGAATACCAGCTGAAGTGCTGGCAGCTGGTCCTGCTGATGAACCAGTTGAAAATTCCTCAATGTTCCAGGGATTTCTTGTTCTACCCCCAAACCAAATGTCATCATAAGCTAGTGACCCAGAAACAAGCTTTGCTACAAGAACTGCTCCAGCAGACCTCAACCTGTACTTGAGGTAGCATTTTGTTTTCAACTAAAAAAAATAGTTAACCTAATCTAAATTCTGATTGCAATAAAAAAATATTTTGACATGTCTTTAAAACCTCTTATACACCCAAGCTTCAATGTCAAGAACTTGATCTTTGAAACTTCTTGAACCCCATGTTGTCTTGTATCCAGGTACTGCTATAATATCCTTCAGTCCATAAGGAATCCCATGGAGAGGTCCTGTCCAATGAAATAAGTATTTAACTCTGGCATCAAAGAAACAATTTCACAATAGTTACAAAGAAACAGGTTCAAAATACACAGCATGAACAGATAAAAATTAACTAGACAAGCTCATATTTCCTACATGACTACCCTCAAAGCCACTTAATTTTATGATTCACCAACAAGGCAAAAATGGTACATTCACGCTGGTGGAGAAAATGATACTAGATCCTAGATTGTAATAAAAGTGAACAGGTAAAATACCCAAATAGACTCCTTTGGCAATCAATTCGTCAGCTTCCTTTGCTTGCTTATATGCTAATTCATCAGTAGACGTTATAACAGCTTCAAGAACAGGATTGTACCTGATGTTGCTCAAGCAAATGCATCATTATCATTAACAAAGTTGGAAATCAGAATGGATAAAAAACCAGTATATTTCTCCTTTGCATACCTTTTTAATCTCTGCAGAAAAATTTGCACGAGCTCATGAGATGTAATTTGGTTTGTCCTAATGAGTTCTCCTAATTCAAGTATCTGCCAGAGACCAATCAAATTGACAATGGGCTAAAAAAAAAAGGACAATTGATAACCAAAAAGTGAGTAGCAACTGGCGCACACTCATGAAGGCAATATCTTCTTCACTTTTTGGCCTCCGGATGCCAGGGAGAGCAGGATACTGAAATCTTTTGCTTGTATTGTCCACATGCTTATGAGTCCACTCCGGATTAAAAACTAAACAAGATGGGTTATGCAGTCCCCCATTCTCAGATGCAACTAATCTTCTGTTGGATCTGATGATAGGCAAATTAAACTCTACCGCATCCTTTGCAACCTCCACCACCTAAACAGGAAGTGTTGCAATAAACAACCATAATCTACATTAAAAGAAAAATTGAGAAGTTATGCTCAATTCACCTTTGTACCATTGAAGAAGTGGGCATCTACCATCTTAAATGTGCATCTAAGTTGCGTAGCTTCCTCTAAACATTTGCCATAGCTCTTGCTGTCCTGCTCATAAAAACAAAAGAAAAATCCTCAAAACATATATATCGTGTGCAAAATAAGATGGTATTGTCCATTCCCTGCTCATGTTTGATGGGTGTTAGGGTTACCTTACCTCAACAAAAAGTTTACAGGATTGAACCACAATTCTCTCTTGAAATCTTTCCCATAGTTTTTTAAAAGGTCTCATCTGTTTTTTGTGATTGTCAGTGTACACTCTACAAAATTTTCAGTGTACTAAACAACCATGATCATAGAAAAAAAATTTCCAATTCACTCATATAGATAAATGCTATGTTTAGATATGTACATGATGAAGATGGAGAGAAAACCAGAGAGGTACCATGGTTATGTTACTAGGCTCCGATGGCGTTGAAATGGGCGAATCAAAGATGAGGTCTTGCTGGGAGTGGAAACGGAGAGCGAAGCCCGCCATATACAGTGAAGAGAGGGATACAAAAAAGATCCGGAGCGAGAAACGTGTCAATCCAACAGCAGAAGGGGGACAGAAGTCAACCGCCATGGCTGCCACGTTCCTGTCCTCTATCTGCGTTTATTCAAGCTAATTACCTATAGATATCAAAACTATCTAGCGGAGTAGCAGATGCACTTGTGACTTGCCCCTATCCATTTTCCTATTTTATTTGTTGATGATTGCTGAACAGCACCGCCATGTCCACCACCTCACGAGGGCGAAGGTCGATCTTTTCTCCACCCTTGACTTTGTCACGCCAATGCTACAGTGAAAGTCAAAGTTTTAAACTAAAAAAGTAGGAAACAAAAAAACACTTTGCAACATTTCAATAGGATTTGGGAAGTAGGTCTCTTCAAATGAGCTTCATATTTATTTAGCGAATCAAATCAGACGAATCATATAAATTTACTGTCTTGTTTCTATAATTTTTTTATTTATTCCAATTATTATATATGTTAAAAAAATATAATTTTTAATTAATTTGTTAATTATATGTTTATTAAATATATTAAATTTTATTAAATGTTAAAAAATATTTATAAATTTTTTTAAAAATAAAATAAAATTAAATAGAATTATAATAATTAAAATTATATATCTTTGAATTTAAAGAATAAATAATAATTTTAAAATAATTAAAAATTATAAAAATTATAGAAGAAAATGAGTATTTAACATCACAATGTATTTATTGTTATTAATTATGCGAATATAAAATCAAACAGGCGCAAGAATTTTCCAATTCTAGTGATGGTCGTTGCTTTGATGACTCGATGCCGGCGAGAAATCAGTTGACTTTGTGGAATACCGTATAGGACCCGGTGAAGCAGACGAACCCGTTTAATCATAATACCGCATTTTATGAAAAATTCTTTTTAGTAATTTTCTAAATTAACATATTTCTTTCTTAATTTTAAAAATTTAATGGTTTAATTTTTATACTTTGAATTTAATATATCATCCTTTCCTGTCTGTTTTATGATTGATAAAAATTAATCCTTTCGAATTTTATAGTTAACCCCTTAATAATATTTCAATTATCAAACATTAGTTTTTTTTTTTTCTTTATTGTACTAAAAGAAAAACATTAGTTTTTAAAAGAAAAATATTTGATTATAAAAACAGATATTTTCTAGTAAACGGTAAGATGTATTCAAATTTTATTTATAAAACGAAAATTAAAATTTTTAAAGTATATATAATGATATTTTAATATGATTTTAATAATATAAAAATATTTTAATTAGTTAAATCAAAATACCGAATACAATAATAATTATTTTTAAATTATTTTAAATTATTTTTTATATAAATTAAAAAATTTATAATTTAATTTTTATATTTAAAAAAACTTATGAATTAATTTATTAATTTTTTTAAAATAAAACTACTCGTTATATTAATAAAATTAGGAATGTATCTCATAACATATAATTTAAAATTATAATAAAAATTATTTAAAATATAGTAAAATTTATATGTTAATATTAAATTTTGTACTTACTGAATATATAAATGAACTTGTATACCTGCTTGCAGGTAAAATTTTCCAATATAAGAAATTGTTTCCTAAAAAGAATAGCGCTTTGACTGCGTTGACTTTCACGATAGCATATCTGATTTCGTGCACTTGCATCTACCTGATTATTTACTATTTAACTAGAATATCGATCCCGAGATCCATCCAACTAATTGACGTGCGCTTTCACCGTATTTCACTGGATGATCATCGATCGAATCCTGAAGCCTGTACAAGAGATTCTCCGATAAGCGGGAAGGTAATTAATAATTTGTTTAATTTGAGGTGCCATCTTACTCAGCATTGCAATGAGTAGAGAAAACAGAATGGTTTTAGGTTTTTTGGGGGATTCTGTTTTGAAGTCACATTGTAGCTACCGGTTGTATTTGATTTTGGTATGAGTTTGTTAGGAGCTGTAGTTATCACTTAATATACTTTTAATCAATGGGCATCGGATTTCTTTGCCTGAGCGACACAGTAGTATATGGAAACGCAAGCGATCACGCAATTCGTTTGTGGAGGGGAAGGTAAAATATTGAGCTTGATTGGAAGTTCTAAGCTGGTTTAAGGTGGAGTTTATCTACTGTGCTATTTTTTTGTGGAGTCTATTTCTTCGGCACTGATTTGATAAAGATAGAGAGAGAGAAAGTTTTATGGAAAAAAGAAAAAAAAAAAGAGGAAAAAAGAAAACTAAAAAAAAAAAACTGATTTTTTATATTATGTGCTTTTGTGCTTAACTTTTAAACTAAAATAATTAACTAACTAAATATCTATTTTTATACTGTTAATTAGTTCCGTATGAGCCTGCAAATAATGGCTCAGTTATGCCGTAAAGACATTTAAACTAGGAAAATGGAACTTATTTATCAGTTTGCTTCTTCCTCAACTCCAATGCTTCATTTGTCTAAACTGGGTTGCAACTTATCTTCATATTGCCTCAGGAAGTTTTTGAGCAAAGTTTAGATGAAGTCTGATTGTTAGACATATATGCAAACACATTGTACTGTATTTTTTTTATTTTCCCATTTTACAGGTTGGTTTTTCACATTTTATACTTTTATGTTAGTTGAGAATCAAAACTAGGAACAGTGTCTTTCATAATGAGTGGAACTAGCCACTAGGAGTCTAGGAAGGAATTTACTTGGGCTTTTTGAAGATTAACGTCAGAACTTCCCTGAATTCCTGCAAATATTGATTTGGTTTATTTGAATTAGTAACCACACAAATAGGTTGAGGGTTTGACTCCAGTATAAGGAGCTTAACTCATTTGTGGAAAGTGTAGTAGCTTGCTGCATGGTGATCATTGCTGTTTCTTTTTTTACCTGTATTTAGTCTGCTGTTTTACATTTAGTAATTGGTGGCTTTTTTTCTTTCCTTATTACTGGTAGGACCTTATAAAAAATTCGTGGTCTGTGGATTGTCTAATAGGATAAGCATTAAACACTGCAACTCTAGTGTTCTGGCTAATTTTTACAGATTGAAAATCCATTCCAGACATATAAAGATCAAAGTCAGTAAGTATTCTTTGCTGTGCCATTGTTCTCTGCTTCTGCACACAATGCTCAAGATCCCAGAACATCAGGTTGCAGGTCACAAAGCCAGTGATGGACTGCTTGGCCCTCTTGTAGATGATTCTGGGCGCTTTTACAAACCTCTTCAAGATGATGAGCGTGGCTCTAGAGAAGTGACCTTTTACACATCCTTCTCTTCCAATACAAGGGTTCCAGATCACATCCGCAGATTCTTTCCCAACTTCTATGGAACTCAACTTTTAGAGGCATCTGATGGATCTGGGTTGCGACCCCACCTTGTATTGCAGGATGTTGTCTCCAGTCACTTGCATCCATCCATCATGGACATTAAGATTGGTTCCAGAACATGGTACCCACAAGCACCTGAGGACTATATCCAGCGTTGCCTTAAGAAAGACAGAGAAACCAGCAGCTTGTCATTGGGTTTTAGGATATCTGGCTTGCAGGTGCATGGTAACAAGGAATTGGGACACTGGAAACCAGAGAGGAAGGTTGTCCAGAAGCTTACTGCAGATGAGGTTCGACTGGCTCTGAGAAAGTTTGTTTCTTCTAACTCTTCTGCTGATCCATATGTGGTACCAGATAGTCTTTTTGCATCTAGTGTTTATGGTGGTTCTAGTGGGATTTTGGCCCAGCTATTGGAGCTGAAGGCATGGTTTGAGGATCAAAGCATCTATCACTTCAATTCTTGCTCAGTTCTCATTGTGTATGAAAAGGAGTCGGTTCTGAAAGGAGGACCTTCAGGTGCTCAAGTTAAACTTATTGACTTTGCTCATGTTGTGGAAGGCAATGGTGTTATAGATCACAACTTCTTGGGCGGGGTTTGCTCTTTGATAAAGTTTATCTCTGAGATTCTTACCACTCCAGATGAATGCTTAACCACAAATTGTTTGCAGGACTCTGAAAGAGCCGTGCTTACAATGGGGACAGCAACGGGGAGTGAACAGAGCATTTATAATGCCTAAGGATTTAGGCTCAAATTCCTTTTACACCTAATTTTTGCGTTGAGGTTGACAAGACTGTCTCAGGGAATTTGCATAACTGTCTCAGGGAATTTCCATAGACTTATTGAAGAAATTTCTCCTTGGAATTCTATATTGCTATCGTTGTAGTTCTGGCTTAAAAAAGGAAATAATCCATGGATGTAAAACCCGTATGGAGTTCATTGTTCGGAGTCTCCAGATTTCCTGTCATTGGGTGGAAAGAAGAAAGCCTATGCAATATGTTGTTAATTTGTTATTCATGTGTTAAGCGATTTTGAGCTGAAACTGTCCGCTTACTTTTATTTCAATTAGTTCCGACTTCCGAGTCCGACATGTTGATTGCTTCTTTTAAGTTACTTTAAAAATCCTAAGGTCAAGGGTTGCATTCAGTGGAGCCACTTGCTTTCCCGTTCGGCCTAAAGCAAGGAAGCTTGCAAATTCAGGAAATCTGAAAGAAGTCGAGTGTTTTTGTCCGTGATTGAAGATTAAAGAGCAATATCAGGTGGATTGATACTGATTTTTGAAAAAGAAAAGCTTTCAAATGCTAAAGAAACATTAATAATTAAAGTTGAAAGATGAAATAACTATTTTTAGACAATATTTTTTTAATATTTTTAAAAGAATTATGGGGATGTAGTACGGTCGACTTTCGTTAATCTTTCTTATAAGCAATGCTCTTAAAATCTGCTTCCAAGATAATCTATTTCAAATCAAGCAGTGAACCCCAAGCTTCAAAAAATGACCTTTATTTTATGCAACTTCTAAACATATATTTTCATATATAAACAATAAACCAAAACACATTATTACATACATATACCAAACAACAACACTCAATTACTTCACATAAAGAAAATCCAAGATGATTTTCTCCCTTCTCGTTTGCATGATCGTGTGTGCTTGCTTCCAAATCTGCTTGACAGACTACGATAATCTCCAGGATACTTGTCCAGCAGCTCCCACAAGCAAGCAGCCTATCTTCATCAATGGTTTGCCTTGCAAGAACCCAGCCACCATCACTCCTTCAGATTTCAAGTCATCAAAACTGAGTCTCCCTGGTGACACAGACAACTTTTTTCGTTCCTCAACAACCATTGTCACTGCTGCAGAGTTCCCTGGACTCAACACGCTGGGCCTCTCAATTGCCAGGACAGACCTTGATGTGGATGGGGTGGTATTGCCGCAATCCCACCCAAGAGCCTCTGAGCTGTTCTTTGTCAGTGCAGGTGTAGTGATTGCTGGATTTGTCGACACCAACAACCAACTCTTCCAGAAGATTCTCAAGGAAGGAGAAGTGTTTGTGCTTCCTCGGGGGCTGCTTCACTTCTACTTGAATGCTGGCAATGAGGCTGCCACCATTTTCTCAGTACTCAGTAGCCAGAATCCAGGGGTGGTGAGTGTTGCTGGTGCCATGTTCGAGTCTGATCCAGATGTGTTAAACAAGCTTGTGACCAAAATAAGATCTCTTTCTTCATCACACAATAATGGCTCGGAAAATGCCACTCTATTCGGATTTTATTAGAATTTTAAGTTGATACAATGATAAAATAATAATATTTCTCTATTAAAAAAGAACATGATGTATCTAATTTTGTTTAAAGTTACTTATACGAGAACTCGAATGGAGTGCTCAGGAAAATAAAATAAATAGATAAATAAAGTTTTCATCTCCTAATTAGTATCAAATATTAAAAAAGATGCACTGTTGGAATTTCACACTCCTATAATTATGTCGGCTTATAAATTTAAAATGAAGAAAGGGTATATTATTGTTTTTTAAAAGATGCATGGGGAAATTTCATAATTCTAAAAAAGTGGGGGTCAAACTGAACTTCTCTCGCTAAGTTGTGAAGACAAACAACTCCCCTGGCATTTGAACAGACCTTTTATCGCTCATTCCGCGCCAAACAGCAGGCCAAAGTAGAAGGAGAGATGGTAGTAGCATGCTTCCTGTTCGATCTATGCAGCATATCGCCTCCATTGCTTAAAGACCTAAAGCAGATACAACAGAAGCTTCTCTCACTCCCCCTGGCCCCTCTCATCGAACATATCCCTTCTATGGAAGTTCTAGCGATAGTTTCCGTGATTGATTGATTAATTGATTGACGGAGTTGTGGATTTTGGCAGTGCTTGTTGCAACTCGCCAATTTGTATGCGATTTCATCCCCTTCGTCGTCGCGTCATCGGTCCGAGTGTCTCAGAGACAGGATCGGTTTGTGCTATGTCTTCAAAAATCGCATTTCCTCATCTTATGAGGTAATTGCCTTTTTGTATTCTTCGTATTATATTCATTTTCTCTTTTTAGTGAGAAATGGTCCACAACTAACGTAACATATTCGGTTTTTTGATGTTTAAACAGTTAAAAATCGCATATAGCCCTGGAGAAAATTTCGGTCTCCGTGATTTCATCACGCTGTTAACAACTTGCCTGGAGATGCCTTTTTGCCTGAAATCGACGATTCCCGCGCTCTCCGGTCAGGCGGTATATCTCTTTCTTTCTCTGATGAGCTTTTGGAGCTTTTGTTTATTGTCATGTTGATTTATTTTGTAGATTTCTAGTAGATGTAAAATTACCAACCGTTTTGAGTGATGTTCTTTACTCCTGGGAAGATAAGGATTTTATGAGAAAAGTGATTGTTTTGACCTCCTGCTTACCTGAGAAAATAGACACAGCCATGAAAAATACTCTTACGGTGAGTCAAATATATGAATATTGTTACTCTGCCTCTTCTATCTCTGTCTTTTTGGCGGCGGCGGAAGGGGCTACGTGCCCATGCTTCTTGATATCAAAAGCTTCTTTTTATTTTCTGAACAGGATGCTGCAGATAAGTGTGTTTCAGTGGAGTTTGTGTTGTTTGATCAAAGCGCAAGTCATCTCAGCAACGTACAGGAGAATATCAATTGCTTCGCAAGAAGTTTAGCTGATCTTGATAATTGCTCATTTCAGACTTTTCTCCCAGGTTAAATACTCCCATGCTTTCTAGGTTTGTGTTGCATCCAAACGAGTTTCTTTATGCTTCATCGGAGAGTACCAACACAATTGCGTCCTGGGCTAAAATTTTTGTTTGTCGCAATTAAGCTCAGTATTCCTTGGATGTAAACGGCTTTAATTGCATATGCCAAAAAGATACTAACAAGTCAACGTATGAGATTTCTTGCGTAATTTGTATTTTGCATTAAATTAAACAACTTTGCAGATAGCAGACTATTTCATAGTCTGGTGAAACAATGGCTACTGGATTTGAGGGATGACGTGGAGGAACCATTGCAAGCTCGATTTATCTTTAAAAGCAACCTTGTAGGCTCTTTGAATCAGATAAACTGCAGCTTGTCAATATCTGTCGGTCATAAAATTGACGGTTTCGATGCTTGTAAGGTACTAATTACAAATATTGCTTCGTGCTTTATTGTATGATAACATGGTCTCTTTCTTCCCTTTTCCTTTCATCCCATTTCCTTCCTTGAGTCAAAACATCAAAATTTATGAATCAATAATACTCTTTCTATAGACATGCAGGTGTCATGGCATTGTGTTAGATAATGAAGCAAAAAATAAAGTTGAGGGTCCTTCTTGTCCAGTTACTGGCCGTGATCTGGGAAGAGCTGATGTGATTGAAAATTCTGTGAGAGTTGGAGACAAAACGATCTTGTTTATGCCTTCTTTTCATAGCACAATAAAGCTCCATCGAGTTTCTTCACCCATTGAATTCAGGATTATTGAAACAACTAATTTGATGTCTTTAAGTGAAGGTTATATCTCGTGTCTCATTTGGTCTCTTACACTCTGTTGCTCGCATGGACAAATCAGCTTAGAGTATAATACAGATTCCAATTCGCATGCGTTACTACTAACCTCCCCTTCTTGGTATTTTAACACAGGTGTTATATTTGGAACCTCATATTTTGTAGCTCCATCAGCTTGCAATGAGATAGAAACCTCTTCAGAGGAAATGAATCAATCTGAATTGAATAATCAATGTGTGCGAATGATCTCTTTCATTTTTGTTATTTTTTGGTTTAATTGTGTGTACGTAAAGAATTTCGTTAATTATCCCAATTCCTATGGTTTCTGATATTTCCGTTTTTTAAGCCTTAAAGTGTTTTGATTTCCTGGGAATATTTTCGTGCAATTATTTGCAAATATATGTTGCTTTCATCTTTCTAAATCAGGATATAGTTTGGCAGTATTTCAAGGGGTGTGCGGTGCTTTACATACAATGGACCGGGGATTGGTATGTTCATCATATTATAATGTAGATACCATGAGGGAGACAGCATTCCACTGTTATTATATTCTTCAGCCCTCAGACAAGGGACCAATGCTTCTCAGGGTGAGTGCGACCCCCTTTTATTGACTAATTATCCTCAAGTAAATGTCACTCTTTACAGTCTTGTTATTCTCACACGATATCTTCCTCTTAGTTCAGTTCCTTTGCTTGTTTGCAGATGCATGACAGTTTTTGGTTCAACTTTTCTTCCCATGAATTTCTCTCCTCTCTGTTTATTTTTAACAAATTACTCTACAACTATGCAGCGTCTTGCAGGACTAGAGGAAGTCATGCCCATACCTGACATCAATCAATTCGTTGATTCTTCTGTGTCTAAGGATACTTAAAATTTCATCCAAGCCTCTTTATTAAAGGTTGGATTTTGTCTATGTCACCTGCTACAGTTGCCTTCTGTTGTGGAAGTCTTTTCTTCATTTTGGTTGCTCTAAAAGATGAATACAATTGAATATGAGTTTGCATAAGCATAATGTTAAGTTTTACAATGCTATGCATTAATGTAGAAGATCAAGAATTTGCTACTAACTGCTAGAGAAGTTTGTCAAAATTCTCAGTTAGATAGTAATCATATGGCATCTGAGAGCTGCCTACAATACAAGCTACAGGTAAATTGAAATATAAGTTATTTGCGAAAAGTTCTGAATTTGTTAATAAGAAGAGATAATAAGGAATTCTTTTTTTTGAACGTTTTTTCAGGAATTACATCTAGAACATTTGAGAATCTGAGATCATCTAGATAATTTTTCTGCCAGTGAATCAACTTAGGAGTCGTAAGGCTTGCTTTGATAGGCATGGCATAACTGCATCTTATTTAGTCAGATGACCTGATGGAAATTATCAATTTGATCGGACAAATATTTCCATCATATGAATGGTATCCAAACTCCCTTTCTCCCTTTGCTTTTGTGTCCCCTGAATTCTTACAGATTAAATTGAGGGACTACAATCCAATCCAGCATGAGAGAGGCTTCCATCAAAAGCTGAACTCACTTGTAAAGGAGAGTTTACAATTTGCGTAATTATTTTATTTATCCATGCTGATTGCTGAGTCATGCTTGCTAGCCTTTAAAATGACGTGCACACATGTACGCTACTTGCCACTTTTTCAGTTTCCAAGTTAAGAATATTCTAATTGCTCTAAGCTCTTTGAAGTCAACTGTAGATTAAGTCTTTAAAGAGGTTATAAATGTAATTTCTGCAATTTGCCTGTAATAAAAAAGTATTTTCTATTGCAGCTGGTATTATCAAATTATTTTTGAATGGATTATACTGTTAGTATCTTTTCTTCCCAGAAGAAGACGGTCGATAAGAAATTTCTTGGAGATGATTTTGGTCCTTTAACCATATCATAAATTAAACAATAGAATAATAGAATAGACGTCGTAGTCGTCCTTATCAATAAATTCATCTCTCTAAAATTGGAAAGGGGTGCATTAGAGATTGTTGGAAATAAACCACGCGTTCTGCCCGTCACTTGTTTTGTCTCTACAACATCCAAATTGAGTTTATTTCATTGCTGGTTTAGTGGTTTTCTGCAATATTAATGTGTGGAAGACCTTATTTATAGGGTAATTCCTCTAATTTTTGTGAGTTTTGAGAGTGTAGCTTTGTTTGACATTTTTTTTCTCTTGTTTCCCCTACATGATTAGCATCATTGTTTGAAATGTGGTGGAAGTTTCCCTGATATTCTTAATGGTTGCGTGGACGATATTCCAGATCAGTTACACCAAAATGGAATGAAGCAACGTCTGAACTGCACTCAAACCAACAAGATTCTTCTGAAGTGACTGTACAACCAAATTGTGCAATAGATAATATAGTAATAGAAGATGAATCCCCACAGTTGAATCTTACAGTTAGAGAAGACAAAACCACGTCATCTATTGCAGAAGAATGGGAGCAGCTGGTCATCTGTGAAGTCCCCAAGATGCACTCTTCTCCTTATATTTCCAAAGCTAAGACAGTTACGTTAGTTTTGTCTTCAGCGGAAAGTAATAAGCAGCTGGATATAAATACTTCAAGGATATTAGAAAGACTGGAAGTGCCTAGAAAGCTGAAAACAAAGGTATCCTCTCCCGTCGTTAGAAGCAGCAGCCTCTCTGAGACATGTTTGCCAACAAAGAGGCCTCTGATCCCATTCCAGCAGCCCCTCCATGCAACAGATCGTGGTCTGAATTCAAGCCAGTTAATGAAATTCAATTTCCAGAGGCTAAGAAAGAAACTCAAATGAAACGAAGGCTAGTTTCCAGTGGAACAGGTAACATAAATGAGTTTGCATGTGCTTGACTTTTTACTGATGCATGATGAAAACATTTTGTTGCATGAACTATGCATGAGGTGGCATGCCTGTGAAAATTTGTTGTCATGAAGCTGAAACTGAGATCAGCTTACGCTCCTTCTATAATTCTATATCCTATCTGCATGTTTTTTGCCTACTTTCAATACATTTCATCGATCCCAGCTGATTATTGCGGCCAGATAACCACTACCAAGAAAGACTAAAAATGGGGAAAAAGGGCGTCAAATATAGGTTTTAAACGACGCAAATATATATTATTAGGTAGCTATAGCAGCATGTGTCGTGGAAAATTCAATAAAAGCACAGGTATAGATCCTTCTAAATTTTGGAAACGAGACCTTCCTCTTTCGTCACTATTGCTAGATGATTTTTGAATTATCCTCCGTCTCTTGCTGCATTGCATTGTTGCGTTTCCTGGAATATGAAATGAAGCGGCTGTAAATATCCCATTTTCCTTTTCAGCCCATCCACTTGCAAACTTTGTTACGCCCAACAAACCTCTCTCAAACTTCAAATGAGGCATCCTTTTTTCAGATTCTTTTGTATGTGTTAATTTCTCTTCGTAATTTTGATGTTAGATTGCAATTACTCACATTTGTTTTTTTTTAAATAAAGTAATCTTTTTTAAAAAATGAATAATGATTAATTAAAACTAACGACATTGGGAATTTGTTTGATATCAATTTGTTTAATTGCTATTGTAAAAATATTATTTTATATATGCCTAATTAGATACCATTTTTTTTTTTGAAAGGATGCTAATTAGATACCATTAAAAATTAATTTAACTTAATATATTTTAATAATAATAATAATAATAAGATTAAAATAATGAAATAGCTTTCCGAAATTGTTTTTTAATTTTTTTTTTTGGGAAAAATCACAATCTGAAAAAAGAAGCTGTTATTCCAATTGGATCAAAACTTTTCCCTACACAATGAATTTTAAATTTATAATCTCCATTGAAATCTCACCTTTTATTTATTTATTTTTATAACGACATCATGATGAGATATATGCGAGTAATGCATTACTTTATTTTTCAGGAAACGAAAGTTTTTATTTAATGCTCTTTGTACAGTAAGATTCATAGGGCTTATTACATAGGGGCTAAAAAAGAAGGTACAAACAAAATAACTAAATCAAAACATAAACATGACCCAATCAAATTGGCTAAAGTAAACAAGATGACAAATACCACCCCTTATCCATCATGACGTCGAACTTTGCGTCCGCTGAAATCAATATAAGGAAAATGAACAGGCAAAACAGAAAGACGACTGCAGGATAATTACCGATGACAATATTGAAACTCCTTTGGACACAGAGATCCGGCAAATTACATGTACAAATCAGCAGTATAGAGGCAAATCAAATGAACAGAAACAACATGCAATATAGAACAGTTAACAGTAAATTTATTTTGAATCGCTAACTAAGTCACAAAATTATGCCTTGGTACTACATGCTTACCCCACAATAACTTCCACCAGCTAACCCTCCTGCCACTTCTCCTGAGATTTTGCCGAGCACTGGCTATGGTACATTTCTATGAGCTAGTCCACTTCCATACAATCCTATTCTCTTGCCCTTCAATAACTGTATACCATATGACCTCATTCCAAGCTGCTTCAGTCACATTATCCAAACATGACTATATATAGGCTATATATATTTAAACTATAAATATTAAATTGTTAGAATATGTAAAATTTTAGGGACTATAATTGTAAATAAAATAAAGAGTCCAGACATGGCTACGATTAATTTATTAATTTTTTTAAAATTATATTGATCAAATGGATGGTTTTAAAAAATATAGAAACTAAAGTGCAGATTTTACTAAACTATAAGAATTAAAATGTAGTTTACCTAAAATAAAGGGGTAAAAAAGAAGATACTATTCCCTATACTACTACTATCATTTTGCAATAGAACTATTAATACTTCCACATGAAAGAGGAAAATACTTTACATTGGTCCTTTCTAAAGATAGAGATTTCACATAGGCGAGAAGTGAGCACGATATTAGTGATGCTCACATACTTGCAATCCTTTAAGGTGGGGTCTGTGCAGCCCCCCTACAATCAACCACCACTCTATCTTGTAGGCTGCACCATTTTATCAGTTTTTTCCATAGAATTCTGAAGAAAACTTGATACATGACACATTATTGACAGACTTAAAGCTAAAGGTCAACAAAGGAGGCCAAAATCTTTGCAACGTGGTATAAAGTGAAATCTTGATGGACTGAAGAGGAGTTTTGGCCAGTGAGCTCTCTCTCTCTTCTCTTTCTCTTTTTATCCCTTGAAATTTAGAAATTTTCTTTGTGAAAATCAAACTTGGTATTTGTCTTGTGTGAGAAATCAGAGGCTAGTTGGCGTAGCTCTTTTGTAAGTGCTGGTGCCCCACAGTAAAACACCCCTGCCATTGGAGAAAAACACAAGTTAGTATTGTTTTATCCACCTTTTATTTTCTAAACATATAAATAACGCATGAAAAATAAAAAGAGGAGATAATGATCTGATTATTTCTTATCATCAGAGACAGAATCAGTATGATACCATTTCTCTAATATCGTAAAAAGGTTCCTTTCTGGAGTAGATGTCTTTCATCTTTTTCCATTTGGACCCGGACATGGAAAAAAATCCACATAAAGAAAGAAAATGAAAGAAAGCCAGTCCCCACCATGAGCCAAAAGCTTTCATAAAAGAAAGTGGGGCAAGCAAGTCTTTTTCTAATTTATTAATATCTCCATATCACCAGAAGAAAAGCACTAGCACCCGCTACAGTTATATCTCTGCCCTTTCATCAGTTCATTGTTCATAGGAAATTTTTTACTTAGATAGATTTATTTATTTTACATGCATTATTCAATTACTAATTATAATGGACCGAGTCTAGAGAAAAAAAAATTAGCAAAATAAAAATAGCATAGAGAATGCAGGAAAAGCTCTTAAAGGGAGGACAAGGACTATCATTGGAATAATTTATGTGGTGAGTTAGGTGAAGAAACACAAGAAAAGGACTTACCAACTCGAGAATTGGGGTGGTTAAGGGCAATTCGCTTGTAGACAGTCCTCCAATTGGGCTTGGCAAAGTGGGACTTAACTCGAGTACCAGAGACAATATCAACACCATTCTTGGCATGGTGGAGAGATTGAAGCATGGCAATTAAGGCAGACCTTGCATCCCCCTCTTCATAAACACTAGTACAATAGTTATGGAGCTCTATGACATTGTTGTGGTCTAGCTCAGCCACCTCATTCATCACCCCTTTGAACCAGTCGAAGGACCCTTGTTCTCTTGTCACCCAATAAAAGTATGCCCTTGTTGTCTTGAAGTTTTCTTTTCTTTTTAGTGTATTAGGACTAGGTGTCCTTGGCACTGTACCATTTTCTAGTGAACTCTCCCCTTCTTCTTCCATGGCCCTGATGTTGCTCACTATATCCTTCACAATGCTTATCATTGGGGTTGCCCCAATTCCTAGACCCACAAGCAAAACCACATCATAATTATGGTAGTCTTGTGCTGGTGCTCCATATGGACCATCGATCAAAACTCTTGGAAAACTGTTCATCACCATCAGTAACATATAGTTGTTAGAGGAATAGTTCATTTTCATCACCACACAGAAGAAAAAGAAAATATCTTTTGCTTGTTATATCAATGTCAAAGATGTTAATCCTATTATTTTGTCTTCTGGTGTGGTAGTGGTGTTATAATTGGTAAAGAATTCAATCCTAATCCAAATAATTGACGATGGTGGCGTGTGACAAAGCAGACAAATGCATCAATTTCTTGCTGACCGAAACCAATTGCAAATATATATGGTGGGTCCTTAATATAGGTGGAGGGCCATTTTCTTGGTTTTTTTCTGTCTTGTTTCTGGTGTACTTAATTATTTATAAACAAATGATGCATTCTTTATCCTTACCCTTTCCCTTAAATATATACTGAAAGGATTAGACTCTTACGGCTAGGCTAGCTACCATACAAAATTCAAGAAAGATCGCTTGCTCTTCTAGGTTAGATCATCAGTAGTGAGATTTTTGAACCCAACCACCCAAGATTCATCTCTACATTAGAAGTTGACCTAATGTCATGCTTGCCATGTATGCAGAATCAACTACCTTTGGTTTCTTTTTGAAAAGTTTATAACATATTTTTTCATGAAAATACATCTTGGTTTTCTTTGAATTTTATTTTTGGACATAGTGGATAGAGTAAAATCATTCTACCCAAAATAAAAGCACTAACCCAATTTGATTGTTGTTTCCTTGGAAGTCATCAGCTCTAAGAAGTCCACTCTTCCCAGTGTCCGGAGGTCGGCAAACCTGGTGAGAGAGGGAATTTAAGCCACCAGAAGGGCAGTAGGAATCTTGAAAACAAACAAAGTTATTAGAAAAAAATATTAAATGCATCCATTTCCCACGGAAAAGAAACCACATGCCTGTGAGAATACTGTTTTGAGTTGCCTTGTCCAATCACCCAAGGTTCTAATATGAACACTGATATAGTCATCTCCAGGAGCAGAAGTGATGGAAAAGGGGTGCCTGTTGACGTGAGTTTTTGCTTTAATTATGCAACTAATGATATATTTACAGCAACTAGTAAAGAATTAGAAAGTGTTAAAGGTTTCCCACCATTCAAAAGGAGAGACAGCTGCACAATTAACGAACATGTATTGCCCACTTTTGTATCTAAATCCCTGAGGCTTTGACATATGAAGTGCCAACACGTTTCCAGGATAAATAGCCACCTAAGTATGAAAAATAACAACACTGAGCCCACTTTCCAATGATTCTCTCACTCCCACTTTTAAAAAAGGAAAAAAAAACAATAATTTGATAAAAAAAAAATCAAACTGTTTACCTTCTTGATGGTAACAGGCTTGATGCTGGACCTCAGTGCTCTAGTCAATCTTTCACTCGCATACAAGATTATAGGAATAGCCAAATACATCCATGTCTGTAAATACACATGGAAGATCAAGGTAATTACCAATCAAATAATGTACAGAGATCTTTTTTCTTAAGCAAAAGGAAACTAATTGATTAGCAAAGTTGCTTACCGTTTTCTTGTGCCATTTATCAGTTAAATAGAGGAAATGACCATGGACAATAAGCAAGGCGTAGACGATGATGAAGAGATGGTGAGAGTACCAAAAGGCATTGAAGCCAGTGAGCTTCTTGAGGAACGGGGGCAGATTGAGCCTGTTACGCCTGAACCAGGGAGTAGCTAGTGTAAAGGCTATTGCCATTAATATCACTATTATGATCCCAGTCACCCCCTCTATTGACTTCACAAAATGCCAGTAGCTTGAAGGTTGATCCCCAAAAAATGGCTGCATAAGTTTCCATTTTTCTTCATCTGCTTGAAGAAGCCGTGGGAAGTCACAGGCTAAATGAGAAATTCCATGTAGACCAACTCCAATTATAATCCCAACTGCTATTACCTGATGGAAAAAGAACCCTTTTACTGTATCTGGGTTTTGATGCCTATAACTGTTTTTCTTTTTCTCCTGTTAAAAAAAAATTAAGACAATACCTTGTGGAAATTAAGGTTGTCATCAAAAGGAACCACAGCACCCAACTTGGTCTTATTCCTGAGCCAGGTGATGGTGTTTCTGCAGACTGGTAGTAATATTAAAGCCATGTTGAGTTTCAGTGACTCAGCTCCTCCCTTTGCGATGCAGACACACTCACCCATTACCACATAGGCAGCTCTGCGTCGATACTGCACATACTTCCAGGCAAATAGCCCAGCCATAACCCCAATCCACAGAGCTAGCACCCACGCTCTCTGCCAGTTGTCGAAAATGAAATAGTTGATGCTTCTACAACATCGCCTTATTGGGTTTTCATCCAATGTAGCCTTCAGCTTCTGGCTAAGCATTTTGCTCAGGTTTTTGCTGTCCCCTACTCTCACAGATTGGCTTGGTCCTTGCAATAGAAGCACTTCCAGGTCTTCTACCTTTTTTTGGAACAATAATCAAACATAAACCAATGGCCTATAACAAAAAGAAAGAGTGGACAAAGTTTAATTTCTCGTTTTTTTACCATGATATATCCATGATTGTCTGGATCCAGCTCTTCCATGATCAAGGCTGCATACTCCTCTGCTTGTTTTTGGATGTTTGAGAGTTTATTGGCAGAAGCGCTAAGGGTAATAATCTGCACACTTATTGCTTAAGTCAAAATATGAAAACACATGAAATGCTTAAAAGGACGACACTTCTGGGTTATTTGCAACTCTTGATTTATTTGGCATACCTCTTTGACTTCTTCTTCTGTGATTCTACCATCTGCGTCTTTATCAACCCTGCAATTATTTTTCATCATTTAAGGTTTCAGCTCCAAAATAATAACGAGATTATACACTTACAACAACATTATATAGAAACAGGCATTACATGTCAAAGAAAGTTTGAAGCCTGGAATCGAAGCTCTGGTTGGAAATCTGTTCCCAGAAATCCTGCAACTGAGCCTTACTGATCGAATCTCCTTGTATATTCCTCTTCCTAGCAAGTGCATCAAACAACTCGCCTGCAAATTCCTTCGATTCCTTCATTCCTGCCATTACACGAGTTCACATAGATTTAGCATTAATTAGTCCTAACCAGAGAAATGAATCTCGTAATTTGGCAGCTAAACGTACCTATGCATTCACAGAATCGTGAGCGAGGAAGCAACCCATCAGTTGAAGCAGTGATTTCGTCGAACCGCTTCTCCACGGCGGCCCACCCTGCACCTCCATCAGTCTTGCTGATAAACTTAAGTCCCTTCAAAGCATGAGCAGCTGCAGTTCTGGTCCTGTCGAGGCGACCTGGAGGAGGAGGCCTCTTGGAGAATGAAGTAAGTCGCTTTATTTCCTGGGACACCTGCCTGATCCTGGTAGAAGCATTCCTCATAACTTTAGAGGTAGATCTTTTCTCCAGACCTTTGCCAAGTAGTGTCGCCTCTGGATCTTCTTCCATTTCTGCAGCCTTCACACTGCGAACGGCCACAGAATCATCGCGAACATCCAGTGTGACCTCCACGTATTGCTCATCCTGGGCGGAACTGGATTCTGGGATGTTGAACCTGGCGCTTTTTCTTGTTCCTCTCTTGTTAAGAGGCCCGCTTAAGGGACCACTGTAAGGTGCCCTTTCGCCAGATATGAGCTCTGTATCAGAGCGATGATGCTGGTCTTCTCTACCCATGTCTTGCATCTTGCTTTAGTGGATAGACTGAAGATGTATTTATAGTTGAAGAGTTACTTTTTATCTCTATCTAGTTTGGAGAAAAACAGTAAGAATCAACAACCCAATAACACTTGACACTTGGTGGTGCAGAAACTAGCAAGCACAAACGAAGCTCTTGAGCAGAATTATTGCAAATTAGATCAAAAAAGAAAATGAAACTAATTAGCTGTGATTAGTTTCTTTTTTTTTTTTTTCTCTCAACGGGAGATGGCTCCTTGTTAGCAAAAATATATACAGAAGTGTGGAAATGCAGAGAAATTAAATCAACATGGGTCTGAACGTGGGATGATTATTTCATGCATTTAATATAATCATGTTGCAATTGAATAATCCTTATTAAGTTTTTTTATTTTTGTCTCCTTTTGAGAGAATAATAATAATAATAATAATAATAATGGGCGTTCATTTAATTTTTGGAAACTTTCGTTCATGCTTAGCCTGAGATGATAAGGAGCTTCCATTTTTTTAACTCTTGTCAATTGACACGTGCATTATTTCCATTTTCTTACTACTTTGCTAGTGATCAGATCTGAACTTCCAGTTATGCCCCCCCTCTATAGTTAACTTTCCTATAAAAAGAATTTAATTATATAATATAACTAATATCAAAAATTCCCAAAATGTTTATAATTTCTCTTAATCCCTTTTAGATTAAGAATTTTGGAGTAATTTATTTTTATTAATTTTGTCACTTAAAATGAAAGAATATAATTTTGTAATTTAAAATATAAATTTAATTTTTTTTTTTTTGTAAATGAAGGCAGTATATTATAAAATCATGGATAATTATCCTCATGAAGGTAAAATAAATAAATAGAGGTAGTTGGTGTTATCCACTATTCCTGAAAAGCAACGGCAGGTGTAGTACAGAGAAGTCGATGTCGCCACCACACTATTTCCTAACCGTGATGTTTGTGGTCAAACCGAGTGTCCCATTGCAGAGAAAACATATTAATAATTCCCTAATTCCCTAATTAATAATTTCATCTCAAACAACTTTATTTCCTTTTTTTTTTCAAAAAAAATAATAATAAAAATAAAGAAGAGAGAAACCTCTATTTCCTCAAACTGTCAAAGCATACAGCTCTCACTGTTGTTTGCTGGATGGAAGTTGCCAGTGGAGGAGGTCCCCCCTTCATCATTTTCCTACCATTTTAATATTGCCTGGAGTCCACGTATTTTGACCCGCAATTCAAACCCTCCTATCTAAAGTTAATAAAATATTAATTTCGTACTTTTAAATATTTAAACTTTTTTTACATATTTAGTTAAAATTAAAAAGGGCAAAAAAAAAAAAAAAAAAGTTAATTCAACCTCCACCAAAACTACAGATCTGCGCGACCTGTCTTCTTCTACTCATTTGTTTGTTGATTTCTTCTTCTTCAATGTGCGACCTCGCGTGCCACTCCCCCCGGTCAATTGTATCCGCTTACTTTTCTTCTTCTTCTTCTTCTTCTTCCGCTCTTCAATCTCGCGGCCCATCACGACCTTGTCTTCGAATTCAGCAATTTCTGCAAATTCGTGTTTCTAGGAGACTCAAATCTCTCTCTCTCTCTCTCTCTCTTTTTAACTGTTGGATTTTTCGTTTTTTCTGTCTTTGTTCATTTGTAATTGATGAATATCCATTCTTCCAGTATTCTTGGATAGTTTCTATTGAGAAAATTGTTGGGATCTTGAACGTGGGTTCATGTTCTTCAGTTTTTAATTGTTTTTTTCTTTTAATTTCCTACAATTTTAAATAATCTTTTTATAATGAAAAAATATATAAAATTAATATTTTATCAATAAAAATTAGAGGATTGTTAAAAATGTTAATTTGAATTTAAATCAAAAGATTTCAGTAATTATACCAATAATTTAATTTTGGACTCGTTTGAATATTGTGCTAAATTTAGGGGTGAAAACTATATTTCTTCCGATTCAAAATTCAATAATTCATCATTCAATATTACTATAACATATTGATTTTCAAGTAGTTATTTCTAGTATTCTATTTATCGTGTTAGATTATTAATTTAATTAATTAAATAATAAATTCATAAAATTATGTATTTTAGAATACTAAATTTTATGGAATGCAAAAATGTGTTTTAACAATGTTTTTTAGAGAAAAAAAAAAGTTTATCTGATAATAATAGCATAAATAATTGCTATTTCTTTTTCTTTTTTAAATAAATTAAGAGATGACAGCTGCAGTCTCTTATATAAATTAATAAATATTGATTATGTTTGAATTAATTGAAAAGTTATAATGTATTTATATTTTTAATTAATGAAATATTAATTAAAAATATATTTATAAAAATGTTAATTGTTATAGTGATAAATATGATTAAATTTTAGTAAAATAATAATTATAAGTTAAATATTTATTATATTACAGATTTAATTTTGTTGTAAGTGTAGATGTTAAATTTTATTTTTTAAATTTTTAATTTTTATTTTAAAAAATTTAAATATTTATTAATAAAATTATAATTAAAATATTAATTAATAAAAAATAATTATTTTCATTTTTTATATATAAAAATTTTTAAATTAAATACAATATTTTTAAATTTTAGTTAATTCAATTTATCTTTTATCTCCTTTATTTTTAATTTAAATTTATCTTTTATCTCCTTTATTTTTAATTTAAATTTATTAAAAAAAGCATTCTAAAATTTTAATCAAATTAAATATTCATATAAAAACACTTACTTTTTTTAGTTCATTTAGTTTTTTTTTTAAATTACAAAATCTCTATATTATATAAAAATTTATTAATCAGTGATTTAATTTTAAAAAATATATTAAAATATTTTTAAAATTTTAATAAATTTACTAATTAATTTCTTTATTAATTTTACCTATATTTAAATTTAAAATACTCTCTATACAAAAAAAAATAATAATAAATAAAATTAATAGAAAAATTAATTAGTAAATTTTTAAAATTTTAAAAATATTCAATATATTTTTTAAAATTCAAAAAAAGTATAATATAAAAATTAATTTAAAATTATAATTAATATGAATTTAAATAATACAAATATTTAAAATAATACAAATAATAAAATTATAACTAATATAAAAATAAAGGATATTTTAGTCAATCTTATTTATAGATAAATAAATGAAAAATCTGAATCAGCATAGAATATAAAAATGATTAAAATTCATATATTAATGAACCCTAGATCATAATCTATTCTAAATAATTCTGATATCTGGACTTGTTAATCAACAGGTTGGATCATTTATCTATGATTTACGAGATGGGCTGGCTTTTGTTTTATCTATTCGCGACAAGCTTATTTGAAATATCTTAATCACGTGACACAAAGACAATGGAACTTAACTAGTTTAATGCCTTTGCACGTGTTGACTTTCAATCCTTCCAAACATCGCACGTGAGGGAACGAACATTATCACCTTTTTTTATACAAATATAGAAACGTTAGATTCACAATGAAAAATACAGTAATTAATGAATTCATTTTTAATCAGACTTCAGTTTGAAATTAGTCTCACAAATTAAAATAATTTGCAGAAATGAGCGAGGATTTTTCATATCACGTGATGCAAAAAGAAAAATGACAAGAATAATTTTAGGAGACAAGACCAAGCTTGAAGACATTGTCCTAAACAATGGCAATAAAATGGGTAGTTGAAAAATATGGACAAGGAAGAGGTTGGTGTTAGCCCATGGCCAACTGGACTGGGCATTTGCAAGTTGACGCAATGATTTGAATGTGCCCCTTCGGGCGATGGGCACTATTGGCGGAATGAGTACGAGAGTCTCTCTCAAGCTTCGCGGAAATCTTTGAAACTATAGTCAAGGGTCATGTTTACGTAGTCAATTTTAAAAAGAGAAAAAAAAAAATATTTTGCTTAGGCCGTCGTCGTTAAAACATGTGGAGTCTGAACTCAAAAAGTAAGATAAATGGTGCGTTCTCCTTTAATTAGAAATTTTAAATTCAAATTCTAAGTATAAATTACTTTTAAAATTTAAGAGAATTGTGTTAGACTCTATATCTTAAAGGATTAAAATATAATTTTTTATATTGAGATTTTTCAGAAATAAAATAGATAAAAATTAATATAAAATAATAATATTAAAAATGTTGTATCAATTTTTTTAATTCATTTTTATGTATTCATTAAGTAGAATGCCAGCTATCCTCCACTCTCTTGTAGGCGTCCTTCTCGTTATAAGTGGAGTGAGTATCGTTACTATAAATTGTATAATGTTTGTTTTGCTATTAGAATAAAATGAGTAGCTCCTTATGTTAAATTTCTGTATCTACTTGCAATATTTGCTTGATTGGTGCTGTTAAGCTTACTTGATAATGATACTTACTTGATGCCGATACTTATTTGGTATGTGTATTTTATCTGTTTTTATAATATGCTAGCTATTCGATGTTAACCATTATATTTCGTTGTGCAGTTCAATATGTAAATATATCAGCTGATTTATTTTGATAGTGTTCAAATTAAGTGTTCCAGATTTTAAGCAAATATCGAAATCTGGACCCATGATACTTTATTCTCTTGATAGATATATTCGGTGCGAATCTGAATTAATTGAATTAGATAATTTCAAACACCGAATAATTTATTAAAAAAAAGTGAAATGTACGTTTTTATGATTTTCATAATAGTTCAGTTATATTTCTAAATTATATACGCATGTATTTATTTTTTTTTAAAAAATCTTACTTTTATAATATTTATACTAAAAAATAATTATACATAAAACTGTAATAAAACTTATTTTTTTATCGTCACAAAATTTATCATAGAATATAATATTCTTTGTATTTTTCACTTAACATCTTAAATCTAAGTTGAATGTAATAGATAATTATGCTAATCAAATTTAGTTGAATTTAATTTGGGTAAGTTTTTTTAAATTTTTTATTAATAAAATAAATTAAGTTTATTTAAAAAATAAAAAAAAAAATCACAAACTTACGAGAAGATAAGTTAATGTAGTAACCAATTATCTAGCTAAGACTCATATGCTAGTTTTAATGCTTGATTTGAACACTCCATCTTTTTATGTAATTTTGTCTTCTGATATTTTTTCATATAATAATTTAAGTTATAAATTGGGAATAGTGGAGAGATTTGTTGTACTTAAGTTGTTAATTTTTTCAATGTAAAAATAATGAGTTAAAAGAAAATCCCAAAATTTTGTTACTGTGTCTGTGTGTTTCAATTGCAGCCTGCCTATGACAAGGTTAACATGGATATAACTGGAGTTCTGGTTGAGCAACTTAAAATTTAAAATGAAATATTTGAATTTTATTTTTTATTTTTTCTTTTTTTATAACCTCTCAAATAAACTTACTTAATCATAAGGCATATGTCAAGGTTTTGTTGGATTAATTTAGTTAATAAAATTTATATTTAAAAAAAATGTAGATTTATTATTATTATTTTATTATTTATCCAAGTAATAATTTGTGCCATCAAAGGATTATGCAATATTTCATAACATTGTTTAAGCTAATATGTCTAGATTGGAGTTTTCTTTGCGTATGGGCTTTGAGCTTTTTTTTAGAGTAGATTGTTAGAATGAATGTTTTCTAAGACCATGAGCCTGTTTTAATGTTGCTCAGACTTTGTGTTGAACTTCAGGCCCATCCATTACTGTACGTTTTTACTTTTTGACGGAAAGGGAAAGAAAAGGGAAGAAAAATGCATGCAATGGGATCTTGCCTTCAGGGCGCATTCTCTGCTTCGAATGGACTTAGATATTAATGATTATTCTTTCGTTGCAAAATTTATCATGTTAATCAATAATGAATTCCTGTCATTCATGTGACAGGAATCCCAAGGAATGTTGCGTCTGGGATCTCGTAAACCTCTCTTAAACCCTTTCTGTCTGTATTCCTTCATCTCTAACTGTAGTTTTAGCTACTCTCCTGATTCAACAGAAGTCATTTACGACAATCTTCTCAAATTCTGTGATGGCTTGGTTTTTCTCAGGCAGATACATTCGGTTCTCACCACCACCAGTCTCGTCGTCAAGAGCCCTCACTTGAGTGCCCAAATTATCATCAAATATGCACAATTTGGAGACCCCAATAGCGCTAGATCATTGTTCGGTTATATTAATATCTATGGTGGAAAGCCCAGTTCTTTCCTGTGGAATACGATGATTAGGGCTTATGCCAATGGAGGCCACTGTTTCGAAACGTTGCAGTTATATGTGCTTATGCGCAGAGCCGGCATTTTACCCAACAACTACACCTTCCCTTTCATATTTAAGGCCTGCGCTAATAATTCGTTTATTCTTCAAGGGAAATTGGCTCACGGAGATGCTTTGAAAACTGGGTTCGATTCAGATTTATATGTTGAGGCTGCGTTAGTGGACATGTACGCAAAAGCCGGTCAATTTTGTGATGGTCGCAAGATTTTCGATGAAATGTCGATGAAGGATTTAGTTTGCTGGACAGCAATGATCACAGCCTATGAACAGGCTGAGAAGCCTGAAGAGGCTCTCATTTTGTTCCAAAAAATGCAACAAGAGGGGCTCTTGGCTGATTCAGTTGCTATTGTGAGTGTTGCCTCTGCTATTGGTCAGTTAGGAGATACCAAGATGGCTCAATCAGTTCATTGTCATGCCATTCGCCATTTGTTTCTCGAGGAAATTTGTGTTGCCAACTCAATTATGGCTATGCATGCCAAATGTGGGAATATGGATAAGGCTCGCTTGGTTTTTGATATGATGGGTGAAAGAAATTTAATCTCGTGGAACTCTATGCTTTCGGGCTATACCCAAAATGGAAAAGCCAGTGAAGCTCTGTTACTTTTTTATGAGATGCGTGATTCTGGGTGTGAACCTAATCCAGTGACAGCACTGATCATGGTTGCAGCCTGTGCTTATTTGGGTTCAAGCCATCTTGGAAAGAAATTCCATGATTTTATTCTTGATAGTAAAATGAAAATTGACGTGAATCTTCGGAATGCGCTGATGGACATGTATGCGAAATGTGGAGACCTAGAAACTGCTGTGGAAATGTTCAGTGGCATTCATCCAAGTGAACGGGATGTTTGTTCTTGGAATGTATTAATTTCGGGGTATGGCATGCATGGATACGGAGAAGAAGCCCTGAAACTTTTCTCTAGAATGCAAGAGGAAGGTGTTGAGGTTGAGCCAAACCACATCACTTTCACATCCATTCTTTCTGCTTGTAGCCATGCAGGCCTTGTCGATGAAGGGAGAAAGTGTTTCACAGACATGATAAAGTCCGTGACACCAGAGATGAAACACTATGCTTGCATGGTCGATATGCTTGGACGAGCTGGGCTCTTGCAGGAAGCGTTTGATCTTATTAAAGAAATGCCATTATCTCCAAATGATTCCGTATGGGGAGCTCTGCTTTTAGCTTGCAAAATCCATGGGAACATAGAATTAGGGAAAATTGCAGCTAACAATCTATTCGAGCTTGAGCCAAACCATACCGGATACTACGTGTTAATGTCAAACATATATGCAGCCTCAAACAAGTGGCAAGAAGTTGGGAAACTGAGACAAGATATGAAGAATAGGGGCTTGAAGAAACCTGCAGCGTTTAGTGTGATTGAATATGGCAGTGAAATTCATGGGTTCCACACAGCTGACCATGAAAATCCATATTGGCAAGAGGTTTATAGAAAAGTCGAAAGCTTGGCGATTGAAATGAGGTTGGCTGGGTACATACCAGATCTATCATGTGCTCTACATGATATGGAAGATGAAGACAAGGAGCACATCCTGAACTATCACAGTGAGAAGCTAGCTGTGGCTTTTGGAATCCTGATGATGGATTCGAGAATGGCAATTCGAGTCACGAAGAATCTTCGGGTTTGCAATGATTGTCATTTGGCCTTTAAGTATATTTCCTACATATATGGACGGAAGATTATTGTAAGAGATGCCAATCGGTTCCATCACTTTGAAAATGGCAGTTGCTCCTGCAAGGATTATTGGTAAACAGCCCATTGTTAAACCTTAGCAACTCAGCTTTGAAGGGCAGCTATTGATTTTGAAGTCTTTTGGAAGGTTCTCATAATTTTACATTGATCAACAGTGAGCAGAGGCTATCTAATGCAGAGTCTAATTCCATGGAGATGCTTAACCAATCTCCAGCAGTTAATCTCTGGTTTGTGATGATTCAATGGATAAAGGAGATGCAACATCCTGACATCCTTTGCCAGGTAATGAACAAAACTATCAATTGTTGATCCTATGCAATCTAACATTTGCTGTAAGATTACAGATTGATTGACACTTATATCTTCCATATACCAGAATGACTAAGCACTGACAGATGTTATAGGTCAAGAACATGAGCCTGTTTGTAAAAATCAAAGAAATTTATCTATAAAATAGAATGCACAAAATTCTCTGGCTGAATGCCTAGGATTCCCGACCTACCTCTGTTGATTTTTCTTTGTTAGAAAATCTTCAATTACATTTGTAAGAATTTTTTTTTAATTTTGATAATAAATTTAAAGATTTTAAGTTGAAGAGTTTTAAGCAAATAATTAAACTGAATTTAAAACGCTAACCATTGATTATAATGCAGTTTATAAAGTTTTGTTTGACTAATAAATAGTTAATTAAAACTTTTTATTTTAAGAAATAAGCATATTTATATTTGATATATATAATAAATCTATCTACATATATATGGTAGGTTAAATGCTCCTTAAACTATATGATAATTTCATTATTTTAAAAATATCACAAAAAATGATATGTTCTTAATATATGAAAATATAATATATTAAAATAATAATATAACTTTAAGAAATAATATTAATAATAGTAAAACATAAACAAATAAAAGTTATTATATTGTAACTTACTCATAATAATGGTGGCAACTTTTTATAGTATTGAGAACTTATTAAATAATATATAACTCAATCATAATTTAGAATAATTGAATAACTAATTAATAAAAATAAACAAATTATTTTATAAAATAATTATCTTTACACACATATATAATAATTAGAAAATTCCAAAAGTTCTTATTTTATTTAGTAAAATAATCAATCGCTTCAAAATTAGTTCACTAATATATGATTCAATTGACATTAGCAATTTTTTTAAACAACAAATATATTTCTTTAATCTTATAATTGAGATATAATATTTGATAAAACTGCATTGAAGCTTGTGATAAAAGAGAAAAAGTTATGAAAAATATGCATAACATGAGATGTGTAAATATTAAATAAAGAATAGACAAATCACATTAAAAACTCATAACAAACAATAAAAAAATTATAAAAAAATATGCATAACATGAAATCTGTAAATAATATTACTTTTGATGAAAAATAATATAATGATTTTCAATTAAAACCGCAATATAGATTGTCAAAAAAAAAATAAAAAAAATACAACACTTCTCATAGTATGCACATATTAATTATAAATATTTTTTTTAATTAAATAATACTAACTTTTTTAAATATTGCACTCAACAAATTTTCCATATGAAGAGTCTAACGGATATATTGGCTGGTTGGCTCATCGAATTTTTGTGTGCGGTCGGAGATGCAGGTTTTGAAATAACAGCCTGCTGCTGAGTACTGTGGCTCTTGCAATATTGTGTAGGGGTGGTCTACCTTAGGCTTTATTTCCCTAAATCACTATTAAAAAAGAGTATCCATATGATTTATAGTAATATTGAAAAAATGTTTCTATATAATAAATATGTACTATTTCATTAATTACATGAAACTTTAAACTATATTGTAAATTAATTTAATTTGTTGAAGGTTTCATTATACTGTTCAATTTTTTCAACTCCTCCAATGTTCATACTAAAAGTGAAGTGCGTTATTGAGAAAGCAAAATTGAAAACCGGTGCCGAACTGGGTCAAGGACACGAAACAAATACATACATGGGAATCGCAATCGATCCAGTATATACAGACAAGGCATGAGGTTGACACCGGCGCAGCCCAGAGACATTGGCTTCCGTGGGCGACCACGGCACTGGAGGCCTCGCTTACTATTCAGACATGGTATAGCAGTCAAATCTAAGCAGCTTAGCTCATGGAAAAAGTGGACTTTTTACGTTTTGGCAAATACGTGATGTGCTCTGTTCAAAGTTCAAACACCAAATAAGGAGGTATAAAAAATAAATAAATTAAAGATGGAAAACATGTGAAAACTCATTGGGTGGTGGCTTGACGTGTTAACCAACCCTTCCGTCTCTTTTTCACCTCTTCTACTCAATTCCTTCCTTCTCTCTCTCTTGTACTCTTCTTCTTTCTTCTTCCTGATTTTTTCTGATACCCCAAAAGCTCCAATTTTTATAATCAAACATACCTGCTAATCAATCATTGAAACCTAAACCAGAAAGATGGAAGTTTTATCTTCATCACCTTTATCAGTTCATTCGAGATGGGATTTGGGTCCGCTTCAACCGTCCCGTTCACAGAGACTTGATCCTCTTTTAACGTTTAGTTCTTCTAACAACAGCACAATCTCTTCTTCTTTATCTTTTTGTTCTGGCATTTCCATCTCACACAGGCACCGTCCGCATAATCCCCTTTCTTTTAAATGCTCTCGTTCGCGTAGAAAACGTAGAATTCTTCCTATTTCTGCAGTTTTTGAGAGATTTACGGAGCGAGCAATAAAGGTGGTGATCTTTTCTCAGAGAGAAGCCAGAGCCTTGGGTAAAGACATGGTGTTTACCCAGCATCTCTTGCTGGGTTTAATTGGGGAGGATCGTGATCCAAATGGGTTACTTGGTTCTGGGCTTAAGATTGATAAAGCCCGTGAAGTTGTTCGAGATATATGGAGCAGTGATGCCGATGATGATGACGCTAATGCTTCGGTTTCTAGTACACAGAGAGATGGAGGGGCCGGTGCTACTTCTTCTACAGATGTGCCATTTTCAATTAGCACGAAGCGAGTATTTGAGGCTGCCGTTGAGTATTCGAGGACAATGGGGCATAATTTCATCTCACCCGAGCATATAGCCGTTGGGTTATTCACTGTTGATGATGGGAGCGCCACCCGTGTCCTCAAGAGGTACTTGTTAAAATTTGTTGATATCTGGTTTCTCCTGTCATTTTTATTCTTTTTTGTAGATGATTATTTATGGGAACACACTTCTTTTTGGATTCTCTTTTACAATTGTTTAAATATTCGTCCCTGTTTTTTCACCCTGACAATGAAAAAGATTGATGATTGTCTATTCATGAAGCATTTGTATATACACACGCAAACACCTAGTTTTCTAATCATGGTCCTCTAATAATGATTTCAGACTGGGGGCAAATGTAGATTACTTGGCAGCTGAAGCAGTCACCAGACTTCAGGGTGAGCTTGCTAAAGATGGAAGAGAATTATCTGTGGGATCCAAACGATCCCGTGAGAAATCCTTTTATAAGAAAGCTGCTGCATCGAGATCCTCTGAGAAAACAAGAGGTAAATTTTCTTTTTCTTCCTTCCTTTCGTTTAGTTTCCTAAAATTATAAGAACGGAGAGGAACTCTTTGTAATTCATATTTGTGTTTGTTAGAGAAAAGTGCTCTGGATCAATTCTGTTTGGATCTTACTGCTCGTGCCAGTGAAGGACTCCTTGACCCTGTTATTGGGCGAGAGACTGAAATTGAAAGAATTATTGAGATACTTTGCCGCAGAACCAAAAACAATCCGATTCTTCTTGGTGAAAGTGGCGTTGGAAAAACAGCCATTGCTGAAGGACTAGCAATTAGTATTGCACAGGCCAATGTTCCTGTTTTCCTCTTAGTATGTTGTTCTGCAACCGATTACTATTCCTATTTTTATTTTCTTTAAATATGCACGTTCTAGATGAGTTTGTTTGTGCTCACAATAAGAAACTTTTGCTTTACAAATTTGAATAGGTTGTCATTTTAATTTACAGGCAAAACGTGTAATGTCTTTGGATATGGGACTACTAATTGCTGGTGCAAAGGAAAGGGGAGAATTAGAGGCACGTGTTACTGCATTAATAAGAGAGATACTGAAAGAAGGTGCCTTCATCTGAAATTGTCTTTAGGAATAGTGTGCTTTAATTGTTGCTCACTCATTATATTCATGCTTTGCAGGTAATATCATCCTTTTTATTGATGAAGTCCATACACTTGTTGGTACTGGCACAGTTGGACGGGGAAACAAGGGATCTGGACTTGACATAGCTAATTTACTGAAGCCTTCTCTTGGGAGGGGTGAATTACAGGTGACTTTTCTGACCTAATAATGCAAATATGATGATGTTAATGAATTCCTAACATCTAGGCCTCCTATAGAAACTTGTGTTCCATCTAAGATGGTTTATAGTGATCTGATGAACTCCCTTTGAGGGTTTCTTAGCTGTGGGCCAACAGAAGCTGAATATGTGAAAATGGAAAGAGAAAATAAAGGCGTGGGTGGGGTCTAAACAATTACAGACTTCATTACCTTGGGTTAAATTGTGGGCAGACAGGTACTGCCCAGCAAAATGCACTTTAGTTTAACCGTAGTTATAAATTAGCATGAAGCTCTCTTGGACTGCCAAAACTTTTCTTGTTTGTGTTGCCTATTACAGTATAAACTCAAACCATTTGAATTCTCTCAAGTCAAGTTTGTTCATTTCCTGGAAATGAGATATTGCTCCCTAGTGACACAGCCAATAAAATTACTCCCTTGTTCATGCATTTTATGTGGCTTTAATAAAGGTGACGGCCTTTAGTATTCTTTGAGTTAATTGCTTGAGCTATGCCAATGAAGAATATAAAGGGATTTCTTATTGGGACAACTATGCATTCTCATTTGAAGTTTAATTATGTGTGCATCTTTTACAGTGCATTGCATCCACTACGATAGATGAATACAGGATGCATTTTGAAAGTGATAAAGCATTAGCTCGGAGATTCCAGCCTGTGTCAATAAATGAGCCAAACCAGGTTGAATGCTGACATTTTCATCTTGTTTTAACATGTATGTCTTAATCTATTTATTAATAATCCACTGATAGCTTGGAAAAATGTTTAGGAGGATGCTGTTAAAATACTGATGGGTCTTCGTCAGAAATATGAGGCCCATCACAACTGCATTTTCACACCTGAAGCCATATATGCTGCTGTCCATCTGTCAGCAAGATATATTGCTGATAGATATCTTCCAGATAAAGCTATTGATCTTCTTGATGAGGCAGGAAGCAGAGCTCATATTGATGCTTATAGGAAGAAAAAAGAGCAACAAACCTGTATCCTTTCAAAGTCACCAGATGACTATTGGCAAGAAATTAGAACTGTTCAGGCCATGCATGAAGTGGTAATTATACTGTTTCTGTGAAAATTTGACACAATTATATCATCTGCTGATTGCATTATTGGTTTCCAATTCTAATAAAAGCAGGTTCTGGCAAGCAAGATAAAAGATTACGACATTGCTTCCAGCACAAAGGACTCGGGTGAAATCATTTTGGAGGCCCCTGTGCCTGTCACATCAGATGCTGATGAGTATGTTTTTTTGGGCCTAAAATTATGTTTAAGGGATAAATATGGCTGTATTTGTTTAGGTTTCAGAACTGGATTTCTATTTTTAACTGAATTCTGTCTTTTTTTTTTTCCCTCCAGGCCAACAATAGTGGGTCCTGATGATATTGCTGCAGTGGCTTCACTTTGGTCGGGAATCCCAGTTCAGCAGCTAACTGCTGATGAAAGAATGTTTCTGTTAAGTCTAGATGATCAGCTCAGAGAACGTGTCATTGGTCAAGATGAGGCCGTTGCTGCAATATCACGAGCAGTTAAACGGTCTCGAGTTGGCTTGAAGGATCCTGATAGGCCCATAGCAGCAATGATGTTTTGTGGTCCCACTGGGGTTGGTAAGACTGAACTAGCAAAAGCTTTGGCAGCATGCTATTTCGGTTCGGTGAGGCTTCTTACATCATGCAAACAACTTCGTCATTTAAAGTACATCTAAAATTGTTGCTTTTCTTTTTTATTAAATAGTTTTCCTTCTTTGAACATTTAATCCATTCACATAAGGCTCCAGTGTGAGGTTTTTGTTTTATTAGAAAAGTAAACACTAGCTTTGTATTCTTATTATGGACATGCATTGATGTGGAAATTTTTGTATTCTGACGTCATTAGACATCTGAATAGTAGATTATTATCCCTATTCCTTTGGTTCAACCTTTTTATCTTCTATTTTTTCCTTGACGCTTTTCAGGAGTCTGCTATGCTGAGATTGGACATGAGTGAATATATGGAACGGCACACTGTGAGCAAATTAATAGGATCACCACCAGGTTATGTTGGCTATGGTGAAGGAGGCACTCTAACAGAAGCTATTAGAAGACAACCTTTCTCGCTGGTTTTACTGGATGAAATAGAGAAAGCTCATCCTGATGTATTCAATATCCTCCTCCAGTTGTTTGAAGATGGCCACCTTACAGACTCTCAGGTCTGTAATAATTATAGCACATTTGGTATGAGTAATAATATCAACAAAATAGAAGATATTCAGTTTTAGCTCAAGACAAGGAAGAACACAATCATAGTTGAGAAAATATTGTATGAAATTTTTAATTTTCTATGAACTCTTTCCCTTTATTTATATTCTTATAGTCTCTTATCCTGGGAAGACTTGGATTGACAGGGAAGGAGAGTATCATTTAAAAATGCATTGGTTGTAATGACATCAAATGTGGGCTCTACTGCCATTGCAAAGGGGGGACGCACCTCAATCGGTTTTTTGATTGCCGCCGATGAGTCAACTTCATATGCTGGAATAAAAGCATTGGTTATGGAAGAACTCAAAGCATATTTTCGTCCTGAGTTGCTCAACAGGATAGATGAAGTAGTGGTATTCCATCCCCTTGAGAAGGCTCAGGTTTGTTATCTTCCTTGTGTTACCTCTTGTGACATTTATGAGTGGAAACTTGCAATCTTAATCCATGGCCTCTCTGGGATCACCGTCTACGATTTTCCCCTCAGTCTTTGATGATCAAAGTACTATTATTTGCTTGTTTGATCTCAAAAAATCAGAAGTTTGTAATAAGCATGAGTTGCCTAGGACTAGTGGGAATTCTTAAAGACATGAGTAGAGCTTGAAACCGATTATCAGGTGTAAGCAAAGTCCTTGCATATAGACTTAACATCATCTTTTTATTTTTTTATTTTTCCAGATTCTCAAGATTTCAAATCTGATGCTGCAAGAGGTGAAAGAAAGGCTAATTTCTCTTGGGATTGGCTTGGAGGTATCTGAATCTGTCAAGGAACTCGTATGCCAACAAGGCTATGATAAGATTTATGGTGCTCGACCTCTTAGGAGAGCAGTTACTCGAATAATTGAAAATCCCATAAGTGAAGCATTACTTGCTGGAGGATTTAAACCTGGTGATACTGCAATGGTTGATCTGGATGCTTCAGGAAACACAGTAGTTATAAATCAATCAGATCAGAGTATCCACGTATCTGATACGACAACAGTCTTGTAACCTGGTATATAATTTTCAGCGTTTATAATGTAATCTTATACTTGTAAATAATATGTAATTTTTGTCTTGTAACTGCAAGCAATTGATTGATTCAAGTGTAAATAGATGTATGGCAATTATTTTTGAAACACTATACCATATAAATCTAGTTTTATCCTGCCGTCCTTGATAACGTGATCAATTTGAGACCAAAAGATTACCATATTATATCTTTGCAGTAGATTGACTTGAAAATTTGGAAACAAAACTGCTTTGGATGTATGCGTCCATAAAAGTACAGAAAACTCCTAGAGAGAATTTCTCTCCCTTTGTGGGTTAGGTTTCAGAGCTCCAGGCTCTCTGCCAATATGCGGTGATCTTTTTCCTTTCCTCTGATCGGATGTAGGTTGCCCTGCCAAACCTTCTTTGGTAGCATTGTTGCTTTGTATTGTGGCTCCTATTTGCTGCTCTCCGGGTTGTGGGTTGGAGTTTGATATCCTCATTTTTCCTGGTCTTGGGTTGGTTTTAATTGTTCTAGGTTTTGTTTGTAGTCTGGCTTCTCATCCTGGGTTGGTTCTAATTGTTGTATCTGAGTGGACTATATATTAGATAACGAGCTTTATGCAGTTTTGTCTAATGGATCTACGGAAAAAATAAAATGAAACTTAAAATAAGGTGTCCATGCAGATGCAGATGCAGGTATTTATATAATAATTCAAGATGTTGAATTATTTTCATTTTCAAGTGAACTTTCATGTCCTTTGGATGCTATAGCTCTATAAGATTGTATTCTTAAAATATTGCATTTTTTTTATAGAATTACTTCATTATTCAATATAGAATTACTTCCATGTATATTTTATTCTGCTTGCATATGTAGTTAGATAAATAATATGTATTTCAATAATATAATGTTAATTTGTATTTTATAAAAGCTTAGGGATAAATTTAAGATTTCCTTCATAATTTAATATTCTCCCACCTCTACCACGAGACTAACTAACATGCTATGAGAAATTCTTCTCTTTAAATTATTTCAATATATTACAATTTTTAATTTTTTTTTGAATTGGAACTTATAATTATCATAAAAGAGATTTAATATTTAGTATTTGAGTATTAAATTAATTTTTATATTTTAAAAAAAATTTTTTAATAAATATTCATTCATTTATTTTTTCTGTTAAAAATAAATAAAAAATAAAAGATAAATTTTTAAAATTTAATTGTATCTTCGACTAAATTCTTTTTATTTACTTTCTGAATATTATAATTATTAACATATATTCTCTACATTTTCATAAATTTATCAATGTCATTTTTTTTTATTTATCAACAAAATAATTTTTTTATATTTTTTTATTAAAAATAAATAAAAAATAAGAAAAAAATTTATTAAAATTTAATTTTACTTTCAAATAAATCTTTTTATTTAATCCATAAGTATTACTTCAATCCTTCTATTTTTAAAAATCTATTAAAATATTTTTATTTCTCAATAAAATAATTTTTTAATTTTTCGGTTCTTATTAAAAAAATAAAAAAAAATTTTAAAATTGAATTTTACATTCAACTAAATCTCTTTATTTAATTTTTTAATATTCTCATTATTAATAAATTAATTTCAAAAAAATAAAAAAATAAAGAGAAATAAAAAAATAAAAAGAGATAATTGATATTTTATTATATTTTTAATAGTAAAAATAAATAAAAAGACAATTTAGCTCATGAAAAAAATATTTTAATAAATTTTTAAAAAATTGAAAGATTTACTTATTTATAATAATAATATCCAAAATCTCCGAACTATTTATAAGAGTAGGAGTCTGATTAGACTTCTTTCAAGGGTAGGGACGAGTAAAGCCTCCAAAATTTGAGTTTTTATATTCGGTGAAAAAGGAATACTAATGTCTATGGGATGGTCTACCAGTGAGTTTAATTTTTGTGTTTTTTTTTTTTTTTAATAAAAAAATATTTATATGGGAAAATATACATACAAATATATATTTTTATCAAAGTAGAAGACGAGCAAGCAGCATCTTCTCGCACCAACTACACAACGTCATCGTACGTGTGAAAATCATTAGATCTTTTCGGCTTCCATAGAAGCAGTATCTCAACTCTAGTATATCAAAAATTAGGGCACCGGTTCTCTCCCATGGCGAGTCCTCCCATGTCCATGTCCGCTATATTCAATTCCACCGCCCACACACCTCCCCTAGCCCGCGTTAAGCAGGAAGAGCAATCCACTCCGACACCACCGCAACACTATTGGCCACCAATACAACTTCAGGTCAAATGCGAACCCGGAGAACCCCCAATCACTGCTCTTCAGGTACCTGACCGACAACAACCACCACCCCAAGAGGATGAGCCGAAGGGACCTCATTTGTTTAGATCTATTGAAGAGCTCGCCAATCTCTCCGCTGCCATTAGCGAATTTTATCGCAGATACCAGGAATTACAATGCCACTTTGATCTCATCCAGAGCGCCATCGATGCTCGCTCCGGAGTTCGGCAACATGGACAAGTAATTCAGTCGGAGACGACGCCCGCTTCCGCTTCCGCTTCCCCTCCAACACCGATTGTCACTGCGAAACAAACAACAGAAACCACCGCAACAGGTTCTACACCAGCCAAGTCGGAGGTTTTAAGTCTCTGCAAGATGATGTGTGGCAAAGGCCTCCGTAAATATCTTACCTCACACCTATCCAATCTCCGGAAGCTTCGAGACGAAGTTCCTTCCGCACTAAAATGTGCGCCAAATCCAGCCAAGATAGTGCTGGATTGCATCGGGCGGTTTTATCTGCAGGGAATTCGGGCATACACCAAGAATTCTCCCATGATTCCAGGGAGAAAAGCTAGCGTTTTAGTTTTGGAATTCTTTTTACAAATAATTGACGATACCATTGAGTTTGACTCCGCCGTGAAGCAGGAAGCAGAGCAGGCTGCATTGGCTTGGAGAAAGAGGCTCATAGCTGAGGGTGGTCTGGGGAAATCCAGCGACATTGATGCAAGGGGTTTGCTTCTTTTAATTGGTAGTTATGGGATCCCAAAGAGTTTTACCAATGAGGATGTTTGGGATTTGGTTCGGTTATGTAATTCAAAGCAGATTGCGGATGCCCTTAGAAGATCCCGAGTTCTTGTTGCCAGGGTCTCAGGTATGCATCGTGCATTTCCTCTAGCATGATTGTTTGATGTTTGTCATGTTGTTGGTTGTTGAGTTTATCGTCCCTTTATTTTATCTTAGCAATTTCAAATCGTTATTGATTACGTTTCTTCTTGATTACGTTTCTTCTTGTAGTTAATGTGTTATTGACTCTTGAAATTTGATAGCTTAATGATGATAATAAAATATGGCACATTCATGGCTAATAATGTGAAATAACTTCAAAGATACCATTTTAAGGAGAAAGCATAAGGCACCCACAGAAAGAGGCAAGAAGTAGCTTTTAGAGAACCCGTTGAATGTGTCCACCTCTTTCTCCTTTTGGCTACCGGATAGGTTTGTATTAGTTGAAATAATTCTAATAGTAATCAGCATATCATGGGATTCATGCCAGGGAAGACAGAATCATTGAAGTTTGTTTGGTGGTAGAATATGTAATTATATGTTCAGTGTAGGCGCCTAATATCGCAGATGCTTTGTTCAGGCGCATATGGCATAACTCATTTTCATTTTTCTTGCCTGATTAGTAAACATATCTTCTTTTTTTTTTTAATTTTTTTATTAAGCTGGCTCTAAATTTAGCATGGAGCATTATTGGTGGATCCTTCTAAATTATGTTGTCTCCATCCTCCACAGTTTATGCTCCTAAAGTTATAAATTGGCTTCTGATGACTACACAGAAAGAGTCATGCTGTGTGGACAGATACGGGCCAAACATTTTATCTGGTTGCTTATATGGATCCTACTTTAGCTGAAAATAATTTCTCTATGCAGAACAGAAGTCATAACATTCTTGAGGACTATAATAATGTGATTGGATGGTATTTAACAATGAATTTATGTCTCCGTGGGCACTCAAAAGAGTCAGATATTCTCTAATACCTGCTTGAGTTGTTCTCTGGAAACATGGGAATTTAGTCAGTTATCAACAATAAGAATTTGTTTTTCCAATACTATTTGGAAAACTAAATGTGCAAATTAGTATGGATTGTGGTTGTTATTTTAGGTCCTTTGAGTTGTTTGCAGTAAATGGATTGTTTCTCAGTGCAATAGGAGAAATAACCAGTTTGATGTTTGTTTTGGGGTTCTACTGAAACAAAAAGACCTAACTGACTCAAGGAGGAAAGTGTTAATGAAATATGTAGATTAATATTTTACCTAGCTGAGAGGAGAAGTTGTATAATTTCTGGTGTATGGGAAGATGTGTCTTTGCCACCGATAATGTGTTCTAGTCTAGGGTGCTATGTGGTTAGCAGCCTTGGCTGTAATTGGGGTATTTGAGGATATAATTTTACTTTCTGTTATAGACTGGAACCATCTCTTTGTGGTTTATAGTGTTCATCTTTTTTGTCAAAGTTCTATGCGATCTCTACTGTCATATTTGGCATTATGCTATATCGTCATTGTTTTTCCAGGTATTTTAGAGAGAATGATGAACAATGGAATGAAAATTGAAGCTGTTGATGTAGCATCTACTTTTGGGATCGAGGATAAGTTTCCTCCCCAGAAACTTCTAACTTCATTCCTACAAGATGCTAAAGAAGCATCAAAGAGGAGGAGGAGAGAAGCAAATAATTCTCCTTACTTAATGGTATGGGCTATCTTGCACTTAAATTTAAAATACATTACCTCCTCCTAGTTGAGTTTTTTTCCTTTTTTTTTTTTTTGAAACTCCTAGTTGAGTTAACAATGCAATATTGTAATGATATTTCACAGAAGGAAGCAAGTGAGAAGCAGTTGGCTGCTCTGAAATCTGTAGTGAAGTTTCTTGAAGATCGCAAACTTGATCCAATAAAGCTTCTTCCTGGATGGCAATTTAGAGAAGTGAGAGAGAAGCTAGAGAAAGAAATTGCTGACCTCAATAAAACGATAGAAGATATGGTGACATCAAAAAGAAAAGCAGATGAGAATGAGTTGTTAAATAACTTGAACAGTCAAGAAACAAAACGTCCAAGGTTTACTGGTTCACCTCTAATATCCTCAGCAAGACTTGGGCTGCATGAACAAAGGACTACCGGTCATGTGGATGGCAGTGGTTTATATAGTGCTTCCCTGCGAACGAACTTGTTGGATGGAGGACTTTCTGGTCATATCAACAACCCTTCTGTTGCAGGATCTATGTTGTATGGATCTGATGTGGGGTTCATGCCTGAACATGGCCTTGGCACAGTGTCAGGAGGTGGGGGTATAATGCACGGCGCTGGAGTGGGTCTTGCAGCTGCATATAATACTCCATCCACAAGTTCATTTACCGGAGTTAACAGGGATATGCTTGTTGATTGGACTGGGCATAAAATGGTTAGCGATGTTGCATATGGATTTATTGATAGATCACGGGGGCAGAGCTTTGTTCATCAACATGTCCCTGGATTGTTTGGGCCATCACCATCGATAGTAGGTTTTGCGGGTGTATCGAATTCCCCACCTACCAATGCTGGTAATAGGAGCCCAATCTCTGATCTTTATCGGTTTGCTGATGCTGTTAAGTGAGACCGGCAGTGATAGTCCGCAAGTTTAGCCCAGTACAATCTACTGAATCTGATGCACTAAGAAGTCTAGTCCCAGTACAATCTACTGAATCTGATGCACTAAGAAGTCTAGTTGCGTTGTTTTGATGTGTAAATTAAATGTAATATTTAATTCTCTGGCCTGGAGAAAATGGCAGCCACATGAATACATTTTCGTTGTACAATGGGCTGCCCAGCGTATTACACTCGACTGCCAATGCATTAGGTCGTGTGGCAAACACAATCTACATCTACCGAAGATGTATCTTACCAAGTGTGGAGATAATGCATTGGTAAGATCTACTGTATCTTTTCCCCCCCCAAAGTCTCTGCAATGGGAAATTGATCCAAGTTTATACTTTTCTCATCGCTACTATTTATGCAAGAATGGCGCAAGGCGCAAGGCTCAAAAGGCACAAACAATACATTAGATTAGGATTAGGATGAGTCTGACTCGGTTGGAGGAAAGAACTTGCAAGTGGTTTTATGTTTTAACTCGACTAAAAATGTCACATAGATGGACGATGAACTCGCGACCATGAAATGGACTCTTGAATTCTCTGAATTTGTAATCGGAGATGATAGTTGCAAGGGCGTAGGTGGACTTGGATGTCGAATTTGTGTGACAATGACCGATCATCAATATGGACTAGTAGAGGAGTGAGTAGGTCGGTGAATGATGCATGGACATATTCCCCTACGGCTTTAAGTTATAACCAAATGCAATTTGCATCGGTACCAAGACTACTAAAGTGTAAAACATATACTATGTTACGATCCAATGAATTAATTAGCATGTTATATAAAATAATGTAAAAGGGTTCAACTTTTCATTCCCGGAAAAGCTAACAGGAAGATGAAGGCCAGGCAACACTTGCTTTGTTAGGGAATCTTGGTTTGCTGAATGGAGCCATGGAGCTCTGATGTGGAGAACTTGTATTCTGATTATTTTTTAAAAAAATAATATACCATGTTATAAATTTAAAATACAGATTTGAAAAAAATTATAATTTGAAAATTAATAAATATATGAATAAAATTTTCATATATAATAAGTAAAAAGTGACGAGGAGATGGTCGATTATTGTGCTACAAAATCTAATAGAAAAGACAACTGAAAGGGGCAAAACATAACTAAGGGCCCAAAAAAAAAGAATGGATTAAAAAGATAATGTACGCCGTCTGTGGGAATCGAACCCACGACCACATGGTTAAAAGCCATGCGCTCTACCGGCTGAGCTAAGACGGCTTCTTTAATGTCTCTTATATATAATTATATATGAAGTCTTTATTCAAAACGACGGTTACGAACGCAACGGCTATTTTTTTTTCGCGGGAGAGGCCTCGGGTCTCTCTCCCTTGTGTACTCCTATTTCCATTTCCGTTCCAAGAAACTCCAGAGAAGGGAAGGAAACTCGAAGAATTTTTGTTTTTGGTCTTTGATTTCTCTCTCTCTCACAAATGGATCAAAGAGTGGAAGGACAAGTCCAATCAGAATGGTACTCTCCAAGGAGACTCCGCGATAGCCCCACTCAATTCGATTTTCCGGTACTAACCTCTCCCTTGTCCCTTCCTTTCTTTCTTTTCAATCCCAATTTATTCTTCTTGGCTTACCTTGCGCTTTTCTTGTTTTTGATTGTGCAAATTTAGGGGGATCGCTTTATACCAAATCGTAGTTTGATGAATCTTGATCAAGCCCACAGTTTGTTGACAAATAGGATCAAAGAATTACCAAATCCCAATTTCAATGTGCGCCTCTTCTAACTTTCGATGATTGTTATATCCTTTTGGTGATTGAATTTTGCTGTATAATCAACCTCATATATGAGTTTCTTGTCAATTAGGGTTCAATGGTTTTGATTCTGTCGGACATTTTAGAATTGTTATTTTGCGTTCTTGTGTTCTTTTCATAATTATTACGGTTCTTAGCCTTTAGCTTAATGGGAATTTATGTTTTTGATGTATTGATTTCAGGATGATGATTCAGTATGATCTTTATTTTTTTTCCCCCTTGAGGCAGGAAATGTACCGACAGAAGTTGATTGAGAGTCTAACTCTGGACACAGAAGGGAGGCCATTTAGGATGTTGGTATTCAGAGGAAGCCCAAAATCCAGTGGAAGGTGGATTCGTCTTATTGATAAGATGCGAAACGATGATGCAGAAGCGTTGAGAAATAGTAACAAGCAATATCAATCTCCTCGCCAGTTGCCTGTGGTACTCTTTCTACTTTTTCGCTCACTGGTATCATTTTCTATGCATAGGAATAAGATCTTATATATGTATATGATTAGATAATTAGAGCATGTACTTTGCTTTTCACTAATGTCTTGCCTTTGTCATGCTGTATCCTTATTCAAATCGTATGAAAATGTAATATGTGTTCTTCACTCAAGTGCTTTAAGGGCATTTGCAGAAGGAAGCCAAGATTCTGGATGCACCAAACATTAAAAATGACTACTATGTAAACATCATAGATTGGGGAAAGAACAATGTTCTTGCCGTTGCATTAGGCGGAGCTTTGTATCTATGGAATTCAGAGAATAAAAGCATACTGAAGCTGCTGGAAGTTCAGGGTGACAGTGACTATCCAACAAGCATCGCCTGGTCTGAAGATACCAGAAGTTTAGCAGTTGGATACATGCACTCCACACTTCAGCTCTGGGACACCGAGACTGCCAAATGCGTAAGCCTTATGCGCTTTCTCACTTGTAGACTTTAAATCAGATGGAGTGGCAGTTTTTATCAATTTTTTACTTACAGGTCCGTTGCCTAGAGGGTCATAAGGCCAGGGTATCGACCCTTGCATGGAATGGTCATACTCTAACATCAGGAAGCCGAGATAAATCCATCATTAATCATGATGGTAATTAGATTTTACTACCATGAGTTAGCTTTATTAATTATCATTACATGGTCGGAGAATGGGATGATTTTGGTTTTCTGATTATCCTTATTGACAGTTAGAGTGAGATACAATCCGACTTCCTATATGCGAGCACATACTGAAGAAGTCTGTGGCTTGAAATGGTCAAGAGAAGGAAATTTATTGGCAAGTGGCGGGAACGAAAATAATATATATATATGGGAAGCTTCGAAAATGAACTCATCCAACTTCTTACATCAATTCAAGGAACACCGTGCAGCAGTCAAGGCGCTTGCTTGGTGCCCCTTTCAATTTAATGTACTTGCTTCAGGAGGAGGTACAAAAGATGGTTGTATAAAGATATGGAACACGCAGAAGGGGACATGTATTCACAGCATAGACACCAATACACAGGCAAGTTGATGAATTCACTCCCTTCTTTATTAGAGTTTTGGAGACCTAAGTTTTAACACACCTTCTAGTTAAGAAGCAAATGTCCTTAAAATTTTGCTTTCTAGGAGTTCTGAGTAAATTACTAGTTTTCAGCAGAGCTTGTACATACTACACTTCGCAGATTGTTATTGCTGTCTTTCTTGTCCTTTCATACATTTATGGATGGTTTAAAAATCCACTTGTATACCTGCATGGAAAATGGTTTTTGGATTGCCACCTTTTAATTTGATGTTGAATTGTTCAGATTAGTGCTCTGGAGTGGAACAGACATCACAAGGAGATATTAAGTGGCCATGGCTACGGTGTCGGCGAGCTTCAGAATCATCTCTGCTTGTGGAAATACCCTTCCCTGGCAAAAATGGGGGAGATAAAAGGTCATAGCTCCCGAGTCCTTGGTCTTTCTCAGGTTTGACTACTGATGGACCTTAAGTTAACTAGTGGAGTATTTGTTATTACACCTAGAATCCATGAATCTTATTTCCTTTGATTGAGTTTTTGCAGAGTCCTGATGGATTAACTGTTGTATCAGCTGGAGGAGATGAGACACTTCGCTTCTGGGAGATATTTGGACCACCTTGTATCGATAACTCTGGGTTCTCGGGGCTTGGCGGCCTTTTGTCTCTGAAGAGATCCCCGATAAGATGATGCCAGTTGAGAACAGACGAATAACCAGGTTCCAAAATTTCGGTCATGAGACAGATGTAAAATCAGTAAATGTACACAAGGCATGAAGAAGACTAAAGGGGAAAATAACAGAAGAAGCTTTGATATAAATTGCAACAAGCTGAATGTCTTTGTCAAAGTACAGATGTTTTCAGTTTCTTCAGGATTAAGGAATTGTTCCATCTATGCCCATATTCTTTTTCTAGGGGCAAGATCTGATGTCTTAATCTCATCAATTTTGGCAGCTATAATGAAATCACTCATACTCAGGCCTCCTGCAATTTAAATAGAAATCATCAAGGCCTCAGGGATATTAAAGAAATAGCACAACATCTCATATTTATTATTTTATGGTTGAAAATTGTTTAGTGAAGAGCTTACCAATGGAGGAAGTCCATAGTTCAGCTCTGACTTGGTTGTTCTGCTCCAAATGCAGATTCGGAAAATGGCCAGAAGATTCTACAACCTTATAAATTCTATTAATAAGTTCAACCCCACATTTAAAATCTCTCAATTTCCACAAGCATTGCAGTTTAAGCCCATCTTCTTCATCCAACAGCCTCCAGCCAAGAACCTGCAGATTAAGTTTCCATTTATTGATTAGTCTTAACAGATTCAATATATAACAGGACTACCGTCTACTCTCCTTAGCTGATTCCTTATATTGTTTTAGTTTAACAAAGATTCCAAACAATACAACATTTGTAACTTTAACTGTTTTACTCTTGTAGTTCATTTTCGCTGAAACCTAGAGTGCAGATGAACACTGCAATTTTACCATCCCAAATAGCCGAAACCACAGAAGCACTCTAATTACAGCTGGATTGTCTAATTACACCAAAAGGATGAGCAAAATTATTTAATTGCGAGTGAGACATTGAATCAAGTGAACTAAAGTAATAAGGTGCTATTCTTCAATTCTCTAGAACCACAGTGAGCAGATTTTGCTCTTTTGGTTCAAGGCCAAGGGAGGGCAATTGCTTGCACTATGATGCAGGAACCTCACCATGTGGCAGAATTAATACTTCAGCAACCCTTATCCCTTTTTACTTTACAATGGTAATTATACACCATGCAGTGCTGTTCTCGTAGTAACCTACAAGGATAGCGGCCTCCTAATAGGGTTTACTAATAAAGTACCAATACAATTTCGCATTTCCCGACAGGCATAAAATCACAGAGGTATAGTAATTTAAGCACACAGATGTTAATGGGGTTGTAGATTAAAACGTATATGAGGAGAAAACGCATATGGGTAGCAGAAATTCACCTTCTTCAAGAGCTTTTGAGCATCATCCTTAGACATGGGATCCTGGAGGGGAGATATAGGAGTGCACTCTTGCTGGGAAAGAGCGAGAGCAGAGATGTTGGGAATAAGAATCTTATGCTCAGTATCAACATTGCCTAAAACTTTCTCCGCAAATCCACTCTCTATCTCTTCAGGGAAAGGATCTCTGGCCCCAAAATCACCCAGCAAGTCCCCTCCCGTAGCACAAGTTCTCACTGTAGCCATTCTAGTCCGATTCAAAACAGAGAAGTCGAACCGGCGGTAGAGTGGAGGAGAAAATTTAGGAAGAGGGGGGAAATAGAGAAAGGGATTGGTGGTAGCCATCGAAGGAGAGAAAACTTTGCTCTGTGGCTATGTGGGAATTCGACTTTTGGTCGAGGAGGTATGTCCTGTTGTGTTGTGGCCTGCGGCTGCGGGCTTATCCTGTGGTCAGAATTGTTTTGCGACTTGTCGTTTCATGGTTTACCAATTACAACTTCCCAGCAACATTGCAGACGAATTGTCGTTCCCAGGCAACGGCCAAGGCCTCTTTAAACCAACACAGTTTCTTTTTCTTACACTAAAAACTTAACACTGTAATAATAGAAAAATAATATATTAATTTGGCTTTAATTTTTATATAAAGACATAACTTACAATTAATGGGATAAATTTAATATTAGTAACTTAAAAATTATTAATAATGTAATTATTTTTATTTATTGTAGAAAATAATAAATAAAATAGAAGTAAGCTTAAAATGTCATTTTAATAAACTTTAGAATTGTTTGAATAATAATCGTAAAAAATTATTTTTGTTATTAATTAATTAATTTTAGTTTTTCTCAAAATAATAAATATAATAATTATTCTTTAAAATGTTTTCCTTTATAGATAAATCTATTTAATTTAAGAGCAGTTGTCCAATTAACTTAAGACTAAGATTTTCTTTCTCTCATTTTTTTTAATTTTAAAAATGCATTTATTTTATTGCAATAAATAAAATTTTATTTTAGTAAACCTTAATAACGAATATGTTGTGGAGTGATAAGGTGGAGTGATGTGATAAGGTGGAGTGATAAGGTTGATTAGTTTTATTCCCCTGGAGTAATAAGGTTGGTTAGTTGAGGCTAGAGTATTTTCTTTCTGTAAATATATTTGGATGATTTAGTGATAAGGGTTCTTTGAGTAATTAGCTAGCTTACGTAAATATAGTCAGTTGCAGTCCGTGATTATTGCCTTACGTTTTGGATATTTGTTGCAAGCCTAGTTTATTTAAACTCAGGCTAGAGCTCATTTCGGAATCAAGTGAAAAACATTGAGAAAATAATATAAGCATTCGTTTTATTCAAACCTTTATTTTCTTCTTCTTCGTTTTATTCAAACCTTTATTTTCTTCTTGGTATCAGAGCAGGTTCAATCCGTTATCATGGCTTCTATCTCATTAAATGTAGCTAATTTCGTTACATTAAAACTCAAACAATCAAATTATCCATTATGGAGAGAACAAGTATTGAGTTTAGCTGAGAGCCAGGAATTATCCGATCATCTTGTGACAGGGTATCCTGCATCTCAGAAATTCGCTACTCCTCCAACACCTACTCCTGAAAATTACCAACCACAGCTCTCTGATGAGTTTAAGGCATGGCAAAAGTCTGACAGATTGCTTCGAGGGTGGATTTGTGGAACACTAAGTGAGGAATCTCTTGGACTTGTCATCGGCCTGGATACTGTTCATGCGGTATGGAGCGCTTTAAAAGACGCCTATGCGCAGGACTCACAGGAGAGGGAATTCACATTACGCCAACAATTGACTTACTTTCGGAAAGATGAGAGTAAAACAATTACAGAGCATCTTCGGCTATTCAAGGAAGTCTGCGACAGTCTTGCTGCAATTGGGAAAACGGTTCCAGACGAAGAAAAGGTTTTCTGTCTTTTGACTAGTTTAGGGCCCCAGTATGAAACATTTACAACAACGATGTTGAAACCACCGCGCCCTACCTACAACGAATTGGTATCGCAACTAAAAAATCATGATCAGCGTCGCAGTTGGTTCTCAAGCCAAACTGATTCCACCTTCGATCAAATCGCGCCTCACGTTGCCTTTTATGGCAACCAGCAAAGGCAGTCGGGATCTAATTCAAATCGTCAATCAGGGTTCAATTCTCAAGGACGAGGGTTTCAGGCACAACAGAATCGTAATCCGAATCAAGACAAGGGGATGTCCTCTTCTCAGTACCGATTCCCTTTTGGTAAGCTGAGGCGCATGACCCCTGCAGAACGAGAACTCTACAAAAATGAGGTTTGTCAGTACTGTGGAAAAGATGGGCATATTGCGAAAATCTGCTGGTGGATTCCAAAAGTTGCCGATGAAAAGGTTCCTCAAGCTCCAGCTGCTCTTACCCTTGACAATGGCGTCATGGATTCTGATTGGGTGGCAGATTCAGGTGCTTCACATCATATGACAGGTAACAAACAAATATTAAATTCTGTTAGTAAATATTATGGTTCTGATGCAATTGCAATTGGTAATGGAACTTTTTTACCCATAGATGGTGTTGGTGAAACATTTATAAATCAAAAAAATCAATTACCTGTCTCTAATGTTCTGTTAGTTCCAGAATTGAAACAAAATTTATTGTCTATTGGTCAATTAACAGATGATTATCCAATAAATTGTGAATTTTCTAATGTCTCTGTTCATATAAAGGATCGGAAAACGGGGCAGGTTCTTCTGTCCGGACCAAGGAAGCATAACTTGTATACCTTGTCTGGGATGCCAATGGCACATTTTTCAAATCGTTTTAGGACTGGTACAGCAGCTGTTTGGCATCAACGTCTTGGGCATCCTCAAGCTTCTGCTGTTTCTATTTTGTTTAATAAAAAGTTAATTGATGTAACTGGTTCTTTGCGTTCAAAGTTTCTTTGTGATAGTTGTCAGTTAGGCAAACTAAGTAAGCTTCCTTTTTGTACTTCAGATCATTCTAGTTCTGCCATTTTTGATAAAATTCATTGTGACTTGTGGGGGCCTGCACCAGTTGTGTCTTTTGCAAAGTTTAAATATTATGCTTGTTTGGTAGATGATTTTTCGAAATATTCATGGCTTATTCCTTTAAAGAAAAAATCTGATTTCTTTATTGCTTATGTAGCTTTTGAGAATTTTGTTCTTAGACAATTTGGGAAACAAATTAAAATCTTTCATTCTGACGGAGGTGGAGAATTTGTTAATACAAAATTGTCATCTCATTTTCTTGCAACTGGCATTAAACATCAGGTTTCTTGTCCTCACACACCAGAACAGATGGGCGCTGTTGAACGACGTCACCGTGTAATACGCGAATTAGGTATGACCATGATGTACCATAGTCATATGCCTCTGTGTATGTGGGTTGAGGCTTTTCAAACTGCAGTTTTTCTTCTTAACAGGTTACCTACTTCTGTTTTACATAATGAAACTCCATTTTTTATGCTGAATGGTATTAATTTTGATTATACCTCTTTGCGTGTGTTTGGTTCTAAGTGTTTTCCATATATTTGGGATAGCAAACGTAATAAATTTGATCCTAAGTCGTGTCTTTGTGTGTTTGTTGGCTATAGTGAAAAACACAAGGGCTATAAATGTTTTAATCCACGAACCAAAAAATTTATAATTTCCCGGCATGTTAGTTTTGATGAAGCTGTTTTTCCCTTCAAATCATTATCTTCTAATGTTGCACATGCTTTTGAAGTTATGAATCCATGGTTAGATAGTTTAAATACGGATGTTATTACTGGTGTTATGAGTACTTCCATTAATAATGTTTTATCTTCTGATTCTGCTCTGTTACAGCCTGAGCAAGGAGGTGTGTTGCCTTTACAAGCGGCAGCAGTAGAGAGTGAAGAACTAATATCTTCATCTTCTTTATTAGCTGCTGAAAATTCGGAGTCTCAAAATTCAATTGTTGTAGCGCCACACATTACTCAGTCTAGTCCTTTTGTTGCAGGAAACTCTTCACAAAGCCACGTCAGAAATGTTGATATTGATGAGGTTGTCCATGGTTCTATTTTTACAGCTGCAGGACCTGCACATGAAGATTTAACTGAGCCAACTGTAGTAGTTGACACTGAGGCAGCAGATTCAGTGTTGGGGCAAGGACAAACATCATTACCAGCTGATTCTTTGCCTAGAAATAAGCTGCCAGCAGCTTCGTTACACACAGCAGAACAACCAGCAGCAGCTCAGGTTGTTGATGTCCTTCCAGGTGATTTTTTACACGCTGATGAGCGCCCAGCACCTCTGTTACATACAGTAGAGCAACCAGCAGAAAGTTTGACGGTAGAAGCGCTTCAGACGGCTCCTCTATATGTTGATGGGCATCCAGAAACAAATGAACATGCTGTTGAACAATCAGTAGCAAGTGGTTCCGCTGAACAACAATTAGCAGTAGATGTGCATTTAGTGGAAGAGCCAGCAGTACCTGTGCAGGCTATAGAGCAACCAGTTGCAGCTCATCCATTAGGTCATCAAATGACTACAAGGTCTAAGTCAGGTATTGTGAAACCAAATCCTAAATATGCCTTGGCTGTTTCTATTTCTCCTACAATTCCACGGGAACCAAAGAATGTTAAAACTGCGTTAGCTCATTCTGGTTGGAAAAATGCTATGTTAGAAGAATATAATGCCTTGCTTCGTAATAATACTTGGGTTTTAGTTCCTAGAACAGCTGCTTTGCATGTCATAGGATGTAAATGGGTCTTTAAGGCAAAATTAAAACCTGATGGTTCTTTAGATCGTCTTAAAGCCCGACTTGTAGCAAAGGGTTTTCATCAAGTTGATGAAATGTCGAAACATGTTTAGTCACAAGAGCTCCTTGAGCAACACGCTCCCTTACATAATGATAGTCGAGTTCTATGTGTTTACTACGAGCATGAAACACTGGTTTTACAGTCAAATACAAAGCACTAAGATTATCGCCATAGAGAACTGGAGGTCGAGAAATAGGAATATGAAGGTCTGCCAGAATATAACTTAACCAAGTAAGCTCAGCAGCGGTATGCGCCATAGCCCGATATTCAGCCTCAGTACTGGACCGGGCCACAGTTGATTGTTTTTTGGCACACCAAGAGATTATATTAGAACCAAGAAATGTGCAGTAGCCAGTGGTAGAACGCCTAGTAGTTGGACAACCTGCCCAATCTGCATCTGAAAAAGCACATAAATCAAGTGAAGTATTTGCGGTAAGTGATAAACCAAAATGAATAGTCCCTTTCAAATATCGTAAAATGCGACGAACACATTTAAAATGTGCCATAGTTGGAGAATGCATAAATTGAGAAATGAAATTAACACTGTAAGAAAGATCTGGTCGAGTTAAAGTTAGATATTGCAAGGCACCAACAAGCCCGCGAAAAAAACTCGGATCAGCTACTGGAGTGTCATCTGACGTCAAATCCAACTTTTGAGCCATAGGCGTCGGCATGGGCTGACAATCTGTCATGAGAGCACGTTCTAAAATTGTATAGGCATAGTGTGTTTGAGATAGATGCATGCCGTCAGCCATAGTTTGAACCTCAATGCCCAAAAAATGATGAAGAGGTCCAAGATCTTTCATGGAAAACTCAGAACCGAGAACCTGTATAAATGATTGAACAAGAGCTAGAGAGGAACCAGTGAGCAGCATATCATCAACATAAACTAATAAAACTAAAATCCCAGCAGATGAATGCAAAACAAAAAGTGACGGATCAGCAAGACTACAAAAAAACCATAATTAATTAGAAAGGTACTAAGCCTATCAAACCAAGCGCGAGGCGCTTGTTTCAATCCATACAGAGCCCGTTGCAATTTACAAACATATGAAGGCTTGTTAGAATCTAACATACCTGGAGGTTGCTCCATAAAAATATCTTCAGCAATATAACCGTGCAAGAACGCATTTTTAACATCTAATTGACGAACCGGCCAATGTTTAATCAAAGCAATAGACAATATTAACCGAATAGTACCAGGCTTAATCACAGGAGAAAAAGTTTCAGTATAGTCAATTCCATCAAGTTGATGAAAACCCTTTGCTACAAGTCGGGCTTTAAGACGATCTAAAGAACCATCAGGTTTTAATTTTGCCTTAAAGACCCATTTACATCCTATGACATGCAAAGCAGCTGTTCTAGGAACTAAAACCCAAGTATTATTACGAAGCAAGGCATTATATTCTTCTAACATAGCATTTTTCCAACCAGAATGAGCTAACGCAGTTTTAACATTCTTTGGTTCCCGTGGAATTGTAGGAGAAATAGAAACAGCCAAGGCATATTTAGGATTTGGTTTCACAATACCTGACTTAGACCTTGTAGTCATTTGATGACCTAATGGATGAGCTGCAACTGGTTGCTCTATAGCCTGCACAGGTACTGCTGGCTCTTCCACTAAATGCACATCTACTGCTAATTGTTGTTCAGCGGAACCACTTGCTACTGATTGTTCAACAGCATGTTCATTTGTTTCTGGATGCTCATCAACATATAGAGGAGCCGTCTGAAGCGCTTCTACCGTCAAACTTTCTGCTGGTTGCTCTACTGTATGTAACAGAGGTGCTGGGCGCTCATCAGCGTGTAAAAAATCACCTGGAAGGACATCAACAACCTGAGCTGCTGCTGGTTGTTCTGCTGTGTGTAACGAAGCTGCTGGCAGCTTATTTCTAGGCAAAGAATCAGCTGGTAATGATGTTTGTCCTTGCCCCAACACTGAATCTGCTGCCTCAGTGTCAACTACTACAGTTGGCTCAGTTAAATCTTCATGTGCAGGTCCTGCAGCTGTAAAAATAGAACCATGGACAACCTCATCAATATCAACATTTCTGACGTGGCTTTGTGAAGAGTTTCCTGCAACAAAAGGACTAGACTGAGTAATGTGTGGCGCTACAACAATTGAATTTTGAGACTCCGAATTTTCAGCAGCTAATAAAGAAGATGAAGATATTAGTTCTTCACTCTCTACTGCTGCCGCTTGTAAAGGCAACACACCTCCTTGCTCAGGCTGTAACAGAGCAGAATCAGAAGATAAAACATTATTAATGGAAGTACTCATAACACCAGTAATAACATCCGTATTTAAACTATCTAACCATGGATTCATAACTTCAAAAGCATGTGCAACATTAGAAGATAATGATTTGAAGGGAAAAACAGCTTCATCAAAACTAACATGCCGGGAAATTATAAATTTTTTGGTTCGTGGATTAAAACATTTATAGCCCTTGTGTTTTTCACTATAGCCAACAAACACACAAAGACACGACTTAGGATCAAATTTATTACGTTTGCTATCCCAAATATATGGAAAACACTTAGAACCAAACACACGCAAAGAGGTATAATCAAAATTAATACCATTCAGCATAAAAAATGGAGTTTCATTATGTAAAACAGAAGTAGGTAACCTGTTAAGAAGAAAAACTGCAGTTTGAAAAGCCTCAACCCACATACACAGAGGCATATGACTATGGTACATCATGGTCATACCTAATTCGCGTATTACACGGTGACGTCGTTCAACAGCGCCCATCTGTTCTGGTGTGTGAGGACAAGAAACCTGATGTTTAATGCCAGTTGCAAGAAAATGAGATGACAATTTTGTATTAACAAATTCTCCACCTCCGTCAGAATGAAAGATTTTAATTTGTTTCCCAAATTGTCTAAGAACAAAATTCTCAAAAGCTACATAAGCAATAAAGAAATCAGATTTTTTCTTTAAAGGAATAAGCCATGAATATTTCGAAAAATCATCTACCAAACAAGCATAATATTTAAACTTTGCAAAAGACACAACTGGTGCAGGCCCCCACAAGTCACAATGAATTTTATCAAAAATGGCAGAACTAGAATGATCTGAAGTACAAAAAGGAAGCTTACTTAGTTTGCCTAACTGACAACTATCACAAAGAAACTTTGAACGCAAAGAACCAGTTACATCAATTAACTTTTTATTAAACAAAATAGAAACAGCAGAAGCTTGAGGATGCCCAAGACGTTGATGCCAAACAGCTGCTGTACCAGTCCTAAAACGATTTGAAAAATGTGCCATTGGCATCCCAGACAAGGTATACAAGTTATGCTTCCTTGGTCCGGACAGAAGAACCTGCCCCGTTTTCCGATCCTTTATATGAACAGAGACATTAGAAAATTCACAATTTATTGGATAATCATCTGTTAATTGACCAATAGACAATAAATTTTGTTTCAATTCTGGAACTAACAGAACATTAGAGACAGGTAATTGATTTTTTTGATTTATAAATGTTTCACCAACACCATCTATGGGTAAAAAAGTTCCATTACCAATTGCAATTGCATCAGAACCATAATATTTACTAACAGAATTTAATATTTGTTTGTTACCTGTCATATGATGTGAAGCACCTGAATCTGCCACCCAATCAGAATCCATGACGCCATTGTCAAGGGTAAGAGCAGCTGGAGCTTGAGGAACCTTTTCATCGGCAACTTTTGGAATCCACCAGCAGATTTTCGCAATATGCCCATCTTTTCCACAGTACTGACAAACCTCATTTTTGTAGAGTTCTCGTTCTGCAGGGGTCATGCGCCTCAGCTTACCAAAAGGGAATCGGTACTGAGAAGAGGACATCCCCTTGTCTTGATTCGGATTACGATTCTGTTGTGCCTGAAACCCTCGTCCTTGAGAATTGAACCCTGATTGACGATTTGAATTAGATCCCGACTGCCTTTGCTGGTTGCCATAAAAGGCAACGTGAGGCGCGATTTGATCGAAGGTGGAATCAGTTTGGCTTGAGAACCAACTGCGACGCTGATCATGATTTTTTAGTTGCGATACCAATTCGTTGTAGGTAGGGCGCGGTGGTTTCAACATCGTTGTTGTAAATGTTTCATACTGGGGCCCTAAACTAGTCAAAAGACAGAAAACCTTTTCTTCGTCTGGAACCGTTTTCCCAATTGCAGCAAGACTGTCGCAGACTTCCTTGAATAGCCGAAGATGCTCTGTAATTGTTTTACTCTCATCTTTCCGAAAGTAAGTCAATTGTTGGCGTAATGTGAATTCCCTCTCCTGTGAGTCCTGCGCATAGGCGTCTTTTAAAGCGCTCCATACCGCATGAACAGTATCCAGGCCGATGACAAGTCCAAGAGATTCCTCACTTAGTGTTCCACAAATCCACCCTCGAAGCAATCTGTCAGACTTTTGCCATGCCTTAAACTCATCAGAGAGCTGTGGTTGGTAATTTTCAGGAGTAGGTGTTGGAGGAGTAGCGAATTTCTGAGATGCAGGATACCCTGTCACAAGATGATCGGATAATTCCTGGCTCTCAGCTAAACTCAATACTTGTTCTCTCCATAATGGATAATTTGATTGTTTGAGTTTTAATGTAACGAAATTAGCTACATTTAATGAGATAGAAGCCATGATAACGGATTGAACCTGCTCTGATACCAAGAAGAAAATAAAGGTTTGAATAAAACGAAGAAGAAGAAAATAAAGGTTTGAATAAAACGAATGCTTATATTATTTTCTCAATGTTTTTCACTTGATTCCGAAATGAGCTCTAGCCTGAGTTTAAATAAACTAGGCTTGCAACAAATATCCAAAACGTAAGGCAATAATCACGGACTGCAACTGACTATATTTACGTAAGCTAGCTAATTACTCAAAGAACCCTTATCACTAAATCATCCAAATATATTTATAGAAAGAAAATACTCTAGCCTCAACTAACCAACCTTATTACTCCAGGGGAATAAAACTAATCAACCTTATCACTCCACCTTATCACATCACTCCACCTTATCACTCCACAACATATTCGTTATTACCTTATGTAATTCTTGAAATTTTACATAGTTTCAGTTTAATTAATTATTTTAATTGGATATTTAACTGATAAAAATGATTACAAATACTTTCCTACATTACTAATTAGTCAATTATTTTTTATATAGTTTAATAATATTTATTTTATTATTTAATTTACAAAAAATATACACAACAAGAGTAAAAATTTAAAAATGTACTAAACCAATTAAAGAATTAAAATTATATACTTAATAATTAAAGTAGAAATAAAATATGTTTTATATGAGAGATTCACGAGAGAGCTAAAATATAATTGCTTATTTATTTTGATAAAGTATCAAATATTGTAATAATATTTAAATTGAAGTTAAATAATTTTATAAAAAAATTATTAATTTTTTTAAACTATGAAAAATAAATAAAGTTAAGTTATTAAATTAAATATATTTATTTTGACTTGTAAATGAAAATTATATTAAATTAATTTTATTATAAAAAATAACATAAACTCATCCATCGATATTACTGCCACTTTAATGATAATAAATATTTCAGATAAAATTTTATTACATTCGAAATTAAAAAACTGAAGATGAAAGTTAGTCGGTTGAGATACAAATTAACCAGTAAGGCACCGTATGATGCTGTAGCCAGAATTATAATTTTTTTAAATAATTTTATTAATTAAAAAGTTTATTATAAAATTTTAAAAAATAAAATTTACGTAACATGAGTATTAATAGATTAAAAAAGTAAAAAAACTAATATATAAAAACTGTTGTAGGCAGTTTTTTGTGTTGGTATATATAATTTATTTTAATTAAAAAAAGTTTAATATAGTAATTGAATTATGTTTAATCAAATTATATTATTTATTATCTATTAATAATACACATATTTGTGTAATTTTAGTATTTTAATACACTTCTTCTTCTCCTGATCCTCCTTCTTCTGTGTTGGGATGGAGTGAATACTGTTTGGTTAAGTTTTTTTACTTAAAGGGTAGTTTAGTCATTTTCATTAAAATAAATGAAAGATTAACTGAAAATTTGATGGTAAAAACTATTTTGCAGTTTTTTTAAATGTGAATGATTAAATTGAAGATTTTTTAAAACAGAGGGACGAAAAGTTGTATTTCATTAAATCAGAGGAACTAAATTGCAGTTTACCCTATATTTTAATGTTTACCCTATATTTTAATATTGGATCTACATCAATAATCCTCTTTCCGGTGATAGAATCATTAGGTTTGATACTAGATAATTTCCTTTAACAAACTTATCGCCTTGTAGATTTCTGGTGACAAAATGCTTGTAGATTTCTGGTGACAAAATACCTTGGTAATTCTTTTTGACGAACTTGTTGTTTTACAAGAATCTAGTAACGAATCGTCTTGGTGGTTTTATTTGACGAACTTATTGTTTTGTGAGATTCTGGCAATGAATCACTTTGGTTTGTTCCTTTTGACGAACTTGTTGTCTTGCAAAATCACTTTGATGAACTTATCACCTTATAGAATTCTAGTGATGATTCGCCTTATAGAATTCTAGTGATGATTTGCCTTGGCGTTCCCTTTCACAAACTTGTCAGCTTGTGGGATCTCTTTGATGGTTTCCTTTGATGAACTTGTCGTCTAGTATTAGATGGAGTTTGATTATGGAGATTGTGAACTCTCTATATAGTCTATTAAATAGAGTTTGAATATTGTTAAAAGTGTATAAGATGTTAAAATTATATTTAAGGCATAACATGAAATCTTATATAAGATAGAATATGAAATCTTAGATAAGATATGATATGAAATCTTATCGGATAAATATAATATTATGATATGAATGATATTTTATTGTAATTAGAATTCAACCACTTTAATAGGAATTATTATAGATATCTGAATAATTAATGTGATTTAAATTATTGATATTTATATTTAATATATTTTAATATTAGATTTGGAAAATTAATGATATATATATAGATATTTAAATGAGATTGAAAATATTAAATAATTTTTTAGGAATAGGCTAAATTTAACATACAAGCTAACCACAAAACATAATCTCTCCATCTCAAATTCAGGGGCCCAAAACAAGAGCTGAGGATCTCCATATAACAGATGTAGGAGAAATTTTACGATATAAATAATTGTATACATTAGAATTTTATTATATTATTAATCATCGTAGATTACATTGTTATCAATAGTCAACAGAGAACAATGGGTAGCAGATTTGACAATCACTATCCTCGATCTAAGTGCTCAAGTTTTGGTTAGTCTGTGTGCAAATATCTTTAAAAAATTGATTTGGATTGTGTTTATCTTAATTAGACGTACGGTTTAAAAATAAGTTTATCTATTTGTTATAACAAATTATTTTTAATATTATTATTATTTTAGGGAAAAGTTATGTTGAGGTTAGGTTAGGTTAGGATAAAAATGAGTGTGAAACTCATTTGGCACAAAAATGAAAAAGTGTAAAATGCGTGAAACTTAGTCTGGGAAAAAAATATAATAAAAATTGCAATTAATTTCCCAATAACTAATTAAAAATTAGAATGTTATATTTATAAGAGTGTCCCAAACTAATTACTACCTAATTGGCTGTGATCGATCTGGACGAGGCTAAATATCTCCTAATCCATCTAAAATTCTACAACCATTAAAAATAGTTCTGCACTCGTCTATGACTGATCGATTCATCAACTCCCTTTCTACAATCTGAAGAAACTATGGATTTTTGCAGGGGCATGCATATCTCAAAAGATCACAGCAGTAGCAGCTACCTTGCTGCTATCTTCGGTCTTTTGTTTGTTGGCTGTGTCTATGTGCTCATCGCCAACCCAGATAGATCCAATACTTTTGTTGCTTTCCGAGATTATATTTCGCAACCCTCTACGGCGGTATGCACCTTTAATTTCTTTCTCTTAAATATTTCTTCTTTCTTTTGTTCGTTAGTTGTGTCCCTTTTGCTATTTTGTATACATCGCAGGACAATGGGAGTAGCCCTCTTCATATAGATGCCCTTGAAGCAGCTTTGGCCGCGACATCAACAGCTAACAAGACGCTGATAATTGCGATGGTGAACAAGGCCTACGTAGAGGGTGATAAGCCAATGCTAGACATGTTCTTGGATAGCTTTTGGCTTGGGGAAGACACTAGAGATTTAGTGAATCATCTTCTGCTTGTTACTGTGGATCAAACGTCCTTTGAACGGTGCAATTTTCTCCGGCTTCATTGCTATAAACTAGAAACTGATGGTGTAGCTTTCGACGGAGAGGAAGTTTACATGTCCGATGATTTTATCAAGATGATGTGGAGAAGAACTCTGTTTCTCAGTGACGTGCTAAAGAGGGGCTACAACTTTATTTTTACGGTACCTAACAATGAATCATGGGTTCAAATACATATAAGAATTCATTTTATTTATAATTTTATCCATGCAATTACGTGAATTATTATTTTTTTGACAGGATACTGATGTACTGTGGCTAAGGAACCCGTTTCCAAGGCTGAGCCTAAACGAGAGCACAGATCTTCAGATCAGCACCGATGAGTTCAACGGCGATGAGTGGTCAGAAGGCAACCCGATAAACACCGGGTTTTACATGGTAAGATCCAACAACAAAACCATTTCATTGTTCGAGTCATGGTATGCAAGGAAAAACAGCTCCGCCGGACAGAAAGAGCAAGATGTTTTAGACAGAATGATGCATGAAGGAGTGTTCAGAAAGCTAGAGCTTAGAGTGAGGTTCTTGGATACCCTCTATTTTAGTGGCTTCTGCCAAGATAGCAGGGACATCAGGGCTGTTTCCACCGTTCATGCCAATTGTTGCCGGACGATTAGTGCCAAAATTGCTGATCTAACAGTTGTTATCCAAAGTTGGAAGACACTCAAGAGCTCTCCCTCTCCCTCTGCCAATGTCACATCCACATTTGGAAGGTTGAAACATGTAGCCTGCAGGGAATCTTGGAAAAATTTGTGACTTTATTTTATTTATTTTTTCAAATTATACAGCATCATATTTTTGACATAGAAATGATTGAGATGTATAAATTGGAATTAAATTTATCTGTGCAAGTTCAACGGAAGGGAAATATATATATAACATAATACACTACAAGAAATTTCATAATTACCAACGGACAATTCCGTTGGTAATTACTGAAATTCCGTTGGTGAAACGGATCACCAACGGATCTATGACGGACTAAGTCCGTCGGGAAAATCCTCGTTGGTAATTTTCCGTTGGTGACAGTGACGGATCACCAACGGAATTTTCCGTTGGTGACAGTGACGGATCACCAACGGAATTTTTCGTTGGTGACAGTGACGGATCACCAACGGAATTTTCCGTTGGTGACAGTGACGGATCACCAACGGAATTTTCCGTTGGTGACAGTGACGGATCACCAACGGAAAATCCGTTGGTGACAGTGACGGATCACCAACGGAAAATCCGTTGGTGACAGTGACGGATCACCAACGGAAAATCCGTTGGTGACAGTGACGGATCACCAACGGAAAATCCGTTGGTGACAGTGACGGATCACCAACGGAAATTCCGTTGGTGACAGTGACGGATCACCAACGGAAATTCCGTTGGTGACAGTGACGGATCACCAACGGAATTTTCCGTTGGTGACAGTGACGGATGTTTGGTTACTAATCCGTTAGTGAATAAAAATACAGAATTACACATCCCTACCCCTACCCCTGCCCTGTAACTGTACATCCATATACATCCATCTGCACCCTGTATATTCATATACATTCACATCCACAATCATATACATCCACATTCATCTATATCCTGTACACTCATATACATGCATCTGTACCCTGTACATTCATATACATCCATTTGTATATTCATATAATAAAAATACTATAAACAGACAAAACTAAATTACTCATTAAAATATATAAAGAACGTAATGAATTTGTACTACAATTATATGTTGGAAAAAAATTTATAAAGTGGTCATAACAAAATGTACATACTAAACTAAACTAGCTAGCTCATCATCTGTATCATCATCACTATCTGTATGATGATCACCAATGGCAGGAGCATCATCACGCCGCTGCTGTGGAGACGGAGCTGGAGGTGGCGTAGGACCAGATGTCTGAGTGGATGTCCCAATACCCTGTTGTGCCATCATCCTATGCATAAACGTCTGCAACTCGTCCAGCCTTGTGGTGATTCGACTATTCTCTGTCTCTAGCCGATCAATTTTATTCTGCATCCTGTTCATTGTTTCAATTGTAGGAGGATCCACTGGGGGTGCAGACGTGTATGATGCAGAACAATGAGCTGGCTCATGAAAATATGCTGAGGCCTGGGACCCTAACCCATAAACTCGACTCTTTTTCTGTCCACCAACCGCTTCGTAGTACAGTTGGGCCTCATTTATGGGCGTTGGTTCATTGCTTCCCTCCTGTTGATGTGTAGCAGCCTCCTTCAGCTCTACGTATTTATCCTGCATTATAATTTTAAAGTAACATATAAGTAAAACAATTTACATCAATCAAAATTGTTAATAACTACATTTAAGATGAACTTACATAAATAGCTTTTGATCTGGCATCAACAAACTCCTCCGTCCCCTTTCTCTTATGTGTGGCCTCAAAAAGCTCATGCGGATGTGGTTCTCTGCCTAGTCTTTCCCTCTGTTACCAATTATAAGAATTGTAGCATTTGTCATCGAACCAAAATATTTATAAGAAGATAATTATAAAATAAAAGTTATAAGAAATACCATCCTCCGCTGGTGGGTGTACTGTGAAATAGAACCGCATGCGTGCCTGGAAATGCCAGATCCTGAACCTCCAGCCTCACTGCGCCTATTGGCAGAAAACTTCTCACACTTCTCTTTGTATTCAGAAGTGTTCCAAGTTTCCTGCCACTTCCTCAAAACATAATCAGGGGTTGCAAGATTCTTCGCCTTTCCTTTCCGGATTTCCCACATTAAGCCCCTGTATCGCTCAGCGGCTTTTTTCTGCCAGGCAATTTTTACCAAGCTCTCAATTGCTTGGTCCCATAGAAAGTATTTCTGCAAAAAGATTACATTTTATGATTAGATAGTAATTAAACAGTTAAAAAATAGATGATAAACTTTTTGGGATAAATTAAATATGCTTCACCTTGAATTCCTGCCAATAAAACTCCTTGGTTTCATTGGGCACAGTCTTCCAACAGTGGCCTTCCTCTACCAATCTTTCTTTCACTATCAGAGTTATCCTGCGGCTGCACATCTCCGACGGATGCAAACTACATGAACAAGATAATTTTAGAGTAAGTAAATGGTAACATTTAAAATATTGTAAATTAATAAACAATTAATTATTACTTGTTGTTAATGAGTGAAATAGTCTGTCTGAATGACTGTGTTCCGCCTACAGCAGTGGTCGATGCAGCTGATGCTGGAGCTGATGCAGGAGCAGATGATGGAGTAGATGCTGATGCAGATCCTGTCCCTCTAGCGGATGCAGTACCAGAAGGGGATGCAGAATGAGGTGAATGTGTATGTGATACCGGTGGTCGTGGAGCTGCAGGAGGGTGGTGAGGATGTAAACTGTGACGGTGAGGTGGTGGAAGGGGACGGGGAAGCTGTGCATCGGCAGATGGTGCAACTGGTGTATATGATCGATCTATATGAGATGGCTGTACACTGGATGCAAGTGGAACCCATATCTGAAGTTCCGTATCCCCAAGTCCCGTCGGTGCCCGTGGTATATGAGCCTCATGCTCATGTCCGTCATCTCTATTCGCGTCCTCTTGACTTGCACTTGCAGGAAGTTGAACCCGTCCTCTGGCCTTGCTAACCCTTCCACGTCCCCTCATCTGTGAATAAACAAAAAATGTCATAGTCAAAAATAATATAAAGTTCATAAACATTATATTAAATATATACAAATGTATTAAGGTACTCACTGAGTAATAAAAGAAATTTACAACTCCAAACTTCTTTAGTATATAGATGAATTTAGTCTGATTCATATGAATTGTACTCATTATCACCGTCTGCATCTGCATCAGAGTCAGGGTCACTAAGGAATTCGTCTTCATCTGTCGAAACGTCATCATGAATCTCAGTCATTCCTTCGCTAGGATCATTGAGGCAGTGTTGTTGATTAATATCATCGATATTTACTTCAGCATATTCTATGTCATCTTCTTGAAAAGGTTCATATGTCTTTGAAGACGTTTGAGATAGTTCAACAACGGGTCTACCTTTAACTTTCATCACAGCCCACCAATCATTTTTGTCACGACGCTTGCTCGGGTATGAAGCATAAACGACTTGTGTTGCCTGAGAGGCCAATACAAATGGCTCGTACTTACTGTATCTACGCTTATTGTTAATATCAACAATTCTATACTGTCGGTGCACCTTGGTGCCCGTATTTGGTGTTGGATCAAACCAGTCACATTTGAAAAGTACAGTCCGCTTAATTGGTAGCCCTGGATACTCCAATCGCAACACCTCGACCAACTGTCCATAGTAGTCACTTTCTTCAGAACTGTAATTACTCCCTTTTATACATACACCAAAATTCATTGAATTACTACTTGAATTTCCATTGATTGTGTTGAATTTACATCCATTAACACAATACCCATTAAAAGTGGTGACACTTCTGAGTGGTCCCTTCGCCACATCTTGCATAAGCTGATTTTGTACATTGTTTGGCGATTCATGGGCATACTTGTAAAACCATTTGACAAAGTCCCTCTCTAGTTTTTCATCAACAGCTGCATCTGTGATATTTGGTTGTGTCGACTTTACTCGCTCCACATAAATACTATATATACAAAGAAACAAGTAATGTTTAACAATAATGTACAATATAAGAGGTATTTGACTATTAGTATAACTACCAATACTTACTCAATATATGTTTTCACCTCTGGACAATTTAATAGAATATATGTTTGAGCGGCTTGGATTTCATCTTCAGTCATATATCTGGATTTTCCTTTTCCGATAGTTCTACCTGTGCATTTGAATATGCTTAATTTACCTGGTATGTCATCATCAGATACAAATTCATGCAAGTTGCGTGGAACCTTTCGATGTTTGGTCATTACATGTGCTTCAAAGTAGTGAGCAGAAAATGCACTTGCTTCTTCTACCAAGTAAGCATTGCATATTGAACCTTCAACCCTTGCTTTATTTTTAACATTGTTCTTTAACTTTCTCAAGTACCTAGTGTGTGGAAACAAAAATTATATATGTTTACTAAGTAATTCATCATGGTAAGGAGTGAAAGTAAATATTAAGTACGTGTACCTCTCAAATGGGTACATCCACCGATATTGTACTGGTCCTGCAATTAATGCCTCATATGCAAGGTGTACTGGTAAATGTTCCATTGAATCAAACAGACTTGGAGGAAAAACTCGTTCAAGCTTACAAAGGATCACAGGAATTTGTTCATGTAACCGTTGCATGTCCCAATTAGTAAGTGTAGTTGAGGTGAGTTCTCTAAAGAAATTGCTAAGCTCTGTTATTGGTTGCCAAACATTATTTGGTAAGAACTCTCTGAGAGCTATAGGAAGAATTCGTTGCATGAAAACATGACAGTCGTGGCTTTTCATACCAAAAAGTCTAAGCTTCCGACTATCAACACATCTCCCTAGATTGGAAACAAATCCGTCAGGGAATTTGAGTGTTTTAAGCCAATCACACAGTATCACCTTCGATTGGTTATCCAAACAATAACATGCTTTTGGATATTTCCCGCTAATTGGATCTTTCTTCAATTCTGGTCTCCTGCATATTTCATTTAAATCTTCCCTTGATTTGATATTGTCCTTTGTCTTCCCCTCCACATTCATAACTGTATTAAAAATATTTTCAAATACATTCTTTTCAATGTGCATGACATCAAGATTGTGGCGAATCAAATTTGAAGACCAATATGGCAAATCCCATAATATGCTCCGCTTACGCCAACCAGTTATCTTTGAAAGTCGACAATTTATTTCATGACTGTCAATGTCTGTAACCCGCCTCAACCCAATTTGCTCAATTTCTTTTAGCAAGTATTCCCCAGTTCTAATTGGCGGTGGTGACTTCGATACACATTTGTTTTTAATAAAAGATGTCTTGTTTCGACGGAAAGGGTGGTCGTCAGGCAAGAACTTCCGATGACTGTCAAACCATGTTTGTTTACCCCCCTTTCATAATGTAAAAGCATCTGTGTTTTCCATACAGTAGGGACATGCAGTGCGTCCTGCAGTGCTCCACCCTGAGAGCATTGAATAAGCAGGGAAGTCACTTATAGTCCAAATTAATGCAGCACGCATAGTAAAATTGTTCTGTTGGAAAGCATCGTAAGTATTAACACCAGTTGCCCAAAGTTCTTTCAATTCTTGCACTAATGGCTGCATGTACACATCAAGCTTCTCTTTCGGATTCTTGGGACCAGGTATTATAATTGTCAGGAACATGTACTCATCTTTCATACACATACCTGGTGGCAAATTGTATGGAGTTAGTATTACTGGCCATGAAGAATACTGTTGCCCAGATTGACCGAATGGTTGAAATCCATCAGTGCAAAGGCCAAGTCTGACATTTCGGGCCTCCAGTGCGAAGGTTGGATGAGTTTGGTTGAAATGCTTCCAAGCAAGAGCATCTGAACAGTGGCGCATCACCCCGTTCTCAGTTGCATGGTCATTGTGCCAAGTCATATACTTAGCTGTAACACATGACGCATAAAGTCTTTGCAAACGTGGTGTAATGGGGAAGTAATACATCTTTTTGTATGGTATTTGACTCTTCCCTTTCCCCAAGTTGTGCTTCAGGCGTTTGAACCTTCCATGGTCACAAAATTTGCATCGTGTAAGTTCTTTATCATTTTCCCAAAAAATCATACAACCATTCGCACAACAGTGTATCTTTTGTACAGGAAGCCCCAATCCTCGGACTAGTCTCTTTGTTGAGTAAAAGCTGTCCGTCATGACATTGTCACTCGGTAACATCTCCTTCATGAGTTCACAAATCTGATCAAAACACTGTTCTGAGAAATGATGTTCCGCCTTCAGATTTAATAAACGTGAAACAGCTGATAACTGGGAGTGAGTTTCACAGCCAGGCCATAGTTGTTGCTTAGATGCATTTAACATATCATACAGTTTCTGTGCAGCCGAGTTTGGCATCTCATATGTATCATTATGCATTACATGACAGCTTGTTGCATCCATGACCATGTCCTCAAAACGATTGAAATTTGGGCGATTAACACTGTCAGAACCATAAGACATGTCTAAATCTGTATCACCATATCCGTCATGCACTTCAGTTTCACCGTGCAAATACCAAACAAGGTAATTTTGAACAAAACCATGCTTCATTAAATGATATTTAACTGTATTTTCATCTTGAAAGCTACGGTTCTGGCACTTAAATCGATTACAAGGACAGCGGATCTGATCGCCATTTAAATATTCTGTGCAGGTCTTAGCTTTCTCTAGAAATTCATTGATACCCTCTAAATATCTGGGATTCAGTAAACCGTCTATGAGACGAGCATACATCCAACTTCGTTCAGCAGTCATATTAACTACAATTAATATGCTGATATGAAAACAAATAACTTATAAACCCTATCTTCGAACAGAGCCTGAAAACCAACAATTAAATTGTGCATTATATCAAAATGATAATCTGATAAGTACATTCATTTTGGAACTAAATATTAACATAAATTTGAACTTGCCTGATATCAATGGCAGTATCTTCTACTGGAGGGGAAAGTGGCGGGGCAGTATAACCAGGTTCGTTAGGCTGTTAATGAGAAATTATAGCAATCAGTATACGTATTCAGCCATCATCCATATTAAAAATGCATCATGTTTGGAATATCTACCTATCCACGCACACTTAGTGTAAATTCAAACACATGCAACAAAAAAATTTCACAATGCAATTAGATTTCAATTTCACTGCCAATGTGCACCTGCTGGTGTATTTACTTGTGCATTTGCTCTGGCACTTTGAAGTGCACCAGCATATTTACTTGAAATGTGCACCTGCTGGTGCACAAGTGCACAAGGCAAGTGCACCAGCAGGTGCACAAGTGCACCAACAGGTGCACTTGTCCAAGTGCACCAGCATGTGCACTTGTCCAAGTGCACCAGCAGGTGCACTTGTCCAAGTGCACCAGCAGGTGCACAAGGCAAGTGCACCAGCAGGTGCACAAGTGCACCAGCAGGTGCACTTGTCCAAGTGCACCAGCATGTGCACTTGTCCAAGTGCACCTGCTGGTGCACTTGAAACCAGCAGGTGCACACATTAAAGTGCACCAGCAGGTGCACACATTGGCAGTGCACCAGCATGTGCACTTTAAATGTGCACCTACTGGTGCTCCTGGTACTGATAAATCTTTAATTTCATCCTTCTTCTGCTAGCACAAATAAAAAATGGCAATTTGACTCAAATCATATATCAATTAGGAAAAAATTGTATCACTCTGTAAGGAAGACTAATATACATACTTCAGGCTCTCCTTGATTAGCTGCAAGCTTTTTTTCGTACTTTTTTCGAATATCTGATACAGTTTGACTATTACTGTCCCTGCCAATTTCTTCTATCTCATTCCCAATCTCTCTACTAGTAGAGCGGCCTCCAAATTTTTCTGCTAATTCATCCTCAAATTCTAAAGTTCGTTGTAGTGCCTGGACACAAATTTTGAAACAAAAGTAGCATTAGCACTTAGCAGATGCAAAACTGGCATCCTGAAATCAAAGAATTCTTGAGACAGGAATATTGATCATACTGTGCATTAACATCTCATTAACATCACCAAAGAAAGGTAGAGGATAGGTACTCCAATTTTAATTGCTTGAAGCTAAGTCAGACAAGTAATAGCTAGCAAATACTCAGAAAAAAAATTTTCCAGAACCCCAAGACAAGTGCTGGGAAAACTCCTTCAAGGGAATCCCCTAATAGTAATTTGCACTAAGCAGAACAGAATCCAATTTATTTAGGATGCAAGAAAAACAAATTATCAGACAGACAAGACGGCAAAGGTTAAAGTGGTGCAAAGATTTTATTTTAATGTTATTTAATCTAATTCAAAGATCAGTACAATGGTCAAACAGATGAAGTTTCAACACATTAGACAGTAGATGTGCCAATATGTTCAAAATAGTTTAAGATATACAACTTATTGCAGGTTTCACTGCTAAAGTAGAAAGGAAAGAATAGAATGGTTAAAAATATTAAATAATAGAACTCATAATATAGGTTTTCCAGAGTCTTTACCAGCAACAAAGTTCCAACATCTGGCTTCTCTTTGAGATTTTCGAGTATTCCCTCTAGTTGTTTCCTGAAAAGACAGACCATGTGAAACCTTTTACAGCAGGTACCACAACCACTTATAGAAATAATGCTATTCATGGTCCTTCCAAAATTAATTTCTCAGATTCTAACATGGTGGTGTAAGCCTTTTTAGCCTTATTTTTCCTTTTAATATCTCAACCAGAGAATGGATATAGTATTTTTAGTTTAATATTACAGTAATATGTACAAGTCTAGTGGATGTGTTTAATTGGTCAACGACCTGGATATGACAAGCCTAATATTACAAGTCTATTAGATGTGTTTAAGTTGGTACGCAACCTGGATTTAATGAACCTAAGGAGTAAAATCCAACATTATTCCAAACTATTATAAGCATGCTGCATTAAATAGAGTCTGAACAGATTTATATTTAACTTCCCTATGCAAGTTTAGATATGTCATCCAACTCCAAATTATCTTATTTCCATCTGGTCAAAACTAAAACACAGGAAGGGCTCACTAATCAAATGAATAGCATGGCACAGAACAAGTACCCACTTTAACTTCAGTAACTTGTCATAACCCAGTCTACAGGCATTTAACATGGTTCATATGTTCTGTTGCTTTTCATTTCTCTAGTTTTCTAAAATAAAATGTATAACCTGAGTCACACTGTTCAAGTTATTCAAGTATGCAAGTAGTTCCTAGATTTCAAAAGAAATATGCAACCTACCAGTGGAGTGGGAAATTTGAAATAGATGGCGGCGAACCTTTGATGGCGGCGGACGTTGGATGCCTGCGGCAGTGAACGAGCGTTCCGTTGGACGCAAGTTCAGATTTCAGTGAGCACGTGGACAGTGATGCCGAGAAGAAGTTGATGGCACAGGACGATGGATGCCGGCGACAGTGGATGGCGGCAAACCGTTGATAGCGCAGGACGATGGATGCCGGCGACAGTGAACGACCGAGAAGAAGTTGGAGGGAAGTTCAGATTTCAGAGTGCTTTTGATTTTGATTTTACAAGCAAAGGATTTAGGGATTTCATTTAGGTTTTGTATTTGGCTCCAAAAATTCACTTACGGATTTCTAACGGGAAAAGGTTCCGTTAATATTTCACTAACGGATTTCTAACGGATGGTTCCATCCGTTGATAGAAAATACGATTAAAATTATCCGTTAGAGTAAACCGTCAGTATCACTAACGGACTTCAATCCGTTGGTGAATCCGTCAGTATCACAAACGGACTTCAATCCGTTGGTGAAGTCCGTTAGTGTTCCGTTGGATTCTTGTAGTGATAAAGCTGGGTTCTCAATTGCTACGGTATATGAACACTAGCAATTAAGAATAGTAAATTGACACTTTTGCCCACTGATCCACACCCAGCATCTCATCTCACGTCCTTGATTTCTGTTCCAATTGTTTTGAGTTTTCAAAATTACCCTTCCATTTGCATATTCACAGTATCTCCTTACCCGGTTCCATCGTCTTTTCTTTAGATGCGTGGGACATTCTCTCAGCTCCGCCATCTCTCCATGGGATGTTCGCGTCCTGCGTCTGCCCAGTGTTCCCTTCTACTTTGCCTCACCTTTGCGTCCTCTGAAACTTCATGTTTCACACTTCTCCCTGTCCAAGTATTTTGTCGCCTTTGAGCCAACTCAGATCACTCAGATAGAAAGTTGTTTGTGTTGACTTTACCTTGCTACTAGTATTAGCATTGATAATTCTAGATGTGACTTCAGTTGGAGGTTTGACTTTACTTTGCTACTAGTTTTTTTTTATTACTTTTTTTAGTTATATACTAAGCATCAATTTCTTTTTTTCTATAAATAGCAAGTATCGTTTCTTTTACTTGCATGTTTTTTGTAGCTTTCTTTTGTCTTTCCATGATGTTTTCTTTTTTTTTTTTTTTCTTTTTTCACCGGTTCCTTATTGACTTCTCATTTTTTATTATGCAGGGTTATTGTGCCGTTACTGTAGCCAGACCTTGCCTTTTCTTTGTGCCGTTACAATATTTGGGATGTCAGACATATATAAAACATGAAACTCATAGGCACATCAAACCCATTAAGAATGGATGCCATTCATTGAAAACCATCATAAACTTTAATTTTAATGATTAGATTTTAATAATTAAGTTCAAATCCTGTCAAAAACAAGCATAGAATATGGTGATTCTTGATTCTTTCAGATTGAGAAAGGTATAGAGCTGTTAAGTACTATATGGTGATTCTTGATTCTTTCAGATTGATAAAGGTGTAGAACTGTTAAGTACTGGCACATTAGATCTAGTTGGACTGTAGTGGGTTTTTGCTGAATCTCATAATAGTTTGCCCTTCTCATCTCATAAGTTTAAGATACAGCTTTCAGAATGCCATGGGAATTTGAGACTTTGCCAATTTGCTGGGTTTTGTTTGCTTGCCAGCCAAATAGGGCAAACAAACCTTCTATATTTTTAAAATCTCTTTCCCATCTCATTTGCCCATTGGACTGGTATTTCTAGTGTAGTAGTTCTATATTTTTAAAATCTCTTTTCCCTATGTCTGTCCTTTATAAATGAATTCATGTATGACATTTACTTCCTGTTTGAAATTTGACTATATCAAGAGGAATAAAACATAAACAACATATTAAAGTTTTAGTATTTAAGAAACCTAGCTGGTCCCTTTTGATGTTAGTATATCTATATAGATTTGTTTGGTGCTTCTTCGCTTGCTCCAACATCGATAAAGAACAAAAACCAACCCTGACTATGTATGAGCAAGAGAAAAGCACCGAATTGGAGTTTGAGGATCATTGATCAACGATTTTGACCTCATGGAGCTCGAATACGAGAAGATGGCTATGAAGAAGAACCACCAAAAGAGAGTGGTTGTGTTTAGATTCTATAAATATATTACGGTACAAACCCATTAAGAATGGATGTCATTCATCGAAAATCACCATAAACTTTAATTTTAATAATTAGGTTCAGATCCTGTCAAAGACAAGCATTAAGAATGAATGCCATTTATCGAAAACCATCATAAACTTTAATTTTAATAATTAGGTTCAGATCCTAGGGTGATTCTTTCATATTGAGAAGGGTACATAGCTGTCAAGTACTTAGCATATTAGATCTAGTTGGACTGCAGTGGGTCTTTGCTGAATCTCACAGTAGTTTCATTGCTCTTCTCAATCTCACAAGTTTGAGACAGAGCTTTTAGATGTATGGAAATTTTTGAGACCTTTGCCAATTTGTTAGGTTTTGTTTGCTTACCCGCAGACCTTCCATACTTTTAGAATTTCTTTCCCATCTCATTTGCCCATTTGACTGGTATTTCTGGTGTATTAGTTTTATCACTTTCCGTGTGCTCTGTCCTTTACAAACCAATTCATGTATGCCATTTAATTCATCAAGAGGAAAGGCAACATATTATTTATTTCAATATATTAAAGTAAATAAAAAGTAATTATTGATGGATTTTAATTTATTTATGTGGATTTATTTTTAGGATTGTAAAATTTTGATTTTAAAATTTAGTCAGAATCATTTGTATAAAAAAAATATTGATTTTAAAATTCAGCAAGAATAATTTATATAAAAAAATATTGAAATATTTTTGTAATCTCAAATTAGTTTATGAATATTTATATTATCATTTTAATTTATTTTCTATTATTTAACTATTTAATTATTAAACTTATATAAATTATTATCATTCTCTTTTTTAAATAATTTTAAAATTAATTTTTCTTTGCAAATGAAATTTAATTCATTATTTAATGAAATATCAACTATATTAGCTTATTTTTCCTCTATATTTTTTTTTCCTTTTCTTATTTCCTTTCTTAACCAATGTTTTAGGATACATTACCTTATTAATAATGATAATAATAATAATTTTTATTATCGTTTAAAATTTATAAAAAAATACCCATATATTTTTTACGATACGATTACTAGGTATGTAACCAATTAAATTTTGATATAAGCAAGATTATATATATATATATATACTAATCTGGTTAAGTGGTTTGAAGGGTTATTTGATTATTATTATTAATTTAATTAACAAAATAATTTAATTATTATTTTTTTAAATGGAAATTGAGGGATTGGAGTAGAATCGACTTATTATTGGTATCGGCTTATATTTTATTTGATATATTATAATAAGCAAATAATAAATGTTATAAAATTAATATTAGTTGATTTTAAACTAATTAAAGTGAACAATTAAAATTTTATTTTAATTAAATATTTAAATAAATAATTACTAATAAATAATAATTTTATTTATAATGTATAAGTATAATATTTTGGATAAGGAAGACATTGTCATTTATTTTGTACCGCATTCATTTCTTTTTTAATGGCCTTGACTTTAAATTAATTAAGGTAAACAATTGAAGTTTTATTTTAATTGAATATTTGAATAAATGATTACTGCTAGATAACAATTTTATTTATAATGTATAAGTACAATATTTTGGGGTAAGGAAGGAATTTGCGCCCATCGTTTCTTTTTTAATATTTTTGACTTTAAACTAATTAAAGTGAACAATTAAAATTTTATTTTAATTGAATATTTAAATAAATGATTATGAATAGATAAAAATTTTATTTATAATGTATAACTATGATATTTTGGGTAAAAAAGACACTATGGTTTATTTTGCGCCCATCATTTTTTTTAATGTTCTTAACTTTTAACTTTAAACTTATTAAAGTGAAGAATTAAAATTTTATTTTAATTCAATATTTGAATAAATGATTAATAATAAATAACAATTTTGTTTATAATGTATAAGTATAATATTTTAGGGTAAAGGAGGCACGACGCCCCATCATTTTTTTTTAATATTTTTTATTTTAAACTAATTAAGATGAATAATTAAAGTTTTATTTTAATTAAATATTTGAATAAATAATTGCTAATAGATAACAATTTTGTTCATAACATATAAGTATAATATTTTAGAATAAGGAATGCACTATCGTTTATTTTGCGCTCCATTATTTTTGTTTCAATGTTATTGATGTTGTTTTTTGCTCAGTTGTTAGCTAACATGTTTATTAGAATCACTCTTAAAAATATTCTTTACCATTAGAGTTTTTATTAATAGAATGCTTGTTGATGCTAACTCTTGAAAAAAAAAATCATTTGTTAACGTCCAAATTATTATAATGATATCATCCTACACAACTCTAAATTAACATCTTACTTTCCTATGAAATTTTATATTGTTGCTTGCCGCTAATTCTACATAATTTTTTATATATTTATATTTTAAATTAATTTAAAATTTTACTATGTAATATGTCATTTAAAGGTTTTATTTTATTTTTACAAAAATATACTTTTTTGTTTCGTATTAAAATTAATTTTTATTTATTAAAATTGCTAAAATAGTACTGTACCATTGTGCGGATTTAAGGCTAGTTTTTATATATTAACAAAAAGAAAAGCATATTTTCTTGTATGGGTTGTAGTTGAAGTCCATAATTAGGACTCGAAATGTATATATAACCGGAATAAATTGGATCCTTTCAAATTTTAAAAATTAAATTTTGAATTCAAAATCATCCATCTTGCCACTTGAGATCATCCTATCTCACTATTGTTATTACAGACACTCCTCCAAAATGTTTTCTTGAATTTATGGATGGATGATGCTGGATACAATTATATTTGTTTTTAGTAACGATATTATAATTTAATGGGATAGAATGTAGTTATTATTATTATTATTATTATTATTCTAATTTTAAAGCGTTATTAATAAATATAGGGACGAGAGATTTGGTATCTTTTTGAGATGACACGAGACAATAGACCATAAACAATTCAGTATTAGATATTGAATGAGAAAAATTTTTAGATGAATTTAGTCTACGATAAATTCAATAGATATTAAAATAAATTTTATTTATTTTGTATGGAAATTCACACATTTATATTTTGAAAATAGTTTTATCTATAATAAATTGGATTCAGATAATATGAGAATATGATAAATCAATGGTAATAATGACTGAGAAATGTAATAACTAAGGAAGTTGGTTTTTTAAGAAGTATAGTTTTTTCTTTGGATAGTGAAGATGATCATGCTACTCTCTCCCTCTATTTTTTTTTTTTTTCTCTTTGACATTGATCACGACAGCTACAATAAAATTTTTTTTCGAGCAATATCATACTGTATTTATGGTGGACAATTGACTATTTAATTTACTTGTCTAAAATTACTTTTGCTATGAGTATTTGTATTTAGATTATATAAAGAGTATGAGAGATGAAATAGTAAGAATAAAAATGAGAGTAGAGTAAAAAGGTGATTAGACAAATGAGAAAAAAATAATTAGATGAGAAAATAATAAAAAATATAAATAGAAAGAAAATAATAGAAGAAAAATAATATTATCTAAACTAATATAAATGAAAATTGTAAAGAAAATGAAGAAAATAAGAGAGAAAACGAAGAAAATAAGAGGGAAGGGAAGAAAATAATGAAAAAGAAAATGTAAAAGGTGAAAAGGAAAATTATGAAAAAAATAACGAAAATAATAGAAAAAGGAAGGGAATAAAAGAAAAAAAATAGGATGAAAGGAAGATAATAGAAAAAATAAGAAAAGAAATTACGAGGTAAGAAAGTGAAATAAAAAAGTAATAAAAAATATAATGAGTTAAATAAAAAAAATAGAAGAAATAAAAATAATAAAATAAATGAATTATAAAAGGGGAGAAGGTGGTATTATATTTATAAATATAAATTAATAATAAATTTATAATTATTTACTAAATTTTGAAAAAAAAAATCTTTTATTTCTTTAAAAATAACACACCAAATTCGTTGGTAATAAAAAAATATCGATTTAAAAAAATAAAAATTTTATACAAAATTTTATTTTAAATTTATTTTATTAACGGATAACCTTCATTATTGATAAATTTAATATTTTTTTAATTTATTAATTTGATAATAAAGTTTAATAATAGATTTTTAAATTTATTAATAATTTTTTAGATAAATTACTAATGAATTTATAGTACAATAGTAATTTAATTAAACACTTAAATCAAGAATGAATTTATAGTACATTAGTAATTTAATTAAACACTTTTTTAAATTTATTAATAAAAATCAACAAATTTATAAATAAATTTTAAGTGGATTAGTAAATTTTAACATAAATTATTTTATAAATTTATAAATTATCAATAAATTTTTAAATTTGTCAAATAATACCAACAGATTTTAAATGGTAAATTTTTATATAAAATTTTTTATTTTAAAAAATTATCAATGAATTTTTAAATTTATTAAATTACTAAAAGTTAAAAATTCATTAATAAAATTCATTGTAAATCCAGAAATTTATTATGGTAAATCCCATTTTCGCCATTCACATTGTTCATATTTATGAGTAAAAGAATTAATAAATTAAAAATAATTTACTTATTAAATGAAAATAATTAAATTATTTAAAAAATATTTATTTTTTAAATTAAAGATTTATTTTTTATATTTTTAATATTTTATTTGTGTCGCTGTTAATCTTTATTTTGTATAATTTATTTTGTAAGAAAAAATTTTTAATAAATTTTAATAAATTTCTAAAAATTAAAATTTTTTTAAAATAAAAATTTTTTAAGCTAAACAAAAATGAACTTTTTCATTCTAAAAAATATAATTATTAATAAAAAACTTAATTTAATTGAATTTTTATAATTTATTTTATTCCAAACAAATAATAAATGTAAAAATTTATTAATATAAATTTTTTATAATTTAATATTACCGCAAATTAAACATAGCATTTGAAATGAGTCGAGGCTAGCCTCTTGCTCGATCAATCTCTTGGAATTAGAGGAAGATCTCTCAATCTGATCATCTGAACAAAGAGCTGCTCTAGATATGAGAATATTATAGTATTATTTAGTTTATATAAAGAAAAATTCATTGACTTGATTTTTCAATTTCAAAAATATATAAAAATTTTATAGAAAATTTAAAAAGCTTAATAATTAATTTTTAATAATTTAACCATTAAAAATTGAAGAAAAATTAAAATATTCTCCATTGTTTTGATTATTCATTTCAAATCCAAAAAAGATAATTTAAAAAGGAAAATTTTCTTCACCTTTTAATGTTAATAATAGTGATATTAGCTTAACGATTAATAAAAATTACTGACTAATAAAATTTTTAAAATATTTAAAATGTTTTAATTTATTTATTAAAATTAAAAAATTAAATAATAAATTTATGCATATCATAATAATTAAATATAAATTTTCTTCTAAACGTTCGTAGATAAAGTGTTCGAATAATAATAATAATAATAATAATAATAATAATAATAATAATAATAATAATAATAATAATAATAATAATATTGATTAAAAAAAAATAATAATAATATTTCCTTTGAATTAATTCAATACTATTATATTTATAAGAGCCAATTAGTAATGTATTTGCAATTATTTATTAAATTTTGAAAAAAATCTTTTTTTTATTTAAAAATGATAAACGAATATGAAATTTTTTAAGAAATTCGTGGATAATTGAAAAATATAAATTTCAAAAAAATATGAAAATTTTATGTATTTTTATTTTAAATTTATCAATAAATTTATTAATAGATGACATTGGTAAATTCAATATTTTTTAATTTATTAATTTAATAATAAAATTTAATAATGAATTTCTAAACCTATTAATAATTTTTTAATAAATTATAAATAAATTTATAATACATTAATAATTTAATTAAACACTTTTTTAAATTTATTAATAAATTAAAATCCTGAATTAGTATTAATGATTTACAAATAAATTTTAAATTTATAAATAAATTTTAATATCAATTATTTTATAAATTTATAAATTACTAATAAATTTTAAAATTCATCATTAATAACAACGGGTTTCAAATCCATGAATAAATTTTTAAATTCATTAAATTACTAAAGGTTTAAAGTCCGTCATTCGGAAGTTTCTTGCAGTGAACTCCATTTTTGCTAATTCACATTGTTCATATTTTATGAGTAAAAGAATTAATAAATAAAAAATAATTTACTTATGAAATGAAAATAATTAAATTATTTAAAAATATTTATTCTTTTAAAAATATTTTTTTTGTATTTTTAATATTTTATTTGCATCACTATTAATTCTTTATTTAATATGATTTATTTTATAAGAAAAAAATGTTAATAAATTTTTGTAAACTTACAAGAATTTAAATTTCTTTTAAAATGAACATTTGTTAAGCTAAAGGAAATTGAATTATTTCATTCAAAAAATCATAATTTTTGAGAAAAAAAATTAAGTTAATTGAATTTTTATAACATGTTTGATACCAAATGAATGATAAATATATAAATTTATTAATATAATTTTCCTATAATTTAATATTACCGCAAATAAAACATAGCATTTGAAATGAGTCGAGGCCAGCCTCTTGCTCTATCAATCTCTCATCTGATGATTTGAACAAGAGCTGCTCTAGATGTGAGAATATTAGTATTTAGTTTATATAGAGAAGAAAAATCAGTTGACTGATTTTTCAATTTTAAAAAATATATGAAAACTTTATAGAAAGTTTAAAAAAGTTAATAATTAATCTTCAGTTAATTTAATTGTTAAGGGTTGAAGAAAAATTTAAATATTCTAGATTATTTTGGTTTTTCATTTCAAATCCAGAAAAAAAAAATTATAAAACTCTTTTAATGTTAATAATAATGATATTAATTTAAAAATCAACAGGAAAAACTGATTAATAAAATTTTAAAACATAATACTGAGCAATTAATTTTAATTAATTTTATGAAAACTTTAGATAGAAAAATTTAAATTTTACTTAGAGACTCATAATAATTTTTAAAAAGAAAAACTTAAAGTAGACGAGTTTCAAAAATGCAATAAAAAGCCATAAGTCTATTGCAAAATTTAAGATTTAAATTTTATTGTTTAACGATTAATTTTATATTTTAATTATTTTTAAATTTTTTAAAAATTTTTACATTAAATTTTTTATTATTATAACTATTTTTTTATTATTTGGAGCACTTTTTAAATTTTTAAAATTTTTATAAAATTTTAATTTCTAATCTTTCTGATTTTGATTCTAATCAAATTATATTGATTAAAATTCTTAATTGAGTAAAAACCGTCGTATTTTAAACTTTAATGATATTTTAATTTATTTTTTAAAATTAAAAAAAATAAATAATGAGTTTTCATATTATAATAGGTAAACATAATTTTTATCTAAAAGAAAGAAGATTCTCACGATTCCATTATCTTCATTCTTCCAAATGTTCGTAAATAAAGCATTGAATAATAATAATAATAATTTTTAATAAATCAATTATAAAATGTTCCAATATTATCATATAAAAATAGATTTACTTTTTTTTTTCATTTGTCTCAAATGATAGTTTATTTTAATTTTTAAAATAATAATAATACACATATCCATTAACTTAATTATCTGCCTCTATTATATATTAAAAAAAGATATAAGTAAAATATAAGTAAATTTGCCTTTCTGAGAGGAGAAAATTAAAATAATTTACTCTTAGGACACCGTTATCTATACATGGTGTGGATGCATTGACTGCTTAAAAATCGAACAGAATATGACCCAAAAAGAATAAGAATCGCCAGTAAGCCAAAAATGAGAAATAAGGAAGTGCGAGGAGCTCTCCCAGCCTCATATGTATCACTATTCTATTTAGTTCATGCCACTCCCTGTCCACTATAAAATTGAGATCTTTCATTTAATAAACAAGCAACCCATCGACGAACGACACTTTCAAACCACAATGGTTAAACATCTTGATTTCCTTTCCTTCGCCCAATATATCTTCTTTGCCATTATTCTTGCTGCAATCCCGGCTAGATCTGATGATAAAACACCAATTCCAGATGCTCCGGATGGAGTGCAAAAATGGTTTGATGCTAATGTCAAGCCCCTTGCTGATCGTGCTGGCACCTTAGAGAAAGCTCTCGAAGCAGCGGAAGCTAAACCTAAAACCATTAAGGTTAGAGCAGATGGAAGCGGAGAATTCAAGACCATAACTGATGCAGTTGATAGTATTCCAACAGGAAATAAACAGCGGGTTATTGTGGATATCGGTCCCGGAACCTACAATGAAAAAGTCATCATTGAAGAAGACAAGCCTTTCATTACTTTTCTCGGGCCAGAAAGTGGTGAAAGGCCAACCTTGGCATTTGGTTCTACTGCTGCTGAATTCGTAACTGCTTACACTGCCACATTACAAGTGCTTTCTAATTTTTTCGTGGGAGCTAACTTAATAATTCAGGTCTCATTTTTTTTTTTTTTAATCATTTATCTTACTCTTGAATCATTCATATAAATATATATATATATATATATTATATTATATGATTTTTTATGTTGATTTTTCAAATTAACTCATGGGTTTTATAATTTTATTGGTTTAGAATACTGCACCTAGGCCGAAGGGTGCAAAAACAAATACGCAAGCAGCAGTTGCTTGTATGATCCGCGGTACTATGGGAGCTTTCTACAATGTTAAAATGATTGGATTTCGGAATACACTATGTGATTATAAGGGAGTTCATTTCTTCAAAGACTGCTTTATCGAAGGCACTCTTGAATTTATTTTTGGAATCGGAAAATCCATTTACCTAGTAATAACTAAATCTTTAATATAAACTCAATAAATATTTTTCTTTTGATACGCTTAATATTTACACTGTATAATTATGAAAATTTTATGTAAATTAAATGCAGCAAACGGAGATAAATGTATTAGCAGATGTTCCTAAAGAACTAGCAATAATAACAGGACCAGCCGGACAAACAAAAGAGCAAGATGTGGGCTTCTCTATTGTACATTGTAAAGTAGGTGGAAAAGGAAGTGGAGCATACTTGGGTCGAGCAAGGAGTCTAATGCCTAGAGTGGTGTACTCTTATTGTTCCATGAGTGACGTTATCAGTCCTGAAGGGTGGACTAATTTTGATTCACCCGCATTTGAAGAGTGAGTAATTTTAGAGTTTGAAATTCTTCTAATAATATGAATATTAAAATTATATTGAATGAAATTTGCAGGACTGTATTTTTTGGAGAATACAAGAATACAGGACCAGGTGCTAATACTGCTAAACGTGCTAAATTTGCCAAACAGTTAACAGAAGAAGAAGCGAAACCCTTCCTTAATCTTGGTTATATTAACGGAACCATTTGGTTGCTTCCTCCTCCGAAGCCGTAAAGAGTTTGTTTATAAGCGCAGACAAATTCTTAATTTTAAGTGTTTTATTTTCTTATATTGTAAATAAACCAGATGAATTTTTTAGTGACAAATCTGCTGCTGAGTTTTAATTTTTTGTTGAAAATAAATGTACAAAGTTTCCTTAAATTTTTAATATATAGTAGTCCAATTTTATAGTTATTTATTGTCTCTTTGCATTTGCAATAAACCTGTATCTGTGCCATATTAATTCTAAAGCTTTTGAGTTTTAACCTTCAAATGTCAAATATTGAAAATTAATTGATTTATTAATAATGAGGAGACATTATATAATTATCATTATCACTACATAGTTTTACAATTATTCTTTAAAAAGAAATTAAATTTAGTGATCGAGTGTTCATTTTATAATATATTTTTATAAATAAAAAAAGTTATATTGAGAAAAAAAATTATAAGCTGTCAACTGATTATATGGGCAAAAAATTAATAATTAATTGCGATGACACAAATACCACAAATGAACAACTATAAAAAAAAATGTGAAAACTCTCCCAATCTAATGCGTTGCTAAGTAAGACTTTACTCTTTTAAGAAAACCTAAATGCCTTATAAATTCCAATCTGCTTTCGTTTAAGAAACAAGCACAATACTCAATCAAACAAAAATGGCTAAAAAACAGCTTAACTTCACTGCGCTTCTTCAATATATACTGTATTTGTCATTGTTCTTGCGACAATCTCAGTTAGATCCTAATGCACCTATGCCGGATGGTATAAGCAAAGAACAACAAGCTGTTGTTTATGAATCGGCTGTAATATGGGAGCTTTCTACAATGTTAGAATGCTTTGGATTTCAAGATACATTGTGTGATGTTAAGGGATTTTATTTCTTCAAAACCTGCTTCATCAAATACACTGTTGATTTTATTTTTGGAAGGAAAAATTCATTTATCTAATAATAATTAAATCTTTAATCTAAGCTCAATAAATTTTCTTCATTTGATACGCTTAATATTTGTATTGTATAATTAATATGAAAATTTTATATAAATTAAATGCAGCAAACATAGCATATGTTCCTAATCAACTAATGTTTATAACAGCATAAGCAAGAGAAGAAGAATCACAAGATGTGGGCAACTCTTTTGTACATTGTAAAGTAGGTGGAAAAGGAAGTGGAGCATACTTGGGTCGACCATGGATGCCAATGCCTAGAGTGGTGTTCGCTTATTGTACCATGAGCGACGCTGTTGAAGGGTGGACTAATAATAAGCAACCCGAATTAGAAGAGTAAGTAATTTTAGAGTTTGAGATTTTCCAATAATATGAATATTAAAATTATATTGAATGAAATTTGTAGGAAAATATTTTTTAGAGAATGCATGAGTACAGAATCATGTGCTGATCCTGGTGGACGTGCTAAATTTACCAAACAGCTAACAGAAGCAGAATTGAAACCTTTTCTTATTAAAGTAATGACAGTAAAACCTCTTGTAGCCTACCATTTAAAATTGAAATTTGATTTAATAGATGCTGTAAGTGGTAGGCAATAATCAATACTTTTCTATCACTTGCATTAGGATATGAAGAGAAAGTCTCATAGACCACTGTGTTTGCTGCAGTTGGTCAAATTATCCATAAAAAAAAAATAAAAATTTAAGAATTTGAAATTTAGATTAACTAGGAGGCCATTGTTGTTAATAGTTTTTATAGCGGCTCGTGAATTATCAGTCGTTTAAAAAGACGAAGAAGGAGAAGATTTAAGTGAATAAGAGAGCAATTTCTATTTAAATGAATAGAGAAAATTCAATGGACAAGTCCTTGCAACAGAACTAAACGATGTGATTGAAACGAAACTGTATTGCAGTTGGCCAATTTGCAAGAAAAAGAATGTGAGGTGGGAGCCCTTACGGTAGTCACTTCGACATTAAAATCAGTAAATTGAACAAAATAGCAAATATAATGAATTACTTAAAATTTAAGACTAATTGTGTAAGAATGCGTATTTTGGTCTCTATGTTTATCAGCTTTTAAACTACAAGAAAGTGGAGTTGATTATCAAATCTTCTGAAAATTTGGCACTGATTAGCGAATATGAGATCCCACAATTATAAGTGTAATGAGAATCTGTTGAATCATATTCATTAACAAAAACTTTCAATAAAGTCTTGCCCTATTCAAGAGAGAGTGAGTTTTGATAAAAATCGAGTACCATGGCATTTGGATCTTTTTTTATGTGAGTGGACTGCGTATACTATTTTATAATAACAAACCATAACTTATTTTTAACGATTATTATGTCTCATCAATTTTATTGATTAAAGTAATATATATTAAAAATATAATTTCCTATATTTTATTTATAATTATTTCCTTATAACTATTTGTACTGAATTTAATTCAACTATAATCATAATAATTTGGTACTTTAATAATAAATGACTAAATTTAAATGATTATTTCAAATAATTTATTATAATAATATTACATTATATTTAAATTAATATAAAATAAAAATATATAAATAAATATAAATGATATACATTACACGTTTAGATAAATAAATTAGTTCAAACATATCAATCATACTATTTAAGATCACCATACTAATATTATATATATATAACTTAAAGTATGGTATAAGGATATTATATATAAAAATGAATACGAAACTTGGATGCTCTTTCAAAAGTGTGGGATTAATAAAGCTTCCTTTTATTAATAATCTTACATCGTTCATAAAATCACAATACATAAAACTTGCTTAGAACGTTGGGTCCACCCCAATTTAAAACATTTAATTCCATCTTGAATTCGATTCCGTTTTCATTGTCCTTAACTGGGTTTTTATTAAATTGATCTATACTAAATATATATATATATATCTTTTAAAAATTATAACTCATTCTTAATAGTATAGTTGAAAATGATAACTCCATGTAACCATATTGATTTGATTCAAAAAAAAAAAAAAATGTAACCATATTGAAATAGTAAGAATAAAAATGAAAATAAGGTAAAAAGGTGATTAGAAAAATAATTTAAAAAATGATTAAATAAGAAAATAAATGAAAGTAAAATAATAGAAAAAATATAAATATATAGAAAGAAAATGATAGAAAGAAAATAATATGATTAAAACTAATATAAATAAAAATTTGTAGATAAAATGAAGAAAATAAGAGAGAAAATGAAGAAAATAAAAGGAAAGGGAAGAAAATAAAAAATTTTAAATTTTTTTAGAATTTAATATTACTGCAAATAAAATATAGTATTTGAAATGAGTCGAGGCTAGCCTCTTGCTCGATCAATCTCTTGGAATTAGAGGAAGATCTCTCATCTGATGATTTGAACAAAGAGCTGCTCTAGATGCGAAAATATTAGTATTTAATTTATATAGAAAAAAAATTCATTTACTGATTTTTCGTTTTCAAAAAATATATGAAAGTTTTATAGAAAATTTAAAAAAATTTCGACTAATTTAATCATTAAGGGTTGAAGAAAAATTAAAATATTCTCAATTGTTTTGATTATTCATTTTAAATAAAAAAAAGATAATTTAAAAAGGAAAATTTTCTTGATGGTATTAGGTCAAAGATTAATAAGAAGCACCGACTGATCACTCTTAGAAATGTCTAATTTATTTTTTAAAATTAAAAAAATTAAATAATAAATTTATTCATATCATAATAATTAAATATAAATTTTCTTTCAAATGTTCGTAGATAAAGTGTTCGAGTAAAAATAATAATTACCTGTTATAATACATAACATTATCTCCTTTGAATTAATTCAATACTATTATAAGTTATTTATTGTAATGTTCCTAAATTTTTAATAAATCAATTATAAAATGTTCCAATATTATCATATAAAAATAGATTTACTTTTTTTTTTTTCATTTGTCTCAAATGATAGTTTATTTTAATTTTTTAAAATAATAATAAGACACATATCCATTAACTTATCTGCCTCTCTATTATGTATTTAAAAAAAAGATTATCTGAAAATATAAGTAAATTTGCCTTTCTGAGAGGAGAAAATTAAAATAATTTACTCTCAGGACACCGTTAGCTATACATGGTGTGGATGTATTTACGGCTTAAAAATCCAACAGAATATGACCGAAAAAGAATAAGAATCGCCCGTAAACGAAATAAAAGGCAAAGCCAAAAATGAGAAATAAGGAAGTACGAGGAGCTCTCCCAGCCTCATATGTATCAATATTCTCTTTAGTTCATGCCACTCCCTGTCCACTATAAATTGAGATCTTCTTTCATTTAATAAGCAAGCAACCCATTGACGAACTACACATTCAAACCACAATGGTTAAACATCTTGATTTCCTTTCCTTCGCCCAATATATCTTCTTTGCCATTATTCTTGCAGCAATCCCGGCTAGATCTGATGATGAAACACCAATTCCAGATACTCCGGATGGAGTGAAAACATGGTTTGATGCTAATGTCAAGCCCCTTGCTGATCGTGCTGGCACCTTAGAGAAAGCTCTCGAAGCAGCGGAAGCTAAACCTAAAACCATTAAGGTTAGAGCAGATGGAAGCGGAGAATTCAAGACCATAACTGATGCAGTTAAGAGTATTCCAGCAAAAAATACACAGCGCATTATTGTAGATATCGGTCCTGGAACCTACACCGAAAAAGTCATCATTGAAGAAGACAAGCCTTTCATTACTTTTCTCGGACCAGAAGGTGGTGAAAGGCCAACCTTGGCATTTGGTGATACTGCTGCTAAAACTGTAGCTCCTTACACTGCCACATTAGAAGTGGATTCTGATTTTTTCGTGGCATCTAACTTAATAATTCAGGTCTCATTTTTTTCATCATTTATCTTACTCTTGAATCATATATATATAGTATTATATGATTTTTTATGTTGGTTTTTCAAATTAACTCATGGGTTTTATAATTTTATTGGTTTAGAATACTGCACCTAGGCCGAAGGGTGAAAGAAAACCAGCCCAAGCAGCAGTTGCTTTTAGGATCGGCGGTAATATGGGAGCTTTTTACAATGTTAAAATGATTGGATTTCTGAATACATTGTGCGATGACAAGGGATCTCATTTCTTTAAAGACTGCTTCATCGAAGGCACTTATGATTTTATTTTTGGAAACGGGAAATCCATTTACCTAGTAAGAATTAAAAGTTTAATATAAACTCAATAAATAATTTTTTTTGATATGCTTAATATTTACATTGTATAATTATAAAAATTTTATGTAAATTAAATGCAGCAAACGGAGATAAATGTATTAGCAGATGTTCCTAAAGAACTAAATGTAATAACAGCACAAGCACGAGAATCAGAAGATCAAGATGTGGGCTTCTCTATTGTACATTGTAAAGTAGGTGGAAAAGGAAGTGGAGCATACTTGGGTGAACCATTGCGTCCAATGCCTAAAGTGGTGTTCGCTTATTGTGCTATGAGTGACGTTGTCAATGTTAAAGGGTGGATTAATAATAATTTTGTACCCAAAGCAGAAGGGTGAGTAATTTTAGAGTTTAAAATTCTTCTAATAATATGAATATTAAAATTATATTGAATGAAATTTGCAGGGATTTCTTTTTTGGAGAATACAAGAATACAGGACCAGGTGCTGATCCTGCTGGACGTGTTAAATTTGCCAAACAGCTAACAGAAGAAGAAGTGAAACCCTTTCTTAATCTTGGTTATATTAAAGGAACCAGTTGGTTGCTTCCTCCTCCGAAGGTGTAAAGATAAATTCTTAATTTTGGGTATTTTATTTCTTATATTGTAAATAAAGCAGATGCATTTTTCAGTAAAAAATCTGCTGCTGAGTTTTAATTTCTTGTTGAAAATAAATGTACAAAGTTTCCTTAAATTATTAATATATTGTAGTCCAATTTTATAGTTATTTATTGTCCCTTTGCATTTGCAATAAACCTGTATCTGCGCCATATTAATTCTAAAGCTTTTAAGTTTTAACCTCCAAATTTCAAATATTGATTTATTAATACTGAGGAGACATTATATAATTATCATTGTCACTACATAGTTTTGCAATTATTCTTTAAAAGGAAATTAAGTTTAGTGATTGAGTGTTCATTTTATAACATATTTTTATAAGTAAAAAAAATTATATTGACAAAAATAATTGTAAAGTTACGATAAAAACGTGTAGATTTTATATATTTATATAAAAGAATTCATGTATTTATATTTTAAATCTATATTGATTTTAGTTTATATAAGAATTGTTTTTTTATCGATCGATAAAAAAATGTGAAAACTTTAATTGAAATTTTACTTAATTAATCTTCATTGGACTGTGTCTGTTTAAAAGAAAAAGTGGATATAGAAGAAAAGCATTGTACTATATTTATTCTACATAAAGATGGACTCGAAAGCAGCAAAATATTCATCTATAATATTGCTGTTTCATGAAATATATAATTTTATCTACCTGAATTTGGATGAAATTTGCTAAATTACTTATATTATCAATTTATGTTATGTCAATTTTCATGAACTAAATAAAATTTAAATATTATTATAACAATTTATAATATTTTGGATCCAATTATTTATGTTATATTTGACCTTATACCAATAAAATCTTTCATGGTAATGACAATTAGGTTCAAAATTAGGTATATATTCAATTTCATAAAATTTTTTTGGATAATTCTTTAAAATTGTCATAATTAGTTTTAGCTTCTTATTCTTTCTTCCTCTTTGGATTATCATCAATTAGGTGTCTGACCTTCAGAAGGTGAACAAAATCAAGACACATGATCTGCACAAGACCAATGAATTGGATATAGTAGTATTGAATAAGCTTAGTTTGAAATGACTAAGCTTGTAGAATAACCGAGGAATTATGATATGAAGAAGACAAAATGCGAGTCTTCTTTCTCGTGAAAGTTGGAATTTTTATATATTTTTTTGTACAAGTTACATATGTCTCTTAGACAGAATATTTGTGTAACAGCCCGCTTACCGGACCATCACCGGCACTAGGATCCAGATCGACTTAGGGCCGCCGGGACCCGTAGTAAGCCTACTGTCAACTCTGTGTACCTGATAAATCCCATACATGATCATACTTAAGCTTAAAACTGTTACTTACTCTTTTTTTTTTTCTTTGCTTGACTATCTTTTCTTTTCTCATCAACTAAGCCTGGACTATGCATGCTCTGTCTGTATGCACTCGAAGAGTGATACCTGCTATGGTACCATACAGTAACTACAGAGATAGAAAGACTACCATGCACCAAGCCTAGCGCATCATAACAACATTATCTCAATCATAAAATGATCATGTGCAAAGGGATAGACATACACTAGGGCCAAGCACAATTCTATAACTCAATACATAACTTGCTATTACATCATTTCTATACATTACATAAACTCTGTACTGTACATCATTATCATGTCCACTATTCTATACTATTACATATACTTTTACCCTTGCTTTCTCTTTCTCTTTCTCTTCTCTGAGGCCCTGAAAAATTGGGGTTAGGGAGAGGGATGAGCTGCTAAAGCCCAGTGAGCGGAATCATAAAAAACATCACATTTAAAACATGCTATCATATGATGCAGCACTGCACAAACATTTCACATCTCGGATTGGACATGATCCCAAAACTCCCTCTGTCAGTGCCCGGCCCCCAAAGGAGCTCACACAGGTCTTTCACTAACTACTCATGGTGCCCGACCCTATAAGGGCTCTCACAGGACTCATCCAAGGTAAATGCCCGGCCCCAAAGGAGCTCACACAGGACATACAATAATGACAGACTTATGGGCTATTGAGATCGCCTCGGTCCAATCCACATATACAAGTAATAATGCAATGCATCAACTTGGTGAATACTAATGCAAAGCATCCTAATAAACATGGCAATGATGCATGAATCATGCTAAAACAGTTCTTAACTTTTAAAATAAAGTTCTGTTCCACTCACCTCTGTCAACTGCTGAGCAGTCTCTGTAACTCTAACTCTGTGGGCCTCCTTGGTCTCTCGGGTCCGTACCTACACAGGTGGACTCAAATGAGGACCAAACTTACTTAAACATAACTCCTACTATCTCCCCAAAACCCCTCTAAAACATCATAGGCATGCATGGAAAAATGGGCAAAAGAAGGCTGGACTGGGCACTTTCGGCGGCACCTTCGGCGGCCGAAAGTCTCGTCCAGAGACGAAACTCATGCACTTTCGGCGGCCGAACTCCCTCTTTCGGCGGCCGAAAGCCCCTTTCTCACCCAAAAGCCTAGCTTTCGGGGGCAAGGTTTGGCAGCCGAAACTGCCTCCACAAGGGGTTCGGCGGCCGAACCTGGATTCTCCAGAAAGGCAGAATCTGAGCACAACTCATGCTCTCAGCCTCCAAATCCTATCAAACACCCATAACATGCATACCAACACTTCTCAACTAACATATAACATAACTCATGCATATAGAGGCCTAAAACACTAGTTCAAGCCCCAAAAACAACAACAAAACGCATATGAGCAACATATGCTCAAACTCATGCATATACCCCAAAACATGCCATAAACCTCTCCAAAACTTCTAAAACTTGCTTTAAACATAAGGGGAGGTGAGGATCCATGCTTACCTCTTGAAGAACTAGAGGATTGATGATCCAAGCTTGGAGATGGGGAAAAACTCAATCAAAATCTCCAAGTGCTCAACTTTGCTTCCTTTTGCTCCAATCTCTAAAACAAAGCTCAAATCAAGTTAAAACATGCAAGATTTGAGGAAAACATGAGAAATCACACCAAGGAGAGCTTGAACCTACCTTTGACCCAAAAACAGAGTGTTTAACACTCACGTCTCGGGCAAAGGGGCTTTTGTAGTGACCAACCGACTCTTCCTTCGGCGGCCTAACGTGCATGCGAAACCATGCAACTTTCGGCGGCCGAACTTCACCTTCGGCGGCCGAACCTGGCTTTTGTCCCCTTGGCCTTTTCATTTCAAAACTCAATTTTCGTAACTCAAAACATGCAAACATGATAAAAACACTTAAAAACATCTTAAAAACCTTTCTTATACCCTTAGAGCAAGTTCCGACATCCTCGAATCCCGACTTCCAACGGAAAATCCGCCGGAACGTAGGAATTCCGATACCGGGGTCTAGCCGGGTATTACATTCTCCCCCCCTTAAGAACATTCGTCCCCGAATGTTCCTCTCTAACTCAAAACAGAGTAAAAACATAACATAAAGCACATAACAAAAGAAGCTAACACTAACCTCAAAAGAGATGGGGGTACTGTTGGAGCATAGACTCCCGTGTCTCCCAGGTGCACTCTTCTATGTTATGGTGGTTCCAGAGGACTTTCACCATCGGGATCTCCTTGTTCCTTAGCTTTCTGATCTGGGTGTCAATGATCCGCACTGGTTGTTCTACATACGTGAGATCCCCTAGGATCTCCACATCTGGTTCGCTGAGAACCTTATTCGGATCTGACACAAACTTTCTTAGCATCGAAACATGGAAGACTGGATGGATTCTTTCCATAGACCTAGGCAAATCAAGCTTATACGACACATTTTCGACCTTCTGCAAAATCTCAAAAGGTCCAATATACCGCGGAGCCAGCTTACCTTTCCTCCCAAAACGAACCACCCCTTTCATTGGAGACACCTTCAACAAGACCAGATCCCCCTCCTCAAACTCTATGTGCTTTCTGCGAACGTCTGCATAGCTCTTCTGCCGACTAACAGCAGTCTTGAGCCTCTCTCTGATGATGGGCACCACCCTGTTCGTGATCTCTACTAACTCAGGCCCTGCTAGGGACCTTTCTCCAACCTCTTCCCAACAAACTGGTGACCTGCACTTCCTCCCATACAAAGCTTCATATGGGGCCATCCCTATGCTAGCATGATGGCTATTGTTGTAGGCAAACTCCACTAAGGGTAGATGCTGCCTCCAAGATCCGCCAAAATCTAGCACACACATTCGAAGCATATCTTCTATGGTCTGGATGGTCCTCTCTGACTGTCCGTCAGTCTGTGGATGGAAAGCAGTGCTGAAGTCTAATCTTGTGCCCATAGCCTCTTGCAGACTTCGCCAAAACCTGGAGGTAAACTGGGGTCCTCTGTCAGACACTATAGAAACAGGAGCCCCATGTAACCTCACAACTTCCTCAACATATACCTGCGCTAGCTTGTCCACAGAGTAGCCACTCCTAACAGGAATGAAGTGAGCCGATTTAGTCAGTCGATCCACAATCACCCATATGGAGTCTAGTCTGTTGGACATCGCCGGTAACCCCACTACAAAATCCATGGCTATATTCTCCCATTTCCATTCTGGAATCGGCAGTGGGTTAAGCATTCCAGCCGGCTTCTGGTGCTCTAGCTTCACCCTTTGACATATCTCGCAGGCTGACACAAACTGTGCCACTTCTCTCTTCATTGCTGGCCACCAATACACTCTCTTCAGATCTTGATACATCTTGGTGGCTCCAGGGTGAATGCTATATCTCGCATTATGAGCTTCCCTCATAATGTCTCCTTTCAAACTGATGTCGTCTGGTACACATAGTCTATGCCCGTAGCGGAGAATCCCTTGGTTGTCGAATCTGAACTCTTCGCTCTTGCCTGACTGAACAGTCCTGGCAATCTTGATCAACTCTGGATCCTCATGTTGTTTCTGAGCCACCTGCTCCAGAAACACGGGTGTAACTTTCATCTGTGCAATCAAAGCACCTGTACCAGTTAACTCTAACTGTAGCCCTTCCTCAACTAACCTGTAGAAGTCCTTCACCACCGGCCTCCTTTCTGCTGTAATGTGGGATAAACTGCCTAATGATTTCCGGCTCAAGGCATCGGCTACAACATTTGCCTTTCCCGGATGATACTGGATCTTGCAATCATAATCACTAAGCAATTCCACCCACCGTCTCTGCCTCAAATTTAACTCCCTCTGACTCAGGATGTGCTGTAGGCTCTTATGATCTGTAAAGATCTCACATTTCACCCCATAGAGGTAATGCCTCCACATCTTGAGTGCAAAGATAACAGCTGCCATCTCAAGATTGTGTGTTGGATAGTTCAGCTCGTGCTTCTTCAGCTGTCTAGAAGCATAAGCTATTACTCTGTCATTCTGCATTAACACACAACCTAATCCCACTCGGGACGCATCACAGAACACTGTGAAGTCTTCATCACTAGTAGGCAGAGCTAACACCGGTGCTGAAGTTAATCTTCTCTTTAACTCTTCAAAGCTCTCTTCACATTGGTCAAACCATGTGAATCTCTGGTTCTTTCTGGTTAATCTGGTCATAGGAGCCGCTATCTTCGAGAAGTCCTGAACGAACCTCCTGTAGTAGCCCGCCAAACCCAAGAAACTCTTGACCTCTGTCACTGTGGTGGGTCTAGGCCAAATGGCTACAGCTTCTATCTTCTTGGGGTCCACTGCGATACCTTGATCTGACACTACATGCCCCAAGAATGAAATGCTCCTTAGCCAGAACTCACACTTGGAGAACTTGGCATATAAACCATGCTCTCTCAAGGTCTGCAGGACTATCCTCAGATGATGGGCATGCTCCTCTACATTCCTGGAATACACCAAGATATCATCTATGAAGACAATAACAAAGTGATCCAGGTACTCTCTGAAAACTCGGTTCATGAGATCCATGAATGCTGCAGGGGCATTAGTCAACCCGAACGGCATCACTCAGAACTCATAATGCCCATATCTGGTCCTGAAAGCTGTCTTAGGTACATCCTCTTCCCTAATTCTCAGCTGATGATAGCCCGATCTCAGATCTATCTTAGAAAAACAACCTGCTCCTGCTAGCTGGTCGAATAGATCATCGATCCTGGGGAGAGGATACTTATTCTTGGTAGTGACTTTGTTCAACTGCCTGTAGTCGATACAAAGTCTAAGGGATCCATCCTTTTTCTTGACAAACAACACTGGAGCACCCCAGGGTGAGGTACTTGGACGGATGAAACCCTTATCTACCAACTCCTGTAGCTGCTCTTTCAACTCTTTTAGCTCTGCTGGAGCCATCCTGTAGGGAGGAATAGAGATCGGTCTGGTACCAGGCACTAACTCTATCTCAAACTCTATTTCCCTATCAGGTGGTAGTCCTGGAAGCTCATCTGGAAACACATCTGGGAACTCTCTGACTACGGGCACTGAACTGGGGTCCCTAACCTGACTGTCTAGCTCTCTCACATGAGCTAGATACCCCTGACATCCCCTCCTGAGCAACCTACGAGCCTGTAGGGCTGATATCAGACCTCTAGGCGTGCCCCTCCTGTCTCCTCTGAAGACAAACTCAGATCCATCCTCATCTCTAAACTTAACTACCTTGTCTCTGCAGTCCAAGGTAGCACCATATGCAGATAGCCAATCCATCCCTAGAATGACGTCAAAATCTGTCAACTCTAGAACCACAAGGTCAGCTGGAAGGCATCTACCATCTATAAACACTGGACTATGTCGACAGACTGTCTCTGCCAACGATGGATCACACTTAGGGCCACTGACCCATAGGGGACACTCTAACCCAGACGTCATCAAACCCACTCTCTCTATGGCTCTGGGAGCAACAAAGGAATGTGAAGCACCAGGGTTTAACAAAGCATACACCTCAGAACACCCAATGAGAAGGTTACCTGACACCACGGTGTTAGAAGTGTTTGCCTCCTGCTGTGTCATCGTGAAAATCCGCGCCGGAGCTGACAGACCTCCACCTCGGGGACCCGCAGATGAAGAGGCTGACCCTCTCCCTCTGCCTCTGCCCTGCGTCATACCTGAAACTGGTGGCTGTGGCATGCTAGCTGGAGCTGTCTGCTGGGATGGTGCCGTGAAAGATGCCTGAGGGCACTCACGAGCCATGTGTCCCTCCTGGCCGCACCTGTAACATCCTATAAGCCCCAAACGACAAACTCCTCTGTGCGCTTTACCGCACCGAGCACACACTGGAACCTCTGAGCCTGAACTCATGCCACTGCCTAATCCCAGACCTGCTTTAATCTTATTCCAGAACTTATTCTTTCTCGACTTCTGCGTGGAACCACTCCACTTCTTACCACTGGAAGTTGCTGCACCCTGTGAAGAGGGATCTGACTTACCCCTACCTGGGGTCTTAGAACCAGAAGACTGTGCCGGCTGCTGTTTCACTGTACCCTGTATAATGGCACTAGCCTCCATCCTCCGTGCTAAATCCACCACGGTGTGGAAACTCTCCCTCTCGGCTGCATGGATCAAAGAGGAATATCTGGAATGCAGTTTCATAGCATACCTCCTAGCCTTTTTCTGTTCCGTATCATAGGCCTGTCCTGCATACCGCAGCAACTCCAGAAACCTGTCAGTAAACTCATCAATACTCATATCCTCTGTCTGCTTGAGCTGCTCAAACTCTATCATCTTTAGCTCTTTCGAACTATCTGGGAATGCCCATCCGGCAAACTCATTAGCAAACTCCTCCCAAGACATGGTATCCAACCTAGGGTCCACATAGACGCCAAACCATTCCTTCGCCTTCTTACATTTTAAAGTGAACCCTGCCATCTGAATGGCTCTGGTATCATCTGCCCCTAGCTCATCTGCTATCATCTTGACTGCTTTGATGTACTCAAACGGATCATCTCCTGATTGGTACTTAGGAGCATCTAACTTTAGGTAATCAGTCATCTTTACCTTGCTCCTCACAGATGGGCCAGGTTGAGGTGTTTGGATAACTGGGGCTTCTGGTTGTACCACTGGTGGTGGTGGGGGAGGTGCAGAACTTTCTGGTGTAGAGTATGCTGGACTGGGGTAAAAAGGTGAGGGTGGATACATGGGATATGGTGGATATGGGGGGTAATACGGTGGATAAGGCATATATGTGGGATATGGGTGAAAACTAGGATAATCCGATGTACCTCCCATCGAATATCCTGGGCCCTGTGGGTAGGGCTGATAGTGGGGTGGATAACCATACCCCGAGGCCTGACCGCCTCCCTGTGATGATCCCACATCCTCCTCCGTAGTGCCAACACCTAACCCTCCATCCCTTCTTGGATCCACATCCATCTCTTCCCTTGTATCACTAGATCTTCTTCTCTGTTCTGTCTCCCTCCTGCTTTCATCAAAAGACCTTCTAGGGTCCCTTGATGATCTTTCTCTGCCTGCCCTTTGGGACATAGCTCTTGGCAAAGCAGGGGGACGCCCTTCCATACCCTCATTCTCGGGCGGAGCTCCAGTCAATCTAGCTGATCGACGGGTTCCTCTCATCTTAGCTTCTGAAAACATAACATGAACGTTAGCATCATAGGATCCATGTAACAACATGAACCCTCAACTCATAGCATAGCATATCATTAAATGCACATGCATAACATCATGGCATTACACATCAAGACAGGACTCAACATCCTATCCTAGTGGACATGATCTTCCTATTGTGCTTGCCCTCTAAAACAACCTCTTTCCGATGTGAGATATCTCTAATCCCTGAGCCTCTTAGCTCAGCACACCGTACTCTAGAGGCCCTATGCTCTGATACCAATCTGTAACAGCCCGCTTACCGGACCATCACCGGCACTAGGATCCAGATCGGCTTAGGGCCGCCGGGACCCGTAGTAAGCCTACTGTCAACTCTGTGTACCTGATAAATCCCATACATGATCATACTTAAGCTTAAAACTGTTACTTACTCTTTTTTTTTTCTTTGCTTGACTATCTTTTCTTTTCTCATCAACTAAGCCTGGACTATGCATGCTCTGTCTGTATGCACTCGAAGAGTGATACCTGCTATGGTACCATACAGTAACTACAGAGATAGAAAGACTACCATGCACCAAGCCTAGCGCATCATAACAACATTATCTCAATCATAAAATGATCATGTGCAAAGGGATAGACATACACTAGGGCCAAGCACAATTCTATAACTCAATACATAACTTGCTATTACATCATTTCTATACATTACATAAACTCTGTACTGTACATCATTATCATGTCCACTATTCTATACTATTACATATACTTTTACCCTTGCTTTCTCTTTCTCTTTCTCTTCTCTGAGGCCCTGAAAAATTGGGGTTAGGGAGAGGGATGAGCTGCTAAAGCCCAGTGAGCGGAATCATAAAAAACATCACATTTAAAACATGCTATCATATGATGCAGCACTGCACAAACATTTCACATCTCGGATTGGACATGATCCCAAAACTCCCTCTGTCAGTGCCCGGCCCCCAAAGGAGCTCACACAGGTCTTTCACTAACTACTCATGGTGCCCGACCCTATAAGGGCTCTCACAGGACTCATCCAAGGTAAATGCCCGGCCCCAAAGGAGCTCACACAGGACATACAATAATGACAGACTTATGGGCTATTGAGATCGCCTCGGTCCAATCCACATATACAAGTAATAATGCAATGCATCAACTTGGTGAATACTAATGCAAAGCATCCTAATAAACATGGCAATGATGCATGAATCATGCTAAAACAGTTCTTAACTTTTAAAATAAAGTTCTGTTCCACTCACCTCTGTCAACTGCTGAGCAGTCTCTGTAACTCTAACTCTGTGGGCCTCCTTGGTCTCTCGGGTCCGTACCTACACAGGTGGACTCAAATGAGGACCAAACTTACTTAAACATAACTCCTACTATCTCCCCAAAACCCCTCTAAAACATCATAGGCATGCATGGAAAAATGGGCAAAAGAAGGCTGGACTGGGCACTTTCGGCGGCCAAAAGTCTCGTCCAGAGACGAAACTCATGCACTTTCGGCGGCCGAACTCCCTCTTTCGGCGGCCGAAAGCCCCTTTCTCACCCAAAAGCCTAGCTTTCGGGGGCAAGGTTTGGCAGCCGAAACTGCCTCCACAAGGGGTTCGGCGGCCGAACCTGGATTCTCCAGAAAGGCAGAATCCGAGCACAACTCATGCTCTCAGCCTCCAAATCCTATCAAACACCCATAACATGCATACCAACACTTCTCAACTAACATATAACATAACTCATGCATATAGAGGCCTAAAACACTAGTTCAAGCCCCAAAAACAACAACAAAACGCATATGAGCAACATATGCTCAAACTCATGCATATACCCCAAAACATGCCATAAACCTCTCCAAAACTTCTAAAACTTGCTTTAAACATAAGGGGAGGTGAGGATCCATGCTTACCTCTTGAAGAACTAGAGGATTGATGATCCAAGCTTGGAGATGGGGAAAAACTCAATCAAAATCTCCAAGTGCTCAACTTTGCTTCCTTTTGCTCCAATCTCTAAAACAAAGCTCAAATCAAGTTAAAACATGCAAGATTTGAGGAAAACATGAGAAATCACACCAAGGAGAGCTTGAACCTACCTTTGACCCAAAAACAGAGTGTTTAACACTCACGTCTCGGGCAAAGGGGCTTTTGTAGTGACCAACCGACTCTTCCTTCGGCGGCCTAACGTGCATGCGAAACCATGCAACTTTCGGCGGCCGAACCTGGCTTTTGTCCCCTTGGCCTTTTCATTTCAAAACTCAATTTTCGTAACTCAAAACATGCAAACATGATAAAAACACTTAAAAACATCTTAAAAACCTTTCTTATACCCTTAGGGCAAGTTCCGACATCCTCGAATCCCGACTTCCAACGGAAAATCCGCCGGAACGTAGGAATTCCGATACCGGGGTCTAGCCGGGTATTACAATTTGTACTTTCAATAAAGACATTTCATTCAGACTTATTCAGCATCTAACTCATTTAATATTTAGTCAGCTAACGCTAACTCTTGTCCTGACATATATTAGATCAAAATACAAGAACATGCACATGTGAAGTTCTATACAACCTTTATGGGTGTAAGGATTCGGGGCTTATACTTGCCCTGTTAACATTATTGTGACAACTGTTAGTTGAGTTTGACAAATATTAGTCGATTAAGTTTATTTTAGCTACGTATTTTGATTTGTATATATTTATGAGATTTTGCTATGGCATGCTAGTTGTTTAAAGTAAATTAACTCAACTCTTTGAGTCATTGATCATGAATAGCTTTGTGAGTATTTTCTGATTAATGAGTATATACTTAAGGACAAATTTAATTTAAATGTGTAGAAATTTATAATATGCATATTTTATAATTTTAATATTTTAAAACACTTAGATATTAAATTTAATTTTATTTAAAATAGGTTGATTCGTTTGAATTTTGATATCATAATAGGTTAAATAAGGATTGGAGAATAACAAGAAAAAAATATTCAATTTGAATTTTATATTCTGAAAACTCTACATTCTGAAATCAAACGTGTACACAATCAAATTTATAGAAAGATGAGAGGTAGAGTCATATTTAAACTATAATTTTCAGACGAACTATGTTATGGACTACGTTATGGTCATAGCATACTTGACAAACATAATCCAGTTTCAAATTCAAAAAACAAACAAATAACTTTTATCTGCGAATAATACTCAATTTTGATTTTAGCTACTTATATTTAGGTTAAGTTAGGACTCTTAACACTATAAAAGATGACATTCTGATGTATCTCATCTCATTTTTCATCCTCCATTCTTAATTAGTTTAGGAAGCCGAAAACACTCTTCTCATTGTGATGTTTCAGCCATAAATATATCTGACTAAGTTCCTTCTTTCAGTTAAAAGATAATTAAGGTTTCAGTTCAATCGGTTATCAGATTTATGTGATTTTATTGTTTCTTCAATTGTTCTTGATGTTTATATTGCTTTTGTAACTAGTGTTAATTATTATTTTATTAATTATTGCAATAAGGGTCCATTACACAATTTTTAAAATAATATATTATTATTCAGATTGATTAAATCCATGTTTAGTTTAATTTAAAATAAGTGGTGAATTAGGTTGCGTAAAACTCTCATAAAGAACAATATAATCTAATTTAAATGAATCGAGCGTTTCATTTGTTAGTTATAATCAGGTTCTTCTAAATCTGAATGCTGTAATTGGATTAAATTCTAGAAACGTCTCCTATAGTTGTTCAAAAATTAAAGCTAATTAACGAGTGTTTCTTAACTAGTTTAAAATCGAAAAAAGAATTGAATATCTATAACTAATTTATCAATAATTAATTATAGATTATTTTTATACGTATGATCAACCAATAAAGTAAAAACTAAAATTAATCCTTTTTACTGAATATTTGTTAAATTTAATTATTTATTTCTTTGAATTAATTTTATTTATTTTCACTTCTCTATATTCAAAATCTCCGTCTTTTTATTTTATTTTATTTTATTCAATCAATATAATTAATTTACTTATTAATTTCTGTGGGATCGACCCTACTTGTCATCATCACAAATTTTATTTTAAATAAAAATTTATTTTTAATGGTTTCGATGACAATCAATAAGACACTGAAACTGAATTTTTATGAATATTAATCTAAAATTCAACCTGCTCAAACCTAATTACATGAGACTCAAACTCATTCAAATAGAGTTCGGTTAGTTAAATAAAATAATATGAAGAAAATTTTTCACTAATATAAGTTTAATTTCATATATTAATGAATTTAATAATCATTAGATTAAATATTTAGCATCCGCTTGTTTTATAATATTTTTCATATTTTTTAATATTTGAAATACTTAAATGATTTTATCAACAAAAAATATTTATTAATAAAAAAATTAAACTATTTTAAGAAAAATTACTTACACTTCTACCCTTAGAATTTGTTATCAGGACATCTCTATATAAAATTTTTTAATCTATTTTATTTTTTAAATTAAAATTAAATAATAAAAATTACATAAAAAATATTTTCTGTAGAAAATATTTTCAAATTTAAGTTATTTTCTAGATGAAGGCTTATATTTATTTTTTTTTAAAAAAATAAATTTTAATTTTTAATTCAATAATATTAAAGTCATTTATGGTAAGGTCTCTAAATTAATTTAATAAATCAAATATAAAAAATAAATGTATTTTTCCATGTGTCATATAAAATAAATTTAATTTGTATTCGTATTCGTATTTTGTGTCAAATTGTAATTTATTTTAATTTTTAAAATAATTATCAAACTATTTATTAACTTACCTGCCTCTTATATGTATTAAAAAAAAAAATAATAAAAAAATGCAAGTAAATTTGTGAATCTAAAACGAGAAAACTAAAATAATTAAGTACTCATACGACTACACTATCTATATATGGTGTGCAGGTATTGACTGTGTAAACGTTGAACACAAAACAAGACCGCAAAAGAATAAGAATCGCCTGTAAACAAAATAAAAGGCAAAGCCAAAAACGAAAATTAATGAAGCTCTCCTAGCCTCATATGTATCAATATTCTCTTTAGTCCACGCCACTCCTATTCACTACAAATTGAGATCTTCTTTCATTTAATAAATCCATCAACAAACTATTGATGGTCGTTGAATCTATCAATTATAACTAATTTCACTTAATAATTCTTGTAGATAGAGTGAATAATTGTCGATCTCATAGAAATTTTAAATTTATTTATTTTAAAAGACATATAAAAAAAGATAAGAAAAATAATTTTTAAAATAAAAAAAGAAAAAAAAGAAAGTTCAATTGAAAATTTTGACTCAAAAAAGAGAAAAATATGTGTGATAGAATAATAAGATAAACAATTAATAAAAACTCAGCCGAAAGTAATTTAAATTAAGAGGTTTATCAATTGATCTTTGATTTAAAAGGTAATTAACTTAATTTTCAATTGTTTGATTAAAGTATTCAAACAAGCTAATCTTATCAATTCTTCTTTAAAATTAAATTAATTTGCAAAATGCTAAATTAATTTCTAATTAATTAATAATCCCAACAAACGTGTAGATTTAGTTAATTAATTGCATTACGGAAAGAAGATTTCAAATTTGATTAATAATTGCAACCGAATTATTTAAACTAAATCACTCAATTTCTTAATATAGAGTTATGACTTTTAGAGTTAGATTGAATTATATTAGGTAACTAGCATAAAGGACTTCCTCTTATCTTTTTTTGCAATGCATGAGCGATTCTAGCATTTGTCTTTATAGGTAAAAATGTACAAACTTCTATTTAAATAAACTGATATAACATATATGTTAATTGTAACGGTCAGCTACCTGCTTGAGGCTTCCGCAGCAGCTTCTGTCCCACATCGTCAGATTATAGAAAATCTAAATTGTATATAATAACTAGCACGAAACTACTAAATAAATTGACTTAATCATTTTGGACAAAGTGGAAAGTAGGCCGAAAAGTTATTTGGGCTAGTTTGGGCCGGACTGTTTTATTAATACATTATGAAACTTTGCTCAACTTGTTTTGGTGAGTCTCAATGAAGAACAATGTTACGACATTTATTCTCTTAAGCAAGGGGCGACCATTGTGGATGGAGAAAGTGTAACGACCCCGAAATGGACCGTCACCGGCGCTAGGATTCAGGTCGGCTTAAGGCCGCCAGAACCCGTAGCAAGCCTGCTATACTCTCTGTGTACCTGTAAATCTTATACATGATCATACATTTTCCTGTGAAAAAAAAACTCGGTTTTAAACCAAGGCTTAACCTGTGCATGCACTATCACTGTACTCTGTACTCTGTACTCTGTACTCTGTACCCCTGGCTAGAGCTTGCTCTAGATGGGTTAACTCATACCTGTTAAGCCTGGTCTTCACATACAAGAAAACATATATACAAATACAGATCGTGTACAAAACATACATCACTAGGTCAAGCACATTTCTAACTGTATACACAACTAGTACATCTTTTTAACATTACATGTCCATTCTATGCTATTACAATTCTCTTTACTCTTCCTGTACTCTGCTGAACTGTCCCTGCACACTGTACACTGAATCCTGCAAGACTGGGATTAAGGGAGTGGGATGAGCTCTATAGCCCAGTGAGTAGAATAATAAAATCAGTCATAACATATGATCTCATGGAATGCGTCATAACACAGACAAGCCACATCAAGAGTAAACCTGTCACCACATAGCCTCAGTAACTTCCGTGCCAGGGCGTAGAATCGAGCACCTGGTCTTCCTGTCATATATGTATATGTGTATAACACCTCTGTACCTACCATTGCCAGGGCGTAGTCAAAGGCTCCTGGTCTTTACTATACCTGCCAGGGCGTAGTCAAAGGCTCCTGGTCTTAACTCAGAGACTATTGGATCATTCAGCATTTACTCACACTAACAATTAACAATGCAATGCAACATATTCGTGAATACTAATGCAGTCACCCTATTTCCATAATCATGATGCATGAGATATGCTAACACATTTCATTGTTTCATTAAAAGCACTAAGTTTAGTTCCACTCACCTCTGGCTCTGGACTGACTCTGCAGATTCAGTAAACTCTGGAGCAGTACTCACTGCTGCTCTCTCTGGTTCCTCTGGTCTGTATAAACACATAAAGACTTAAATGAGGGACCAAACTACCTTAAAATAACTCTATTGAACTACCCAAGAATCCCCTTAATCTCACTCTAAAACTCATGCAAAAACTGGACAGAACACTTTCGGCGGCAGGTTCGGCGGCCGAATGTCCTCTCCAGAGACGAAACTCAAGCACCTTCGGCGGCACCTTCGGCGGCCGAATCCCCCAAACAGAGCCGAACATGCAAAAACACTCGGGGGCAAGCTGTGGCAACCAAGCCACCATGCAGAAGGTTCGGCGGCCGAATGAACTTTCGGCTGCCGAACCTGAGTTCATCCAGAACTCAGCTTCAATGGCAAACCATCTCCTTCTTCCCTTCAATTTCTCCAAACGTGCATATTTCAACTATTCAACCAACACACATATACTCAAGTATATGATCACAGGGGTCCAAAACTATCTAATAACCCCAAACAACAAAACAAACATAACACATAAACATATATACATGCATAAATCATTAAAACCACTCTTACTAACCTAAGCATGCATCTCTTTCCTTTAACCCCATAAACCGTCAGAAACCATATAAACAGGTACTAGATCTTCCCTTACCTCTGTAAACAGGAAGATGCACGGACTGAACAAGGGAAACGGAGCAACGTCTCTTCACACACTCAAAACCGTAGCTTGAGTTTCTCTCAACTTTCAACACCTTTGCAAACACCTCAACCTTCGGTACAATCACCAAAACATGTACAGATGAGTCATAAGAGACGTGGCCTATTCCATGGCAAGAATCTGAGGCTAACATCTGTCAAAATACATGACTCAGCTGGCTGGCCACCTCAGCTTCGGCTGCCCAATCGCATGCAAAATCATGCAACATTCGGGGGCCGAACTTGCACTTCGGAAGCCGAACACTTTCGGCGGCCGAACTTACCTTCGGCGGCCGAACTTGGCTCAACTGCCTTAGGTCATTTCAACTCAAAACTCACTTCCATTAACCTGAAAACATCAACACAAATCACACCACCTAGTAAAACATCAATCCTACCTGTTTTATAGAATTCCGACACCCCGAATTCCACCAGACAACAGGAATTCCGGTGCTGGACTCTAGCCGGGTATTACAGAAAGTCTATGATTGAGAGAATTATATTCGTATTTAGAGAGAAAGAAAACTGAATCCTTTTATTCCTTGATGAAAATTACAATTTTAGAGACTTTCTTGGTTCGTTGGGTATATTTTTCTTTCAACATTAACTTGAAAAATTATTGAACTAAATTCTGTGCTCACATATTAAAAATGAGTTTGTTGTATTTTGGCTTTAAAGACTATTAATATTTCTTTTATGATTTGTATACATTGATGAGATCTTGTGACATGCTAGTTGGTTAATGTGATTTAGTTTAACTCTTTGAGCAATTAATTTTAAGGATTGTAGATAACTGCATGTGAATTTTGAGATAATGATAAATGAGTACATGCTTAAGGCTAAGTGTGGAGAAATTGATAATCTGCATATTGTGTAGTTTTAATGTTTTTAAAACACTTAGATTTTGAATTTGATTCTAGTTAAAACAGATTGACTTATTTGCGTTTTAATATCTTTGTAGGATAAGTAACGATTGGATAATAATAAAAGAAAAAATGTGTTTGGACTCTACATTCTAAAATTAAAAATAATCGTGAGCATAACTAAGTTCACAAGACATGACTCTACATTCTAAAATTAAAAAGAATCGTGAATATAACTAAGTTCACAAGACAAGAAGAAAATAAATGTACTGTGTTATGGATTACGTTATAGATATAACGTATTTGACGAGAAGAATTAGAGTCCAGTTTCAAATCTGATAGTGATCAAGAAAATCCTCAGCTACATTGACATATCATACTCGACTTTTTTTTGAAAAAACTTTTCCATCTTATTTTGGTTACTATTATTTAAGTTAAACTAGGATTTTTAGTATTATACAAGGATGATACTTTAATGTACATCATCTTCTGTTCTAAATTAATTTGAGGAGACTAAAAATACTTTTCAGATCTAAAATTAAATCTAAATATTAAACCTATAATAGCGAAAAAACTCACAAATAAAATTTTCAACCTCTATAAAATCTTATTAGATGAACTAATTATATTTGATATCTAAACATTTTTAAAAGATCAATAATAAATATTTATTAGAAAAAAAAAGAACAATACTTGCAAAAAGTATATTTTTATTTAAAATAAGTAGAAAATAAATAAAATTTAAAATAAAAAAAAATACATAAGGGTCGAGAGCAAAAATGTAATTATAATTTAAGATTTATTACCAATAGTTCTATAAAAGTTAAAAAAAAAAATTGCAGTTAAATAATTTCTTAGTGCAAATTGAAGTCAAGAAAAACCTATGCTATATCCATCTAAATTGAGAGGCAACAATTCGAGTAATAATTAAGTTAATTAGTTTATAAATTAGGGGCAGGAAATTATAATAATTTTAAAAAATTGAAAATAAAGTTTTAAAAGTTTTTATAAAATGAAAAAACGTTGACGATATTATTAATATAACTATCTATTTAAATTGTGGAACTTAATAAAATTTATCAGTTGCGATGAGGATGTCGCAAATTTAATAGGGGAGTGTAATATCCAGTTACTTAATTGAGATGCACAATTTTAAGCTAGGTAGAAAGTGGATTCAAAAATTATTTGGATCAGTTTGGATCGGGTTGTTTCATTTATCATTTTGGAGATTGATAGGAGCGAGAGAGGAAGAAGAAAAATAAGGAGAGAGAAAGAAATTAGGTTTTAATTTTAATTTTAATTTTATTATTTTAATAATAAAAATAGACAAATAAAACCAAGTAGAATAAAAACTTACCTCCATTTCAAAAAAAAGAATAAAAACTTATCTTTCTTTAAGAGTAATTTTAAAAATAACAACTTAACTTCAAAAAAATTTTTAAAATTTTTAAATTGCTTAGAATGTCCAATCTGCTCTAAAAAATAATAAATAAATTAAAAATTGAAAAATTAAAAGAAACGTAATTGTGATTCTATAGGTTTGGACAAGCCTGTAATATTGGATTGTCTCCCAAATCGTACCCTTATTTATTGTCCTAAACTAAATTTCAGTGGCATGTTATTATGCATGTGAAGTTTGTTGTAAACGTTTGATAGAATAATAAAACCTGCATTGGACACTAATCTATTTAAAATTAGATTTAAATATCAAATTTGTAATAGCAAAAAATATCTCCAATAAATTTTTCAACGTTCATAAAATTTTATCATATGAGATAATTATATTTGAGATTTAAACATTTTTAAAAGGTCAATTATAAATATTTATAAGTAAGTATAAATCTTTAAACTGTAAACTAATTTTTACAACAATTTTATTAATAAATCCCAAAAAAATCATATTGATGATTTTAAATGTCATTTTCATTTCTTTTCTTTTTTAACAGCATTTTCTCACTTATAATCTCTTAACATAATTAACAAGATCAACTTAAATTTATATTGAAAATTTAATAAATTTTTAGTTGAGTATTATTGCTAGATTTCTTTGTTCTCTCAACTATATACGTGTACTATAAACATGCATTGCTCAATTTTAATTTATATCGCATAATTTTTAAATTCTATTTTAATCAATAAATAAGTTTCAAAATCACAAAAAAAAAGATTTAAAAAAAAACATTTTAATATTATCATATTATGTTTTAAATGTAAAAAATATATAACAAAATATATGTAATAATTATTTATGTTTTAGAAAAATAAAATTATTCAAATTTAATTAGAGTTTGAATATATTTTAATAAGATTGAAAATAAAGTTTTAAAAATCTTTATAAAATGAAAAAACGCTAACCACAATATTAATATAACTATCTATTTAAATCGTGGAACTTGATAAAATTAACCCATAATAGTTCTTAAGGATTAAAGGACTGATAAAAAATTCTAGTTGAAAATTACATGGGATATTATTTTATTTGTGTGAGGATGACTTTATCGTCCACTCTAATTAAGACATAACGTTAATTTCTCAAGTTTAAACATGAATAAACTTGGTGCAAAAAATAAATAAATTACACAACCGAAAGATAAGATGAGCCACAAATTCAAAGTAAAGAAGTGAGAAATGCTCTCCAAGCGCTACAAACGAGTAGCTAGAGAATACCACAGCCTAAAAGCTCTCCAAATTTCTTGCATCATTAAGACTTTCTCTAAACTAAATGGCCTATAAATTTCCCATCTTCCTTCACTTAAGAAACAAGCAACACCTTCCCAAAATCTATCAACGAGAGATGGATAAAAAGCAACTTAATTTCATTTCCTTCTCCCAATATATCGTCTTTGTCATTGTTCTTGCAGCGACCGCGGCTAGATCTGATGATGAAACACCAATCCCAGCAAGTCTAGATGGAGTACAAGCATGGTTTGATGCTAATGTCAAGCCCCTTGCTGATCGTGCTGGCACCTTAGAGAAAGCTCTCGAAGCAGCGGAAGCTAAACCTAAAACCATTAAGGTTAGAGCAGATGGAAGCGGAGAATTCAAGACATTAACTGAAGCAGTTAAGAGTGTTCCAAAAAAAAATACAGAGCGTGTTATTGTGGATATCGGTCCCGGAAAATACACTGAGAAAGTAACCATTGAAAAAGACCAACCTTTCATTACGTTTGTCGGGACAGGAGCTGAAAAGCCAACCTTGTCATTTGCTGGTACTGCTGCTAAATACGGAACTGTTTACAGTGCCACATTACAAGTGGATTCTGATTTTTTCATGGCGTCTAACTTAATCATTGAGGTCTCTTTTTTTTTTTTTTTCTTTTCTTTCATTTTCTAACTTACTCTTGAATCATTATGTATATTGTATTATGTGATTTTTTATGTTGGTTTTTCAAATTAATTCATAGGTTTTGTAATTTTATTGGTTTAGAATACTGCACCTAGGCCGGATGGTGTAAGCAAACTACAACAAGCTCTTGCTTTAAGGATAGGCGGTACTATGGCAGCTGTATACAATGTTAAAATGATTGGATTTCAAGATACACTGTGTGATGATAGGGGAGTTCATTTCTACAAAGACTGCTATATCGAAGGCACCGTTGATTTTATTTTTGGAAGAGGAAAATCCATTTACCTAGTAATGTTTAAATCTTTAGTCTAAACTCAATAAATATTCTTCTTTTGATACGCTTAATATTTACATTGTATGATTAATATGGAAATTTTATGTAAATTAAATGCAGCAAACAGAGATACATGTATTAGCAGATGTTCCTAATCAACTAACGTTTATAGCAGCACAAGCGAGAGAAAAAGATTCGGAAGATGTGGGCTACTCTTTTGTACATTGTAAAGTAGATGGAAAAGGAAAAGGAGCATTCTTGGGTCGACCATGGATGCCAATGCCCATCACAGTCTACTCTTATTGTACTATGAGTGCGGTTGTCAATCCTGAAGGGTGGACTAATAATAGGAACCCTGAATCAGAAAAGTGAGTAATTTTAAAGTTTGAGATTTTCTAATAATATGAATATTAAAAATATATTGAATGAAATTTGCAGGAATGTATTTTTTGGAGAATACAAGAATACAGGACCAGGTGCTGATCCTGCTGGACGTGTTAAATTTGCCAAACAGCTAACAGAAGCAGAAGCGAAACCCTTCCTTAGTCTTGGTTATATTAAAGGAAGCAGTTGGTTGCTTCCTCCACCAAAGGTGTAACATGGGAATATATATGAAAGAGGAAGAACAAGAAGAATACAAAGCAAATTATTATTTTACAGGTAGCTGATCTTGCCAAAGTGGATCCATTCAAACATTTCGGCATCAATTTTTTGTAGAAATAAACCAAATTATTGGAATAAGAAAACTATAATGCAAATTGTTCGTTCCCTTTTGGATTTACATAACTTCATTTTTTATTTTTATTTGTTTTAGTATGTGGCCAATTCAAATAAAAAATAGTATTAAATGATCCCTCTTTTTATTAAAAAAAAATTATGCATATATGTCAAACAAAACAATGAATATTGATTTTTTTAAAATAAAAGTGTAAGTTATAAATTCTTATTTATAATCCATTCATATTTAGTTCTCCATCCACACCTATGCTTACGTATGTGCCCTATACAATACTAACTTTGACATATACAAATTTTTACTAACCGTGGATGAGATATAGAGCTCCAATATATAATTTTTAAAATTTTGAGGTTTCAACCATGGGATCCTATTTTTAGATTCAAGATTTTGATTTTGTGTTAGCAAATAATGTAATTTAGTTTTTTGCAAGTTAGTTTTCTTATTTTCAAGAGTTATGTAGCTAGTGATTTAGCCATATTCTTAGTGGTTAATCCATGATATAGATAGTGTAAGTTAGCTTTAGCTTTCCTTAGTGGTAGGAGGGTAATCCTCCATGTTGTTTAATAGTTTCCTGTTTTTAGAAGATGGTTATATCTTCCTCTTGTTTTTAAGTTCAACAATTCAATAAAAGAAATATAAGAAAAATTACCAAAGTTTTTTAGTACTTCAATTCAAGAGATTTTCATATTCTCAATAAGGAGTTTGTTCCCTTGCAACCATAGGTCGCAAAAAGAAGATTTCGTCCTCGGATAATTCCAGCAATGAACCCATAACTCAATCCATTTATAAGGATTATAACATTTTGAGTATCCACTTTCTATTTCGGATAATTTTGTAGAGACTATATCAACAATATTATGCTAAAGTTTGTTGTAAAAGTAGGATAAAATAATAAAATTTGAGTCGTGTTGGATACTGTTTCCTAGGACAAAACAGAATTTTCTAGAAAATTAATTTATAGGATTAGAATAATAAAATTTAGTTCTAATTTATAACCCAACAGAGAATATAATGAAGGAAAGGATAAAGTAGAAAATGGGAGCATCTTTTCTTTGTAGAGGTGCAAGCTATTTATAGTAAAAAATCTAGCTATTATAAGTTGATATAAAAACTGGATTTAAATATCAAATCTATAACAATAAAACAATCTCACAAATAAAATTTTTAACGAACTTAAAATTTTATCTGAGATAATTATATTTGAGATCTAAATATTTTTGAAAGGTCAAAAAGGAAATATTTATTGGTAAGTAGAAAAATGTTTTGAAATAGAACTCATGTTTACAACCATCCTCCATATATTTCAAAATATTTTCTATTACTGGATTTAAGATTTAAGTGTATATACTTCAAATTTGGTATCGTTTGGACTATGAATTATATCTAGACTAATAACTTAACATACAGAATAATTGGCAAAACTTTTTTCTATGAATTAAAAAGTCCTTTTAATAGGCTAATATATCGTTAATCTTATAACACTCATAAATGACTATTTAGACTTCGTCAGGAGTTTTAACCAATATCATTTGGCTAAAACGAAATAAGAGAAAAGATAGACTAAAAGACGAAAAGTCTTATTGAAATTTCTCAAAGATTGAAAAGTGTCTTTCTAATAGCCAATGGAGACTATTTATAATAGAAATAAAACCCTAATATGCAAAATTACGAAAATACCCAAAATATCCAAAAAAATAATTAAAATGCAAAATTATCTATTAGATACCCAAAAAGGTTATTTTGAGAAGATTTTTCACTACCCAATGGATAACCAAAAAGGGCAAGCTGAAGTATCTAATGGAAATTTTGGTAAAAAATAGCCAATGCAAAATTTTGGATAACCCCCTTGATTTCTCTATTAGATACTTCAGCTTGCCCATTCGTTTGAGGTTGGTAGGCTGTGGATGTTCTGTGTATAACATGGTGCTTTTTGAGAAGATTTTCCACTACCTTGTTATAAAAGTGAGTCCCTCTATCGTTGATGATTGCCTTGGGCACCTCATGCCTAGCAAAGATGTTGGTTTTCACAAAATCCACTACCGCTTTTGCATCATCGGTTCTTATTGCTTTAGCTTCTATCCATTTGGATACATAATCTACTGCGAGGATTATATAGGTATATCCAAAGGATGGCGGAAATGGCCCCATACATCGAATATCTCGCAAACCATGATGGGATTTTGAGGCATTTGATTTTTATTGCTTAGATTTCCAGTTTGCTGGCATCGTGCACATGATCTGCAAAACAAATAGGCATCTCGAAAAATGTTAGGCCAAAATAGTCCACTTTCAAGGATTTTGTGGGCTGTCTTTCGTGGTCCAAAGTGTCCACCACAACTGTATGAATGACAGAATGTAAGGACTGAGGCTATCTCTTGCTCTGGTATGTACCTCCTTATCACTTGGTCAGAATAATGCTTCCAAAGGTATTGCTCATCCCAAACGTAGTACTTTGCATCCTTCTTTATTTTGTCTGTTGTGTGCTTGGACATATCAAAAGGTAAGTTAATTTCCTGTAGCTAGGTAATTCACAATGTCTGCGTAGCATGGTTCATCAGTTTGGGCATAGAATGAATGTTCATGGAGGTGATTCTCGTTTTCTGCATATTCCAAAAGTCGCTGCATCGAGATCTGCTGTTCAGGCAAACAAGCTTTTGGCCTCTCTTGTCGTTTGGGCAGACAGCAACTCACTTGTGCTAGCATTCTGGTCACGCTGGATTCTGCCCTTTCATACTGTTTGGGCAAACAACATTTTGTTTGTTGCTTCTCTGCTGGCTGTTCAGGTGAACAATATTCTGTTGGAGCTTTTTGCCCAACTGGTATGGGCAAACTATGTTCTTCTTGCTGGAGTGGTATGGGCAGTCTGCATTCTATCTTAATTGGCTGCTGGTCCAGTTTGGGCAAACAGAGGCTCGCCTGTTCTGCCTTTGCTAGCTGTTTGGGTAGACAACAGTCTACCTGCTGTGTGCAGCAGACCATTGCTGTCCGTTTCAGCTCTCCTTGGCTTCTTTCATCTTCTTGGCCGTCCTCTATGCAAAAATCATTGGTTAGCATATCATTATGATCCATATCAAAAATTTCTTGGCTCAAACAATCAATGATATCTAAACCATAAACATGAGACATGTCATGGGGATATTTCATAGCATCATAAACATTGAATTTTATTACTTCCCCTTCAAATTCCATGGTCAATGTGCCATCATGCACATCAATCTTAGTTCTGGCCGTGCTCAAGAAGGGTTGTCCAAGCAATATGTCAGAGGTGGTGTTGCTATTGTCTTCCTCCATATCAATCACATAAAAATCTGCTGGGAAGACAAGTTGATCTACTTGGACAAGAACGTCTTCAAGAACGCCTTTGGGATATACCATGGATCTGTCAGCCAATTGGATCACCACTCTAGTGTCCTTAAGTGCACCTGCATTCAAAGAGTTATAAATAGAAAGAGGTATAACATTAATTGATGCACCTAAGTCACACATGGCCTTCTTTATGCCAACATTGCCAATTTTACAAGAAACGGCAAACATCCCTCGATCTTTGCACTTGGCTGGTATTTATCTTTTTATGACAGCTGTAACTACCTCTCCCACGCTCACTTTTTCTTTTTCAACAAGCTTCCTTCGGTTGGTGCACAACTCTTTCAAGAATTTTGCATACCTTGGTATTTGTTTAACCGCATCAAGCAAGGGTATGTTAATCTCCACCTTCCTAAAGGTTTCAAGGATCTCTTTTTCTTCTTTCTCTTTTTGTGATTTTTCAAACCTTTTTGGAAAAGGAGGAGGAATCTTGAAGCTTGGCTGCTGGTTTGCACTCTGCTGTTGGTATGCTGGTGTTGTTTGCTCAGTTTGTCTGAGCAAACAGTGCTCTGTCTGCTTAGGCAGACTGTCCCTGCCTTCATGTTGTCTGCTCGTTTGTCCAATCTGTTTAGGCAAACAGCAGTCTGTCTCAGTTTCTGGCAGTTTTTTTTAGGTAGATGTCTTTGCAATTCTGAACTTCTATCATCAGCCCTGACATCTTGAAGTTCCCTGACATCTTGAAGTTCTTTCCCACTTCTTAACATTATGGCGCTTACATTTTGCTTGGGATTTGCCTCGATTTGGGATGGCAACTTTCCTTGAGATTCAAGTTTGCTCATGGATGTGGCTATTTGACCCATTTGCTGTTGGAGACTTTGCACAGTATTTGCCAATGACTTCATCATCTCCTCAAGGTGCGTGTTGGAGTTTTGAGGTGCTGCTTGGGCTGGATTTCTTTGATAATTTTGGTAGATGTTAGCCCTAGCATAGCTGAAGTTGGGATGGTCCCTCAAACTTGGATTGTAAGTGTTGGAGTATGGATTATGTCTTGGCTGCCCATTAAATCCTCCAATGGCATTTACTTGCTGGTCATCCTCTTAAAGGGTGGGACATTGATCAGTTGGATGTCCCACTTGTGCACATATCCCACATGGCCTTATTTGTTGAAATTGTTGAGCTTGTTGAGCTTGGCCTATGACAAGACTTCTCACAGCAGAGGTTAGTTCAGAAATTTGAGATGTAAGAGCATATGTACTTACCTCGTTAACTCTTCTTGGCAGCTGCCTTTCATCTCCATATTGTCTTGATGCGGCTGCAAGTGTGGAAATCAGGTCTCTAATTGCTTGAGGTGTTCTATCTTCAATTGAACCTCCACATGCTACATCAATGAATTTTCATTCTGTTGGTAGCAAACCTCCATAGAAGTATTCTATGAGTGATTTATCTGAGATTTCATGTTGTGGGCAGCTTATGCACAATCTTTTGAATCTTTCCTAATAATCATACAAATCTTCAGTCTATTTTTGCTTGATGCCACTTATTTCTCTCCTTATGCCTATGGCTTTAGAAGCTGGAAAATATTTATTCAGAAAAGCTCTTACCATATGATCAAGCATAATTTAGCCACATTTTTAGTATATTTATTACTGCTTATTTACACATTTTTCAGCTTAATTTATGGTTTTTATCTTGTTTTTACAGAAAAGGAAGAAATTGGAAAAGTGGAGAAAAAATGCAACCAAATGACAGAAAAGTGATTGGGTCAGTAACTTGGCCAAATCACTGCCCAGATCAAGCTAAAGCAGAAACCTGAACTATCTCACAGGAGACTGATCGGGTCAATGAATTGGCCAAGTCACCCGCAGCAACAGAAACCCGGAGGCAACACGCAGAAATGATTTGGGCATGACGATTTGCCCAAATCACCGCCCAAATCACTCGCAGAGACAGAAAGCCAAAAACTGGACTGACTCACAGAAAGCGATTTGGGCAGCGATCTGCCCAAATCACTGCCCCAATCACAATGACAGTAGAAAATACAGCAGAAGCGGGAAAGTGCAGAAATTCAAGAATTAAAATAAAGAAGTCCTAACCCCTCTCAAACACTTCAAGATCAGTCATAGGGCATCTCAAAGAGTCACTCTCAAGATAGACCTCCTCAAGAAGAAGACTTATTCACAATTAAAGAAGAGATCAAAGACAAAGACCAATCCAATTTAGGATTCCAAAACCTAATTGGATTGGGATTCCTCACCTATAAAAGGAGGCAGCCCACATCATCTCAGGATCATCTCTCAGCTTCAGAAATTCTCCAGAATTGCAACAACCTTCCTTTCTTTCTTCTTTCTTTTGTATATTTTGTCCACCATGAGTGGCTAATTTCATTATTTTCTAGTTGAAATTGAGGAAATTCAGATTTGTGATGAATTGGGAGATTTAAAACTCCATTGTTAAACTCTTGTTTGCTTTCAATATTTATGCAACTAGATCTTTTCCATAATTATTACTTTGCTTTTAGAATCAATAAGGGCCCGTTGCTTTTAAATTGCTTGAGTAATAAATTGTTTGAATGATTTAGGTCCGTAATTGCTTAGATTATTTGAGCAGATATATAATCAGTTGCATAATCTAGACTTGACCACGCGGTTGGCAAGGATAGAATTGGGTTTCTCTAAGTCTTAATGCAATCAACAGTTGTTCGATGCTAAATGCCCCAAGGACGTTCCTTGGCAACTCGTTGATTAGTGTTTGGTTAGCGAACGTTTCCTAATCAAACTAAAACTAAGGACGAATTTGGATTGTGAGAAGCGTCTTCCACAACCAAAACTAATTTATTGAAATAAAATAGGAGTCCTAGATAATCAATGATCAATTCTGAACAAACTGAAATAAGACTCATACTTCAACTAGAATCCTTCTCCCATTGAGATTTTCATTCATTTAAATTATTGCTTTCTTTTGCTATTTAATTTTAATTCATTATCATCAAAACCCCCCCTCTTTTAATTATTTGCTATTCACTTGACCAAGTCATTATAAAGAAAATTCGTGGTGTCAATTCCTTGTGGTTCGACCCTATTACCACTATCTGTAATTTATTTTGTTGATTGATATTAGGTTTGTTTTTGACGGCTTCGACAACCGCTTATCACCATACCATCCCAAGAAGTGATTGATCCAAGGGGTAGGTAGAATAGCCAATCTTTGGCATAATCATCAAGAGAGAATGAGAATGCTCTTAATTTCACATGTTCTTCGGATATGCCTTGTGGCCTTATGATAGAACATACAATGTGAAATTCCTTCAAGTGTTTATGAGGATCTTCATTCTCTAGACCTCTAAATTTAGGTAGGAGGTGTATCAAACCTGTTTTTAGCTCAAATGGTGCTGTCAAGGGTGGATAGGTTATGCAAAGAGGTGCTTGGTCTCCTATAGGGGCTGCCAACTCCCTTAGAGTTCTTTCCCTTGGAATTGGTGCCCTTAATGCTTGATTTTCTAGTTGAATTTCAGCATATACAGTAGGTTCTGCTAGTCTTTGGTGAGGGGCAGCATGTTGCATGTTGTATTCTACCATGTCAGCAGCTGTTTGGACAAACACAGCAGTGTGCTGTGTTATCTCTGTAGTGGGTGATTCTGTCTCAGCAGGGGACTGTGCTGGTTCAGCAATTTCAGCAGGTTCTGCTTCAGAGGGGGTAGTTTTTGCGGCTACTGGTTTTTGGACAGTAGGTGCTATTTCTTGGATGGCAATAGTTTCAACAAGTGCTGTTTGGGCAGCAGCTGTTGATGACGATGGCCTCGAGGCTTGGTTCCTTGGATTGGCTTGCTTCCTTAGTTGCTTGGCTGTACGGTCTATTTCTGGATCGTAAAGTAGAGTATCTTTGCGTCCAGACCTGATCATGAAAGAAAAATAAATTAGTCAAATCAGTTCCCCGGCAACGGCGCCAATTTTTTATTGTGCGATTGTCGAAGCCGGTCAAAAATAACCTTTTTGGTTATCCACAATTTTACAATTGTAGATAGTGGCAAAAGGATCGAATCCACAGGGAATTGATCCTTACTTATTTTCCTAATCAAGACCAAGTAAATAAATAGACAATAAAAGTAAATTGGGGGGTTTTGAAGTTTGATGACTGAACTAGAATTAAAAGTAGCAAAGTTAAGCAAGTAATAAAGCAAAGAGAATTCAATATTGAGAAAGGCCTAGTTGAAGAGTTGGATCCACTTTAGTTGTTGGGATTGATCATTGATGCTTATATCCTTTTATTTGACTCAATAAATTAGTTATGGAGGTGGAAGACGCTTCTCCCCTCCACATCTCTCGTTAAGCATAGGTTAATTAGGGAACATCCTCTAATTTAAAACTAAATAGCAAAAGAAAGCAATAATTTAAAAGATGAGTAAATCAATAAGAGAAAAGCTTCTAGTTGAAGTATGGATCTTATTTCAGATTGTTTAGAATTGATCATTGATTCTTTAACTCTCCTATTTAATCCAATAAATTAGTTTTGGAAGTGGAAGACGCTTCTCACAATCCAAATTCCTCCTTAGTTCTAGTTTGATTAGGAAACGTTCGCTAATCAGACACTAGTTAACAAGTTGCCAAGGAACGTCCTTGGGGCATTATAGCATCGAACAACTGTTAACTGCATTAAGACTTAGAGAAACCTAATTCTAACCTTGCCAACCGCGTGGTCAAGTTTAGATCATGCAACTTGATTAAATGTGAGTTTAAACAATTTAAGCAATTACGGACCTAAATCATTCAAACAATTTATCACTTTAGCAATTTAAAAGCAATGGGCCCTTATTGATTCTAAAAGCAAAGTAATAATTATGGAAAAGATCAGATTGCATAAATATTGAAATAAACAAGAGTTCAACAATGGAGTATTAAATCTCCCAATTCATCACAAAATCTGAAATTCACCAACTTCAACTAGAAAGAAAGTGTTTAGCCACTCATGGTGGGCATAATACACAAAAGATGAAAAGAAAAGAAAAAGGAAGAGCTGCAGAGTTTCTGGCGATAGGAAGAGGAGGCTCAATAGCTGATCAGAAGATGCCCCTTGCTGGTTTGGGGGCTCTCCTTTTATAGCTGCAGATTTCCATCCATCTAGGGTTTCAAAATCCCTTTTTGATTTGGTGTTTGACTCCTCTTTTGATGTTGAATTTAATTGCAATTGGAATTCCTTGGATGAGAAGTTCTTTTCGTGGCTCTTGGATTTGTATTGATAGTGATTGAGTTGGATTTGGACTTCTGAAAATTCGGATTTCTGTTTTCTGCCCAAATTCCCGCTCTGCTGTCAGTTTCTGTTGTGAAAGTGATTTGCCCGGTGATTTGACCAGTTTCTTCAAGTGATTGGGCAAATCACAGACCTGATCATGTTTCTGTGAGTCAGTTCTCTCTGTCTTCTGCGAGTGATTTGGCCAGTGTCTTCGAGTGTCCTGGGCAAATCACTGCCCATATCACTTCTGCCTGTTGCCTCCAGTTTTCTGCTTCAGCTTGATCTGGGTAGATCACTGGGCAAATCACTGACCCAATCACTTTTCTGTCAATTTTCTGCACTTTTTCTCCAATTTTCCAAATTCTTCCTTTTCTGTAAAAACAAGATAAAAACCATAAATTAACCAAAAAAAATGTGTAAATAAACAATAATAATTATGGTAAAAATGTGGCTAAATTGTGCTTGATCAACAATCTATACATGATCTATCAAAATTACAAAAAGAAATGACAAAAGACCTAAGATTGGTCCGACCTCCTCTAGACTCTGAGTGGACGATGTGGAAGGAAGGACAAACTAGGAGATGAGGCTGCTGAGCGGATCACCAAAAAGGAACTGTAATACTAAAAGTATAAGGGTGAGTACAACATACTCAGTGAGCGGATAAATAAATAACAAAGGGAAAAAAAATTAAAGTTTAGGTACTTAATAGTACCAAATATTTAGCTAAAATAAGTCAGCTGAAAAAATACAGTTTAATTCCATTAATACAAAGAAACTGTGAAAAATAGAATCCGCATACACTCATAATATGTTCCCTGTAGATAATGCTAGCATCTCAGGTGTAATAAAATAATGACAGCCTGAGAGCAATGCTGGCATCTTAGGCTCTATGATGACAAATTTGGCCCAAGAGCTAATAAAATACTGGTCATACACATGTGCAGAGCTACTCCTAAAGGGTGACCACCTGACATACGCCCCAAAGGCTGTCTGTATATCAAGCGCTGTCCCAAAGACAGTATACATATATATATCATGCTGAAAATAAATCACCTGTAAAATAAATTAAAACATGAGATTGATAGCACTCCACAATAATTTATTACTCTGAACTTTTTAAAAATAAAAGGTCATAAAAAACTTCAAAAAACTAAAAATTTTTATGAGTATAACTATCCATCACTTTATAATTGATTATATATATAAATATATAAGGATGTATTTTATAGGAAGTAATTGGTAAGTTGGGAAGTATAACTAAGCTTTTCATTCTTTTTTGTTTCTCAATTTACAGTTGTCTGCTTAACCTATTCAGAAAATAAAAATAAAAATAAACAAATTACACAACCGCAAAAGATAAGATGAGCCACAAATTAAAAGTAAAGAAGTGAGAAATGCTCTCCAAGCGCTACAAACGAGTAGCTAGAGAATGCGATAGCCTAAAAGCTCTCCAAATTTCTTGCATCATTAAGACTTTCTCTAAACTAAATGGCCTATAAATTTCCCATCTTCCTTCACTTAAGAAACAAGCAACACCTTCCCAAAATCTATCAACGAGAGATGGATAAAAAGCAACTTAATTTCATTTCCTTCTCCCAATATATCGTCTTTGTCATTGTTCTTGCAGCGACCGCGGCTAGATCTGATGATGAAACACCAATCCCAGCAAGTCTAGATGGAGTACAAGCATGGTTTGATGCTAATGTCAAGCCCCTTGCTGATCGTGCTGGCACCTTAGAGAAAGCTCTCGAAGCAGCGGAAGCTAAACCTAAAACCATTAAGGTTAGAGCAGATGGAAGCGGAGAATTCAAGACATTAACTGAAGCAGTTAAGAGTGTTCCAAAAAAAAATACAGAGCGTGTTATTGTGGATATCGGTCCCGGAAAATACACTGAGAAAGTAACCATTGAAAAAGACCAACCTTTCATTACGTTTGTCGGGACAGGAGCTGAAAAGCCAACCTTGTCATTTGCTGGTACTGCTGCTAAATACGGAACTGTTTACAGTGCCACATTACAAGTGGATTCTGATTTTTTCATGGCGTCTAACTTAATCATTGAGGTCTCTTTTTTTTTTTTTTTCTTTTCTTTCATTTTCTAACTTACTCTTGAATCATTATGTATATTGTATTATGTGATTTTTTATGTTGGTTTTTCAAATTAATTCATAGGTTTTGTAATTTTATTGGTTTAGAATACTGCACCTAGGCCGGATGGTGTAAGCAAACTACAACAAGCTCTTGCTTTAAGGATAGGCGGTACTATGGCAGCTGTATACAATGTTAAAATGATTGGATTTCAAGATACACTGTGTGATGATAGGGGAGTTCATTTCTACAAAGACTGCTATATCGAAGGCACCGTTGATTTTATTTTTGGAAGAGGAAAATCCATTTACCTAGTAATGTTTAAATCTTTAGTCTAAACTCAATAAATATTCTTCTTTTGATACGCTTAATATTTACATTGTATGATTAATATGGAAATTTTATGTAAATTAAATGCAGCAAACAGAGATACATGTATTAGCAGATGTTCCTAATCAACTAACGTTTATAGCAGCACAAGCGAGAGAAAAAGATTCGGAAGATGTGGGCTACTCTTTTGTACATTGTAAAGTAGATGGAAAAGGAAAAGGAGCATTCTTGGGTCGACCATGGATGCCAATGCCCATCACAGTCTACTCTTATTGTACTATGAGTGCGGTTGTCAATCCTGAAGGGTGGACTAATAATAGGAACCCTGAATCAGAAAAGTGAGTAATTTTAAAGTTTGAGATTTTCTAATAATAAGAATATTAAAAATATATTGAATGAAATTTGCAGGAATGTATTTTTTGGAGAATACAAGAATACAGGACCAGGTGCTGATCCTGCTGGACGTGTTAAATTTGCCAAACAGCTAACAGAAGCAGAAGCGAAACCCTTCCTTAGTCTTGGTTATATTAAAGGAAGCAGTTGGTTGCTTCCTCCACCAAAGGTGTAACATGGGAATATATATGAAAGAGGAAGAACAAGAAGAATACAAAGCAAATTATTATTTTACAGGTAGCTGATCTTGCCAAAGTGGATCCATTCAAACATTTCGGCATCAATTTTTTGTAGAAATAAACCAAATTATTGGAATAAGAAAACTATAATGCAAATTGTTCGTTCCCTTTTGGATTTACATAACTTCATTTTTTTTATTTTATTTGTTTTAGTAAGTGGCCAATTCAAATAAAAAAATAGAATCAAATGATCCCTCTTTTTATTAAAAAACATTATGTATATATGTCAAACAAAACAATTACTTTCCTTTTCTTAATTGATAAAATCTTTTTAATCATAGAAAAATTATAGAATTAAATAAAAAAAAAAGTTATGAGTTTTGCAACTCATCAGACTCCCCCCACACTTGCACATTTACTTGTCCTCAAGTATAAAAATTCAAAATAATAAAAATAATAAAACACATTATTGTCCTCAACTAATCTGAAATTTAATTTATTCAAAATAAAGAATGAAATTGTCGTGTAATAGGATGATAGCATAAATAGTTTAATTTCACCAAAGTTCACTTCAACAAATTTCATGTTTAAAACGTGTTTCTCAAGACATAACATTGGTTTTCAATTCAATATCAAGCATATAAAATGTTAGAATGCCATATAATATTAAACTGCCCTTTTAAAGGAATAGAATCTAAGGAACTCTTTTGATTAGACCATCAAAAATTTAAAGACTTGGGGGTTTATAATTCTTTTTACACTTTCTACTATATCTTGCCTGAAACCAATAAAGTGAACGTGAAACAAATGGTTACTTAGCCACTTACCCCAGATTATTCAGCTCAGGTGGCTACTAGATTCACTCATGATTACCTAATTAAAAGGCACGGGGCAAGTTTAAACGGCCCAAAAGAGGTAATACTCTCTCAAATACCAATTTTTTCCATACGAAATTATCTTAAAGGGCCACCAATACCGATTTTTTTCCATACAAAATCACCTTAAAGGGTTATCAAGTACTGCACCTACTTGGGCCATTGATAGCGGTTGTCGAAGCCGTAAAAAATAAACCTATTATCAATCAACAAAATAATTTGTAGATAGTGGCAATAGGGTCGAACCACAGGGATTTGACACTAAAGACTCTCCTAACTATGACTTGGGCAAAAAGTAAAATGAAATAAAATAAAATAAAAGGGAGGGTTTGTTTGAGATGACAGTAGAATGGAATTAAAACTGAGTAAAGGAAAGTAATAATTAAATAGATGAGTAAATCAATGGGAGAAAAGCTCTAGTTGAAATATCGATCTATTTCATTTGTTTAGAATTGATCATTGATTCCTTGATACTCCTATTTATTTCAATAAATTAGTTTAAGTTGTGGAAGACACTTCTCACAACTAAATTCCTCCTTAGTTTTAGTTTAACTAGGAAACGTTCGCTAACCAAACACTAGTTAACAAGTTGCCAAGGAACTTCCTTGGGGTTTTTTACTTTTCAACTGTTAACCGCATTAAGACTTAAAGAAACCTAATTCTAACCTTGCCAACCGCGTGGTCAAGTTTAGATTATGCAACCAAGTGTGCTTGTGTTCAAACAATCTAAGCAATTACGGACCTAAATTATTTAAACTAACAATTTTATCATTTATGCAATTAAAAGCAACAGGCCTTAATTGATTCTAATAGCAAAGCAATAATGGCATGAAGAACAAGTTGCATAAATATTAAAAAAATAGAAGCTTAACAATGGAGTTTTAAATCTCCCAATTCATCACAAAATTGAAATTTCCCAACTTCAACTAGAAAAGAAGATGTTTAGCCACTCATGGTGGACAAAAATACACAAAAAGAAAGAAGAAAAGTAGAGGAAGAGGGATGCCAAAATTCTAGAGAGAATTTGAATTATTTTTGCTGGTTAGTTGTTGTCCCTCTTTATAGGTGAATAGTCATAATCCAATTAAGATTTGGAATCCTAATTTGACTTGGTCTTTTGTAGTCTTTTATTCCTTCTTTGCCTTTGTATTTAATCATGAATAAATATTCTTTTGGAGAAAGTCTTCCTTTGGAGTGGCTCTTGGAGTTGTCATAGGATTGGTCTTGTGGTGTTTGAAGTAGGATGGGACTCCACTACTTTTTAAATTCTGAATTTCCTTTTTCCCGTACTGCTGGACTCTTCTGCGTCAGTTTGATTTGGGTAGTTGATTTGCCCAAATCGCTTGCCCAGATTGTTTCTGCAAGTCAGTCCCAGTTTTCTGCTTCAGCTTCCTGCGAGTGATTTGGCCAAATCACTTCGACCCAATCGATTTTCCAGCTTTTTATGTAATTTTTCTCCAAGTTTTCAGTTTTCTCCTTTTCTGCAAAAACATCATAAAAATATAGATTAAACTAGAAAAATGAGTATTTAAACAGTAATAAATATAATATAAATGTGGCTAAATTATGCTTGATCAACCATCAAGTTGGTAACCAATTAATTAAGCAACTAGAGGAGTGGGTCACAGGAGTGCATTAATTTCTACTTTTTCTATATTTTTTTCTTTAGCTTTTTGACTTCCCTTAATTTTCACATAAACATGTGGTCTAGACAATGTCTTTAAAGTTATTCTTAACAAAGGGCAGCAATTTACTTACAGAACATGCATTCATTATCCAACTATTTAGACAAGGACCATACTTCATAAGTTTTCAAAACAAGCCTTAAAAACAAAATTAATAAAATAAACAATGATCAACTTATCTTATTTAAGCTAGCATATAAATGGCATAAGAGCTTGGATTCTATGAAAAAGGACATATCAAGTTCTCACGGCAAGTAAGGAGCTGTAAAAAATTTTATTTATTTATTATTATTTATTATTTATTTTTTTAAATAAAATGATGCTAATACTGGAAATCATAAAAAATTAAATCTAAGAAACAATTTAGCAAGTGTAAGTGCTGAGAATCATGAAAACAGATCAAGTGTTTATAGGCTTAGGCAAGCTTCTAGCTCAAACAACAAAAACGCAAAGGAAAAATTTCAAAAAATTTTCCAGAACACAACAAAAATATATTCAGAATCAATCAATCTCATCAATCACAAAAATACTTCTATTTCTATTCCATATCCCCCCCATACATACTTCTCACATTATCCTTAATGTAAAAAAAATTCAATAAAACGAGGGAAGTTCACAAAATAAAATAAAAGTAAGTCAAAGAGAACTTCCATGAGGAGTAAATCGCATACAACTCAAGCTGGTGGTGGTTGGTGTATGGTGTATAGGCAACCACAAGTGAGAGAGAATAGCATCCAATTTGGCATCAATGTGGTGCATGTTCTTTCACCTGCGAATGCATTTGTCATGTGCTTGTGGTCGGAGAGGAGGCTGACGGCGACAGGGCGACAGTGTCGGCGCGAAAGAAGCTGCGACCGGTGAGGATGGACATGCGATTGGCAAGGATGGTGCGGACAGACCTGTAATCGGTGAAGAGAGATGCGCGACCAGCGAGGAAGGCTGCGTGATAACAGTTGTCGAAGCTATAAAAAATAAACCTATTAACAATCAACAAAAAGAACTGTAGATAGTGGCAATAGAGTCGAATCACAACGATTTGACACTAAGGACTTTCCTAGTAATGACTTAGGTAAATCAATAACAAAAGTAAAATAAGGGGGATTATTTTTTATGATAGTGAACTAAAATTAAAACTAAGTAGTAAAAGAGAGCAATGATTAAAAGATGAGTAAATCAATAATAAAAAGAGTCTAGTTGAAGCATAGAATCCATTTCAGTTTGGAATTGATCATTGATACTTTGATTCTTCTATTTATTTCAATAAATTAATTTAGGTTGTGGAAGACACTCCTTACAACTAAATTCCTCCTTAAGTTTAGTTTGATTAGGAAACATTCACCAATCAAACACTAGTTAACAAGTTGCTAAGGAACGACCTTGGGGTTCTTCACTTTTCAACTGTTAACTGCTTTAAGAATTGGAGAAACCTAATTCTAACATTGCCAACCGCGTGCTTAAGTTAGATTATGCAACCAATTGTTACTTGTGTTCAAATAATCTAAACAATTACGAATCTAAATCATTCAAACTAACAATATATTGCTTAAGCAATTAAAAACACTAGGCCCTTATTGATTCTAATAGCAAGGCAATAATAAACATGAAGAATAAGTTGCATAAATATTGAAAAAATAGAAGTTAAACAATGTAGTTTCAGATCTCCCAATTCATAACAAAACTGAAATTTCTCCTATTTCAACTAAAGAAAAATGTTTTTAGTCACTCATGGTGGACAAAGAATACATAAAAGAGAAAAGAAAGAAGAAAAGGGAGAGAGGCACTGCTGAAGCTTTCTGTCGAAAATTCCGAGATATCTTGCTATTTGGTTGCTGCCCCTTTTTATAAGTGAGAAGTCCTAGTCTAATCATTCTTGGAGTTGGAATCCTATTTTGGCTTGGTCTTTGAAGGTTCTTTGATTCCTTCTTTGTTTTGTATTCTAGCATGAATAGATCTCCTTGGTGAAGGACTTCTTTTGGTGCAGTTTTTGGAGGCACCTTAGGATTAGTCTTGTTGTATTTGAAGTAGAATAGGATTCTAACACTTTTGAATTTTTGAATTTTTGCCTTTCCCGTGCTTCAGTATTTTCTTGCTAAAGACAGTTGATTTGGACAAATCACTCGCCCAAATCGTTTCTGTGTGTTTCCTTCAGGTTTCAGCTTCAACTTTCTTCAAGTGATTTGGCCAGTAATCCAGACAAATCAACTTAGGCATATCAAATCTTGTAGGTTAGCTTCCTCTTTCTGCAGCTGCCTTAGGCATTCTTTGAGGCTTGATTTGGCTAAATTACTTCGGTCAAATCAGTTTTTCAGCATTTCAAGCTATTTTTCTCCTTTTTTTACAAAAAATATTATAAAAACACAAATTAAGCTAAGAAAATACATATTTAAACAATAATAATAAGATGAAAAATATGGCTAAATTACGCTTGATCACTGCGCGACCGACGAGGATGACGCGGAAGGACGTTCGACAGGCAAGGATGGCGCAGAAGGACATGCGACCGGTAAGGATGGAGCGCGATCGTGGGCCTGTGATGCACGCAAGATCCAATTGTTGCAGCTGTTGGAGTCTTCGGCACAGTCCGACGACGCCTTTCAGTTAGAGTGGCTGTGTCGGCGATCTTGGGGGTGGCAGTCTTCACCATCCTGCAGATTGAAAGGACCGGAGGAGGAAGAAGAAAAATAAGGAGAGAGAAAGAAATTAGGTTTTAATTTATATTTTTATTTTATTTTATTTTATTAGTAATAAAAATAGAAAAATAAAATTAAGTAGAAAAAAAACTTACCTTTCTTTGGAAGCAATTTTAAAAATAACAACTTACCTACAAAAAGGTTTCTTAAATTTTTGAATTGTACAAAAGGTCCAATCTGCTCCAAAAAATAATAAATAAATTAAAAACTAAAAAATTAAAAGAAAACTTATTTGTAACTCTACAGGCTTAAGCAAGCTTATAATCTTGGATTGCCTCCCAAGCAGCGTCCATGCTTATTGTCCTAAACTAGATTTCAGTAGCATGTTATTATGCATCTAAAGTTTCTAAAGTTTTTTGTAAAAGTTTAATAGAATAATAAAATTTGAATTGTGTTGGACACTAATCTATTTAAAATTAGATTTAAATATCAAATTTGTAATAGCAAAAAATCTCTCCAACAAATTTTTCAACGTTCATAAAATTTTATCATATGAGATAATTATATTTGAGATCTAAACATTTTTAAAAGGTCAATTATAAATATTTATAAGTAAGTATAAATCTTTAAACTATAAACTAATTTTTACAACAATTTTATTAATAAATCCCAAAAAAATCATATTGATGATTTTAAATGTCATTTTCATTTCTTTTCTTTTTTAACAGCATTTTCTCACTTATAATCTCTTAACATAATTAACAAGATCAACTTAAATTTATATTGAAAATTTAATAAATTTTTAGTTGAGTATTATTGCTAGATTTCTTTGTTCTCTCAACTATATACGTGTACTATAAACATGCATTGCTCAATTTTAATTTATATCGCATAATTTTTAAATTCTATTTTAATCAATAAATAAGTTTCAAAATCACAAAAAAAAAAGATTTAAAAAAAACATTTTAATATTATCATATTATGTTTTAAATGTAAAAAATATATAACAAAATATATGTAATAATTATTTATGTTTTAGAAAAATAAAATTATTCAAATTTAATTAGAGTTTGAATATATTTTAATAAGATTGAAAATAAAGTTTTAAAAATCTTTATAAAATGAAAAAACGCTAACCACAATATTAATATAACTATCTATTTAAATCGTGGAACTTGATAAAATTAACCCATAATAGTTCTTAAGGATTAAAGGACTGATAAAAAATTCTAGTTGAAAATTACATGGGATATTATTTTATTTGTGTGAGGATGACTTTATCGTCCACTCTAATTAAGACATAACGTTAATTTCTCAAGTTTAAACATGAATAAACTTGGTGCAAAAAATAAATAAATTACACAACCGAAAGATAAGATGAGCCACAAATTCAAAGTAAAGAAGTGAGAAATGCTCTCCAAGCGCTACAAACGAGTAGCTAGAGAATACCACAGCCTAAAAGCTCTCCAAATTTCTTGCATCATTAAGACTTTCTCTAAACTAAATGGCCTATAAATTTCCCATCTTCCTTCACTTAAGAAACAAGCAACACCTTCCCAAAATCTATCAACGAGAGATGGATAAAAAGCAACTTAATTTCATTTCCTTCTCCCAATATATCGTCTTTGTCATTGTTCTTGCAGCGACCGCGGCTAGATCTGATGATGAAACACCAATCCCAGCAAGTCTAGATGGAGTACAAGCATGGTTTGATGCTAATGTCAAGCCCCTTGCTGATCGTGCTGGCACCTTAGAGAAAGCTCTCGAAGCAGCGGAAGCTAAACCTAAAACCATTAAGGTTAGAGCAGATGGAAGCGGAGAATTCAAGACATTAACTGAAGCAGTTAAGAGTGTTCCAAAAAAAAATACAGAGCGTGTTATTGTGGATATCGGTCCCGGAAAATACACTGAGAAAGTAACCATTGAAAAAGACCAACCTTTCATTACGTTTGTCGGGACAGGAGCTGAAAAGCCAACCTTGTCATTTGCTGGTACTGCTGCTAAATACGGAACTGTTTACAGTGCCACATTACAAGTGGATTCTGATTTTTTCATGGCGTCTAACTTAATCATTGAGGTCTCTTTTTTTTTTTTTTTCTTTTCTTTCATTTTCTAACTTACTCTTGAATCATTATGTATATTGTATTATGTGATTTTTTATGTTGGTTTTTCAAATTAATTCATAGGTTTTGTAATTTTATTGGTTTAGAATACTGCACCTAGGCCGGATGGTGTAAGCAAACTACAACAAGCTCTTGCTTTAAGGATAGGCGGTACTATGGCAGCTGTATACAATGTTAAAATGATTGGATTTCAAGATACACTGTGTGATGATAGGGGAGTTCATTTCTACAAAGACTGCTATATCGAAGGCACCGTTGATTTTATTTTTGGAAGAGGAAAATCCATTTACCTAGTAATGTTTAAATCTTTAGTCTAAACTCAATAAATATTCTTCTTTTGATACGCTTAATATTTACATTGTATGATTAATATGGAAATTTTATGTAAATTAAATGCAGCAAACAGAGATACATGTATTAGCAGATGTTCCTAATCAACTAACGTTTATAGCAGCACAAGCGAGAGAAAAAGATTCGGAAGATGTGGGCTACTCTTTTGTACATTGTAAAGTAGATGGAAAAGGAAAAGGAGCATTCTTGGGTCGACCATGGATGCCAATGCCCATCACAGTCTACTCTTATTGTACTATGAGTGCGGTTGTCAATCCTGAAGGGTGGACTAATAATAGGAACCCTGAATCAGAAAAGTGAGTAATTTTAAAGTTTGAGATTTTCTAATAATATGAATATTAAAAATATATTGAATGAAATTTGCAGGAATGTATTTTTTGGAGAATACAAGAATACAGGACCAGGTGCTGATCCTGCTGGACGTGTTAAATTTGCCAAACAGCTAACAGAAGCAGAAGCGAAACCCTTCCTTAGTCTTGGTTATATTAAAGGAAGCAGTTGGTTGCTTCCTCCACCAAAGGTGTAACATGGGAATATATATGAAAGAGGAAGAACAAGAAGAATACAAAGCAAATTATTATTTTACAGGTAGCTGATCTTGCCAAAGTGGATCCATTCAAACATTTCGGCATCAATTTTTTGTAGAAATAAACCAAATTATTGGAATAAGAAAACTATAATGCAAATTGTTCGTTCCCTTTTGGATTTACATAACTTCATTTTTTATTTTTATTTGTTTTAGTATGTGGCCAATTCAAATAAAAAATAGTATTAAATGATCCCTCTTTTTATTAAAAAAAAATTATGCATATATGTCAAACAAAACAATGAATATTGATTTTTTTTTAAATAAAAGTGTAAGTTATAAATTCTTATTTATAATCCATTCATATTTAGTTCTCCATCCACACCTATGCTTACGTATGTGCCCTATACAATACTAACTTTGACATATACAAATTTTTACTAACCGTGGATGAGATATAGAGCTCCAATATATAATTTTGGGAAAATTACTTTGTAGTCCCTCAGGTTTAACGTAATTAACACTTCTGTCCCTCTATTTTGGCGACCCAACACTTAAGTCCCTCACTTTCTCTTCCGTCCAATTTCGCAGTCCTTCCGTTCAAAATAGCCGTTTGGGACACGTGAATTGACAAAATTAACCCTCTTCTTCTTCTTCTTCTTCTTCTTCTTCTTCTTCTTCTTCTTCCTACCCAGCAACTTCTTCTTCTTCTTCTTCTTCTTCTTCTTCTTCTTCTTCTTCTTTCTTCTTCTTCTTCTTCTTCTTCTTTCTTCTTCTTCTTCTTCTTCTTCCTCCTACCCAGCAACTTTTTCTTCTTCTTCTTCTTCCTCCTACCTAGCAACTTTTTCTTCTTCTTCTTCTTCCTCCTACCCAGCAAATCTTTCTTCTTCTTCTTCTTCTTCTTCTTCTTCTTCTTCTTTCTTCTTCTTCTTCTTCTTCTTCTTCCTACCCAGCAACTTCTTCTTCTTCTTCTTCTTCTTCTTCTTCTTCTTCTTTCTTCTTCTTCTTCTTCTTCTTCTTCTTCTTCCTCCTACCCAGCAACTTTTTCTTCTTCTTCTTCTTCCTCCTACCCAGCAAATCTTTCTTCTTCTTCTTCTTCTTCTTCTTCTTCTTCCTACCCAGCAACTTTTTCTTCTTCTTCCTACCCAGCAACTTCTTCTTCTTCTTCTTCTTCTTCTTCTTCTTCTTCTTCTTCTTCTTCAACGGGAGAAAGCATGAAAGAGAAAAAAAAAAAAGGAATTTCACATTAAGAGAAGGGTATTTTTAGAAAAAATTATCACCTCTCACTTTTGACTCTTTGACCAAACGGTTTAAATGAACGGAAGGACTACAAAATTGGACGGAAGAGAAAGTGAGGGACTTAAGTGTTGGGTCGCCAAAATAGAGGGACGGAAGTGTTAATTACGTTAAACCTGAGGGACTAAAAAGTAATTTTCCCTATAATTTTTAAAATTTTGAGGTTTCAACCATGGGATCCTATTTTTAGATTCAAGATTTTGATTTTGTGTTAGCAAATAATGCAATTTAGTTGTCCTATTTTCAATAGTTATGTATGTAATATCCGGCTAAACTCCGGCATCGAAATTCCAATCTTCCGATGAAATCTCCGTTGGAATCCGAAATCTCGAAACTGGAATCTCCTTAGAAGGGTAAAATAAGGTTTTCATAAAAAATGAATTTGAAAATTTTTCTTTTAGAGCTTTGTGTTAAAAAGAAAGAGAAGAGTTTTGAAGGAAAACCTCAGGTTCGGCCGCTGAAGATGGTTCGTGTTAGGTCGCCGAAGGTGGTTTATCCAGCCACCTATAAGAGGCCTTCAGCCCGAAAATGTGAGAGCTTTCTCTCCATTTTCGGGCAAAGGTGAGTCCTAACCCTCCCTTGTTTGCTCATGTTATTTTTTTTCTTCAAATCTCTTAGAAAATTCATGAGTTTTCCCTCATTTTTGAAGATTTGAGTTCAAATTTAAAGTTTTAAACCTTGGAGACCTCCGGAGACCGTTTTACCTCATCTCCAAGTTGGAGTTGCTGTCACCTTTAGATCTTCAAGAGGTAAGTTTAGATCTTTGCTTTTACTATGTTTTAAATAAGTTTTCAGAAGGGATTAAGGGTTGTTAATGCATGAAATGGTTAAATCCAAAGTTTTAGGGTTTGAGTTAGGTTGCTAATGAATGTTTTCTCCTGTGTTGTTTTTGTTGTTGCTTGTTAGAGATTAGCCTAGTTTTTATGTCCCTTATACATGTTGAGTGAGTATGGATGTTTATGGGTTTTTGGGTGTGAGGATTGGAGTGTTTTGGTGGCTTTGTGCATAGGGCAGAATCGGGTTTTGCCCTGCTGGAGAATCCAGGTTCAGCCGTCGAAGCAAGATTGGCCGCCAAACCTACTTGTGGAGGCAGTCTTTTGGCCGCTTAACCTGCCTCCGAAAGTTCCAACTTTCGGATCTGTGTGGGGTTTAGGCCGCCAAACCTGTCCCCGAAAGTCCCTGACTTTCAGATCTGTGAAGGGTTTAGGCTGCCAAACCTGCCCCCGAAAGTCCCTAACTTTCCAATCTACGCCCCTGGCAATATGTAAGAGAAAGTTCAGGTCGAGACTCATTCTATGCCCCTGGCATTATGGATATGTCATGTTATGTTTAAAGGGAAGTTCTGAGGAGCTCCCATTGAGGGCCGGGCATTATTAGAATATGTAGAGGGTTACCGGTGACAAGTCCAACTTGATGTGAATTGTTTGTGTTGTGATGCATTTCATACGATCATATGTTTATTAACTGTTTTTATGTTCTGCTCACTAGGCTCTTGTAGCTTATCCCTTTCCCCTAACCCCAGGTTTGTAGGGTCAAAGATAGCTCGGGAAGGTCGGCATAGTTGTTGGTATAGTCAAATGTAATAGTATAGATGTGGACATGTATTATTTTATGGTTGTAGAATTATGCTTTGCCTTAGTTTTGTCCTAGTAATCCCAGTTTACATGATTCTTATGTAAAAGTTTTAATTATGAGTTATGTTTGAACTAAGCTTGAGGCATGTGATGTTTACCATACTGGAGCATTTGATGAGGGCTCTAGTATGAGTTCATATTTTCAGTTTTGATGCATGCACAGGTCGAGCCTTAGTTCATGGGATGTTTATGTTTTGTTATATCTTGTGATCATGTATGGGATTTTATAAGGTGTAACAGGATGTCCAGTAGGCTTGTTACGGGTTCCGGCGACCTTAAGTCGATCTGAACCCTAGTGCCGGTAGCTGTTCGGTTCTAGGATCGTTACAATGTAGCTAGTGGTTTAGCCATATTCTTAGTGGTTAATCCATGATATAGATAGTGTAAGTTAGCTTTTGCTTTCCTTATTGGTAGGAGGGTAATCCTCTATTTTGTTTAATAGCTTCCTATTTTTAGAAGATGGTTATTTCTTCCTCTTGTTTTTAAGTTCAACAATTCAATAAAAGAAATATAAGAAAAATTACCAAAGTTTTTTAGTTCTTCAATTCAAGAGATTTTTAGATTCTCAATAAGGAGTTTGTTCCATTGCAACCATAGGTCGCAAAAAGAAAATTTCATCCCCGGATAATTCCAGCAATGAACCCATAACTCAATCCTAAGGATTATAACATTTTGAGTGTCCACTTTCTATTTCGAATAATTTTGTAGAGACTATATCAACAATATTATGCTGAAGTTCATTGTAAAAGTAGGATAAAATAATAAAATTTGAGTCGTGTTGGATACTGTTCCCCAAGATAAAATAAATTTTTCTAGAAAATTAATTTATAGGATTAGAATAATAAAATTTAGTTCTAATTTATAACCCAACAGAGAGTATGATGAAGAAAAGGATAAAGTAGAAAATAGGAGCGTCTTTTCTTTATAGAGGTGCAAGCTATTTATAATAAAAAATCTAGCTATTTTAAGTTGTTACAAAATTTTTGAGATAATGTAATCGTATTTGCACAATATAATAACAATAAGATGTAAAATTGGATTTAAATATCAAAGCTACAACAACAAAACAATCTCATAAATAAAATTTTTAACAACCTTAAAATTTTATCAGTGAGATAATTATATTTGAGATCTAAACATTTTGAAAGGTCAAAAAGGAATATTTATTGGTAAGTAGAAAAATCTTTTGAAATAGAACTCATGTTTACAACCATTCTCCACATATTTCAAAAGATTTTTCATTACTTGATTTAAGAATTAAGTATATATGCTTCGAATTTGGTATCATTTTGACTATGAACCATATTTAGACTAATAATATTTAACATACAATGTAATTAGCGAAACTTTTTTTTTTCTATGAATTAAAAAGTCCTTTTAATAGGCTAATATATTATTAATCTTATAACACTCCACAAACCTTTCAGTTAACGTTGTTTTGCGTTAATAGACCATGCGCATACATAGTAGTTCATAAGTAATCTAGAGATTATGTCATAATCTTATAAAAACACCTCACTCCACACTTATATAGATAATATCATCAAGTGTATACTGCAATTGATACACTATCTATAAGGGTTGTGAATATTATTAAGGGCTTTTAGCTTATCCTCTAATTTAATGCAATCTAGCAATTCTTATACCATAGGAAGGAAAAATGATAAATATTACTAGCAGAACTAATAAGTGACTTGTTATCACCTATATGAACTTTTTTCATGGAATCTTCAATCATAATGGTAGAGTTCCTATGACCGTTAATTTCATAATTACTCAAATTTCATTCCCTTTAATGTTTCATTTATTAACTTCTTTCATAAAGGTTTAGTTACAAGATTGCCCAAATTTACTTTTTACTTCACAGAATTAATGGACGTAATTCTATTTCATAGCTTAACCACATTATATCTTAGATGAATATATCTATTTTTACCATTGAAACTTTTATTTTTTGCAATATCTATTGCCATTTGGCAATCACAACACATAGATGGTATTGGTTTTAATATCAACATAGTATTTGCTAAGTAATTTCTTAGTCACTCAAGCCTCATTGCTATATAGTTTTAGAGCAATAAACTTTAACTCTATGGTAGATTTGACAATAATAATTTGTTTAGTTGATCTCTAAGTAACTGCACTACAACATAGAGTGACTAAATCACTAGTGGAGTTTATCTAAATTTAAAATCCAAGTGGAAAGTGGATCCAAAATTTATTTGGATCAGCTTGAGCCAGACTGTTTCAATTGGTATTAGAGCCACCCTGGGTCAGAAAAATTGTGCAAAGGTAGTGGACTTGCGAGGAAAGGGCTACCCGTGTGAGATGAGGTGGAGCCACCCGAGGTACTAGCGAACCACAATACCTGAGGGTTTGATCCTGATTTAGCAATTGTATTCAATTCAATTGCGACGAGGATGTCGCAAATTTAGCAGGGGAGAGTGTCAGATCCAGCTGCTTGCTTGTACCGTGTCTCACAGCGGCGGTTTACAGCAAATTAAAATTGTATATAATAGCTTGTTAAATATCTTGGGTTAACCATTTTGGATCAAGTGGAAAGTGGGTCCAAAAGTTGTTTCGATCAGTTTGGGCCAGGCTATTGTTTCAATTGGTATTAGAGCCACCCTGGGTCAGACAAATTGTGCAGAGCTAGTGGGTCTGCGAGAAAAGGGCTACCCGTGCGAGACGAGGTGGAGCTGCTCGAGGTACTAGCGAACCACAATACCCTAAAGTGTAACATCTAGCTGCTTGGGATGGGATGCCGTCCAACATCGACAAAGTGCAACAAATCAAAATTGTATATAATAGCTAGCACGAAACTACTAAATAACTTAGGTTAACCATTTTGGGCTAACCATTTTGGGCCAAGTGGAAAGTAGGTCCAAAAGTTATTTGGGTCAGTTTGGGCCAGGTTATTGTTTCAATTGGTATCAGAGCCACTCTAGGTCAGACAAATTGTGTAGAGCTAGTGGGCCTGCGAGAAAAGGGCAACCCGTGTGAAATGAAGTGGAGCTGCTTGAGATACCAGCGAACCACAATACCTAAGGGTCCGGTCCTGATTTAGCAATTGTATCCGATTTAGTTGCGATAAAGACGTCACAAATTTAACAAGGGAGAGTGTAACATCTAACTGCTTAGGATGGGATGCCGTCACACATCGGCAAAGTACGAAAAGTTGAAATTGTATATAATAGCTAGCACGAAATTACTAAATAACTTGGGTTAACCATTTTGGGCCAAATGGAAAGTGGATCCAAAAGTTATTTGGGTCAGTTTGGGCCGAGCTATTTCAATTAGTATCAGAGTCACCCTGGATCAGAAAAATTGTGTAGAGCTAGTGGACCTGCAAGGAAAGGGCTACTCGTGTGAGACGAGGTGGAGCCACTCGAGGTACTAGCGAACCACAATACTCGATGGTCCAATCCTAATTTAGCAATTGTATTCAATTCAGTTGCGATGAGGACGTTGCAAATTTAGCAAGGGAGAGTGTCAGATACAGCTGCTTGCTTGTATCGCGTCCCACATTGGCGGTTTATGGTAAATCGAAATTGTATATAATAGCGAGCACGAAACTACTAAATAAGTTGGGTTAACCATTTTGGGCCAAGTGGAAAGTGGATCCAAAAGTTATTTGGATCAGTTTGGACCGGACTGTTTTAATTGGTATCAAAGCCACCCTTGGTTAGAAAAATTATGCAGAGCTAGTGGGCGTGCGAGGAAATGGCTACCCGTATGAGACGAGGTGGAGCCGTCCGAGGTACTAGCGAACCACAATACCTAAGGGTTCGGTCCTGACTTAGTAATTGTGTATCTGATTCAGTTGCGACGAGCATGTCGCAAATTTAGCAAGGGAAAGTGTAACATCCAGTTGCTTGGGATGAGATGTCGTCCCACATCGGCAAAGTACGATAAATCAAAATTGTATATAATAGCTAGTACGAAACTACTAAATAACTTGGGTTAACCATTTTGGGCCATTATTTTGGTCAGTTTGGGCCAGGCTATTGTTTCAATTGGTATCAGAGCCACTCTGGGTCAAACAAATTGTGTAGAGCTAGTTGGTATGCGAGGAAAGGGCTACCCATGTGAGACGAGGTGGAGTCGCCCGAGATACTAGCAAACCACAATACCCAAGGGTCCGGTCCTGGTTTAGCAATTGCATCTGATTCAGTTGCGACGAGTATCATAACCGGCCATTAAAAAAAATTAAAATTTAAAAGTAAAATTAATTATAAAAAAATTATTAAAAAAGTAAAAATAAATAAATAAATAAATAAAATAAAAGTATTAAAAGCTTTGGTTTCGGGACGAGCACCGCATCTTCTTCCTCCTGATTAATTGAAACAGAGCAAAACTCTATTATTTAAAAAAAAAAAGAAATTCTTTTTTTAATCCAAAATTTCTCCTCCTCAATCCAATATATCCATAAACTTCTGAAATCATCAATTAGATCCTTATTTAAACCAATATCCTTATCAGAAATTCAATAATTTCTTTTAGAGGCTCCAATAATTGGATAGGTGAGTTTTATCCCTTTTATTGGAATTATTACGATATAATTTATTTTCTTTACTATTAAATAGTGATTTTTGTGATTTGAGAATTAAAAGGAAATAAGTTTTAGTTAGACCCAATTAATGAGATTCTAAATTTTTTTGGATTGATGATTTTCATAGGATGATCTAAATAATATTTATAGTTTATTATATATTTTTGTTGAGTCTGTGTAATTTTGGGAGGTCTAGTTATGCAGAAATATTGTCCAATTTTTCTTAAAATATATATATATATATATATATATATATATATATATATAAGTCGCATTTTACGTTTTATATTTTCATCTTAGAATATTTATTTATCACTTGATATATTATTTTTCTTATTAATTCTAGATGAGGATCCAGCTTCCAGTATAGATAATAGGGATGTTCTTGCCATCTAAACCTATTTTGTCCTCAATACAAGTGAGTAGATAAATATATAATATTGATACTTTTCTTAAATATATTTATATATGTATATGCTGGAATGGATAAAATGAATTTGTATTTCTTGAATGAATGAAAATTGAATTTAAAACAGAACTAAATAAATAGCCGATTATACTCTGTATATGCACCGAACAAATAACACCTTGATAACAGGTGATTTATTTTCAGCTTAATATATATTTATACTATTTTTGGGACAGTGCTTGATATACAGACAACCTTTGAAGCGTAAGTCAGGTGGTCACCCTTTGGGATAGCTCTGCACATGTGTATGACCAGTATTTTATTAGCTCTTGAGCCAATATTATCATCATAGAGTCTAAGATGCCAGCATTACTCTCAGGCTGTCGTTATTTTATTTTATCACACTTGAGATGCCAGCATTATCCACAAGGAGCATGTTATGAGTGTATGCAGATTTTTTTTATATTTATAATTTTTGGATTCATTATCCAGCAGTGATATCTCAACAATTTATATTCAGCTTATTTTATATTAATTGAATTAAAGTGTATTTATTCAGCTGACTTATTTTAGCTAAGTATTTGGTACTATTAAGTACTTAAACTTTATCTTTTCCCCTTTGTTATTTATTTATCCGCTCACTGAGTAGATTGTATTCACCCTTTATACTTTTAATATTACAGATCCTTTTTGGTGATCTACTCCTAGCAGTCTTCATCTTCTATTGTTGTCCTTCCTTCCACTTCATCCACTCAGAGTCTAGTGGAGGTCGAGCCAATCCTAAGTCCTTTATAACTTTTTGTAATTTTGGAATATAATATATAAATTGTATATTCAAATGCTGGATGTATTTCTGTTTGGTTTAAATATATTAAGAATTGACTAGACCAGCCATCAGTCCTCTTTTCTATGTTTAATATTTTAAAATTAAAGTAGGTTACACGTATTTATATATATATATTTATATTTAGGGAAAATTCTATCAGTTTTTCGAGTCATATCCATCTCCACAGATTAGAGAATGGGTGTGACAATGAGGGTGTCACAAATTTAGCAGGGGAGAGTGTAACATCCAGCTGCTTGGGATGGGATGCCGTCCCACATCGGCAAATCGGAATCGTATATAATAGCTAGCACGAAACTACTAAATAACTTGAGTTAACCATTTTGGGTCAAGTGGAAAGTGGATCTAAAAGTTATTTGGGTCAGTTTGGGCCGGGCTGTTTCAATTGGTATCAAAGCCACCTTAGGTAAGAAAAATTGTGCAGAGTTAGTGGACCTGCAAGGAAAGGGCTACCCGTGTGAGACGAGGTAGAGCCGCCCGAGGTACTAGCGAACCACAATACCCGAGGGTCCGGTCCTGATTTAGCAATTGTATTCAATTCAGTTGCGACGAGAACGTCGCAAATTGAGCGTGGGAGAGTGTGAGATCCAGCTGCTTGCTTGTACTGTGTCCCACATCGGCTGTTTATGACAAATCAAAATTATATATAATAGTTAGCAAAAACTACTAAATAAGTTAGGCTAACCATTTTGGTCCAAGTGGAAAATGGGTCCAAAAGTTATTTGAGTCAGTTTGGGCTGGGCTGTTTCAATATCAGGGCCCTCCGACTTAGAAAAATTGTGCAGAGCTAGTGGGCCTGCAAGGCTCTGCGAGGAAAGGGTTGTCCGTGTGAGACGAGGTGGAGCTGCCTGAGGTACTAGTGAACAACAATACCCAAGGGTTCGATCCTGACATAGCAATTGTACCCGATTCAGTTGTGACGAGGATATTGTAAATTTAGCAGGGGAGAGTATAACATTCAACTGCTTGGGATGGGATGCCGTCTCACATCGGCAAAGTACGGCAAATCAGAATTGTATATAATAGCTAGCATTGGGTTAACCATTTTGGATCAAAGTGGAGGATGAGTCCAAAAGTTACCCATTCATTTTGGATCAAGTGGAAGATAGGTCCAAAAGTTATTTAAGTCGGTTTGGATCTGACTGTTTCATTCACAATTTTGCAGATTGAAAGGAGCGGGAGAGGAAGAAAAAAAAACTAAGGAGAGAGAAAAAAAATTAGGTTTTAATTTATATTTATATTTTATTTTATTTTTATTTATTTTATTTTTTAATAATAAAAATAGAAAAATAAAACCAAGTAGAATAAAAAATTACTTTTTTTAAGAGCAATTTTAAAAATAAGAATTTAACCTCCAAAAAGTTTCCTTAAATTTTTGAATTTCCCAAAAAGTCTAATATGCTCTAAAAAATAACAAATAAATTAAAAACTGAAAAATTAAAAAGAAACTTACTTGTGAGTTTACAGATTTGAGCAAACCTATAACTTTGGATTGCCTCCCAAGCAGTACCCTTATTTATTATTCTATGCTAGACTTCAGTGGCATGTTATTCTGCATGTGAAGTTTGCCGTAAAAGTTTGATAGAATAATAAAACCTGTATTGGACACTAATCAGATCTAAAATTATATTTAAATATTAAATTTATAAAGAAAAAAATCTGATAAATAAAATTTTAAAGGTTCATAAAATCTTATCTTATAACATAATTATATTTGAGATCTAAACATTTTTAAAAGGTCAATTATAAATATTTATAAGTAAGTATAAATCTTTAAACTGTAAACTAATTTTTACAACAATTTTATTAATAAATCCCAAAAAAATCATAGTGATGATTTTAAATGTCATTTTCATTTCTTTTCTTTTTTAACAGCATTTTCTCACTTATAATCTCTTAACATAATTAACAAGATCAACTTAAATTTATATTGAAAATTTAATAAATTTTTAGTTGAGTATTATTGCTAGATTTCTTTGTTCTCTCAACTATATACGTGTACTATAAACATGCATTGCTCAATTTTAATTTATATCGCATAATTTTTAAATTCTATTTTAATCAATAAATAAGTTTCAAAATCACAAAAAAAAAAGATTTAAAAAAAACATTTTAATATTATCATATTATGTTTTAAATGTAAAAAATATATAACAAAATATATGTAATAATTATTTATGTTTTAGAAAAATAAAATTATTCAAATTTAATTAGAGTTTGAATATATTTTAATAAGATTGAAAATAAAGTTTTAAAAATCTTTATAAAATGAAAAAACGCTAACCACAATATTAATATAACTATCTATTTAAATCGTGGAACTTGATAAAATTAACCCATAATAGTTCTTAAGGATTAAAGGACTGATAAAAAATTCTAGTTGAAAATTACATGGGATATTATTTTATTTGTGTGAGGATGACTTTATCGTCCATTCTAATTAAGACATAACGTTAATTTCTCAAGTTTAAACATGAATAAACTTGGTGCAAAAAATAAATAAATTACACAACCGAAAGATAAGATGAGCCACAAATTCAAAGTAAAGAAGTGAGAAATGCTCTCCAAGCGCTACAAACGAGTAGCTAGAGAATACCACAGCCTAAAAGCTCTCCAAATTTCTTGCATCATTAAGACTTTCTCTAAACTAAATGGCCTATAAATTTCCCATCTTCCTTCACTTAAGAAACAAGCAACACCTTCCCAAAATCTATCAACGAGAGATGGATAAAAAGCAACTTAATTTCATTTCCTTCTCCCAATATATCGTCTTTGTCATTGTTCTTGCAGCGACCGCGGCTAGATCTGATGATGAAACACCAATCCCAGCAAGTCTAGATGGAGTACAAGCATGGTTTGATGCTAATGTCAAGCCCCTTGCTGATCGTGCTGGCACCTTAGAGAAAGCTCTCGAAGCAGCGGAAGCTAAACCTAAAACCATTAAGGTTAGAGCAGATGGAAGCGGAGAATTCAAGACATTAACTGAAGCAGTTAAGAGTGTTCCAAAAAAAAATACAGAGCGTGTTATTGTGGATATCGGTCCCGGAAAATACACTGAGAAAGTAACCATTGAAAAAGACCAACCTTTCATTACGTTTGTCGGGACAGGAGCTGAAAAGCCAACCTTGTCATTTGCTGGTACTGCTGCTAAATACGGAACTGTTTACAGTGCCACATTACAAGTGGATTCTGATTTTTTCATGGCGTCTAACTTAATCATTGAGGTCTCTTTTTTTTTTTTTTTCTTTTCTTTCATTTTCTAACTTACTCTTGAATCATTATGTATATTGTATTATGTGATTTTTTATGTTGGTTTTTCAAATTAATTCATAGGTTTTGTAATTTTATTGGTTTAGAATACTGCACCTAGGCCGGATGGTGTAAGCAAACTACAACAAGCTCTTGCTTTAAGGATAGGCGGTACTATGGCAGCTGTATACAATGTTAAAATGATTGGATTTCAAGATACACTGTGTGATGATAGGGGAGTTCATTTCTACAAAGACTGCTATATCGAAGGCACCGTTGATTTTATTTTTGGAAGAGGAAAATCCATTTACCTAGTAATGTTTAAATCTTTAGTCTAAACTCAATAAATATTCTTCTTTTGATACGCTTAATATTTACATTGTATGATTAATATGGAAATTTTATGTAAATTAAATGCAGCAAACAGAGATACATGTATTAGCAGATGTTCCTAATCAACTAACGTTTATAGCAGCACAAGCGAGAGAAAAAGATTCGGAAGATGTGGGCTACTCTTTTGTACATTGTAAAGTAGATGGAAAAGGAAAAGGAGCATTCTTGGGTCGACCATGGATGCCAATGCCCATCACAGTCTACTCTTATTGTACTATGAGTGCGGTTGTCAATCCTGAAGGGTGGACTAATAATAGGAACCCTGAATCAGAAAAGTGAGTAATTTTAAAGTTTGAGATTTTCTAATAATATGAATATTAAAAATATATTGAATGAAATTTGCAGGAATGTATTTTTTGGAGAATACAAGAATACAGGACCAGGTGCTGATCCTGCTGGACGTGTTAAATTTGCCAAACAGCTAACAGAAGCAGAAGCGAAACCCTTCCTTAGTCTTGGTTATATTAAAGGAAGCAGTTGGTTGCTTCCTCCACCAAAGGTGTAACATGGGAATATATATGAAAGAGGAAGAACAAGAAGAATACAAAGCAAATTATTATTTTACAGGTAGCTGATCTTGCCAAAGTGGATCCATTCAAACATTTCGGCATCAATTTTTTGTAGAAATAAACCAAATTATTGGAATAAGAAAACTATAATGCAAATTGTTCGTTCCCTTTTGGATTTACATAACTTCATTTTTTTTATTTTATTTGTTTTAGTAAGTGGCCAATTCAAATAAAAAAATAGAATCAAATGATCCCTCTTTTTATTAAAAAACATTATGTATATATGTCAAACAAAACAATTACTTTCCTTTTCTTAATTGATAAAATCTTTTTAATCATAGAAAAATTATAGAATTAAATAAAAAAAAAGTTATGAGTTTTGCAACTCATCAGACTCCCCCCACACTTGCACATTTACTTGTCCTCAAGTATAAAAATTCAAAATAATAAAAATAATAAAACACATTATTGTCCTCAACTAATCTGAAATTTAATTTATTCAAAATAAAGAATGAAATTGTCGTGTAATAGGATGATAGCATAAATAGTTTAATTTCACCAAAGTTCACTTCAACAAATTTCATGTTTAAAACGTGTTTCTCAAGACATAACATTGGTTTTCAATTCAATATCAAGCATATAAAATGTTAGAATGCCATATAATATTAAACTGCCCTTTTAAAGGAATAGAATCTAAGGAACTCTTTTGATTAGACCATCAAAAATTTAAAGACTTGGGGGTTTATAATTCTTTTTACACTTTCTACTATATCTTGCCTGAAACCAATAAAGTGAACGTGAAACAAATGGTTACTTAGCCACTTACCCCAGATTATTCAGCTCAGGTGGCTACTAGATTCACTCATGATTACCTAATTAAAAGGCACGGGGCAAGTTTAAACGGCCCAAAAGAGGTAATACTCTCTCAAATACCAATTTTTTCCATACGAAATTATCTTAAAGGGCCACCAATACCGATTTTTTTCCATACAAAATCACCTTAAAGGGTTATCAAGTACTGCACCTACTTGGGCCATTGATAGCGGTTGTCGAAGCTATAAAAAATAAACCTATTATCAATCAACGAAATAATTTGTAGATAGTGGCAATAGGGTCGAACCACAGGGATTTGACACTAAAGACTCTCCTAACTATGACTTGGGCAAAAAGTAAAATGAAATAAAATAAAATAAAAAGGAGGGTTTGTTTGAGATGACAGTAGAATGGAATTAAAACTGAGTAAAGGAAAGTAATAATTAAATAGATGAGTAAATCAATGGGAGAAAAACTCTAGTTGAAGTATCGATCTATTTCATTTGTTTAGAATTGATCATTGATTCCTTGATACTCCTATTTATTTCAATAAATTAATTTAAGTTGTGGAAGACACTTCTCACAACTAAATTCCTCCTTAGTTTTAGTTTAACTAGGAAACGTTCGCTAACCAAACACTAGTTAACAAGTTGCCAAGGAACTTCCTTGGGGTTTTTTACTTTTCAACTGTTAACCGCATTAAGACTTAGAGAAACCTAATTCTAACCTTGCCAACCGCGTGGTCAAGTTTAGATTATGCAACCAAGTGTGCTTGTGTTCAAACAATCTAAGCAATTACAGACCTAAATTATTTAAACTAACAATTTTATCATTTATGCAATTAAAAGCAATAGGCCTTAATTGATTCTAATAGCAAAGCAATAATGACATGAAGAACAAGTTGGATAAATATTAAAAAAATAGAAGCTTAACAATGGAGTTTTAAATCTCCCAATTCATCACAAAACTGAAATTTCCCAACTTCAACTAGAAAAGAAATGTTTAGCCACTCATGGTGGACAAAAATACACAAAAAGAAAGAAGAAAAGTAGAGGAAGAGGGATGCCAAAATTCTAGAGAGAATCTGAATTATTTTTGCTGGTTAGTTGTTGTCCCTCTTTATAAGTGAAGAGTCATAATCCAATTAAGATTTGGAATCCTAATTTGACTTGGTCTTTTGTAGTCTTTTATTCCTTCTTTGCCTTTGTATTTAATCATGAATAAATATTCTTTTGGAGAAAGTCTTCCTTTGGAGTGGCTCTTGGAGTTGTCATAGGATTGGTCTTGTGGTGTTTGAAGTAGGATGGGACTCCACTACTTTTTAAATTCTGAATTTCCTTTTTCCCGTACTGCTGGACTCTTCTGCGTCAGTTTGATTTGGGTAGTTGATTTGCCCAAATCGCTTGCCCAAATTGTTTCTGCAAGTCAGTCCCAGTTTTCTGCTTCAGCTTCCTGCGAGTGATTTGGCCAAATCACTTCGACCCAGTCGATTTTCAAGTTTTCAGTTTTCTCCTTTTCTGCAAAAATATCATAAAAATATAGATTAAACTAGAAAAATGAGTATTTAAACAGTAATAAATATAATATAAATGTGGCTAAATTATGCTTGATCAACCATCAAGTTGGTAACTAATTAATTAAGCAACTAGAGGAGTGGGTCACAGGAGTGCATTAATTTCTACTTTTTCTATATTTTTTCTTTAGCTTTTTGACTTCCCTTAATTTTCACATAAACATGTGGTCTAGACAATGTCTTTAAAGTTATTCTTAACAAAGGGCAGCAATTTACTTACAGAACATGCATTCATTATCCAACTATTTAGACAAGGACCATACTTCATAAGTTTTCAAAACAAGCCTTAAAAACAAAATTAATAAAATAAACAATGATCAACTTATTTTATTTAAGCTAGCATATAAATGGCATAAGAGCTTGGATTCTATGAAAAATGACATATCAATTTCTCACGGCAAGTAAGGAGCTGTAAAAAATTTTATTTATTTATTATTATTTATTATTTATTTTTTTAAATAAAATGATGCTAATACTGGAAATCATAAAAAATTAAATCTAAGAAACAATTTAGCAAGTGCAAGTGCTGAGAATCATGAAAACAGATCAAGTGTTTATAGGCTTAGGCAAGCTTCTAGCTCAAACAACAAAAACACAAAGGAAAATTTTCAAAAAATTTTCCAGAACACAGCAAAAATATATTCAGAATCAATCAATCTCATCAATCACAAAAATACTTCTATTCCTATTCCATATCCCCCCCCCCATACTTACTTCTCACATTATCCTTAATGTAAAAAAAATTCAATAAAACGAGGGAAGTTCACAAAATAAAATAAAAGTAAGTCAAACAGAACTTCCATGAGGAGTAAATCGCATACAACTCAAGCTGGTGGTGGTTGGTGTATGGTGTATGGGCAACCACAAGTGAGAGAGAATAGCGTCCAATTTGGCATCAATGTGATGCATGTTCTTTCACCTGCGAATGCATTTGTCATGTGCTTGTGGTCAGAGAGGAGGCTGACGGCGACAGAGCGGCAGTGTCGGCGCGAAGGAAGCTGCGACCGGTGAGGATGGACATGCGATTGGCAAGGATGGTGCGGACGGACCTGCAATCGGTGAAGAGAGATGCGCGACCAGCGAGGAAGGCTGCGTGATAACAGTTGTCGAATCCATAAAAAATAAACCTATTAACAATCAACAAAAAGAACTGTAGATAGTGGCAATAGAGTCGAATCACAGCGATTTGACACTAAGGACTTTCCTAGTAATGACTTAGGTAAATCAATAACAAAAGTAAAATAAGGGGGATTGTTTTTTATGATAGTGAACTAAAATTAAAACTAAGTAGTAAAAGAGAGCAACGATTAAAAGATGAGTAAATCAATAATAAAAAGAGTCTAGTTGAAGCATAGAATCCATTTCAGTTTGGAATTGATCATTGATACTTTGATTCTTCTATTTATTTCAATAAATTAGTTTAGGTTGTGGAAGACACTCCTTACAACTAAATTCCTCCTTAAGTTTAGTTTGATTAGGAAACATTCACCAATCAAACACTAGTTAACAAGTTACTAAGGAACGACCTTGGGGTTCTTCACTTTTCAACTGTTAACTGCTTTAAGAATTGGAGAAACCTAATTCTAACATTGCCAACCGCGTGCTTAAGTTAGATTATGCAACCAATTGTTACTTGTGTTCAAATAATCTAAACAATTACGAATCTAAATCATTCAAACTAACAATCTATTGCTTAAGCAATTAAAAACAGTGGGCCCTTATTGATTCTAATAGCAAGGCAATAATAAACATGAAGAATAAGTTGCATAAATATTAAAAAAATAGAATTTAAACAATGTAGTTTCAGATCTCCCAATTCATAACAAAACTGAAATTTCTCCTACTTCAACTAGAGAAAAATGTTTTTAGCCACTCATGGTGGACAAAGAACACATAAAAGAGAAAAGAAAGAAGAAAAGGGAGAGAGGCACTGCTGAAGTTTTCTGTCGAAAATTCCGGGATATCTTGCTATTTGGTTGCTGCCCCTTTTTATAAGTGAGAAGTCCTAGTCTAATCATTCTTGGAGTTGGAATCCTATTTTGGCTTGGTCTTTGAAGGTTCTTTGATTCCTTCTTTGTTTTGTATTCTAGCATGAATAGATCTCCCTTGGTGAAGGACTTCTTTTGGTGCAGTTTTTGGAGGCACCTTAAGATTAGTCTTGTTGTATTTGAAGTAGAATAGGATTCTAACACTTTTGAATTTTTTGAATTTTTGCCTTTCCCGCGCTTTAGTATTTTCTTGCTGAAGACAGTTGATTTGGACAAATCACTCGCCCAAATCGTTTCTGTGTGTTTCCTTCGGGTTTCAGCTTCAACTTTCTTCAAGTGATTTGGCCAGTAATCCAGACAAATCAACTTAGGCATATCAAATCTTGTAGGTTAGCTTCCTCTTTCTGCAGCTGCCTTAGGCATTCTTTGAGGCTTGATTTGGCTAAATTACTTCGGTCAAATCAGTTTTTCAGCATTTCAAGCTATTTTTCTCCTTTTTTTACAAAAAATATTATAAAAACACAAATTAAGCTAAGAAAATACATATTTAAACAATAATAATAAGATGAAAAATATGGTTAAATTACGCTTGATCACTGCGCGACCGACGAGGATGACGCGGAAGGACGTTCGACAGGCAAGGATGGCGCAGAAGGACATGCGACCGGTAAGGATGGAGCGCGATCGTGGGCCTGTGATGCACGCAAGATCCAATTGTCGCAGCTGCTGGAGTCTTCGGCACAGTCCGACGATGCCTTTCAGTCTGTGTCGGCGATCTTGGGGGTGGCAGTCTTCACCATCCTGCAGATTGAAAGGACCGGAGGAGGAAGAAGAAAAATAAGGAGAGAGAAAGAAATTAGGTTTTAATTTATATTTTTATTTTATTTTATTTTATTAGTAATAAAAATAGAAAAATAAAATTAAGTAGAAAAAAAAACTTACCTTTCTTTGGAAGCAATTTTAAAAATAACAACTTACCTCCAAAAAGGTTTCTTAAATTTTTGAATTATACAGAAGGTCCAATCGGCTCCAAAAAATAATAAATAAATTAAAAATTAAAAAATTAAAAAAAAAAACTTATTTGTGACTCTACAGACTTAAGCAAGCTTGTAATCTTGGATTGCCTCCCAAGCAGCGTCCATGCTTATTGTCCTAAACTAGATTTCAGTAGCATGTTATTATGCATCTAAAGTTTCTAAAGTTTTTTGTAAAAGTTTAATAGAATAATAAAATTTGAATTGTGTTGGACACTAATCTATTTAAAATTAGATTTAAATATCAAATTTGTAATAGCAAAAAATATCTCCAATAAATTTTTCAACGTTCATAAAATTTTATCATATGAGATAATTATATTTGAGATCTAAACATTTTTAAAAGGTCAATTATAAATATTTATAAGTAAGTATAAATCTTTAAACTGTAAACTAATTTTTACAACAATTTTATTAATAAATCCCAAAAAAATCATAGTGATGATTTTAAATGTCATTTTCATTTCTTTTCTTTTTTAACAGCATTTTCTCACTTATAATCTCTTAACATAATTAACAAGATCAACTTAAATTTATATTGAAAATTTAATAAATTTTTAGTTGAGTATTATTGCTAGATTTCTTTGTTCTCTCAACTATATACGTGTACTATAAACATGCATTGCTCAATTTTAATTTATATCGCATAATTTTTAAATTCTATTTTAATCAATAAATAAGTTTCAAAATCACAAAAAAAAAGATTTAAAAAAAACATTTTAATATTATCATATTATGTTTTAAATGTAAAAAATATATAACAAAATATATGTAATAATTATTTATGTTTTAGAAAAATAAAATTATTCAAATTTAATTAGAGTTTGAATATATTTTAATAAGATTGAAAATAAAGTTTTAAAAATCTTTATAAAATGAAAAAACGCTAACCACAATATTAATATAACTATCTATTTAAATCGTGGAACTTGATAAAATTAACCCATAATAGTTCTTAAGGATTAAAGGACTGATAAAAAATTCTAGTTGAAAATTACATGGGATATTATTTTATTTGTGTGAGGATGACTTTATCGTCCACTCTAATTAAGACATAACGTTAATTTCTCAAGTTTAAACATGAATAAACTTGGTGCAAAAAATAAATAAATTACACAACCGAAAGATAAGATGAGCCACAAATTCAAAGTAAAGAAGTGAGAAATGCTCTCCAAGCGCTACAAACGAGTAGCTAGAGAATACCACAGCCTAAAAGCTCTCCAAATTTCTTGCATCATTAAGACTTTCTCTAAACTAAATGGCCTATAAATTTCCCATCTTCCTTCACTTAAGAAACAAGCAACACCTTCCCAAAATCTATCAACGAGAGATGGATAAAAAGCAACTTAATTTCATTTCCTTCTCCCAATATATCGTCTTTGTCATTGTTCTTGCAGCGACCGCGGCTAGATCTGATGATGAAACACCAATCCCAGCAAGTCTAGATGGAGTACAAGCATGGTTTGATGCTAATGTCAAGCCCCTTGCTGATCGTGCTGGCACCTTAGAGAAAGCTCTCGAAGCAGCGGAAGCTAAACCTAAAACCATTAAGGTTAGAGCAGATGGAAGCGGAGAATTCAAGACATTAACTGAAGCAGTTAAGAGTGTTCCAAAAAAAAATACAGAGCGTGTTATTGTGGATATCGGTCCCGGAAAATACACTGAGAAAGTAACCATTGAAAAAGACCAACCTTTCATTACGTTTGTCGGGACAGGAGCTGAAAAGCCAACCTTGTCATTTGCTGGTACTGCTGCTAAATACGGAACTGTTTACAGTGCCACATTACAAGTGGATTCTGATTTTTTCATGGCGTCTAACTTAATCATTGAGGTCTTTTTTTTTTTTTTTCTTTTCTTTCATTTTCTAACTTACTCTTGAATCATTATGTATATTGTATTATGTGATTTTTTATGTTGGTTTTTCAAATTAATTCATAGGTTTTGTAATTTTATTGGTTTAGAATACTGCACCTAGGCCGGATGGTGTAAGCAAACTACAACAAGCTCTTGCTTTAAGGATAGGCGGTACTATGGCAGCTGTATACAATGTTAAAATGATTGGATTTCAAGATACACTGTGTGATGATAGGGGAGTTCATTTCTACAAAGACTGCTATATCGAAGGCACCGTTGATTTTATTTTTGGAAGAGGAAAATCCATTTACCTAGTAATGTTTAAATCTTTAGTCTAAACTCAATAAATATTCTTCTTTTGATACGCTTAATATTTACATTGTATGATTAATATGGAAATTTTATGTAAATTAAATGCAGCAAACAGAGATACATGTATTAGCAGATGTTCCTAATCAACTAACGTTTATAGCAGCACAAGCGAGAGAAAAAGATTCGGAAGATGTGGGCTACTCTTTTGTACATTGTAAAGTAGATGGAAAAGGAAAAGGAGCATTCTTGGGTCGACCATGGATGCCAATGCCCATCACAGTCTACTCTTATTGTACTATGAGTGCGGTTGTCAATCCTGAAGGGTGGACTAATAATAGGAACCCTGAATCAGAAAAGTGAGTAATTTTAAAGTTTGAGATTTTCTAATAATATGAATATTAAAAATATATTGAATGAAATTTGCAGGAATGTATTTTTTGGAGAATACAAGAATACAGGACCAGGTGCTGATCCTGCTGGACGTGTTAAATTTGCCAAACAGCTAACAGAAGCAGAAGCGAAACCCTTCCTTAGTCTTGGTTATATTAAAGGAAGCAGTTGGTTGCTTCCTCCACCAAAGGTGTAACATGGGAATATATATGAAAGAGGAAGAACAAGAAGAATACAAAGCAAATTATTATTTTACAGGTAGCTGATCTTGCCAAAGTGGATCCATTCAAACATTTCGGCATCAATTTTTTGTAGAAATAAACCAAATTATTGGAATAAGAAAACTATAATGCAAATTGTTCGTTCCCTTTTGGATTTACATAACTTCATTTTTTATTTTTATTTGTTTTAGTATGTGGCCAATTCAAATAAAAAATAGTATTAAATGATCCCTCTTTTTATTAAAAAAAAATTATGCATATATGTCAAACAAAACAATGAATATTGATTTTTTTTTAAATAAAAGTGTAAGTTATAAATTCTTATTTATAATCCATTCATATTTAGTTCTCCATCCACACCTATGCTTACGTATGTGCCCTATACAATACTAACTTTGACATATACAAATTTTTACTAACCGTGGATGAGATATAGAGCTCCAATATATAATTTTTAAAATTTTGAGGTTTTAACCATGGGATCCTATTTTTAGATTCAAGATTTTGATTTTGTGTTAGCAAATAATGCAATTTAGTTTTTTTGCTAGTTGTCATATTTTCAAGAGTAATATAGTTGTGTTAGAAAATTTCGTCCCCGGATAATTCCAGCAATGAACCCATAACTGAATCCATTTCTAAGGATTATAACATTTTGAGTGTCCACTTTCTATTTTGGATAATTTTGTAGAGACTATATCAACAATATTATGCTGAAGTTTGTTATAAAAGTAGGATCAAATAATAAAATTTGAGTCGTGTTGGATATTGTTTCCTAGGACAAAACATATTTTTCTAGAAAATTAATTTATAGGATTAAAATAATAAAATTTAGTTCTAATTTATAACCCAACAGAAAGTATGATGAAGGAAATGATAAAGTAGGAAATGATAAAGTAGGAAATGAGAGCGTCTTTTCTTTGTAGAGGTGTAAGCTATTTATAATAAAAAAATCTAGTTATTATAAATTGTTATAAAAATTTTGAGATAATCTAATCGAATTTGCACAATATAATAACAATAAGATGTAAAATTGGATTTAAATATCAAACCTATAACAACAAAACAATCTCACAACTAAAATTTTAAATGACCTTAAAATTTTATCAGTGAGATAATTATATTTGAGATCTAAATATTTTTGAAAGGTCAAAAAAAAATATTTATTGGCAAGTAGAAAAATCTTTTGAAATAGAACTCATGTTTACAACCATTCTCCACATATTTAAAAAGATTTTCCATTACTGGATTTAAGATTTAAGTGTATATACTTCGAATTTGGTATCGTTTGGACTGTGAATTATATCTAGACTAATAAGACTTAACATACAGAACAATTGGCAAAACTTTTTTTTCTACGAATTAAAAAATCCTTTTAATAGGCTAATATATCATTAATCTTATAACACTCCACAAATCTTTCTTTTAACGCTGTTTTGCATTAATAGGCCATGCGCATGCATAGTAGTTCATAAGTCATTTAGAAATTATGTCATAATCTCATAGAAACGCCTCACTCAACACTTATATAGATAATATCATCAAGTACATACTGCAATTCATAAACTATCTATAAGGTTTGTGAATATTATTAAAAGCTTTTAGCTTATCCTCTAATTTAATGCAGTTTAGAAATTCTTATACCATAGGAATGAACAACGACAAATATTACTAGCAGAATTAATAAGTGACTTATTATCACCTATATGAATCTTTTTCATGGGATCTTCAATTATAACGGTAGAGTTCCTATGATTGTTAATTTCATAATTGCTCAAATTTCATTCCCCTTAATGTTTCATAATATTAAACTGCTCTTTTGAAAGAATACAATCTTAGGAACTCTTTTGACTAGACCATAAAAAATTTAAAGAGTTGGGGGTTTATTTCTTTTTTTACACTTCCTACTACATCTTGCCTACAATCGATAAAGTGAACGTGAAACAAATTGTTACTGAGCCACTTGCCCTAGGTTATTCAGTTCAGGTGGCTACTAGCTCCACTCATGTTTACCTAATTAAAAGACATGGGGCGAGTTTAAACGGCCCAAAAGGGGTGATACTCTCCTAAAACCAATTTTTTCTATACGAAATTACCTTAAGAGGTCACTAAGTACCGCACTACTTGGGTCATCGGGTTGGTAACCAATTAATTAAGCAACTAGAGGAGTGGGTCATAGGAGTGCATTAATTTCTACTTTTTCTATATTTTTTTCTTTAGCTTTTTTATTCCCCTTAATTTTCATATAAACATGTGGTCTAGACAATGTCTTTAAAGTTATTCTTAGCAAAGGGCAGCAATTTATTTACAGAACATGCATTCATTATCCAACTATTTAGGCAATGACCATATTTCATAAGTTTTCAAAACAAGTCTTAAAAACAAGACTAATAAAATGAACAATGATCAACTTATTCTATTTAAGCTAGCATACAAATGGCATAGAACTTGGATTCTAGGATAAAGGACATATCAATTTCTCACGGCAAGTAAGGAGCTGTAAAAAATTTTATTTATTTATTATTTATTTTGAATAAAATGATGCTAATACTGGAAATCATAAAAAAATAAATTTGAGAAACAATTTAGTAAGTGCAAGTACTGAGAATCATGAAAATAGATCAAGTGTTTATAGGTTTGGGCAAGCTTCTAGCTCAAATAGCAAAACACAGAGAAAATGTAACATCCTCAAACCCATAGTTAGAGTAGTAGCATCACTAGGTATGAGTTAGGCTATTTCACTACTAGAGTAAGTGGCATTAAGGGAGGTGCTAGCTTAACTCTAATCTGCTAATAACTGAATCATAGAAAACTCAAATAAAGAAACGGACGTATCCAGAAATAAAGCAGACAGTGTGATTAGCGAGTCGAGAACGAGTCACTTTCGGGAGGTGCTTAGAGTTTCCCAACATGCTTGCTTGAGGTGCTTATTTAAATCTGTCATGCTTGCTTAAGTAAAAAGGACTTCTAAAGGCTAAATGTATAGTTTAGTAGGTCAATCTATGATTATTGAAAGTTTGAAAACTAAATTGAAACATTGTAAAGAGTTTAGTAGGTTAAAGTATGAATATAGAAAGTTTAAAGACAAAATTCAGATTAGTCCTTCATGTTTTCCACCTCTTCACATATACCCTCCATGTGTCACCTAATTATGCATGAAAGAATGACCAAGCAAAGTAAAAAGGGGCTGTCTTCTTTCTCTACCACACCATTGCCGTAGCTCACCCATTGAAAACCAAAGCTTTGTTTTGTCTTCCTTCCACCAAAGCCAAGCCAAATCTAACCCAATCAACTTCTTGCCTTAATTAAAACTCATCCTAAGACCAAGAGCTAAAGGAACAGCCATATATTAAAGGAATTGAAGAAGAAAAGTTTAGGATTCCATATGCACCAGGCTTGAAAATCAAAGGTGAGCTTAGAAATGTGTAGAAACTAACATCTTCTCATTTCTTCATGCATGAATTTGAATTATAAAGCTTTAATTTACAATTTATTCAATCCTTTCCTAAGACATAAATCTACCTAGGTGAAGGAACATCAAAGGGAAAACAGATAGCTAGAGATTAGAAGAGAAAAAGAAAAGAAGAAATTCAAGAAAGGTTTGGTGTTTGTATGATTTTCTGTCTTCCTTTGATTCTGCTATGAATAAGTGAAATTAGGGGTTGATTTTTGTAACGACCCGAAAATCGGACCGCTACCGGCGCTAGGATCCAGGTCTACTTAAGGTCGCTGGGACCTGTAGCAAGCCTGTTATACTGTCTGTGTACCTGTAAAATTACATGATCATACATTTTCTGTAAAAGCATAAAACTTTGCTCTGAACCACGGCTCTACCTGTGCATGCACTATCTCTGTACTTACAGAACCCCTTACTAGAGCTTGCTCTAGACGGGTTAAACTCATACTATGGTAAGCCTGGTTTTCATACTCATAAAAATATTTACATACAAGAAACAGATCATGTATACAAAAAGGATTTACAATACATCTAGGTCAAGCACAATACTAAACTCTAAACAATACCATAACATCTCTTTACAAATATTTCATGTCCACATTATGCTATTACAAAACTCTTTACTCTTTCCGTACTCTTCTGACTCCCCCTGTACTCTGATCCTGCAAAACTAGGATTAAGGGAGAGGGGTGAGCTATACTAGCCCAGTGAGTAGAACAGTAAAACATGTTAATTAAACATGCTCAAATGAAATGCATCATATCACAGACAATTCACAGCAAGGATGAATGTGTCACCAATAGTCTCGACATCCTATACTCGTGCCAGGGCATAGAATGGGCACCTGGTCTTCCTGTCTTACCTGATACCTCGTGCCAGGGCGTAGAATGGGCACCTGGTCTTTCTCAGAGACTAATGGATCACCCACATTCCATCCACATCAACAACATAAAATGCAATGCAACATCTTCGTGAATTCTAATGCAATCAACCTATTGCATAATCATGGTGCATGAAACATGCTAAAAAGCATTTGCTTACTCATATTAAAAAGATTCAGTTTAGTTCCACTTACCTCTGGCTGACTCTGAACTGACTCTGAAAACTCTGAAGCAGTGCTCACTGCTAATCTCTTTGGTTTCTCTGGTCTGTTCCTACACAGATGGACTCAAATGAGGGACCAAACTAACTTAAGGACAGTTCTATAAACCTCCCCAAAAACCCCCTAAAACATCCTAAAACCATCAAGGAAAACATGCAAAAGAAGGTTGGACAGGGCACTTTCGGCGGCAGGTTCGGCGGCCGAAAGTCCCTACCAGAAACGAAAGTCATGCATGTTCGGCGGCACTTTCGGCTGCCGAAACTCCCCTCCAGAGCTAAAAGTCCAAACTTTCGGGGGCAAGCTTGGGCAAGCTTAGGCAGCCGAAACCACCTCCTTAGCATGTTCGGCGGCCGAACCCTCTTTCGGCGGCTGAAACTGGGTTCCCCAGTAAGGTAGAACCTTGCTCAACTTCACGCAATCTTCCTCCAAACTTCTCAAACATGCAAACCTCAACTCTACAACACACATATACTCAACCATATGCACAAAGGGGTCCAAAACTACCTCAAAACCCCAACAAACATCACAACTAAACACATAAGCATGCTTTGACCACAAATCAACCAAAAACTCAACTTACCCTAATCATGCATCTCTACCCATAAACCTCCATAAAACCTTCATAAAACATCAAAGAAGCTAAGGATCTACACTTACCTCTTGAAGATCTAGAGGATATGTGATCCTAACGGGGAGATGTGGAGAAACTCACTCTCAAACTCTCCAAACTTCAAAATCTTGGTGTTTAGCTCAAAACCTTCAAAACAACATACAAACTCATCAAAACTTTGAAAGAATTGGAAAAATCATGAAGATCACCCAAGGAAGAGCATGGTCTCACCTTTGTTTGTGAAAATGGAAGAAACTTATCCATTTCACCGACCTAGGGCCTTTTATAGGTGGCTGGCCAGACCTCCTTCGGCGGCCTAACATGAATCCAAACTCATGCATATTCGGCAGCCGAACTTTCACCTTCGGCGGCCGAACCTTCACCTTCGGCGGCCGAACCTTGCCTTTCTTCCTTGGCTCTTTTCTTTCAAACAAACTTATTTCCTTTACACTTTAAAACATTAAAACTTACTAAAACACTTTAAAAAAACATAAATCTTACCCTTCTAGAGGATTTTGACATCCTGGATTCCACAGGAAAGTAGAATTCCGATGCCGGACTCTAGCCGGGTATTACATTCTCCCCCCCTTAAGAACATTCATCCCCGAATGTTCCTCAAACAAATAAACACATAAAAAGCAAGAAAACTAACCTTAAAACAGATATTGATATTGCTGGAGCATAGACTCCCGTGTCTCCCAGGTGCACTCTTCTAGATTATGGTGGTTCCACAGGACTTTCACCATTGGAATTTCCTTGTTCCTTAGCTTTTTGATCTGTGTGTCAAGGATCCGTACTGGCTGCTCTATATAGGTGAGATCTCCAAGGATCTCTACATCAGGCTCACTAAGAACCTTACTCGGATCTGACACGAACTTTCGGAGCATAGAAACATGGAAAACCGGGTGAATTCTCTCCATAGAAGCAGGTAAATCCAACTTATACGACACATTCCCGATCTTCTGCAAGATCTCAAAGGGTCCGATGTATCGTGGAGCTAGCTTACCCTTTTCCCAAACCGAACCACTCCTTTCATTGGAGACACCTTCAGCAATACCATATCACCTTCCTGAAACTCTATCTGCTTCCTGCGGATATCTGCATAGCTTTTCTGTCTGCTCTGAGCAGTTTTGATTCTCTCTCTGATCATGGGCACCACTCTGCTGGTGATCTCTACTAGCTTCGGCCCTGCAAGAGCCGCCTCTTCTTCTTCTTCCCAGCAAACAGGTGATTTGCACTTCCTCCCATACAAGGCTTCATAAGGAGCCATCCCTATGCTAGCATGATGGCTATTATTGTAGGCAAATTCCACCAAAGGTAGATGTTGCCTCTAAGAACCGCCAAAGTCTAACACACACATTCTGAGCATATCCTCTATGGTCTGGATGGTCCTCTCTGACTGACCATCAGTCTGTGGATGGAAAGCAGTGCTAAAATTCAACCTTGTGCCCATAGCACTCTGCAGACTCCGCCAAAATCTGGAGGTGAACTGAGGTCCTCTGTTTGACACTATAGACACTAGAACCCCATGCAACCTTACTATCTCCTCCACATAAACCTGTGCTAACTTGTCCACAGAGTAGTTGCTCCTAACAGGGATGAAATGAGCAGATTTCGTGAGTCTGTCCACAATCACCCATATGGAGTCTATCCTGTTGGACGCTGCCGATAAGCCCACTACAAAATCCATAGCTATATTCTCCCATTTCCACTCTGGAATCGGCAGTGGGTTAAGCATTCCAGCCGGCTTCTGATGTTCCAGTTTCACCCTCTGGCAAACCTCACAGGCGGACACAAACTGTGCCACTTCTTTCTTCATGGCTGGCCACCAATACACTCTTTTCAGATCCTGATACATCTTGGTGGCTCCAGGGTGAACACTATACCTTGCATTATGAGCTTCTCTCATAATGTCTCCCTTCAGATTTATGTCATCTGGTACACATAGTCGATTCCCATGATGGAGGATCCCTTTGCTATCAAATCTAAACTCTGCACTATTGCCTGACTGAACAGTCCTGGCAATTTTAACTAACTCAGGGTCCTCATGCTGTTTCTGAGCCACCTGCTCCAGAAACACTGGTATCACTCTCATCTGTGCTATCAACGCACCTGTACCAGACAACTCTAGCTGTAGGCCTTCGTCGATGAGCTTGTAAAACTCCATCACCACTGGTCTTCTCTCTGCTGCTATATGGGACAAACTGCCTAGTGATTTTCGGCTTAGGGCGTCTGCCACAACATTCGCCTTATCCAGATGATACTGAATCCTGCAATCATAGTCACTGAGCAGTTCTACCCATCTTCTCTGCCTCAAATTCAGCTCCTTCTGACTCAAGATGTACTGTAAACTCTTGTGATCGGTGAAGATCTCGCATTTAACCCCATAAAGGTAATGCCTCCACATCTTGAGTGCAAAGATAACTGCCGCCATCTCTAGGTCATGGGTGGGGTAATTCAACTCATGCTTCTTCAACTGTCTAGAAGCATAAGCAATGACCCTGTCGTTCTGCATTAAAACACAACCCAATCCCACTCTGGACGCATCACAGAACACTGTGAAGTCCTCATTACTGACAGGCAGAGCTAACACCGGTGCTGATGTTAATCTTCTCTTTAGCTCCTCAAAGCTTTCTTCACATTGGTCCGACCACACGAACCTCTGATTCTTCTTAGTCAGTTTGGTCATAGGAGCAGCTATCTTTGAGAAGTCCTGTACGAACCTCCTGTAGTAACCTGCCAAACCCAGAAAGCTTTTGATCTCTGTCACTGACGTGGGTCTGGACCAGTTAGCTACAGCCTCTGTCTTCTTGGGGTCTACCTCAATACCTTCTGCTGATACCACATGCCCCAAGAAGGAAATGCTTCTCAACCAAAACTCACACTTAGAGAATTTGGCATACAAGTCATGCTCTCTTAGTGTCTGCAGAACTGTTCTCAGATGCTGGGCATGCTCCTCTGCATCTCTGGAGTACACTAAGATATCATCGATGAAGACAATAATAAAGTGATCCAGATACTCACTGAAAACTCTGTTCATGAGATCCATGAATGCTGCAGGGGCATTAGTCAGCCCGAACGGCATTACTAAGAACTCATAATGCCCATATCTGGTCCTGAAAGCTATCTTTGGCACATCTGCCTCTCTGACTCTCAACTGATGATACCCGGACCTCAGATCTATTTTAGAGAAACAACTTGCTCCAGCTAGCTGGTCAAATAGATCATCGATCCTAGGCAGAGGATACTTATTCTTGGTAGTGACCTTGTTCAACTGCCTGTAGTCAATACAAAGTCTGAGGGATCCATCCTTCTTTCTGACAAAAAGCACTGGAGCACCCCAAGGTGAGGTACTAGGGCGGATGAAACCCTGATCTACCAAGTCCTGCAATTGCTCTTTCAGCTCTTTTAACTCTGCTGGCGCCATCCTGTAGGGAGGAATAGAGATAGGTCTGGTACCAGGCAGCAATTCTATTTCAAACTCTATCTCCCTATCAGGTGGTAGTCCTGGAAGCTCATCTGGGAAAACGTATGGAAATTCTCGGACTACTGGTACCGAGGCTGGTTCCCTAACCTGACTATCTAGCTCTCTCACATGAGCTAGAAACCCCTGACAACCCCTCCTAAGCAATCTACGAGCCTGAAGGGCTGAGATCAAACCTCTAGGAGTACCCCTCCTGTCTCCTCTGAAGACACACTCTGACCCATCCTGGTCTCTGAGACTAACTACCTTGTCTCTACAGTCCAAGGTAGCTCCATATATAGATAGCCAATCCATCCCTAGAATGACATCAAAATCCGTCAAATCTAGAACCACAAGGTCAGCTGAAAGGCATCTACCCTCTATGAACACTGGACTGAAGCGACAGACTGACTCTGCCACTGATGGGTCACATTTGGGTCCACTGACCCAGAGAGGACACTCTAACTCAGAGATCATCAGACCCAATCTCTCCACGGCTCCAGAAGTAATAAAAGAGTGAGAAGCACCGGGGTCCATCAAAGCATACACATCAGAACACCCAATGATGAGATTACCTGACACCACTGTGTTCGACGTGTTTGCCTCCTCCTGAGTCACAGTGAAGATCCGTGCTGGGGCCACAGGACCTCCACCTCGAGAACCTACTGCTGGCAAAGAGGCTGACCTTCTCCCTCTCCCTCTACCACTACTCTGAGGCATGGCTGAAGCTGCTGGCTGAACCACACTGCCAGAAGTCATCTGCTGGGATGGTGCCATGAAGGTCGCCTTAGGACATTCCGGTGCAAAATGCCCCTCCTGCCCACAGTTAAAGCAGGCTGTAGATCCCAATCGACAGACTCCTTTGTGCGGTCTCCCACATCTCCCACATACTGGACTGCTTGTGCCAGAGCTTGAGCCACTACCCATTCCCAGACCAGACTTGATCTTGCTCCAGAACTTATTCTTTGTACCTTTTGCCTTTCCCCACTTCTTGCTGCCTAAAGCTGCTGCACTGGGGGTCTTAGAACCCGAAGGCTGTGCCACTTGCTGTTTTACTGTCCCCTGAATGATGGCACTTACCTCCATCTTCCTGGCGGCATCCACTATAGAATGAAAACTCTCCTTCTCTGCTGGAAGAATCAAGGAGGAATACCTGGGATGAAGTCTCATGGTATATCTTCTTGCCTTCTTCTGGTCAGTGTCATAAGCCTGACCCACATACTGAAGCAGTTCCAGGAACTTGTCTGTGTATTCATCTACACTCATCCCTTCGATCTGCCTCAACTGCTCAAATTCTATCACTTTCAGCTCTCTGGAACTGTCAGGAAAAGCCCACCCTGCAAACTCATTGGCGAACTCTCCCCATGACATGCTGTCCAACCTGGGGTCCACATAATTCTTGAACCACTCTCGAGCTTTCTTACATTTCAGTGTGAACCCTGCCATCTCAATGGCTCTGCTATCATCAGCTCCTAACTCATCGGTTATCATCTTAACCGTTCTGAAGTACTCAAATGGATCATCTCCCGTATTAAATTTGGGAGCATCCAACTTCAAATACTCTGTCATTTTCACTTTACTTCCCCCAGATGAGCTAGGTTGAGGTACTTGGACAACAGGGGTTACTGGTTCTGGTTCTGGTGGTGGAGGAGGTGCTGAACTTGGATCTGAGTATGCTGAACTGGGATGGAAAGGTGTGGGTGGATACATAGGATATGGTGGGTAAAAAGGAGGATAAGGCATGAAAGGCATGTAGGTAGGATATGGGGTAAAACCAGAGTAATCCGACGTACCCCCCATCGGATACCTCGGGCCCTGTGGAAAGGGTGGATATTGGGGTGGATAACCAAACTCCGAGGCCTGAGCGCCTCCCTGAGACTCTCCCATACCCTCTTCAGATCTGTCCATACCCATGCTTTCCTCTCTGCCCTGATCCACATCCATAGCTTCCCTCACATCCTCTGACCTTCCTCCTCTGTCTGTTCCTCTTTTGCTCTCGTCAAAAGACCTTCTAGGGTCCCTTGATGTACCCTCCCTGCTCGATCTCTGAGATCTCGCCCTTGGCAATGCAGGAGGATGAGCAGCTGTACCCTCACTTTCTGGTGGGACTCCAGTCAATCATGTCGATCGACGAGTTCCTCTCATCTTAACTTTCTGAAAAACAAAACATCACATAATAACAATGCACATGCATAAAGCATGGCATTACACATCATCATAAAGACAGGACTCTACATCCTATCCTAGTGGACATGATTTCCTATTGTGCTTGACTTACACTCTATGAGCCCGACACTCTCTCTATAGGTCCGACCATATGAACCTAGGGCTCTGATACCAATCTGTAACGACCCAGAAACTGGATCGCTACCAGCGCTAGGATCCAAGTCGACTTAAGGTCGCCGGGACCCGTAGCAAGCCTGTTATACTGTCTGTGTACCTGTAAAATCCCATACATGATCATACATTTTCTGTAAAAGCATAAAACTTTGCTCTGAACCACGGCTCTACCTGTGCATGCACTATCTCTGTACTTACAGAACCCCTTACTAGAGCTTGCTCTAGACGGGTTAAACTCATACTATGGTAAGCCTAGTTTTCATACTCATAAAAATATTTACATACAAGAAACAGATCATGTATACAAAAAGGATTTACAACACATCTAGGTCAAGCATAATACTAAACTCTAAACAATACCATAACATCTCTTTACAAATATTTCATGTCCACACTATGCTATTACAAAAATCTTTACTCTTTCCGTACTCTTCTGACTCCTCCTGTACTCTGATCCTGCAAAATTGGGATTAAGGGAGAGGGGTGAGCTATACTAGCCCAGTGAGTAGAACAGTAAAACATGTTAATTAAACATGCTCAAATGAAATGCATCATATCACAGACAATTCACAGCAAGGATGAATGTGTCACCAATAGTCTCGACATCCTATACTCGTGCCAGGGCGTAGAATGGGCACCTGGTCTTCCTGTCTTACCTGATACCTCGTGCCAGGGCGTAGAATGGGCACCTGGTCTTCCTGTCTTACCTGCTAACTCATGCCAGGGCGTAGAATGGGCACCTGGTCTTTCTCAGAGACTAATGGATCACCCACATTCCATCCACATTAACAACATAAAATGCAATGCAACATCTTCGTGAATTCTAATGCAATCAACCTATTGCATAATCATGGTGCATGAAACATGCTAAAAAGCATTTGCTTACTCATATTAAAAAGATTCAGTTTAGTTCCACTCACCTCTGGCTGACTCTGAACTGACTCTGAAAACTCTGAAGCAGTGCTCACTGCTGATCTCTTTGGTTCCTCTGGTCCGTTCCCACACAGATGGACTCAAATGAGGGACCAAACTAACTCAAGGAAAGTTCTATAAACCTCCCCAAAAACCCCCTAAAACATCCTAAAATCATCAAGGAAAACATGCAAAAGAAGGCTGGACAGTGCACTTTCGGCGGCAGGTTCGGCGGCCGAAAGTCCCTTCCAGAGACGAAAGTCATGCATGTTCGGCGGCACTTTCGGCGGCCGAAACTCCCCTCCAGAGCCGAAAGTCCAAACTTTCGGAGGCACGCTTGGGCAAGCTTAGGCAGCCGAAACCACCTCCTTAGCATGTTCGACGGCCGAACCCTCTTTCAGCGACCGAAACTGGGTTCCCCAGTAAGGCAGAACCCTGCTCAACCATGCAAACCTCAACTCTACAACACACATATTGATAGAGCCAAATTTAGACCCATTTTCCATATTGATATTTATATTAATTTACACATTTTCCACCTAATTTTGTGGTTTTAACCTTATTTTGCAGAAAAAGGAGTAAAATGGTAATTTGGCAAAAATGGCCTTAAATCTGCCCAAAAGAGAGCAAAATTGCACAAGCATGGTTTGCCCAAATTGTTTGCCCAAAGCAAAGTTGAAGCTGAAATGGAAGAGGAACAGTCTGCTGTTTGACCAGACTGTTTGCCCAAACAGACTGGGCAAACAGATCAGTAGGGCAGAAGCAGAGCACAAAAATCAGACTGTTTGCCCAAACAGACTGGGCAAACAGGCCAGCAGTGCGCAGGCAACAGGGAAAACAGACTGTTTGCCCGAGCTGTTTGCCCAAACAACCCGGGCAAACAGCACCAGCAACCAGCAGACAGTAAATTGCGGGAAAATCAAAATTCAAATGCTCAAGAAGTGTTTTCCCTCCCAAACACGTGTGGACAGCTCAGCAAACCCTAAAGACACCTCAGCACTCAATCCCACATATTTAGGAAGGCAAATCTCATCAAAATACAATTACCTTCCAAGAATTCAACTCCAATTGGGAAAAGGAGTCCCATCTCAACAAGGAAACCTAGGGCAGCCTCTTCAGCTATAAAAGGGCATGCAAACCAGCAGATCAAGTATCTTTGGATCATCCTGGGATCAAGAATACCTGCGACAGAAGCACCACAGCAGCTGCGCCCTTGTGCCAGCCCTTCTTCTTCCTTTTTCTTGTTTTCTTTCTTTTATTTTTGTATTAGTTTCAGCCATGAGTGGCTGAAACCCTTTTTCTAGTTGAAGAATAAGGTGAAACTTAGGTTGTTTATGGATTGGGAGATCTGAACCTTTATGTTATTCTTTTATTAATCAGTATTTATGCAATTTTGTGCTTAATTCATTGTTGCTTTGTTGTTTTGATCAAATTGGCCACTTGATTCTTGATTGCAAAGTAATTCTTTGTTAGTTTGGATAGTTTTTAGTCCGTAATTGCTGGAATTATTCAAACACAAGTAACCCTTGGTGTAAAAACCTAGGAAATTGCATAATCTAGCAATATCACCATACGTTTGGGTAGCTAGAATTAGGTCTCTCTATTTCTTAATGCAATTAACAGTTGTTAGATGCCAAAGGCCCAAGGACGTTCCTTGGCAACTTGTTGATTAGTGATTAATTAGAGGACGTTCCCTAATTAATCTATGCTTAAGGAGGGATATGGTTGGTGAGAAGCGTCTTCCACCTCCATAACTAATTTATTGAGTTAAATAAGAGAATATAAGTTTCACTGATCAATCCCAACAACTAAAGTGGATCCAACTCTTCAACTAGGCCTTTCTCATTATTGAATTTTTCTACTTTAATTATTTGCTTTTCTCTATTGCTTTCAATATTAGTTTAGTTTATCAAACCTCAAAACCCCCATTTTACTTTTATTGTTTGTTTCTTTACTTGGTCTTGACAAGGAAAATAAGTAAGTATCAATTCCCTGTGGATTCGACCCTATTGCCACTATCTGCAAGTTTATTGTTGATTGTTTAATAGGTTTATTTTTGACGGCTTCGACAACTGCCTATCAAAAATTGGCGCCGTTGCCGGGGACTTGATTTAACTTATTTGTTTTTCTTTCATGATCAGATCTGAACTCAAGAAACTGATTCATGGATGAGGTAAGTACATCTATTCTCACTGCTCGACTTTCTGAACTAACCTCTGTTGTGAAAAGTTATGTCATAGGTCAAGCTCAACAACTTCAGCAGTCTCGGCCATGTGGGATTTGCGCATACGTAGGACACCCAACTGATCAATGTCCTACACTTTATGAGGATTACCAGCAAGTACATGCCTTTGGAGGATTCAATAGCCAGCCAAGACATGATCCCTACCTTGATACCTACAATCCATGGGACCACCCGAATTATGACTATGCAAGGGCTGACTACTACCAAAACTATCAAGCCCAAGCAACACCTCAAAACTCCTATATGGAACTTGAAGAGATGGTGAGGAGGTTGGAAATTTCTGGGAAAAATCTCCAACAGCAAGTGGATCAAGCGGTCAACGCAATGAATGCGCACATATTAAGAAGAGAGGAATATCTTCAAGATCTATGGGACGATGACGAAGGTTCCCAAGAAACAGACCGAGCTGCTGAATCTAGTTGCAAAATTGTTGAATCAGCCATTGTCCAAACAACACTTGTTGAAGCTCCTGCCATCAAAGAGACAGCAATACATACTGCTGATGCTGAAAATATTGCAGCACCTGCTGTAAAAGATTCAGACTCTGCTGCTGTCCAAAAATCAGCAGCTACTGAAATTGCCCCAACCAAGCCTGAACCTGCTGAAACTTCCACAATTACACCAGAAATTGCTGAACCCACTGCTGTCCATAAATCAACAATTGCAGAAATTGCCCCAACTGAACCTGAAGTTACTGCACTTGCTGAATCAACAACATACATCACAGTACCAGCATTTGCCAAAGCACAGTTTGCAACCCCAGCATCTGTCCAAAAACCAGCAACTGCTGTGTTTGCCCAAACAGCACAGCCCACTGCTGTGTTTGCCCAAACAGCACAGCCCACTACTGTGTCTGCCCAAACACCTGCTGATGTGGATCAAAATGGTGTACTAACCAATGATTTTTATAGGGAGGACAGCCAAGAAGATGAAAGAAGCCAAGTAGAGCTGAAATGGACAGCAATGAACTGCTGCATGCAGAGGACAGATTATTGTTTGCCCAAACAGCCTGGGCAAACAAGCAGACAAGAGGCAGAACAGGCAGATTACTATTTGCCCAAACAGCCAGCAAAGGTAGAACAGGCAAGCCTTTGTTTGCCCAAACAGGTTCAGCAACCAACTAAGACAGAATGCATACTGGCCAAGTCAATCCAGCAAGAAGAACTCTGTTTGCCCAAACCAGTTGGGCAAACAGCTCTAGTAGAACACTGTTCACCTGAAAAACCAGCAGAGGAAAAGAAGGTAGAATCTTGTTTGCCCGAACAGCAGCCAGCAAAGGAGCATGAGGAAAGTTGCTGTTTGCCCAAACAGCAGGGAGAAGGAGAATCCAGCTTTTTCGAACAGTAAGCCAAGGCAGAAACTTGTTTGCCCAAACAAGCTATGCAGATTGTACAAGAAGATTGCTGTTTGCCCAAACAGCAAGGTAAGGTAGAATTTGTTTTACCCGAATTCAATATCAAATTGCAGCCACCTATGGAGAAATATGAATTGGAGTTCAAAGTGTTGCCCAATCATCTCAAATATGCACACATAAGGACTAGAGGCACACCTCATCTGAAAGAGAAGAAGCTAATCATGTTACTTTATGAGTACATGAAAGAAATAGGATGGGTTGTGACCAAATCAAAAGGCACGCTACACTTTTTACTTAATGCAGTTGGAACCATTTTCCCTCCTCCAATTACTTGAGCCTTGATCAAGTCAAGAAAGTCTAGCCCGTGACTTTAAACTAAGGCGCTACTGGGAGGCAACCCAGCGGAGACATGCCCAATCAAGGAAGATTTTCCAGACCAAAAAAAAAAAAAAAAAAAACAGAGATATGTGACTGTTTGCCCAAACAGCATGGGCAAACAACCAGAGATGCAGGAACCAGAGGAGTTAACCCACTTCCAGATTTTAGCTGTTTTGTAGGTAAAGGCTGGATGACCAAACTGTTTGCCCAAACACACTGGGCAAACAGCAGAGAAGACTATCAGGGCACACTGTTTGCCCACGTAAGCTGGGCAAACAACCACAGCAGTCCACCACATCAGCAGACCACACCCCAGATCACTGTTCAACCAGCTTGTTTGCCCGCGCAACTGGGCAAACAATAGGCCAGAGAAGACTTCCAGACAGCACCACAAAATCACTGTTCGACCAAGCTGTTTGCCCAAACAGACTGGGCAAACAACCAAGGCAGCAGAAGCGACAAAGAAGAAAACTTAAACAGGGCAGTACCTTCTTCCTCTATATTCAATATTCTATTATGCCCTTTCAATGACAAATCTTCTTCTTCTCAAAACTTCTTGCTGCTGCACAAAATAGGGTAGCACCTTTTGCATTTTTCTGTTGTCCCACTGCATGACATCATGTTTGGGCATCACACAAACAGCACCAGCGGGCCAATCAGCAGCATACTATGTTGTTTGCCCACGCAAGCTGGGCAAACAACTGCAGCAGATCAGCGGGCAGCCTATATCAGCAGGCCTACCAGCAGATAAGACCAGCAGGCCTACCAGCCAGCAGGCCAACCACCAGTGCAGCAACCAATACCAGTACCAACACACATCTGCACACAGAAATACCTGACGCATCCAGCTGTTTGCCCAAACAGAACTGGGCAAACAACCGCACCAGGGAAGTATCAGTTTTTCACTTGAACTTTAATTTTTCCATACATTGAGGACAATGCATGAGTTAGGTGTGGGGGTGCATATCTCTGAATTTTGATGCTTCATGCATACTTTTTGATTCCTCTTAATTTCTTTTAAGCTTTAATTTTCAATTAGTACACATTAGGTTAAATTTTTTTTCATTTTTAGTTATTTTTGCCTTCAACTCACACACATTCACATAGCCACAGTCTTTTCTTTTTACTGTTTTGATATGCTTTACTCAAACACATAGGCTATGTTGAATGAGCTTTTCTCTCATGACCCCATTGATGTGATGACCCTTTAAACCTAAGTTGAATCAATTGTAGTGAGTTGTATTCATTTTTGGAAATTTCCTTTTGAATTGAATCTTTGAGCTTGCCATGGTGAAAAATATATTGATGACCTTCATTAGAGAGAATAAATCGAAAGTTGTGTGAATGAACTAAATATGACTTATTTTGGCAATTGGTGTTGATTTGCCCTAATCATTGAGAAAAAGAAAAAGAAAATTCAGCAAAGGCAAAGACCTCAAAAGCACAAAGTAAAAACTGTTCCAATGGTCAAAAACTATGAACAGAGCTAGTAGCCACTTGGACAAGTGACCAACTGAGTAACTGAGGGTGGGTATCACAAATATGTACCTTCACGTCAAAAGGTTGGTGACTTTTTCAAGCAAGAATAAAAGTGCAAAAGCTGAATAAAAGAGTAAAGTGCTTCAAGAAAAGGGCAAATCACTCTGAAAGCTAGAAAGAGTCTAAAAATAAACAAATATGTGCATGGTATATCTCTTGAGGAAAATAAATACTAACCATGGTAGGTAAAGTGAGACAAGGAAAAGAGGAAAGTAACCTTGGTGCATACACACTTCACTACAATACTTCAAAGTAGGAGTCTAGGGTATGAGCTTAAGTGGAAATAAGGATCAAGTAGTAAAGAAAGCTTGTTTCACTAGGTCTATTTGCTTGAGGACAAGCAAAGGGTTAGGTGTGGGGGTATTTGATAGAGCCAAATTTAGACCCATTTTCCATATTGATATTTATATTAATTTAAACATTTTCTACCTAATTTTGTGGTTTTAACCTTATTTTGCAGAAAAAGGAGTAAAATGGTAATTTGGCAAAAATGGCCTTAAATCTGCCCAAAAGAGAGCAAAATTGCACAAGCATGGTTTGCCCAAATTATTTGCCCAAACCAAAGTTGAAGCTGAAATGGAAGAGGAACAGTCTGCTGTTTGACCAAACTGTTTGCCCAAACAGACTGGGCAAACAGATCAGTAGGGCAGAAGCAGAGCACAAAAATCAGACTGTTTGCCCAAACAGACTGGGCAAACAGGCCAGCAGTGCGCAGGCAACAGGGAAAACAGACTGTTTGCCCGAGCTGTTTGCCCAAACAACCCGGGCAAACAGCACCAGCAACCAGCAGACAGTAAATTGCGGGAAAATCAAAATTCAAATGCTCAAGAAGTGTTTTCCCTCCCAAACACGTGTGGACAGCTCAGCAAACCCTAAAGACACCTCAGCACTCAATCCCACATATTTAGGAAGGCAAATCTCATCAAAATACAATTACCTTCCAAGAATTCAACTCCAATTGGGAAAAGGAGTCCCATCTCAACAAGGAAACCTAGGGCAGCCTCTTCAGCTATAAAAGGGCATGCAAACCAGCAGATCAAGTATCTTTGGATCATCCTGGGATCAAGAATACCTGCGACAGAAGCACCACAGCAGCTGCGCCCTTGTGCCAGCCCTTCTTCTTCCTTTTTCTTGTTTTCTTTCTTTTATTTTTGTATTAGTTTCAGCCATGAGTGGCTGAAACCCTTTTTCTAGTTGAAGAATAAGGTGAAACTTAGGTTGTTTATGGATTGGGAGATCTGAACCTTTATGTTATTCTTTTATTAATCAGTATTTATGCAATTTTGTGCTTAATTCATTGTTGCTTTGTTGTTTTGATCAAATTGGCCACTTGATTCTTGATTGCAAAGTAATTCTTTGTTAGTTTGGATAGTTTTTAGTCCGTAATTGCTGGAATTATTCAAACACAAGTAACCCTTGGTGTAAAAACCTAGGAAATTGCATAATCTAGCAATATCACCATACGTTTGGGTAGCTAGAATTAGGTCTCTCTATTTCTTAATGCAATTAACAGTTGTTAGATGCCAAAGGCCCAAGGACGTTCCTTGGCAACTTGTTGATTAGTGATTAATTAGAGGACGTTCCCTAATTAATCTATGCTTAAGGAGGGATATGGTTGGTGAGAAGCGTCTTCCACCTCCATAACTAATTTATTGAGTTAAATAAGAGAATATAAGTTTCAATGATCAATCCCAACAACTAAAGTGGATCCAACTCTTCAACTAGGCCTTTCTCATTATTGAATTTTTCTACTTTAATTATTTGCTTTTCTCTATTGCTTTCAATATTAGTTTAGTTTATCAAACCTCAAAACCCCCATTTTACTTTTATTGTTTGTTTCTTTACTTGGTCTTGACAAGGAAAATAAGTAAGTATCAATTCCCTGTGGATTCGACCCTATTGCCACTATCTGCAAGTTTATTGTTGATTGTTTAATAGGTTTATTTTTTACGGCTTCGACAACCGCTTATCACATATACTCAACCATATGCACAAAGGGGTCCAAAACTACCTCAAAACCCCAACAAACATCACAACTAAACACATAAGCATGCTTTGACCACAAATCAACCAAAAACTCAACTTACCCTAATCATGCATCTCTACCCATAAACCTCCATAAAACCTTCATAAAACATCAAAGAAGCTAAGGATCTACACTTACCTCTTGAAGATCTAGAGGATATGTGATCCTAACGTGGAGATGTGGAGAAACTCACTCTCAAACTCTCCAAACTTCAAAATCTTGGTTTTTAGCTCAAAACCTTCAAAACAACATACAAACTCATCAAAACTTTGAAAGAATTGGAAAAATCATGAAGATCACCCAAGGAAGAGCATGGTCTCACCTCTGTCTGTGAAAATGGAAGAAACTTATTCATTTCATCGACCTAGGGCCTTTTATAGGTGGCTGGCTAGACCTCCTTCGGCGGCCTAACATGAATCCAAACTCATGCATGTTCGGCAGCCAAACTTTCACCTTCGGCGGCCGAACCTTGCCTTTCTTCCTTGGCTCTTTTCTTTCAAACAAACTTATTTCCTTTACACTTTAAAACATTAAAACTTATTAAAATACTTTAAATAAATATAAATATTACCCTTCTAGAGGATTCCGACATCCTGGATTCCACCGGAAAGTAGAATTTCGATGCCGGACTCTAGCCAGGTATTACAATTTTACTTGCTGAAAATGTTTCTTTGATTGTATAAATATGTTATATGAATGATAAAATGATGTTTGAAAGGCTTAGAGTAAAGAAATTTAACATGAGAGCTAAAAGTGCAAACCTGGCAGAATAGGTTGTAACAGGGCAGCTTGTGTTGAAAACTTCATAACTTATTGTATATTTATTGAAATTAGGTATAAGATATACCAAATGAAATCTGAGACAAAGAGATAAAACTTTCATGAATTGAATAAATTCTAAATCTGTAGGTAAGATGATGAAAATTGCAAGTGAACCTAAACTGGATACAGTGATAGTGCATCCAGAACAGAGTGTATTTATTGTATCATAACTAATTATTTACTCAGTGAAATTTATTAAGACCAGTTCCAAATTAATCCTAAAAAATATAGCTAGAATTTTGTCGAAGGCACTTAAGCTTGAATTTGTATGGAAATGCACGAATCTAATATGTTTTGTGATACTATAAACAAGTACCAATACTGGACTGATTAAGACCTTATTGAGCCGCTTGTAAAGAAAAATTCATAACTTAAGCTAGAATGAGCAGATTTGCATGAATTATACTTCGTTGGAAAGATAAGACATAGATGTACATTTATTATGTAGAAACTGAAGTCAAATTGTAACTCTAAACAGCTTGAAAAGTGTATGTAATATATGGCAGAATGCATTTTACTCATATTGGAATGCTAAGTCAATAAAGTTTTGCACTATTTGCCATGAGTTTTCCATATTGTAAACCTTAGCATATGATATATGTACTTTGGAAAATGAATTCAAATAGCTCCAAATGATATGCATTTACACTGAATTGATGATACTTGGCCCTGGTAAACGTAATAGAAGTCGAGGTCAGATTAAGGGTATGGCATGCCATATATACATACAGAGTTCGCAGTACTGCTACCGATACATGATCTATATTTGAGGTTACATATCTGGTACCTCATAAACATGGCCACAGAGCTCTGCTATCACAGTTTTGGCCTCTGAGCCTACCGTTCGGCACCCTGTGCCTACCGTTATAACTTCTTATCTACCTAGTCGATCCTACTATGTGTTTATAAGGGCTAAGATCGTAATTAAGTTTGATACTTGCTTTTGTGAACTTATTAGTGAGTGTTAACATGTTTGCATCTACTAGCTTGTAATTGTTTACCTGATTATCTGTATACGTGAACTTGTTTGCTCTATTTTGTTATTTGTCTGCTATCACCCACTGAGCATTAGTTCAGCGTGTTGGTTTTTACCTTACGCAGGTTGTAGATAAAGTAGGCATGCAAAGTTCATCAGAGGTCTACATCAGATATCAAGGCCATTACCATAGCTGGTTGTTTTGAGTCTCTGAGTCATAGTATAGTTTTATTTTGGCATGTACATATTAAATAGAGTGAGTTATGAGGGTTATGTAAATCAAGATGTCAAATAACAGTTGATAATTTTACATGTGTTTTTCATATGTGCTACAGGTTGAAATATTAATGAAACATATGAGACTCTGCTAACTTTTAAGTTTAAAATCTCACATTTATTTTAATCACTTGATGAAATTTACATGCATTACCTAAAAACTTGGTATTTACAGATAAAAGAAATTGTTTAGTCTGGATATATCTAAAAAGGTATAGTTTGTGACATTCTTTGCTCTGTCTACACTTTGATAGGGTAAGGGGTGTTACAGAAAAATTTTCAAAAAATTTTCCAGAACACAACAAAACTATATTCAGAATCAATCAATCTCATCAATCACAAAAACACTTCTATTTCTATTCCATATCTCCCCCCTCCACTTACTTCTCACATTGTCCTCAATGTGGAAAAAATTCAATTAAACGGGCAAAGTTCACAAAATAAAGTAAAAGTAAGTCAAAGAGAACTTTCCTGAGGAGTAAATCGCATAGAACTCAAGCTGGTGGTGGTTGATGTATGGGCAACCACAAGTGAGAGAGAATAGCGTCCAATTTGGCATCAATGTGGTGCATGTTCTTCCACCTGCGAATGCATTTGTCACATGGTTGTGGTCGACGAGGAAGCTAAAGGCGGCAAAGCGGCAGTGTTGGCACGGAAGAAGCTGCAACTGGTGAGGATGGACACGCGATTGGCAAGGATGGCATGGACAGACTTGCAATCGGTGAAGAGAGATGTGCGACCAACAAGGAAGGTTACGCGACTAATGAGGATGGCGAGGAAGGACGTGCGACCGGCAAGGATGGCACGGAAGGACGTGCGACCGGCAAGGATGGTGCAGAAGGACGTACGACCGGTAAGGATGGAGCACGATTGTGGGCCTGTGATGTATGCAAGATCCAATCGCTAAGGCTGTTGGAGTCTTCGGCAGGGTCCGGCGGTGCCTTTCAGTCGGAGTGGTGACGTCAGCGGTCTCGAGGCAGCGATCTTCACCATCCTGCAAATTGAAAGGAGCGGGAGAGGTCTGCATATTCTGAAAATTGATTGGATTGTACGTCAGAAATATTCTCACCATACATAAATCATAAGTGACGATCGAAATATCCCTAGAGCTCTTAATAGAGACAACAACATCTTCTTTTTCATCGATAGTCAATTGACGCAGATTGTCTTCCATGTAAAAGGGAAAATAAGAAGTTAGGTTTAAGGAAGAAGAAAATGTGAAAGTATCGAACCACAAAGAGACTATAGAGGGAAACTTGAGTCGAAAGTCATAATAATTCTAATAAGACTGAAAATAAAGTTTTAAAAGTCTTTATAAAATGGAAAAACGCTGACGACTTTATTAATATAATATCTATTTAAATTGTGAAACTTGATAAAATTAATCCATAAATATCCTTAAGAATTGAAGGGCCGATAAAAATTTCTAGTTGGAAATTACATGCTATATTGTTCTATTTGTGTGAGGATGGTTTTATCATTCATGTCCAATTAAAACATAAAAGTTAAAAGTAATGTTAATTTGTCAAGTATGAACTTAAATAAATTTGGTCGAAAAAATAAATAAATTACACAAATCGCAAAGATAAGGTGAGCCACAAATTAAAAGTAAAGAAGTGAGAAATGCTCTCCAAGCGCTACAAACGAGTAGCTAGAGAATGCGATAGCCTAAAAGCTCTCCAAATTTCTTGCATCATTAAGACTTTCTCTAAACTAAATGGCCTATAAATTCCCCATCCTCCTTCACTTAAGAAACAAGCAACACCTTCCCAAAATCTATCAACGAGAGATGGATAAAAAGCAACTTAATTTCATTTTCTTCTCCCAATATATCGTCTTTGTCATTGTTCTTGCAGCGACCGCGGCTAGATCTGATGATGAAACACCAATCCCAGCAAGTCTAGATGGAGTACAAGCATGGTTTGATGCTAATGTCAAGCCCCTTGCTGATCGTGCTGGCACCTTAGAGAAAGCTCTCGAAGCAGCGGAAGCTAAACCTAAAACCATTAAGGTTAGAGCAGATGGAAGCGGAGAATTCAAGACATTAACTGAAGCAGTTAAGAGTGTTCCAAAAAAAAATACAGAGCGTGTTATTGTGGATATCGGTCCCGGAAAATACACTGAGAAAGTAACCATTGAAAAAGACCAACCTTTCATTACGTTTGTCGGGACAGGAGCTGAAAAGCCAACCTTGTCATTTGATGGTACTGCTGCTAAATACGGAACTGTTTACAGTGCCACATTACAAGTGGATTCTGATTTTTTCATGGCGTCTAACTTAATCATTGAGGTCTCTTTTTTTTTTTTTTTCTTTTCTTTCATTTTCTAACTTACTCTTGAATCATTATGTATATTGTATTATGTGATTTTTTATGTTGGTTTTTCAAATTAATTCATAGGTTTTGTAATTTTATTGGTTTAGAATACTGCACCTAGGCCGGATGGTGTAAGCAAACTACAACAAGCTCTTGCTTTAAGGATAGGCGGTACTATGGCAGCTGTATACAATGTTAAAATGATTGGATTTCAAGATACACTGTGTGATGATAGGGGAGTTCATTTCTACAAAGACTGCTATATCGAAGGCACCGTTGATTTTATTTTTGGAAGAGGAAAATCCATTTACCTAGTAATGTTTAAATCTTTAGTCTAAACTCAATAAATATTCTTCTTTTGATACGCTTAATATTTACATTGTATGATTAATATGGAAATTTTATGTAAATTAAATGCAGCAAACAGAGATACATGTATTAGCAGATGTTCCTAATCAACTAACGTTTATAGCAGCACAAGCGAGAGAAAAAGATTCGGAAGATGTGGGCTACTCTTTTGTACATTGTAAAGTAGATGGAAAAGGAAAAGGAGCATTCTTGGGTCGACCATGGATGCCAATGCCCATCACAGTCTACTCTTATTGTACTATGAGTGCGGTTGTCAATCCTGAAGGGTGGACTAATAATAGGAACCCTGAATCAGAAAAGTGAGTAATTTTAAAGTTTGAGATTTTCTAATAATATGAATATTAAAATTATATTGAATGAAATTTGCAGGAATGTATTTTTTGGAGAATACAAGAATACAGGACCAGGTGCTGATCCTGCTGGACGTGTTAAATTTGCCAAACAGCTAACAGAAGCAGAAGCGAAACCCTTCCTTAGTCTTGGTTATATTAAAGGAAGCAGTTGGTTGCTTCCTCCACCAAAGGTGTAACATGGGAATATATATGAAAGAGGAAGAACAAGAAGAATACAAAGCAAATTACTATTTTACAGGTAGCTGATCTTGCCAAAGTGGATCCATTCAAACATTTCGGCATCAATTTTTTGTAGAAATAAACCAAATTATTGGAATAAGAAAACTATAATGCAAATTGTTCGTTCCCTTTTGGATTTACATAACTTCATTTTTATTTTTATTTGTTTTAGTAAGTGGCCAATTCAAATAAAAAATAGAATCAAATGATCCCTCTTTTTATTAAAAAAAAAATTATGCATATATGTCAAACAAAACAATTGACAATTATCAAATCTATTAATTTAAAATTTACTTAACTTTTCTTGATTGATAAGAAATTGTAGATAAGGTAAGTGACCGTTGATCCCACAGAAACCTTAATTATGTTTAATTTAGATGACCAATTTAAAATAGAAAAGTAGTTTAATACAAAAAGTGACAAGAGAGTTTTTTTTTTATTATGAAAGTGGTCTTGCCTTGAGCAAGTAAAAAAATAAATTTAAAAGAAAATAATAAATAATGCAATTAAAATTTGAGAAACAAATAATTAATTAAAACTTTTAGCTAAAAGTAATCAAATTGAGGTGTTTTGCAGTTGATCATTAGTTAGAAAAAAATAATTCATGTTATTATCTATTGTTTGGTTATAGTGGTCAAACATACATTCGCACTTAAATTAATTCCTAGTTAACTGACAATCTCAACACGTGTGTAGATTTAAAAAGAAGAATCCAAACTTATTAATAAAAACACCCATTATATTTAAATCAAATCTACTAATTCATTAACATAAATTAATATGTTAATTGCTACTTGTTATTAACTCAATTAAACAATTACAGATTTAATTATATTAATTAGCAATATGTTGTCTTCCAAGAGATTCAATGGACCCCTTCAATTCTCATGAAAACAAGTGTTGCTCAAATTTAAAAATTAACAGAAAATAGAAATAGGATTAAAAGAATTAAAGCACATAACCTCACACCTTGAATAAAACTTCAATTTAAATTAACTCTCAACTAAAATTAATTATTTAGTCTCTTAGAGCCATAATAAAATTGCAAAAGCTAAAGAAAAGAAGAAGATGGAGAAGAAGAGAGAGAGGCGGCGGTAAGAGAGGAGAGGAGGGAGAGAGAGAAAAAAAAATGATACTTAGATTTAATTCTAGGAGTCTTCATATAGGCACAAAAAGATAAAATTTAATAATTTAAAATAAAATCTACTACTCCTATCTTATTTTCATTCTAATCTGATCGTGTTTGATCCAACTTGAAACTTATTTTATCCTTGCTTAGGTAGTAAAATCTGCTGAGGTGGCGCTTTCTGAAATTTTCCATCACCTTGGGCTACAAATTCAGCCAAGATTGCAACCTTTCCGTCTAAAAATTCTTCAATTCAGTCTCTTTTCCTTCCTTTTCTTAACTTCTGCTCAAAAAATCTATCCAAAATTAAATTCCAAATAAAAATGTATATTTATACCAAAATCATAGCAAAATTATGAAATTAAACAAGGAAAAAGTTGTGAATTTTGCAACTCATCGGACTCCTCTACACTTGCACATTTGCCTGTCTTCGAGCATAAAAATTCAAAATAATAACAATAATAAATCACATTCCTGTCCTCAACCAGACTGAAATTTAATTTATCCAAAATAAAGAACCAAATTGTCATGCAATAGGATGATAGCAGAAATAGCTTAATTTCACTAAAGTTCACTTCAAAAAATTTCATGTTAAAATGTACTTCTCAAGACATAATGTTGGTTCTCAATTCAATTTCAAGCACATAAAATATTAGAATGTCATAATATTAAATTGCCGTTTTGAAAGAATAGAATCTTAGGAACTCTTTTGACTAGACCATCAAAAATTTAAAGAGTTGAGGGTTTATTATTTTTTTTACACTTCCTACTATATCTTACCTGAAATTAATAAAGTGAATGTGAAACAAATGGTTACTGAGCTACTTGCCCTAGGTTATTCAACTCAGGTGGCTACTAGCTCCACTCATGGTTATCTCATTAAAAGGCATGGGTGAGTTTAAACGGCCCAAAAGGGGTGATACTCTCCCAACACCGATTTTTTCCATATGGAATCACCTTAAAGGGTCACCAAGTACCGCACTACTTAAATCATCGGGTTGGTAACCAATTAATTAAGCAACTAGAGGAGTGGGTCATAGGAGTGCATTAATTTCTTCTTTTTCTATATTTTTTTCTTTAGTTTTTTTACTCCCCTTAATTTTCATATAAACATGTGATCTAGACAATATCTTTAAAGTTATTCTTAACAAAGGGCAGCAATTTATTTACAGAACATGCATTAATTATCCAACTATTTAGGCAAGGACCATACTTTATAAGTTTTCAAAAACAAGACTAATAAAATGAACAATGATCAACTTATTCTATTCAAGCTAGAATACAAATGGCATAAGAACGCATAAGAACTTGGATTCTATGATAAATGACATATCAATTTCTCAGACAAGTAAGGAGCTGTAAAAAATTTTATTTTTTTATTATTTTTTAATAAAATGATGTTAATACTGGAAATCATAAAAAAATTAAATCTGAAAAATAATTTAACAAGTGAAAATGTTGAGAATCATAAAAACATATCAATGTTTATAGGCTTGGGCAACCTTCTAGCTCAAACAGCAAAAACACAAGAAAAATTTTCAAAAAATTTTTCAGAACACAGCAAAAATATATTCAGAATCAATCAAACTCATCAATCACAAGTGAGAGAGAATGGCGTCCGATTTGGCATCAATGTGGTGCATGTTCTTTCACCTGCGAATGCATTTGTCGCGTGGTTGTGGTCGGCGAGGAGGCTGATAGCAGTGGAGCGGCAGTGTCGATGCTGAAGAAGCTGCGACCGGTGAGGATGGGCACGCGATTGGCGAGGATGGCGCGGGCGAACTTGCAATCGGTGAAGAGAGATGTGCGACCAACGAGGAAGGCTGCATGACCGATGAGGATGGCACGGAAGGACGTGCGATCGATAAGGATGGCACGGAAGGACGTGCAACCGACAAGGATGGAAAGCGATCATGGGCCTATGCGCGCAAGATCTAATCGTCGTGGCTACTGGAGTCTTCAGCGTGGTCTGGGGACGACGCAATGAGCGACGCCTTTCAGTCAGAGTGGCGGCGTTGGCAGTCTCGAGGGCAGCCGTCTTCACCATTCTATAGATTGACAGGAGAGGGAGAGGAAGAAGAAAAATAAGGAGAGAGAAAGAAATTAGGTTTTAATTTATATTTTTATTTTATTTTATTTTATTTTATTAATAATAAAAATAGAAAAATAAAACCAAGTAGAAAAAAAACTTACCTTTTTTTGGGAGCAATTTTAAAAATAACAACTTACCTCCAAAAAAGTTCCTTAAATTTTTGAATTGTCCAGAAGGTCCAATCTGCTCCAAAAAATTAAAAAAAAATTAAAAACTGAAAAATTAAAAGGAAACTTACTTGTGACTCTACAGGCTTGGATAAGACTGTAACTTTGGGCTACCTCCCAAGCAGCACCCTTGTTTATTATCTTAGGCTAGACTTCAGTGGTATGTTGAACTTCATCCACTTCCATCTTCATATTCATTCAACACCCAAATTAACTTTATTGCTTTTAAAGTATTCAATTTGGAAGTGATTATGATTGGAAGTGTGTTATTACTTCCCAAAAATGCATATTTCAAATGAGCTGGAAGCATTTTTAACTCAAGTTCTGGTGCCTTATGGCTCAAAGTGTCCAATGAACGGATTGTTTCTATGTTTTCCACATTGAGTTTCAATGTACTATTGTCAGATATCAAGTTTTCGATTAAAACTACCTCCAACTTATCTTCCTTACTTAATTCAAATGCTTCTTGAGCGAGAGAATCAACTACATCTATGCTGCAAAGAGAAAAATTATCATCAGAATACTTCATTGCATCATAGACATTAAACTTTACCTCTTCTCCATTAAACTCCATTGAAAGCTTGCCTTCGTGCACGTCGATATTCGCTCTAGCTATGCTAAGAAATGGTCTTCCTAGCAATAAATCTGTAGAGTTGGATGAACTGTCATCTTTTATATCCGAGACAAAAAAGTCAACTGAAAAAATTAATCTCCCCACTTAGACCAAAACATCCTCCAACACGCTTTTAGAATAAACTATTAATCTATCGGCGAATTGGAGTGTGACTCCTGTTTATTTCAAAGGACCTGCATCCAAAGACAAATAAACTAACAGACGCATATGCAAGCTCCTAAATCACACATTGCCTTCTTGATTTCAAGGTTTCCAACTTTACATGATATTGCAAACATGCCTTTATCTTTACATTTTTGTGGAAATTTTCTTTGAAGTATAGCTGATACATTCTCCCCTACTTTAATCTTTTCGTACCCATACAATTTTCTTTTATTAGTGCAAAAGTCTTTTAGAAATTTCGCGTACCTGGGTAATTGCTTTATAGTTTCAAGAAGGGGTATGTTTACTTGGACTTTGCAAAAAATCCCTAAGATCTCTTTTTCTTCCTTTTCTCTTTTTGATTGAGCAAATCTTTCAAGAAAAGGAGGACGTATTACCTGCATTGGGAGTTGTTCTACCTCTGATTTTTTAGGCTGATTCTCTGCTGCTTCTGCTTTCAAGTCTATCGTACTGCTTTGGGCAAGCCTCTTCGGGCTGGCAGATTTTAACTCCTTCCCTATAACATCCTCTGGGCCCACACCAGTGAGTATTGTCCGCTTTGGGTCAAGGGATTGGCACCCTTTCTTCCCTCACGGTTTTGTTTCCGAGTCAAGGGATTGGTTACCCTTTCTTTCCAAAACGCGTCCACTGGAGTTTCCTGGGCATGCCTTTATAAGGCCCTGCCCCTTCTAACCTCTTTCTGATGTGGGATAACTTTGATCTACCTACATAGGATTCCTTCCCCCCATACAGGCCTAAGCGTCCTCGCTCAACACACCGTACTCATGAGGCCCAAGCTCTGATACCAATTGTAACACCCTCTGGGCCCACACCAAAGAATATTATCCGTTTTAGGTCAAGGGATTGGCACCCTTTCTTCCCTCACAATTTTATTTCCGGGTCAAGAGATTGGTTACCCTTTCTTCCCAAAACGCGTGCACTGGGGTGTCTAGGGCATGCCCTTATAAGGCCCTGCTCCTTCTAACCTCTTTCCGATGTGGGATACCTTTGATCTACCTACATAGGGTTCCTTCCCCCCATACAGGCCTAAGCGTCCTCGCTCAGCACACTGTACTCATGAACCCCAGACTCTGATATCAATTGTAACATCCTCTGGGCCCACACCAGTGAATATTGTCTTCTTTGGGTCAAAGGATTGGCACCCTTTCTTCCCCACATCGGAAAGAGGTTAGAAGGGGTAGGGCCTTATAAAGGCATGCCCTGGAAACCCCAGTGGATGTGTTTTGGGAAGAAAGGGTAACCAATCCCTTGACCCGGAAATAAAACCGTGAGGGAAGAAAGGGTGCCAATCCCTTGATCCAAAGCGGACAATTTCACTGGTGTGGACCCAGAGGATGTTACAATTGATATCAGAGCCTGGGCCTCATGAGTACGGTTGCTGAGCGAGGATGCTCAGGCCTGTATTGGGGGAAGGAACCCTATGTAGGTGGATCAAAGGTATCCCACATCAGAAAGAGGTTAGAGGGGGCATGGCCTTATAAGGGGCTGCCCTGGACACCCAGTGGACATGTTTTGGGAAGAAAGGGTAACCAATCCCTTGACCTGAAAAAAAAATCGTGAGGGAAGAAAGGGTGCCAATCCCTTGACCTAAAATGGACAATATTCACTGGTGTGGGCCCAGAGGATGTTACAATTGGTATCAAAGCCTGGGCCTCATGAGTACGGTGTGCTGAGCGAGGACGCTCAGGCCTGTATAGGGAAAGGAACCCTATGTAGGTAGATCAAAGGTATCCCACATCATAAAGAGGTTAGAAGGGGCAGGGCCTTATAAAGGCATGCCCTGGAAACCCCAGTGGACGCGTTTTCGGAAGAAAGGGTAACCAATCCTTTGACCCGGAAATAAAACCCTGAGAGAAGAAATGGTGCCAATCCCTTGACCCAAGACAATATTCACTGGTGTGGGCCCAGAGGATGTTACAACCCACTTCACAGCATAATTGCACTTACGTTCTATTTTGAATTTGGTATGGTTTGGAAGGGCAGTTTCCCTTGAGATTCCAAGTTGGCTCATTTGATTCTCTAAATTCTGTATGCTCGATTTCGTCTCTTGTTAAAAAGCAAGGGTGCTATTAGCAAGGGATTGAACAAAGTATTCTAGAGACATACCTGATTTTGTAGCTTGATAGTTTGCTCTAGGCTGAAAGTACTGTTGTCTATTCCCATAGCTAAGGTTTGGATAATCTCTCCACCCCGGATTGTAGGTACTTGAAAATGGGTCATACTTCCTTTATTGTTCATTGAACCCTCCAATAGCATTTACCTGTTGCTCTCTTTCCTGAAGGATAGGATACGTATTTGTGGGATGGTCGGCTTGTTTGTAAATACCACAAGTTCGTACATTATTCTCTGCAACCACTTGTAACAGCCCGGAAACCGGTACCCTCTTTGTAACGGCCCAAACTGCTCGGCACTAGGATCCAGATCGACTTAAGGCCGCCTAGACCCGTAGTAAGCCTATCCTGAACTCTGTGTATCTGTTACAATCCCATACATGATCCGACTGGACTATAACTGTTACAACTTGTCTGTAACACAACCAGACTTAACCTGTAAAACACTCTCTGGAGGTCCAATCATATGAACCAAAAGCTCAGACATACTAGTCTGAACTACCCCTCAGGGGCTAACCAGCGACGCTCTACCAAGTAACCTCCATGCACTATGCGCACTGCAGCATAGAACCCACTCTGTAAGGGTCAGCATATCATAAGTTAACTTGGTTACCATAGAGTCACAGGAATCAAACCTGGTCTTCTCTAGTGGTCTACTCTGTGGATCACAGGAATCAAACCTGGTCTTTCCTCTGTATCTACTATATGTCACTGGGTTTTCGAAACACAACATATAGTAAGTCTGGTCTGACTCATTTCTCATCAAGAAACTTTAAAAACAGGATACATGTATATACCAAGGATTAAACATACACTATAGGCAAAAGCACATTCTATCTCATATACAACTCAACTGACTATCTATTACATCTCTTTACATACATCATTTGACATACATCATGTGACATACATCATGTGACATACATCATGTCCACACTATGCTATTACATATGCAATCCTTTAGCAACTCTGATGCTTCTACCCTTCCCAGCTACTCTGAACCTGCAAAACTGGGATTAAGGGAAAGGGATGAGCTTCTAAAGCCCAGTGAGTAGAAACACTGAAAACAGTTCATTCATACGCACTATATATGAAAATGCATCACAACACAAGCATCTCAATATATCTTGGATTAGACATGACCCCAAAACTCCCTCGACGGGCTATTGAAGTCGCCTTGGTCCAACCCCCACTAAGGTAGACATGACCCCAAAAATACCCTCTGTCAACACTGGCCCCCCAAAGGAGCTACACAGGGCATTCCAACAAGTAATTGCCCAACTGACCTGACACAATGACAGGAGCCGAAGCTTAGGCTATTGAGGTCGCCTGGGTCCACCTAATCTCTGATCACATAATATGCAATGCAACAACTTCGTGATTCTAATGCAAATCACCCTAATATAAATCATAGCATCCATGATGCATGAACTATGCTCATACAGTCTGTATCTTTTACTAAAATTAAGTTTAGTTCTACTCACCTCTGCTCCTCTGGCAGATACTGAACTGACTCTGCAACCTCTAACTCTGCTGACCTCCTCGATCTCTCGGGTCCAATCCTACACAAATGGACTCGAATGAGGTGTCAACTATACTCTGAACAACTCTTAAACAATCCCCCCTGAACCTCTGAAAACAATCACATAAAGCATGCAAAAGAAGGCTGGACAGGACACTTTCGGCGGCAGGTTCGGCGGCCGAATGTCCTCTCCAGAGACGAAACTCACATACTTTCGGCGGCCGAATCTCCTCTTTCGGCGGCCGAACCCTTTCGGGGGCATGGTTCGGGGGCCAAACCACACTCCAGAGACGAAAGTCTCTAACCTTCGGCGGCACCTTCGGCGGCCGAACCGCCCCTCCAGAGACGAAAGTCCAATCCTTCGGGGGCAGGATTAGGCAGCCGAAACCACCTCCTCAACACGTTCGGCGGCCGAATCCTCTTTCGGCGGCCGAAGCTGGGTTCTCCAGTTAGGCAGAACCTTGCTCACCTCATACTCAACTTCCCCCAAACCTCACTCAACATGCATAAACACTTCTACTAACACATAGGGGCTTAGAACAAGCTCAAAACCCCAAAAACAACTCAAACAACATACAAAGGCACAAAGGGTCCCTAGACCCTCACATGCACAACTCATGCAAAAACTCATGCATAACTCCCTTCTCCCTCCATAAAACTTGCTTAATACATCAGAAAACATAAGGATCAACACATACCTCTTGAAGAACAAAGGCTGGTGTGATCCCAAACTTGAAGATATGGAGATCCGAGCTCCAAAAGTCTCCAAGCTCCACCTCCTTGCTCCAAGCTCACAACTCTTGAATTCAAGGAGAAACCTCATGAAAACCTTGAAAGATTTGAAGAGAAACCATGAAATCAACCCAAGGAAAGCATGAACTCACCTTAGCCCAAAAAGAGAGAGAAACCTCCTCTTTTTCCAGAGCAAGGAGCCCTTTATAGGTGGTCAACCGCCCCTCCTTCGGCAGCCTAACCTGCATGCGAAACCATGCAACGTTCGGCGGCCTAACTTGGAGTTCGGAAGCCAAACCTAAGGCACTTTCGGCGGCCGAACATTACCTTCGGCGGCCGAACCTGCATTTTGCCTCCTTAGTCTTTTCTCTTCAAAACTCATAGCCTTTCTAACATAAAACCTTTAAACCACTTAAAACCATCTTAAAACCTTGGTTTACCCTTAGGGAAGGCTCCGACAACCTCGAATTCCACCGGACGGTAAGAATTCCGATGTCTGAACGAGCCGGGTATTACAATCTACCCCCCTTACAAAAACATTCGTCCCCGAATGTTCTTGCTCTAAAACATGCATACAGAAAAGAGACTCGGTATTACTGGAGTGAAAACTCTCGGTCTTCCTAGCACAGTAAACACAACTGAGCTAAGCAGGTGAGATCTCCGGAGATCTCCCCCTCTCTAGGAGACACCTCCAGTACTACCACAACGTCTCTTACACAGCAACAGCTTTCGCTGCACACTCTGATCCTTGCCCTTCTCTCTTCATCTGTACTAAACTAGCTGCTCCTCTTCTGACTTCTCACGACTAACTCATACTAACTTGAACTCACTACAGGTAGTACCCGGATCTCAGATCTATCTAGGAAACACGACCAGCTCCTGCTAGCTGATCCAATAGATCATCAATCCTGAATGGGAATACCTGTCCCTGGTAGTGACCTTGTCCAACTGCTTACAGTCGCTACAAGCCTCAAGGATTCATCCTTCGTTTCCCGCAACTATTCTGGATCATTCCAGAGTGAGGTACTAGGTCGGATAAAACCCAGTCTCACAACTGCTCTCGACTACTCGCTCAACTCTGCAGGTGCCATCATGTAGGGAAAGAAAGAAATGGTTCTGGGTCCAGACACCATTCCTCTCCCAACTCTATCTCCCTGACAGATGATAAACCTGACAGCTCGTCTGGGCAGACGTCTAAGAACTCTCTCAACCACAGACACAGAGGCTGGTTCCCTAACCCAACTACTAAACTCTCTCACAGGAGCTAGAACCCTCTAACGACCTCTCCTGAGCAAACTCTGAGCCTGTAGGGCTGACATCAAACCTCTAGGCAATCTACTCTGTCCCTCCTAGGGACTACCTCTAGTCTATCCTAAACTGTGAGCCTAACTACCTTGGCTCTACTGACTCGGTAGCACTACGAGTAGCTAGCCACTCCATCACTAGAATGACATCGACCAGTCCAATCTAGAACCAAAAGGTCAGCTGGAAGGCATCCACTCGCTACATGCCCCGCCTCTGATGGATCATACTCGGGTCGGCTAACCCAAAGAGGTAACTCGCACTCTAAGCCTAGAAGTCATCAAACCCATCCTATCTGGCTCTCACAGCAACAGGAGTAGAAAAACAATAGGGTTCACAAAAACATGCCCATCAAAACACTCTAGAGTGAGCATACCTGGCACCACTGTGTTTGATGCGACTGCCTCCTGTTGAGCCTGGGTGAAGATCCTAGCCGAAGCTGACGGACCTTCTCTATGGAAACCTGAGGGATAAGAGGCTGACCCCCTTCCTCTGCCTCGACTACTGGTCTCATCCCAGACCGGACTCTAACCTCTCCTGAACTTACTCTTCTTTTTCTTCTCTTCCTTTCCTGCTCTTACTTTGCTCTTACTCTTACTCTTCTCTTCTCTTAGGGGTTGCACTTAGAGATGAGAGATCACTCTCACTATACCTGGGGTTATAAAACCCGAGACCATAGCATCTCCTAGCACCTCTCTCAGTACCCTCTCTGGCACACTAACCTCTAGCTACTATCTCTTCTCTGAACATCTCTCTCTCTAACCTCGCTCATCAACTGACATCCTCTCAAGAGAAACTCCTGTCAATCTCATGGATCAACGAGTACCTCTCATTCTGCCTGCGGAAAAAGAGCACACACACAGAAACCATAGCAGCATCTGGCCCATGCAGTTACACACGAGTCCACCTCAACCATGGCACCACATAAACATAACATCATATGGGCATATCATCATGATATGATCCATGTGATAACACATGAACCCCATACACATGCAAAGCATCTCATCTCATGGATGAACTGGTCACCAATAGCCCTCTACATATCCATCTCATCGTTATGTCTAACTATGCCAGGGGCACTACAGTCTCGCCTGAACTGCTCTTACTCTGTGCCAGTGGCGACTAAGCCACACCTGGTCTGTTCTATCTCATACATCTCATCTCATGCATACTGAGGGCTAGAGGATCTTCCCAACAGGCATCCATAACATCAGATATCTCATATCCTCAATGCACATGTATCTCACATGGCATTACACATCATCATATAGACAGGACTCAACATCCTATCCTAGTGGACATGATCTTATCTTATTGTGCTTGCCCTCTAAGACAACCTCTTTCCGATGTGAGATCTCTCTAATCCCTGAGCATCGTAGCTCAGCACACCGTACTCTAGAGGCCCTATGCTCTGATACCATCTGTAACAGCCCGGAAACCGGTACCCTCTTTGTAACGGCCCAAACTGCTCGGCACTAGGATCCAGATCGACTTAAGGCCGCCTAGACCCGTAGTAAGCCTATCCTGAACTCTGTGTATCTGTTACAATCCCATACATGATCCGACTGGACTATAACTGTTACAACTTGTCTGTAACACAACCAGACTTAACCTGTAAAACACTCTCTGGAGGTCCAATCATATGAACCAAAAGCTCAGACATACTAGTCTGAACTACCCCTCAGGGGCTAACCAGCGACGCTCTACCAAGTAACCTCCATGCACTATGCGCACTGCAGCATAGAACCCACTCTGTAAGGGTCAGCATATCATAAGTTAACTTGGTTACCATAGAGTCACAGGAATCAAACCTGGTCTTCTCTAGTGGTCTACTCTGTGGATCACAGGAATCAAACCTGGTCTTTCCTCTGTATCTACTATATGTCACTGGGTTTTCGAAACACAACATATAGTAAGTCTGGTCTGACTCATTTCTCATCAAGAAACTTTAAAAACAGGATACATGTATATACCAAGGATTAAACATACACTATAGGCAAAAGCACATTCTATCTCATATACAACTCAACTGACTATCTATTACATCTCTTTACATACATCATTTGACATACATCATGTGACATACATCATGTGACATACATCATGTCCACACTATGCTATTACATATGCAATCCTTTAGCAACTCTGATGCTTCTACCCTTCCCAGCTACTCTGAACCTGCAAAACTGGGATTAAGGGAAAGGGATGAGCTTCTAAAGCCCAGTGAGTAGAAACACTGAAAACAGTTCATTCATACGCACTATATATGAAAATGCATCACAACACAAGCATCTCAATATATCTTGGATTAGACATGACCCCAAAACTCCCTCGACGGGCTATTGAAGTCGCCTTGGTCCAACCCCCACTAAGGTAGACATGACCCCAAAAATACCCTCTGTCAACACTGGCCCCCCAAAGGAGCTACACAGGGCATTCCAACAAGTAATTGCCCAACTGACCTGACACAATGACAGGAGCCGAAGCTTAGGCTATTGAGGTCGCCTGGGTCCACCTAATCTCTGATCACATAATATGCAATGCAACAACTTCGTGATTCTAATGCAAATCACCCTAATATAAATCATAGCATCCATGATGCATGAACTATGCTCATACAGTCTGTATCTTTTACTAAAATTAAGTTTAGTTCTACTCACCTCTGCTCCTCTGGCAGATACTGAACTGACTCTGCAACCTCTAACTCTGCTGACCTCCTCGATCTCTCGGGTCCAATCCTACACAAATGGACTCGAATGAGGTGTCAACTATACTCTGAACAACTCTTAAACAATCCCCCCTGAACCTCTGAAAACAATCACATAAAGCATGCAAAAGAAGGCTGGACAGGACACTTTCGGCGGCAGGTTCGGCGGCCGAATGTCCTCTCCAGAGACGAAACTCACATACTTTCGGCGGCCGAATCTCCTCTTTCGGCGGCCGAACCCTTTCGGGGGCATGGTTCGGGGGCCAAACCACACTCCAGAGACGAAAGTCTCTAACCTTCGGCGGCACCTTCGGCGGCCGAACCGCCCCTCCAGAGACGAAAGTCCAATCCTTCGGGGGCAGGATTAGGCAGCCGAAACCACCTCCTCAACACGTTCGGCGGCCGAATCCTCTTTCGGCGGCCGAAGCTGGGTTCTCCAGTTAGGCAGAACCTTGCTCACCTCATACTCAACTTCCCCCAAACCTCACTCAACATGCATAAACACTTCTACTAACACATAGGGGCTTAGAACAAGCTCAAAACCCCAAAAACAACTCAAACAACATACAAAGGCACAAAGGGTCCCTAGACCCTCACATGCACAACTCATGCAAAAACTCATGCATAACTCCCTTCTCCCTCCATAAAACTTGCTTAATACATCAGAAAACATAAGGATCAACACATACCTCTTGAAGAACAAAGGCTGGTGTGATCCCAAACTTGAAGATATGGAGATCCGAGCTCCAAAAGTCTCCAAGCTCCACCTCCTTGCTCCAAGCTCACAACTCTTGAATTCAAGGAGAAACCTCATGAAAACCTTGAAAGATTTGAAGAGAAACCATGAAATCAACCCAAGGAAAGCATGAACTCACCTTAGCCCAAAAAGAGAGAGAAACCTCCTCTTTTTCCAGAGCAAGGAGCCCTTTATAGGTGGTCAACCGCCCCTCCTTCGGCAGCCTAACCTGCATGCGAAACCATGCAACGTTCGGCGGCCTAACTTGGAGTTCGGAAGCCAAACCTAAGGCACTTTCGGCGGCCGAACATTACCTTCGGCGGCCGAACCTGCATTTTGCCTCCTTAGTCTTTTCTCTTCAAAACTCATAGCCTTTCTAACATAAAACCTTTAAACCACTTAAAACCATCTTAAAACCTTGGTTTACCCTTAGGGAAGGCTCCGACAACCTCGAATTCCACCGGACGGTAAGAATTCCGATGTCTGAACGAGCCGGGTATTACACCACTTGTTGAATTGCAGCTATTAGTTGTGAAATTTTAGAATATAAAGATGCAATACTTACCTCATTAGTATTTCTTGAAATTTCCTCTTCTTGACCATACTATCTAGAATTAGCGGCTAATTTAGAGATTAAAGTTTTACCTTCTTCGGGTTCCATTTCCGCAAGGGCTCCTTTACTAGTAGCATCTATTATTCTTCGTTCTAATGGCAAAAGTCCTTCGTAGAAGTAAATGTTAAGTTGTTTTGGAGTGATTCCATGTTTTGGACTGTAACGACCCGAAAATCGGACCGCTACCGGCGCTAGGATCCAGATCGGCATAAGGCCGCCGGGACCCGTAGCAAGCCTACTATACATCCTGTACAGCTGGTATAATCCCAAACATGATCAAACATATCCATAAAACATTTAAAATTTTACCTTTAATCAGTTTGACTTGTGTATGCACTATGACTGAACTCATAGAACCCCTAGGGTCAGCATACCCTACGTCAAACTCGGTCCATCACATGAACAACATAAAATAAAACTCATGTACAAAGGGATTATCCAACTCGGGCCAAGCACAATACTATAACTCTGAACATATAACATAAAGTCATATTACAATATAACTCGTTTACATCCTTACATAACTTTACATTACATCATGTCCACTACTATTCTATTACATAAACATGACCATGGACGTAACCTGCTAATCTCCTGACTATCTCTGACCCTGCAAACCTGGGGTTAGGGGAGAGGGGTGAGCTAAAAAGCCCAGTGAGCAAAAACCATAAAAGAAAACAGTTCATTTTAACGTATGCTATCATGGAATGCATCGCAACACAAACATATCACATCAAGGATGAATCTGTCACCAATAGCCCTCTACATATCAATCTCGTACCATAACAAGTCAACAATACTCTATGCCAGGGGCGATACGGCCACGCCTGGACTTCATATACTCTATGCCAGGGGCGATACGGCCACACCTGGACTTCTCATGCTCTATGCCAGGGGCGATACGGCCACACCTGGACTACTCATCTCATATCATATCGTACATGCCATATCATATCATTTTATATCATGTCATAACATACTGAGGGCTAGAGGATCATCCAGTATCCATCCACATCATTGTCATCGTATTATGCAATGCATCATATTCGTGAATTCTAATGCCAACAACCTATTACATAACATGGTATTCATGATGCATGAACATGCTTGAACATGCTGAAAACATTTGATTTAAAACATAAGGGTTGGTTCCACTCACCTCTGGCTAGCTCTGGACTAACTCTGAAGCAGCTAACACTGCTGAACACCTCGGTTCCTCGGGTCCGATCCTACACAGGTGGACTCCAGTGAGGTGCCAAACATACTCTAAACAACTCATAAGCAACTCCCCAAAAACCCCCTAAAACATCATGAAATAATTATAGAAGAACATGCATGAAATGGCTGAACAGGGCACTTTCGGCGGCAGGTTCGGCGGCCGAAAGTCCCTCCAGAGCCAAAAGTCAGGCACTTTCGGCGGCACCTTCGGCGGCTGAAAGTCCCAGACAGAGACGAAAGTCTTCTTTCGGGGGCAGGCTTCGGCAGCCGAAAGCTGCCTCCACAAGAGGGTTCGGCGGCCGAAAGTCCCTTCGGCGGCCGAACCTGAGCTTCTCCCGAATGGCAGAAACTCAGCTCTCCTATGCACATATCGCCTCCCAAGCTCAAATCATGCAAAAACTAGTTCTAAAACATGCATACATATCATACATTACACCTAGGGGTCTCAAACTAGCATATACCCCAACTACAACACTTCAAACACACAAAAATCAACATACATTGCTCATCAAAACATCAAAACCCATAAACTCATCAACAAGCCTAAACATGCATCTCTACCCATAAAACAACTTAATGCTTGTTTAAAACACATAACAAGGGTGGATCCGAGCTTACCTCTTGAAGAAACGAGAGGAAAGGCGATCCTAGCTTGGAGATGGAGAGATTGAGCTCTTTGAACCTCCAAGTACCCAATGTTAGTGTATATGCCCTAGGCCATTATCTTGGGCCTTTTTGTATGTCGTTTTGGTTATTAATAAAAGAGGTTTTTATCATTATTATTTGTTTGCATGTTACATAATAATGATTATCATCCCTGGTTACTTATTATTATGATGATAAAATATAACTAGTATGATTATTGATTGATAATCATGAGATGATTATGTATATGTTGATATAATTCAATAATCATAAATACTTGTTGGAGAACAAAGTATTGGATGGACCCACATTGAGATCACTACATGGGTCATTGTCATAAGTGAATCTCAAAGTAGTTATGTCTTAATCCTTTGACTTGAGATTGTCATAGTTTCCAACATAAGGACTGTTATGTTTTGACATAATCAAACGTTGTCTTTAATCGGACAATCATAAAGGTTATGATTGAACATAATAGAAATTATGTAGAGGAAAATGAACAATCAAGATAGGATTTGTCCCTCTTTATGAGAGAGATATCTTCTGGGCCCCTCGATAAGTGAGACTGAGAAATGCATGGCCGTGCTCAAATGAATTGATAGTGTGATCAATATCATTTGAATTTATCAGTCTACTTAGAGATCAAGAAATCATAAGTTTGAACATTATAAGTTTGACATTGACCATGACTTATGTTCAAACTAGATATCGTGTGACAAAGGGATTAATTCATGTTCTACTTAATAGGCTTTATCGGACTATTGATCCTCATATTAGTTGGGTAGTCATAATGTCTTGCTAGAGGCCACTTATGACTTATAGGCCTTGTTGGACTGGGCCTATTGCCAAATAATATGAGCCTATTGGGTCACACACAAGAACGTTGTTGATGTGCTATATTAATGGGCTAAAAACCCATTAGTATAATTAATAATAATAAAGTGTTATTATTATTAATATTAATTATTAATTATTTATTATTATGAGATAATAATATTTAAAAGGATCTGCAGTCTATCTGTAAGTGTTACAGATAAAGGACTCTATCACATAAAGATATTTGAGTATCTGTGAGATTGTGATAGTGGGTTCTAAGCACAACTCTTTTAGGAAAAGAGTTGTGGGAAAACAAAAAGACTGAGGCCTATAAATACTCCTTCAACAGATTGAGTAGTGGGTTGTTAAGTTTTGAGAAAACTCAGTCTAAAAGATTGCAGATTGTGGAGCACATGATCTATCCATTTTGAAAGAGCTAGCACTCTAGAAGGATAGAAGACGTTCGTGTGGATACCATAGAGGGTGTTCGTTTGAAAAGGCAGCACCATCAGTCCGCCAGTGTATCTTTCTTACGAGATTAACAGGTTAGTCTCGTATCCATCTTATTAATTAAACGAAGCACTCGGATTCTGGAAAGGAAATCCAAAATTTTATTTTTCCGCTGCGCAATTAGATTGCAATTAATCTCCGGATTTCCCAACAGTGGTATCAGAGCCTACCTGTGCTTTTCGCTTAAATTAATTATGCCATGATTGATATAATATATGCGATATATGTTTATTAGAATGGTATGATAATTATGGTTGAATGATGGGATCATTTAGATAATTTTGTTAGAAAAATTAAAAATTTTGAATTTAGAATCAAAATTGTTTTGATTCGTTGTTGTAAGTTTTAATTGGTAAAATTAAAACAACAACAATTTAATAAAAAAAAAATTAATTAATTAATTAATTACAATGAAAATTGGGTTCACGATGAATTGTGAACCCAGGAATTGCTAATGGCCAGCGGTATGCGCAATGGTTGCGCAACCCACGGCAAAGCAAGAAATTGCAACCAGAAAATTGAGGCCTCGCAAGACGTGGCTGAAGAGTGGACGAACAGGAATCATTCTGCAAGATGAATGAGGAGAAGGCCATAATGTGCCACAGACACTGCGTGATGGCAGACGGGCCATAACGTGCCACCTTGCGAGTCGGCGGGCCATAACGTGCCGCCTCGCGCACTTGCTGCGCGATTGCGGACAGTGGAGCTTCGCGCGCTGTCGGTCGCGCGTCCTTGATTTGCGCTGTCGACGGCAATCCGTGCTGGCGACGAGGGGTGCGGCTAGGGTTCTTCTGAGGAAGAAGATGCTGCAATTACAAATATGCCCCTATAATTAAAATTAAAAAATAATAATAATAATAAGAAAATAATATTTTAAAATTATTTTCTTTTAGTCTTTAAATTAGATTTAAAAGACTATATTTTATTATTATTATTTGTAGTCTTTTAAATGAGATTTAAATGACTATATTTTATTATTTTCTTTTAGTCTTTAAATTAGATTTAAATGACTATATTTTATTATTTTGTCCTATATTAGTATGAGATACTATACATTATTGTCTATATATATATATGCATATAGATGCTATAATATATATATGCAAGACAAAATAATTATAAGAAACTAGAAAATAAATTATTTTAGTCTTAAAATCAGATTTAAATGACTATGTAAAATAATTTTATTATTTTGTTATACATTAGTATGAGATACTATGCATGATGGTTTATATATGTATGCATATTGGATGTCATAATATATACACATGCAAGACAAAATAATTAAAATTAAAATTGAACCCTCATTTCAAAATTTTAAGTTTTAATGCCACCCATATATTAAAAACCTATCAAGACTAAGATCACCAAAATGCAGGTTTTGCCAAAGCAAAGTGCATTAGGTTATCCTAGTAAGGTAGGATGAGTAATGGTTACTCATTTATTTAATTTTGGTTCAGCTTAATTAGGCTATCAAAACGGTTTTGGGCCTAAGGCATTAGATGGGGTATAACATGCATTTGACATATGATGTCAATACCTCATAATTTAAGAGTTACATTAGATGTAATTGGTAAGGGGTTACCTACCTAAATAACTTAATTCTAAGCGTCATGCCAAAGCTGACTTGGAATTAGGTGAAATATGGATCTTAGCCCGCTAAAATATTATTATTTTGAGGGTTATATTTTAGTGGGAGATTATTATCACCTCAATATTAATTTGTTTATTAAATTAATTATATTTGCATATTTTTGTAGATTATTATGGCTGCTAATAACAATTCCACCTTATCACTGCGATCCATCCTTGAGAAGGATAAACTGAAAGAAAATGGGACTAATTTTGTTGACTGGTTTAGAAACTTGAGAATTGTTCTCAAGCAAGAGAAAAAGTCCTATGTGCTTGATGAAGCTGTCCCTGAACCACCTCCTGCTGATGCTACTAATGCTGTTAAGAACAAGCATAAGAAGCATATGGATGATTCTAATGACATTGGATGTCTTATGTTGGCAACTATGTGCCCAGAACTTCAGAAGGATCTGGAGCACCTTGAGGCCTATGAGATGAGTGTCCATCTCAAACAGGCTTTCCAACAACAAGCTAGGCAGGACAGGTATGAAACCACCATCGCATTGCATGATTGCAAAATGGCTGAAGATGATTCAGTTAGTGCTCATGTTTTAAAGATGAAAGGCTACATTGATCACCTTGCTAGGCTTGGCTATCCTTTGAGTTTAGAACTTTCTACGGATCTGATCCTACATTCTTTACCTAGCAGTTTTTCTCAATTTGTCATGAACTATAACATGAACAATATGGAGAAATCCATTCCTGAGTTGCATGGGATGCTAAAGACAGCTGAGGTAAATATTAAGAAAAGGCCTACCCAAATTTTGAATGTCAATAAGGGTAAGCCCATGAAAAATAAGGGGAAGCCCAAGTCTAAAGGTGGTAATGGGCCTAAGGGACGAGGCAAGCCTAAATGGCAATCCAAGGCAAAAGTTCCTAAGGAAATAGTTCCTAAGGAAGGAATTTGCTTCCATTGCAAGGAACCAGGGCATTGGAAGAGAAATTGCAAACTCTATTTGGATGAGTGCAAGAAGAAGAAGAGTAGTGAGACTACGACTTCGGAGTCTCAAAAGGAGTAGAAAACTGAAAAAGGGCGAAGTGGACCTACGTGTAAGCAATGGAGCAAGAGTTGCTGCCATAGCTGTAGGGACATATGAACTTGTGTTGCCCAATGGGCCTTTGCTAGTTCTGAATAATTGCTTTTATGTTCCTATTTTGAGTAGGAATATTATTTCAGTTTCTGTTTTGGACGATGAAGGTTTTTCATTTCTTATTAAGAATAAGAAATGCTCCATTAATAAAGATGATTTGCTTTATTGTATTGCAAATTCATATGATGGCCTTTATGTCCTTTATCTAGATGATTCTAGAGACAGCAATATCTATAACATAACTTCTATGAAAACTAAGCCAAATGAGTTAAACCCAACATATTTATGGCACTGTCGTCTTAGGCATATAAACGAGAATTGCATATCTAAGCTCCATAAAGATGGTTTATTAGATTCATTTGATTTTGAATCATTTGAAAAATTGTGAATCTTGTTTGCTAGGTAAGATGACAAAGGACCCTTTTACTGGACTAGGTCAAAGGGCTTCAGACTTATTGGGCTTAATACATACAGATGTATGTGGCCCACTAAGCATTAGTGCTAGGGGAGGTTATCAGTACTTCATCACATTCACTGATGATTTCAGTAGGTATGGCTATGTCTACCTAATGAAACATAAGCATGAATCTTTTGAAATGTTTAGAACTTTTCAAAATGAAGTACAAAATCAACTTGGTAGAACTATTAAGATGCTTCGATCTGATCGAGGTGGTGAATATTTGAGCCAAGAGTTTGACGAATATCTTAGAAACTGTGGAATTGTTTCACAATTAACTCCTCCAAGAACTCCACAATGGATTGGTGTTTCTAAAAGGAAAATTCGAACTTTATTAGATATGGTTCAATCTATGATGAGTCAAACAAATCTCCCTTTATCATTTTGGGGTTATGCCTTGGAAACAGCTGCATCTATTTTAAACCGAGTACCATCGAAAGCGGTTGAAAAGACACCATATGAGTTATGGACTGGGAAAATGCTCAGTTTGTCTTTCCTTAAGATTTGCGTTGTGTAGCTTATGTGAAATGTCCAATTTCAGATAAGCTAGCTCCAAAATCTATCAAGTGCAATTTTGTGGGGTATCCTAATGAAATCAAAGGATACTACTTCTATACTCCCTCAGAGAACAAAGTGTTTGTTGCTCGAAATGGTACCTTTTTAGAAAAGGAATTTATCTCTCAGAGATTCAGTGGGAGTACAGTGCGACTTGAGGAAACTCAAGCACCACAAAAGAGCATTGAACCGCCGATAGAACCACTTTCAGAACCACAAACAGTTGTGAAAACTGAAAGGGTGACACAAGTCCCATGCACATCTGATAGGACACGTCATCAGCCTGAGAGATATGGATTTCTCATGACTGATAATCGTGAACCTTTACTCATTGATGAAGATGAACCTTGTGTTTACAAGAAGGTTAGTGGGAGTGCAGTTGTGTTTCTAGTCCTATATGTGGATGACATATTAATCATTGGAAATGATATCCCTACTTTGCAAAAGGTTAAGACTTGGTTAGGGAATTCTTTTTCAATGAAGGACTTAGGTGAGACTGCATATATCCTTGGTATTAAGATCTATAGGGATAGATCCAAGAGGATAATAGGTCTGAGTCAAAGTACTTATATTGACAAGGTGCTGAAAAGGTTCAGCATGCAAGATTCCAAAAGAGGATTCTTGCCCATGTCTCATGGTATTCATCTTAGCAAGAATCAATGTCCTATGACATCTGATGAGCGAGAACGAATGAATAAGATCCCTTATGCTTCTGCTATTGGATCTATCATGTATGCCATGTTATGTACTAGACCAGACGTCTCATATGCCTTGAGCACAACAAGCAGATATCAGACAAATCCCGGTGAAAGTCACTGGACAGCTGTTAAGAATATCCTAAAGTACCTTAGAAGGACTAAGGATGCATTCCTAGTTTATGGAGGATTGGAAGACGAGCTAGTTGTAAGTGGTTACACAGATGCTAGTTTCCAAACTGACATAGATGACTTCAGATCGCAGTCAGGATTTGTATTCATTTTAAATGGTGGAATTGTTAGTTGGAAGAGTTCCAAGCAGAGCACTATAGCAGATTCTACAATAGAAGCTGAGTATATAGCAGCATCAGATGCAGCTAAAAAGGGCAGTCTGGTTGAAGGAATTCATCTCAGAGTTGGGAATGGTTCCCAGCATTGAAAAACCTATGGACCTTTATTATGGTAATAACGGTGCCATAGCATAGGCAAAGGAGCCCAGATCTCACTAGAGATCTAAAATTATACTCAGGCGATATCACCTTATTCAGAGGAGATATCAAAATATGCAAAGTAGACACAAATGACAACATTGCAAATCCACTGACCAAGCCTCTTTCACAGGTCAAGCATGATCAGCACACTAGGTCTACGGGTATTAGATACTTGTATAATTAGGCCTAGTGCAAGTGGGAGATTGTTAGTGTATATGCCCTAGGCCATTATCTTGGGCCTTTTTGTATGTCGTTTTGGTTATTAATAAAAGAGGTTTTTATCATTATTATTTGTTTGCATGTTACATAATAATGATTATCATCCCTGGTTACTTATTATTATGATGATAAAATATAACTAGTATGATTATTGATTGATAATCATGAGATGATTATGTATATGTTGATATAATTCAATAATCATAAATACTTGTTGGAGAACAAAGTATTGGATGGACCCACATTGAGATCACTACATGGGTCATTGTCATAAGTGAATCTCAAAGTAGTTATGTCTTAATCCTTTGACTTGAGATTGTCATAGTTTCCAACATAAGGACTGTTATGTTTTGACATAATCAAACGTTGTCTTTAATCGGACAATCATAAAGGTTATGATTGAACATAATAGAAATTATGTAGAGGAAAATGAACAATCAAGATAGGATTTGTCCCTCTTTATGAGAGAGATATCTTCTGGGCCCCTCGATAAGTGAGACTGAGAAATGCATGGCCGTGCTCAAATGAATTGATAGTGTGATCAATATCATTTGAATTTATCAGTCTACTTAGAGATCAAGAAATCATAAGTTTGAACATTATAAGTTTGACATTGACCATGACTTATGTTCAAACTAGATATCGTGTGACAAAGGGATTAATTCATGTTCTACTTAATAGGCTTTATCGGACTATTGATCCTCATATTAGTTGGGTAGTCATAATGTCTTGCTAGAGGCCACTTATGACTTATAGGCCTTGTTGGACTGGGCCTATTGCCAAATAATATGAGCCTATTGGGTCACACACAAGAACGTTGTTGATGTGCTATATTAATGGGCTAAAAACCCATTAGTATAATTAATAATAATAAAGTGTTATTATTATTAATATTAATTATTAATTATTTATTATTATGAGATAATAATATTTAAAAGGATCTGCAGTCTATCTGTAAGTGTTACAGATAAAGGACTCTATCACATAAAGATATTTGAGTATCTGTGAGATTGTGATAGTGGGTTCTAAGCACAACTCTTTTAGGAAAAGAGTTGTGGGAAAACAAAAAGACTGAGGCCTATAAATACTCCTTCAACAGATTGAGTAGTGGGTTGTTAAGTTTTGAGAAAACTCAGTCTAAAAGATTGCAGATTGTGGAGCACATGATCTATCCATTTTGAAAGAGCTAGCACTCTAGAAGGATAGAAGACGTTCGTGTGGATACCATAGAGGGTGTTCGTTTGAAAAGGCAGCACCATCAGTCCGCCAGTGTATCTTTCTTACGAGATTAACAGGTTAGTCTCGTATCCATCTTATTAATTAAACGAAGCACTCGGATTCTGGAAAGGAAATCCAAAATTTTATTTTTCCGCTGCGCAATTAGATTGCAATTAATCTCCGGATTTCCCAACACCCAAAACTTGCTCTTTACTCACAGATCTTCAAAACAGAAGTTAAAACCCGTGAAAATCATGGAAGATCTAAGGAAAACACTCAAGATCGAGGGAGGGGTGATCAAGCATAATTTAGCCACATTTTTATCATATCTCTTACTGTTTATTTACACATTTTTCTAGCTTAATTTGTGTTTTTGTTATGTTTTTACAGAAAAGGAAGAAATTGAAAAGTTGGAGAAAAAGTGAAGAAAAAGCTGGAAAAGTGATTGGGTCAAAGTGATTTGCCCAAATCACTCGCAGGAACTGGCCAAGTCATTCGCAGAGTCAGAGGCAAAAACTGGACTGAATCCCAGAGAGCGATTGGGGCAGATTGAGCAAGTGACTTGCCCAAGTCACTCGCAGAAACTGCCCAAGTCACCTTGACAGCAGAAGTTGACAGCAGAGGCGGGAAAAGAGCAGAAAATCCAAATTCAAAGAAAAGAAGTCCAAGTCCACTTCAAACACCACAAGATCAGTCCCAAGAGCCACGCCCTTCACTTAGAGAGTTCCATTCTCAATCAAATACAAAATCCAAAGAGGAATCAAAGACTACAAAGAAGACCAAATCAAATTGAGATTCCAAAACCCTAATCAAATTGGAATTGGGATTCTCCAGCTATATAAGGGCAACATCCAAACCAGCATCCTATCATCATCTTTCAGCATCTGCCATCCTCGGAAATTCTCCAGCAACACAGCAGAAACTTTCTTTTTCTTTTCTTCTTTATTTTTGTGTATTTTAGTCACCATGAGTGGCTAAATTCATTATGTTCTAGTTGAAGTTGGAAAATTCAGATTTGTGATGAATTGGGAGATTTAAATCTCCATTGTTAAACTTCTAGTTATTTTCAATATTTATGCAATTTGATCTTTCTATAATTGTTGCTTTGCTTTTAGAATCAATTTAGGCCTATTGCTTTTAATTGCTTGAGTAACAATTGTTTGAATAATTTAAGTCCGTAATTGCTTATATTATTTGAACACAAATTTAATCAAGTTGCATGATCTAAACTTGACCACGCGGTTGGCAAGGTTAGAATTAGGTTTCTCTAAATCTTAATGCAGTTAACAGTTGTTCGATGCCAAAGGCCCCAAGGACGTTCCTTGGCAACTTGTTAACTAGTGTTTGATTAGCGAACGTTTCCTAATCAAACTAGAACTAAGGAGGAATTTGGATTGTGAGAAGCGTCTTCCACATCCTAAACTAATTTATTGAGATAAATAGGAGTATTAAAGAATCAATGATCAATTCTAAACAATCTGAAATATATCCATACTTCAACTAGAAGCTTTTCTCTTATTGATTTACTCATCTTTAATTTATTGCTTTCTTTTGCTATTTAGTTTTAATTCATCAAATCAAACCCCCCTCTTTTAATTACTTGTTATTACTTGCCTTAGTCATCAATAGGAAAATTCGTAGTGTCAAATCCCTGTGGTTCGACCCTATTGCCACTATCTACAAGTTAATTGTTGATTGTTTAATAGGTTTATTTTTGACGGCTTCGACAACCGTTATCAAAAATTGGCGCCGTTGCCGGGGATTTGATCTAACTAACGTATTTTCCTTTTATGACCAGGGCTGATCGTAAAGAAGCTCTTCTTTACGATTTAGAAATTGAACATACTGCCAAGAGCTTGAGAAAGCAAGCAAACTTGAGGAACCAAGCCTCAAAACCATCTACATCAGCATCGGCAACAAATCTGGTGTCCACCATTCAATCTGCTGCACAAGTTACTGAGGAACCTGCTGCTGCATTTGCTGAATAAAGTTGCTGAACCAATTGTTGAAACTGCTGTACATGCTGCACTTTTTGAATCTATTGCTGCACAAGCTGCTGCACTCAGAACCAGCCCCTAAAATTGCACCAAAACCAGCCCAAAAACCAGAAATTTTTGCCAACAAAATCCCAGAACCAGCCCCTAAAACAGCAACTGAACCAGCTGCTATAAAGACAGTCATAACAGCACCCGAAGAGGCAGAAAATACAGCAGCTACTGCTCTTGAACCAGCTGCTGTCCTTGCTGAATTTGAAGCTAAAAATGTTGAGGCAAGAGCTCCAATGGCACAAGAAAGAACTCTTTGTGAACTAGCAACACCCTTGGATGATCAAGCACTATGGTGCATCACTTACCCACCTTTGGCAGCCCCTTTTGAGCTCAAAACCGGATTAATTCATCTTCTTCCAAAATTCAGAGGTCTTAAAAATGAGGATCCACACAAGCACCTCAAAGAACTTCACATTGTGTGCTCAACAATGCGGCCTCAAGGTATTTCCGAAGAGCATGTTAAATTAAGAGCTTTTCCCTTTTCTCTTGATGATTTTGCCAAAGAATGGTTGTTCTATTTACCACCTGGATCCATCACTTCATGGGATGGGATGGTGAGAGTCTTCTTGAGAAAATACTTCCCAACCTCAAAAGCTATTGGCATCAGAAGAGAGATTAGTTGCATCAAGCAAAAGGATTATGAAGAGCTATATGAATATTGGGAAAGATTCAATCGATTGTGCATAAGCTGCCCTCAACATGACATCTCTGATAAGTCACTCATTGAATACTTCTATGGAGGTTTGCTACCTTCAGAAAGAAAGTTCATAGACGCAGCATGTGGAGGATCAATTGAAGACAAGTCACCTCAAGCCATAAGGGATTTAATTTCCACCATGGCAGCAGCCTCACAGCAATTTGGAGACCAAGAACAGCCACCAAGAAGGGTGAATGAGGTGAGTACATCCACTTTAGCATCCCAAATTTCTGATCTCACCAATGTTGTCCATAGCCTTGTTGTGGGTCAAGCCCAACAAATCCAGCAGATTCAGCAGCCCAAACCATGTGGAATATGTGCAAACTTGAGCCACCCTACTGACCTATGTCCCTCCCTTCAAGAAGAGGACCAACAAGTAGGAGGATTTAATGGGCAAAGAAGTTATGCAAGGGCCAATCAATATCCAAACTACCAGCAAAGAAATCCAATTCAAGCTGCACCTCAAAAGTCCAATGCACCCTTTGAAGAGATCGTGAAGTCCTTAGCAAGCACCGTGCAAAATCTTGAGCAACAAATGGGACAAATGGCTTCATCCTTGAGTAAGCTTGAATCACAAGGAAAGCTACCTTCCCAAACTGAGATAAATCCAAGGCAAAATGCTAGTGCCATCACATTGAGGAGTGGAAAAGAGCTGCAAGACAGTAGGGCTGAAAAATTGCAAAAACAGGCCATGGAAAAAAATCTGCCAGAAAGTGATCAGGGCAGTGATCTGCCCAAATCACCCAGACAATCTGCCCAAATCAGTGAGCAGACAGACATGACAGAAGGTGATCAGCCCAAATCACCCAGTCGATCTGCCCAAATCACTGACCCAATCGCTAGGCAGACTGAGCTGCCCAGCAGTAGTGATCTGCCCAAATCAATGACCCAGGCAAAATTCAGCTCCAAACAGACCAAGGCAGATCAGCAACTAGAAGAAAAATTTAAGGTACCTCCTCCCTTTCCCAAGAGATTTGCAAGATCACAAAAAGAAAAAGAAAAGAAAGAAATACTTGCAACCTTTCCCAAAGTGGAGATCAACATACCTTTGCTTGATGTTGTCAAACAAATACCAAGGGACACCAGCCAGGAAGATGAGGAAAATAGGAAAAATTTGAAAGAAATGGAAGAGACAGCATGCTGCACAGACTGGTCCAGAGGTGATTTGCCCAAATCACTTGTACAGATAGAATCTGATTTGCCCAAATCACTTGAACAGGTAGAAATCAGATCAACAATGCAGACAGATTTTGATTTGCCCAAATCATCAGTGCAAGCAGAATTCGATTTGCCCAAGTTCAGTACCAGATTGCAGCCACCTTTTATGGAGAAATATGAATTGGAGTTCAAGGGGTGGCGGAGACTCACCTTGGCCGACAACAGGGGAGAAAAAGCTCGCCCATGCGGACCTAAGGGACCCTTTTATAGGTGGCTGGCCAGGCCACGTTCGGGGGCCGAAAGTGCCTCTGCATGCATGCATGTTCGGAGGCCAAACCTGGACTTCCCTCACTCATGCTTTCGGGGGCCTATCGTGCCTCCAAAACGCATGCACGTTAGGCGGCCGAACTTGACTTTCGGCGGCCGAACCTGAGTTTTCCTCCAAAGACTTTTCATGTAAAAACTCATTTAATTTCATACTTAAAACCATTAAAAACATGAAAAACATTTCATAACAACATACTTTTACCCTTCTAGAGGTTTCCGACATCCAAGATTCCACCGGACGGTAGGAATTCCGATACCGGAGTCTAGCCGGGTATTACATGGACAACTTGCAATTAATTTTTTATATCGTTCCTAATATTCATGTAAAGTTTCATTTTTTCCTTTATTTGATTCCACTTATTTCCTTTTTTATTGATGATACTTTGATCATTGGAAAAAATCTTTCTAAGAATAAGTCTCTAATTTGCGCCCAAGTGGTGATTGATCCTGAGGGCAAATAGTAGAGCCAATCCTTAGCAGATTCAATTAAAGTGAAAGAAAAAGCTACCAACCTTATTTGTTCATCAGTTATACCTTGTGGTTTCATACTTGAACAAACCATATAAAACTCCTGTTGAACCTAAATGTTCTAATCCTTGTTTTGATGATTAATAAACAATTGGTATGCTACTAATTATCTTCAAAAGTGTTTATGTTGAGCTTGTAGGTCCCTTGCTAACAAGAACGAAATTGCTTCAATCTCAAAAAGAAAAAATGCATATTTTGGAAGCATACTACAAGAAAGGGATCATAAAGTAATTTCTTGTTTATGTTTTGTCAAGTTATTCATTGTGAATTTCAATTAATTAGGTGTGATGGCTCAAGGTTTCTTTCATTTCTAAAAGTTTTTTAGATATGGCCAAATCTTTAAATACTTGACTTTCGGGGACTAAAATGATATTTTCCAAAAGAAGTGATTTTGAAATTATTCTTTATCAAAATCAAAGATCTAAAAATATGGGTTATAAAAATTCAAACGGATTGAAAAATGGATTTTTATAGCCTAAATTATGATTTTTCAAAGAATTTAATGAAATATTTTTTGCCCCCTAAAGCCAACTTTCGGCTTCCGAAAGTCAGGGACAGAGACGAAAGTCCCACATGTTCGGCCGCCGAACATTGAATTTCGGCCGCCGAAAGTGTGTTTTCAGCCAGCCCCCTAAAGTGCATCCTTCGGCTTCCGAAAGTGAGGAACAGAGACGAAAGTCCTGTATGTTCGGCCGCCGAACATTGGCTTTCGGCCGCCGAAGGTGGTTTGCTCCCTAAGCAAAATGTTTGGCTTCCAAAAGTGAAGGACAGAGGCAAAAGTCACCTATGTTCGGCCGCCGAACATTACCTTCGGCCGCCAAAAGCGTGCTTTTAAGTCTGCCTCCGAAGCCTAATGTTCGGCTTCCGAAAGAGAGGGACAGAGACGAAAGTCCCACAAGTTCGGCCGCCGAACTATGACTTTAGGCCGCCGAAAGTCCTTTTTTAAAGAGTGATGTTCTTCACCTGAATTGGTTCGGCCACCGAACTTTAGCTTAGGCCGCCGAACCTGAATTTCTCTGAGAAAAATATAACGGTTATTTCTGAACATAAACGGCTCTATTTGCATTTAATGCACCCCCAATGGCCATATTTATGACTGAACTATAAATACAATGAGTTTTTGATATGAAAAGGTTACAACAACCATCTAAGCAAATATTTATTGAGATTACAGCATTTTTCATTCTCTCTCTCTCAAAACCTTGAGCCAAAGCATTGATTTCTTGAAAGCTTGTTTTGAGTTGTAATTGGTTGGCTTTTCAGAGTGAGTAAAGGTTGTTGAGAGATTCTGTTGTTGTGAGTGTGGCATTGAGCAAAGAATTGCTCTTGAGTGAAAAAGAGATTTGTAAAAAGCAAAGGCTTGCTATAAGATTGTAAGGGTTTTAATCTTCACCCAAAGAAGATTTGATAGTGGAGTTGAACTCTCAAGGTGGACCTTGAGGAGAGGACGTAGGCTTGGGATAGCTGAACCTCTATAAATTCTTGTGTTGATTATCTTCTTCCTTATTGCCTTCTATTTTGTGCTTTTCCCTTTAAATTTTTTATAAACCCAATTCACCCCCCCTCTTGGGTTGCTTCAAGGGACAACAAGTGGTATCAGAGCAAAGTCTCCCTATCTTGAAGATATAATTATCTTGGAGTAAAGATCAAATGGCAGCCCTCAATTCTCAAGAAGGTCAATCGGTTGTGAGACCACCTTTCTTTGATGGAAATGACTTTCTATATTGGAAAAATAGAATGTATTATTTCCTCAAATCGGAAGGAGTTGATTTGTGGGATATTGTAGAGAATGGTCCCTTCTTTCCCACAAGAGTGATAGATGGAAACCAAGAGCAAAAACCTAAGAGTGAATGGAGTGAACTAGAGAAGAGAAGGGTAGCCCTTAATGACAAAGCCATTCACATCTTATTTTGTGCTCTTAGTAGAAGTGAGTACAACAAAGTGTGCATGAAGTCTACCACAAAGGAAATTTGGGATGCTTTGGTTGTCACTCATGAAGGAACTAATCATGTCAAAGAAAACAAGATGGAATCCCTCATTTACCAATATGAGTTGTTCAAAATGAAATCCGATGAAACTATTAGTCAAATGTATGATAGGTTCATTGAGATCATTGGAGGGATGAAATCTCTTGGGAAGACATTCACAAATGAAGAGTTGGTGAAGAAAATCCTTAGATGTCTACCTAAAGAATGGCTACCAAAGGTAACTTCTTTAAAGGATGCCAAAGACTTGAGCAAAGTGAAATTGGATGAACTCTTGGGGAATCTCATTGACTATGAGATGACTCTAAAGAGAGAGCAAGTGGAGGAACCTAGCAAGATGAAAAAGAACATTGCTCTAAGGGTAGCCTCCGAAGATACTAGTGAGGAAGAAGAAGAGATAAGTGAGAAAGAACTAGCCTTGGTAACTAGGAGAATAAGGAAGTTGCTTCTTCAAAATAAAAAGTTCATCCCAAGGAAGAATTTTAGAAAGGAAAAGGGTGAATCAAGCAAAAAGGAAGTTGTCATTTGCTATGAGTGCAATAAGCCGGGTCACTACAAAGTGGATTGTCCCAAGTTGAAGAAGCCTATCAAGAAATTCAAGAAGAAGGCCTTCAAAGCAACATGGGATGAGTCAAGTGATACCGAAGAGGAGGAGGTTGGTGATGAAATTGCCAACATGTGCTTCATGGCTCTAGAGGAAAGCTCCAATGAGGTAACCATACTTGATGACTCTACTTTATGTGATGATGTTGTTGAGTTTTCATATGATGAACTTGTAGGTGCTTTAAAATTGATGAATGATGAGCTTGAAAAGAGTCATAAGAAAAACAAGTTTTTGAAATGTGAGTTAGCTCGCTTGAAAAAGGAAAGTGAGAACTCACCTAAGGAACCTTTACCCTTAAATGATCCTTTACAAAAATCCTTAGATGAGCTCTCATTAGAAAATAAAAAGTTGAAAAATGAAGTCCTTGAGTTGAAAAATTCTCTTTCAAAATTTTTAAAAGGCAAGGACAAACTTGATGAAATTTTAGACTCTCAAAGGTCTCCTAGCATCAAGTATGGCCTTGGCTATGATAAATCAACTCAAGCAAACTTTTCTAAAACCGTTTTTGTTAAAGCTACTAACTCACATGAACCTAAGGTTTCTAGCTCAAATGGAAATGTGCCTAAAGCCTCTACTAGTAATATGTCTATGAGAAATGCACATGTACACCAATCCACTAGTTACAACACTCATATAAGACACACACCTAGGCAATTTGCATATAAGAGAAATGATCATTATAGAACACACACTTCTAGTTCACAAAATCACCACTCTAATCATATCTCTTGCTCACATGCTTTTAATAAACAAAGGAGAAATAGCCACATGAGAACTCAAACACACTCACTCACCTATGGACCTAGAATAAGAAGGTTCAATGGTCATTGTCACTATTGTGGCAAGTTTGGTCATACCAATTATAAGTGCACTATTAGAAAATTGCATCTTGGATATGGTAGCATATGGAAATTGGATAGTGGAATGACTAACCCCCAAGGACCCAAGTACATTTAGGTACCTAAAAGTGTTTGAATTCTTTTTTTAGGTGTGCTTGAAATCCTCAAAAATTGAAAGCAAATGGTATCTAGATAGTGGATGTTCAAGGCACATGACCGGCAATTCAAGTCACTTCATCTCTCTTGAAAAGAAAGACGGAAGTGGACAAGTAACTTTTGGAGACAATGGAAAAGGTAAAATTGTTGGCATAGGTAAAGTCGGTAAAGAAAACTCTCCTATTCTTGATAAAGTTCTCTTAGTTGATGGTTTAAAGCATAATTTATTAAGTGTAAGTCAATTATGTGATAAAGGTTGTAGAGTTATCTTTGAACCAAAATCATGTTTTGTTTCTAGAATGTCGGATAACAAAATATTGTTTGTTGGTGAAAGAGTTGAAAATATTTATCTTATTGATTTACTAGCTATGACTAACCTAGATATGAAGTGCTTTGTGTCTATTAGTGATAACTCTTGGATTTGGCATAGAAGGCTTTTTCATGCTAGCATGGATCTCCTCAAAAATTTGAGCAAAGATGAGCTAGTTGATGGCCTTCCAAAGATCAAATATGAAAAGGAAAAAGTATGTGATGCATGTCAAATGGGTAAGCAAGTTAAGAGTTCTTTTAAAGCTATTAATAAGGTAATCTCTTCTAGACCTTTGCAACTCTTGCATATGGATTTATTTGGTCCAACTAGAGTAGCTAGTCTTAGTGGCATGCATTATGGTTTTGTTATAGTTGATGACTACTCTAGGTATACTTGGGTTGTGTTCCTTGCTCATAAGGATGATTGTTTTGATGCTTTTAAAAGTTTTTCAAAGAAAGTTCAAAATGAAAAGGGTTTTCAAATTTCTTCAATAAGGAGTGATCATGGTAGAGAATTTGAAAATGAAAAATTTGAAGTCTTTTGTAATAAGTTAGGGATCACTCATAATTTCTCATCTCCTAGGACTCCCCAACAAAATGGTGTTGTTGAAAGAAAAAATAGAACTCTTTTAAATATGGGGAGGACTATGTTAAGAGAGTATAATTTACCTACTTATTTTTGGGCGGAAGCCATAAATACGGCTTGTTATGTTTCAAATAGATTTTTAATTAGACCTCTCTTAAATAAGACTCCTTATGAGCTTTGGAATGGAAGGAAACCTAGAGTTAGTTATTTTAGAGTTTTTGGTTGTAAATGCTTCATATTAAACAACAAGGATAATCTAGGCAAATTTGACTCCAAAACCGATGAAGGTATCTTCTTAGGATACTCTATCTCTAGTAAATCATATAGAGTATTCAATAAAAGAACCTTGATAGTTGAAGAGTCAATGCATGTTTTTTTTTATGAATCTAATCCCTTTGCTCCTAGAAAGGAGGTATCTTGTGATGATGATCTTGTAGGTAACCTTGATGAGTTGACCTTTGAAGATCCTCAACCTCATGGAGATCAAAGTCAACCCAAGGAGGATTCAATAGAGGCAAAGGAAGATGAAGTTGGACTTCAAGAGCAACAAATGCAAATTACACAAAGTCAAGGAGTCCAACATGACTTGCCAAGGGATTGGGCCTACAAGAAGGATCATCCCAAGGATCAAATAATTGGTGATGCATCACAAGGGGTAACTACTAGATCTTCTATTAGACATGTATGTAATAATATTGCATTCATATCTCATATAGAACCTAAATCTATAGATGAGGCTATTAGTGATGAGAGTTGGGTTCTTGCTATGCAAGAAGAACTCAACCAATTTGAAAGAAACAAGGTTTGGACCTTAGTTTCTAGACCAAAACATCACCCCACCATAGGCACCAAATGGGTGTTTAGAAATAAGCTTGATGAAGATGGCAATATCATTAGAAACAAAGCTAGGTTGGTAGCTAAAGGCTATAACCAAGAGGAGGGCATAGACTATGATGAAACATTTGCTCCCGTAGCTAGATTAGAAGCCATTAGAATCTTGCTTGCATATGCATCATACATGAATTTTAATCTCTTTCAAATGGATGTGAAAAGTGCTTTTTTAAATGGTTTTATTGAGGAAGAGGTTTATGTTGAGCAACCTCCGGGGTTTGAAAATCATGACCTTCCAAATCATGTTTTTAAATTGTCTAAAGCTTTATATGGTTTAAAACAAGCTCCAAGAGCTTGGTATGAAAGACTAAGCAATTTTCTTTTGTAAAATGGTTTTTCAAAAGGCAAAGTGGATACAACACTCTTTGTCAAAAATCATAAAAATGACATCCTTGTAGTGCAAATATATGTTGATGATATCATATTTGGTGCTACTAATGTGTGTTTGTGTGAAGGGTTTTCAAAAGTTATGAAAAGTGAGTTTGAGATGAGCATGATGGGAGAACTCAAATTCTTCCTTGGGCTTCAAATCAAACAAGCTAAGGATGGCATCTTCATCAATCAAGCCAAATACACAAAGGAGCTAATCAAAAGGTTTGGAATAGAGAATAGCAAGCCTAGTAGAACTCCAATGAGCACAAACACCAAGCCTGACAAGGATGAAAAGGGTAAGCCAATTGATGAAAAGCTCTATAGAGGTATGATCAGAAGCCTTTTATATCTCACCGCATCTAGACCGGATATCATGTTTTCTGTATGCTTATGTGCACGTTTTCAATCATGTCCTAAAGAGTCTCATTTGCATGCCGTTAAACGCATTCTTAGATATTTAAATGGTTCATTGCATTTGGGGTTGTGGTATCCTAGAAGTACATCCTTTAGTTTATGTTCCTACTCGGATGCCGACTTTGCCGGAAGCATTCTTGATAGGAAAAGTACCTCGGGTACTTGTCAACTTCTAGGACAATCTCTTGTTTCTTGGTGTAGCAAGAAATAAAATTCGGTTGCACTTTCAACCGCCGAAGCCGAATATGTGGCGGCGGATCTTTGTTGTAGTCAAATCCTTTGGATTAAGCAACAATTAAGAGACTTTGAAGTGTCTCTTGATCACATTCCTATTAAATGTGATAATACAAGTGCAATCAATCTAACCAAGAACCCCATTCAACATTCTAGAACTAAGCATATTGACATTAGACATCATTTCATTCGTGATCATGTGTTAAATGGTGATGTTGTTCTTGAATTTGTGGATACAAACAACCAATTAGCTGATATTTTCACAAAACCCTTAAATGAAGAAAGATTTAACTTCATTAAAAGAGAATTAGGAATGCTAGATGGTGTTGCTTGTTGAGTGTTTTTATTTTTTTTATGTGTTTATCTCTTTGAAAGTTTGTCAGATTGTTTGATATAGTTTTATTTATTTTTTTTTAAATAATAAAAAAAAAAGAGGAGGAAGCCCAAAAATTTCAGGTTCGGAGGCACATTTGGCCCCCTAACCTTCAATTTCAAGGGCAATATGAAAAGCGGGAAATTTTTTGTCTTTTTCTTTTCTCTTTTTCGGCCGCCTAACATTTTATTCGGCCGCCGAACCTTGTCAATTTTCGGCTGCCGAAGATTAAGTTCGGCCTCCTAAAATTGCCCATTTTCGGCCGCCGAAGCTTAGTTCGGCCGCCGAAACTGCGCGCTCCTTAAAAGCCCCCGCGACAGCTCATCTTCTTCCTCGCGCGACTCTCTCTCTCCCCCGAAGCTTTCTCTCTCTCCCCGAAGCTCCCTTCGTTCTCCCTCTCAAAATCTGCTGTTTCTGAGCCATTTTCCCTCAAAAACCTCCATTTTTACTCCTTTTTCTTCTCTGAAACACCAAAAATCAGTTTCTTTTCTTCTCAAGGAACCCGTTTGGAGCTTTTTCTTTTGGGTAAGTTTTTGTTTTCTCTCTCTATTTTTTATGGGTTTTTCCTTATTTGTGTTGATTTGATGTTGCTCTTAGCTCTCTAATCTGACTAAGCTTAGATTTTGATGTTATTGTTGATATGGGTACATAAAAACTGCTGGTTATTTTTTGTTCTGTTGCTGTCTCTACATCCGCATTTTGTTAGCTGGGTTGTTTTATTTGTTTGGTTTTGTTTTATATTTTTGTATGGCTCTGCAAATTATGAAACAATCAGAATGTTTTTTTTATATGGATATGGTGCAATAACTGGTTAGCTGGGTTATCCTATTGTTAGCTGAGTACATATATATATATATATATCAATGCCTGGTTTTGAATATGAGACTGTGATACTTATTGGTTGTGATTTAGAATTTTTGCTGTGATACTTATTTTTCTTTTCTCTCTGTAAGCTGGGTTATTGATAGCTGTGTATATATATATTTTAACTGCTGTTTTTTTTGTTTTATTGCTCTCTATTAACTGGGTTGTTGATAGCTGGGTTATTTTATTGATGAGTTTTGTTGATTATGGGTTGAGTCTGTGGTAATGTGTTGCTTATGGTTAGCTTTTCTGTTTTGATCATTGCCTCTTTAGCTGTTGTTTGTCTGTCTAAAAATGGGTAGAAAATCCACAGCACGTAGACATCCATATTTTAGAGGTCAATCCAGTAGACAGTCTGAGGCTCCTAGGTCCCCCTCCCAAGACCCTCCTGCCTCTCCCCCCTTTGAGTTTCCTATAGTTAGAGAGGAGGATCCAGCTTTTCAGCCTTTTTCTCTCAGGTTTGTTCATCCTGGGAGAACAGTTCATGCTAATAGTGTTCAGCTCTTTCGCTCTCAGGGATTCCTTCAGCCCTTCAGAGTCCAGGGTTGGGAGCACCTTCTTATCACTCCCTTGGACACCCATCCTAGGATTGTTAGGGAGTTCTATGCAAACCTACACACCTTTACCCGTCACACTCCCCCCCACCTGGTCAGTTTTGTAAATAGTCAGAGAGTTTTCCTCACTCCTGACATCATTGCTCGGCATCTAGGTGTCTCCAACTCTGGGGCTGTTGTCTCCACCACTCATAAGTGGATCACTGGTGAAGTCTCTTCCCTTCACCAGACGAGGATTATTTCAGGAGACGTAGATCGTGAGGAGCCCTCTAGGCTTAAGGCCTGTGACCTCAACACTCTCCCTAAAGTTGTTCACCACATAGTCACCTATGAGATTCTCCCTAGAGCGGGTCATAGGACTGCACTCTCCTACTCTGACATGTTTGTATTGTCTTGTCTGCTAGAGGGTCGAGCCCTTAACCTGCCACACATTATGATTCACTCTATAGCAGACTCCCTTAGGCTGAGTCGAGGTTGTTGATCAAGCATAATTTAGCCACATTTTTATCATAATTATTATTGCTTATTTACACATTTTTTAGTTTAATTTATGGTTTTTATCTTGTTTTTACAGAAAAGGAAGAAATTGGAAAATGGGAGAAAAAGTGCAGAAAAATTACAAAAGGATGATTTGCCCAGTGATTTGCCCAAGATCACCAGAAAATCTGCTCCAATCACTGCCCAGATCAAGTTAAAGCAGAAACCCGGAGGCAACAGACAGTAGTGATTTGCCCAGCGATTTGCCCAAGAAACTCGAAGATCACTGGCCAAATCACTCGCAGAAGACAGAGAGAACTGACTGGCAAAAACGTGATCAGGTCTGTGATTTGCCCAATCACTTGAAGAAACTGGTCAAATCACCGGGCAAATCACTTTGACAGCAGAAAATACAGCAGAGCGGGAAATTGTTCAGGAAACCGAATTTCAAGTTTTCAGAAGTCCAAATCCAACTCAATCACTACCAAAACAATTCCAAGAGCCACGAAAGAGTTTCTCACCTAAGGAATTCCAGTTGCAATTAAATTCAACATCAAAAGAGGAATCACAAGCCAAATTAAAAAGGGATTTCAAAACCCTAGAAGGATGGAACTCTTCAGCTATAAAAAGGGCAGCCTCCAAACCAGCAAAGGCATCCTCTGATCAGCAACTCACTCGCCAGAAACTCTCCAGCATCTTCCTTTTTCTTTTCTTTTCATCTTTTTGTGTATTTAGTCCACCATGAGTGGCTAAACTCCTTCTTTTCTAGTTGAAGTTGGTGAATTTCAGATTTTGTGATGAATTGGGAGATTTAAATCTCCATTGTTAAACTTCTATTTAATTTCAATATTTATGCAATTTGAGCTTTCCATAAATATTACTTTGCTTTTAGAATCAATAAGGGCCCATTGCTTTTAAATTGCTTAAGTAATATTGTTTGAATGATTTAGGTCCGTAATTGCTTAAATTGTTTAAACTCACATTTAATCAAGTTGCATGATCTAAACTTGACCACGCGGTTGGCAAGGTTAGAATTAGGTTTCTCTAAGTCTTAATGCAGTTAACAGTTGTTCGATGCTATAATGCCCCAAGGACGTTCCTTGGCAACTTGTTAACTAGTGTTTGATTAGCAAACGTTTCCTAATCAAACTAGAACTAAGGAGGAATTTTGATTGTGAGAAGCGTCTTCCACATCCAAAACTAATTTATTGGAATAAATAGGAGTGTTAAAGAATCAATGATCAATTCTAAACAATCTGAAATAGATCCATACTTCAACTAGAAGCTTTTCATCCATTGATTTACTCATCTTTACATTATTGCTTTCTTTTGCTACTTAGTTTTAACTCCTCAAATCAAACCCCCCTCTTTTAATTACTTGTTATTTACTTGACCTAGTCACTATTAGGAAAATCATTGGTGTCAATTCCCTGTGGTTCGACCCTATTGCCACTATCTACAAGTTTATTGTTGATTGTTTAATAGGTTTATTTTTTACGGCTTCGACAACCGCCTATCAAAAATTGGCACCGTTGTCGGGGAATTGATTTAAACTAACGTATTTTCCCTTTATGACCAGGTCTGGCCGTAAAGACACTCTTCTTTACGATCCGGAGATTGAAAAAACTGCCAAGAGCTTAAGGAAGCAAGCAAATTTGAGGAACCAAGCCTCAAAACCATCTTCATCAACAACTCCACCTCACAGACCTACTGCCCCTGCTGAAGAAATTTCTGCACCAGCAGAAACTTCCATCACCGCACCTACTACTACTGAATTTGCACCAGAAACTGAACTTCTGGTTATGGCAGAAAATCCAGCAATGGCAGCACCACCTGCTGCACATGTAGAAGCTGAAATACAAGCTGGAAACATGCCCATTCAAGCACCTCAGCCACGGGAAAGAACTCTCGGAGAGTTAGCTGAACCAGCAGGAGATCAAGCACCCTTATGCATTGAATATCCCCTATTGACAGCACCATTTGAGCTAAGGACAGGACTGATTCATCTCCTTCCTAAATTCAGAGGCCTAGAAAATGAAGATCCTCACAAGCATTTAAAGGCATTCCACGTTGTGTGCTCAACCATGAGACCCCAAGGCATTCCAGAAGACGATATCAAGCTTAGAGCCTTCCCTTTTTCCCTTGAAGACTATGCCAAAGAATGGCTATTCTACTTGGCACCCGGATCCATCACATCATGGGCTGATATGGTAAGAGCATTCTTGAGAAAATTCTTTCCAACCTCAAAAGCCATAGGCATCCGTCGAGAGATAAGTGGCATAAGGCAAAAGCACTCTGAAGGCTTGTATGAGTATTGGGAGAGGTTCAAAAAGTTATGCACAAGCTGCCCTCGGCATGATATTTCTGACCAATCTCTCATTGAGTACTTCTATGGAGGTTTGCTACCCTCAGAGAGAAAATTTATTGACGCAGCCTGTGGAGGAACAATTGAAAAAAAATCACCTCGAGAGATGAGGGACTTAATTTCCTCCATGGCTACAGCTTCTCAACAATTTGGAGACCAAGAGCTGCCAACAAGGAATGTAAATGAGGTGAGTAATTCCACTTTATCATCCCAACTTTTTGAACTCACCAATGCTGTCCGTAGCCTTGTTGTGAGTCAAACCCAACAAGTCCAGCAGATTCAGCAGCCCAAGACATGTGGAATATGTGCCAACAACCACCCAACTGATCTATGTCCTTCCCTTCAAGAGGAGGACCAGCAAGTCAATGCTGTTGGAGGCTTCAATGGGCAAAGAAGGTATGATCCTTATGCAAATACTTATAATCCAGGCTGGAGGGACCATCCAAATTTCAGTTATGCAAGGGGAAACCAATACCCAAACTATCAGCAAAGGAACCAAACTCAAGCTGCACCTCAGAACTCCAATGAATCTCTTGAAGAGATTGTGAAGAATTTAGCAAGTACTGTGCAAAATCTTGAGAAACAAATGAGCCAAATGGCCACTTCATTGAGCAAATATGAATCTCAAGGGAAGCTACCCTCCCAAACTGAGATAAATCCAAGACAAAATGTTAGCGCCATCACATTAAGGAGTGGAAAGGAGTTGCAAGACAATAGGGCTGAAAAATTGCAAAAACAGGGCATGGAAGAAATTCTGCCAGAAAGTGATCAGGGCAGTGATTTGCCCAGTTCACTGATAGGAACTGACCCGATCGCTGGGCAAACTAAGCTGTCCAGCAGTGATTTGACCAATTCTCCAGAGAAGGCAGGAAGTGATTTGCCCAAATCAACAGACCAGGCAGAATCAAGTCAAAGGCAGAAATAGAAACCTATGGAGAAATTCAAGGTACCTCCTCCCTTCCCAAAGAGATTTGCAAAGTCCCAAAAAGAGAAAGAGGAAAAAGAGATATTGGAGACACTCCGCAAGGTGGAAATCAACATTCCCCTACTTGATGCTGTAAAGCAAATTCCAAGGTATGCCAAGTTTCTCAAAGAGCTATGCACCAACCGAAGGAAACTTGCTGAACGTGAAAAGGTAAGTGTGGGGGAGTGTGTTTCAGCTGTCATCCAAAGGAAACTTCCAACCAAATGCAAGGATAGAGGAATGTTCGCGGTTTCATGCAAAATAGGCAATGTGGGAATAAAGAAGGCCATGTGTGACCTTGGAGCTTCAATAAATGTCATGCCTCTGTCTATTTTTAACTTGTTGAATGCAGGTACACTCAAGGGCACCAGCATTGTGATCCAATTAGCTGACCGATCCATTGTCTACCCCAAAGGAGTGCTAGAAGATGTGTTGTGCAAGTGGACCAACTAGTCTTCCCAGCTGATTTTTATGTGATTGACATGGAGGAGGATAAGGGCAACATCACCTCTGATATCTTACTTGGGAGACCATTCTTAAGTACAGCAAGAACTAAAATTGATGTGCATGATGGCACATTGACTATGGAGTTTGAAGGGGAAGTTATCAAATTTAATGTTTATGATGCCATGAAATTCCCCAATGATGTTTCTCCTGTTTATGGCCTTGATGTTATTGATGATTTAAGTCAAGAAATTTTTTATTTTGATCAAGAAAACTTACTTTATGAAGGTCTTTGCAGGAAAGGAGAAGTGGACAGCAACATCACTGAAGCAGAAAAAACAGCAGACTGCTGTAACTTGCTGGATGTGGGTGATTTGCCCAGTGATTTGCCCACAACACCAGAAAATCTGCTCAAATCACAGCCCAAATCAGACAGCAAGCAGACAGAAAACCAGCAGACAGAGGAAGCACCAGATCTGAAACCCTTGCCTAGCCACCTCAAATATGCCTACTTGGGAGCTGGAAATTCACTTCCAGTAATTATTTCCAACCATCTCAGCCAAGAAGAAGAGGAAAAGCTCCTTGATGTGTTAAAGAAGCACAAAAAAGCAATTAGGTGGACCTTGGAGGACATAAAAGGCACCTCAAGACCATTCGGTGGAGGCTCATCTCACCAGAATCAGAGACAGGATGCAACACATGAAGCTATTGACATACGGAGTCCACAAACAAACAAGGTTTTCAAGGTTAATGGGCATCGTTTGAAGAGATTCTATGAAGGTTTTACTGTCCATGTTGTGGAGGAGGTTCCCTTGGATCCCCCCTCCCAAGATTGCTGAGCAAAACACTGAAGTCCAGCCCAAGACAGAAAACAGGGCGCTACTGGGAGGCAGCCCAGAGGCAGTGATTTGCCCAGTGATTTGCCCACTGCTTGCCCAAATCACCGGGCAAATTGACTGAATGTACCATAATCACAAGTGATCGGGGCAGTGATTTGCCCAATTGCCCAGATAAATTGACCTGATCACCGGTCCAATCGCAAGATCAAGCACGTCATCAGAAAAAGGCGTGAACAGTACCAGCCCAGCAACTGCAAAGGAGGAGTGATCTGGCCAAAGTGATTTGCCCACTGCTTGCCCAAATCACTGGGCAAATCACCCTGTCAAGAATCCAGAGGGCCAACATTAAATGATCAGGGCAGTTCACATACCCAAATCACTTTAAGAAGTTCTTTTCTTTTATTTTTAATTTTTACGCTAAACTACTGTTTTTTATCTCTTCTTCTTCTTCAAGCTTTCTCCTCTCCGACCACCACTCACCCACCGGCGAGCTCAAGTCCACCATGGTAAGAATCAAGATGAAGGCCACCGGCGGACCATTCATGTGGAAGAAATTAGGGCTGCCGAAACCCATCCCCTCCGACAGTGATGACGAGGCGCGGGATATCCCTCCACCAACCACCATAGCAGCACCTGCAGATGAGACAACACAAGCAATAGGGCAGGAACCAGCAAATGAGCCACCTCCAGCAGCCCCCCAGCAGGATGCTCCTCAGCCACCTGAAGACGAAGCCCCCAACCAGACAGTAGAGGCTCGTCTCAGTAGGATTGAGGACCGAATGCAAAGGATGGAGCACTTGTTGAACCTGCTGGCGGACCATTTTCTGCCCCAGCACCGTGACAGATAGCGATTTGCCCAGTGATTTGCCCAGTGCTTGCCCAAGTCACTGGTCAAATCACCCACAGGCCAGGAAGTCCCTTTCCCTTTTCTCCTTCATTTCTCTATATATATATATTCAAACATTGAGGACAATATTTGGGATAGGTGTGGGGGTACTGGAGAGTATTTATTCACTGATCACACCATCTTTTTGACATCTTTTTGATTTCTTTTTTTTTTTTTACTTTTTGTTTCTTTTTGCATTATTCTTACCCCTTTTTGCACACACCAGAAATTTTTTTCACACTCCTAGCACACACACACACAATTTTGTAGCTAATTGCTCTACTCAACATAGATAACAAGGTTGAAAGAGTGCCCTTATCTCATGACCCCATTGATTTGCCACCCCTTTAAGCCTAAATTGAATCATTCACAGTATGTTACCTTCACTTAGGGAGTTTTTCTCTTGAATTGAATCCTTAAATGTGCTAAGGTCAAGGGAAATAAAAATACAAATACATGCAAACACAAAGCTAGTGTAACTCCCTATGAGCTGATTTGCCCAAATTATCATGAAAAACCAGCACAAAGCACAAATCACAAACTTGTTCCAATGGTCTAAGACTATGAACTGAGCCTAATAGCCACTTGGAGAAGTAACTGACTGAGTAACCGGGGGTGTATCACCCATGTACACAATCGCGTAAAAAGGTCAGTAACTTTTTCAAGCAAATAAGTTTCGATGGTCTAGACTATGAACAGAGCTAGTAGCCACTTGAACAAGTGACTAACTGAGTAATCGGGGGTGTATCACCCATGTGCACAATCGCGTAAAAAGGTTAGTGACTTTTTCAGGCAAGGATAAGAATAAGTGCTGCTGAAAATAAAAACAAAAAGAAATAGAGAAGAAAAGGGGCAAGTCACTCCTAGGGGTTGCATTAAAACTAACATAAAGGAATAAGCATGATTGAGCCAAAAACCTTTCTCTTGACCATGGTAGGTGAAAGGAAACAAGGAAAGGAGAGGATGACCTTAGAGCATGTACTCTATACTGTGATAATTCAGATTAGGAGTCTAGGGGGGCTGATTAAGTGGTACTTAGGCTCTAAAGAAAAAGGGGGCTTGATTGGCTAAGTTATTTGTTGCTTGAGGACAAGCAAAAAGCTAGGTGTGGGGGTATTTGATCAAGCATAATTTAGCCACATTTTTATCATAATTATTATTGCTTATTTACACATTTTTTAGTTTAATTTATGGTTTTTATCTTGTTTTTATAGAAAAGGAAGAAATTGGAAAATGGGAGAAAAAGTGCAGAAAAATTACAAAAGGATGATTTGCCCAGTGATTTGCCCAAGATCACCAGAAAATCTGCTCCAATCACTGCCCAGATCAAGTTAAAGCAGAAACCCGGAGGCAACAGACAGCAGTGATTTGCCCAGCGATTTGCCCAAGAAACTCGAAGATCACTGGCCAAATCACTCGCAGAAGACAGAGAGAACTGACTGGCAGAAACGTGATCAGGTCTGTGATTTGCCCAATCACTTGAAGAAACTGGTCAAATCACCGGGCAAATCACTTTGACAGCAGAAAATACAGCAGAGCGGGAAATTGTTCAGGAAACCGAATTTCAAGTTTTCAGAAGTCCAAATCCAACTCAATCACTACCAAAACAATTCCAAGAGCCACGAAAGAGTTTCTCACCTAAGGAATTCCAGTTGCAATTAAATTCAACATCAAAAGAGGAATCACAAGCCAAATTAAAAAGGGATTTCAAAACCCTAGAAGGATGGAACTCTTCAGCTATAAAAAGGGCAGCCTCCAAACCAGCAAAGGCATCCTCTGATCAGCAACTCACTCGCCAGAAACTCTCCAGCATCTTCCTTTTTCTTTTCTTTTCATCTTTTTGTGTATTTAGTCCACCATGAGTGGCTAAACTCCTTCTTTTCTAGTTGAAGTTGGTGAATTTCAGATTTTGTGATGAATTGGGAGATTTAAATCTCCATTGTTAAACTTCTATTTAATTTCAATATTTATGCAATTTGAGCTTTCCATAAATATTACTTTGCTTTTAGAATCAATAAGGGCCCATTGCTTTTAAATTGCTTAAGTAATATTGTTTGAATGATTTAGGTCCGTAATTGCTTAAATTGTTTAAACTCACATTTAATCAAGTTGCATGATCTAAACTTGACCACGCGGTTGGCAAGGTTAGAATTAGGTTTCTCTAAGTCTTAATGCAGTTAACAGTTGTTCGATGCTATAATGCCCCAAGGACGTTCCTTGGCAACTTGTTAACTAGTGTTTGATTAGCAAACGTTTCCTAATCAAACTAGAACTAAGGAGGAATTTTGATTGTGAGAAGCGTCTTCCACATCCAAAACTAATTTATTGGAATAAATAGGAGTGTTAAAGAATCAATGATCAATTCTAAACAATCTGAAATAGATCCATACTTCAACTAGAAGCTTTTCATCCATTGATTTACTCATCTTTACATTATTGCTTTCTTTTGCTACTTAGTTTTAACTCCTCAAATCAAACCCCCCTCTTTTAATTACTTGTTATTTACTTGACCTAGTCACTATTAGGAAAATCATTGGTGTCAATTCCCTGTGGTTCGACCCTATTGCCACTATCTACAAGTTTATTGTTGATTGTTTAATAGGTTTATTTTTTACGGCTTCGACAACCGCCTATCAGTTGTCTTCCCTTTGGCCGTCATCTCACTCTTCTTCTTCGAGCTCTAGGGGTTGACCCAGGTACCGAGTCTGCTTTACCCTTGTCCAGTGAGTATATCCCCTACACTGAGGCTACCCTCCACCACATGGGTTTGACTAGGAGAGGCAATGTTTTTTATAATTCTAGGAGAGATTTTGCAGCCCGCAGAGCAGCACATGCAGCAGCACAGGCACATGATGGTTCTGATGAGGAGTCAGATGATGCTTCTCCTGCTGATCTTGAGACAGAGCGAGCTCCCCGAGGCGATGCTAGTACCGGGCAGTCCACCGAGCAGGGTACATCTTCACGGACTGCATTTGATCTGTATGATGCCATGGGTTGTCTGGAGCTGCAGGTTGCTCAGATGTTTGATCGCCAGGCTCAGATGTCTGATCACCAGACTCAGATATCTGATCGCCAGACTCAGATGGAGCAGCAGTTAGCACGACTTACAGACCAGCAGCAGACCCTGATCGAGCAGCAGAGCCAGATTTTGCACCTTCTTCAGCAATCATCTGGAGTGCCATCTCCTCAGCCTCCTCAGTGATTTTCTTTGTTTATTTAGTTACTCTTATTTTTTTCTCCTCTTTTGGTATTGTGATATTTTTTTGATGATGTCAAAAGGGGGAGAATAGTATAATGGTACTCTTTTGGTTTTATGGATGTTGATACATTGATATCTTTTGGTTTTATGGATGTTGATACATTGATATCTATTTGACTCATGATTATTGTGCATAATTATAACTCTTCTTGAGATGCATTTTTTGTTGGAACTCATTCATTCATATAGGATCCATTGCATCTCATTGCATTGAGTCAAAACCTCCCTTATATGTCTTCTCACATTTTAAACATGGCATAAAGTATTTTTTGACAGGGGGAGCACATTAAGGGGGAGTAATTTTTAAAATGCACACACTACACCTATGATTATTATTTTATTATTTACCAATTGTTTGTCATCATCAAAAAAGGGGAGATTGTTGAACCTAAATGTTCTAATCCTTGTTTTGATGATTAATAAACAATTGGAATGCTACTAATTATCTTCAAAAGTGTTTATGTTGAGCTTGTAGGTCCCTTGCTAACAAGAACGAAATTGCTTCAATCTCAAAAAGAAAAAATGCATATTTTGGAAGCATACCACAAGAAAGGGATCATAAAGTAATTTCTTGTTTATGTTTTGTCAAGTTATTCATTGTGAATTTCAATTAATTAGGTGTGATGGCTCAAGGTTTCTTTCATTTCTAAAAGTTTTTTAGATATGGCCAAATCTTTAAATACTTGACTTTCGGGGACTAAAATGATATTTTCCAAAAGAAGTGATTTTGAAATTATTCTTTATCAAAATCAAAGATCTAAAAATATGGGTTATAAAAATTCAAACGGATTGAAAAATGGATTTTTATAGCCTAAATTATGATTTTTCAAAGAATTTAATGAAATATTTTTTGCCCCCTAAAGCCAACTTTCGGCTTCCGAAAGTCAGGGACAGAGACGAAAGTCCCACATGTTCGGCCGCCGAACATTGACTTTCGGTCGCCGAAAGTGTGTTTTCAGCCAGCCCCCTAAAGTGCATCCTTCGGCTTCCGAAAGTGAGGAATAGAGACGAAAGTCCTGTATGTTCGGCCGCCGAACATTGGCTTTCGGCCGCCGAAGGTGGTTTGCTCCCTAAGCAAAATGTTTGGCTTCCAAAAGTGAAGGACAGAGGCAAAAGTCATCTATGTTCGGCCGCCGAACATTACCTTCGGCCGCCGAAAGCGTGCTTTTAAGTCTGCCTCCGAAGCCTAATGTTCGGCTTCCGAAAGAGAGGGACAGAGACGAAAGTCCCACAAGTTCGGCCGCCAAAAGTCCTTTTTTAATGAGTGATGTTCTTCACCTGAATTGGTTCGGCCGCCGAACCTGAATTTCTCTGAGAAAAATATAACGGTTATTTCTGAACATAAACGGCTCTATTTGCATTTAATGCACCCCCAACGGCCATATTTATGACTGAACTATAAATACAATGAGTTTTTGATATGAAAAGGTTACAACAACCATCTAAGCAAATATTTATTGAGATTACAGCATTTTTCATTCTCTCTCTCTCAAAACCTTGAGCCAAAGTATTGATTTCTTGAAAGCTTGTTTTGAGTTGTAATTGGTTGGCTTTTCAGAGTGAGTAAAGGTTGTTGAGAGATTCTGTTGTTGTGAGTGTGGCATTGAGCAAAGAATTGCTCTTGAGTGAAAAAGAGATTTGTAAAGAGCAAAGGCTTACTCTAAGATTGTAAGGGTTTTAATCTTCACCCAAAGAAGATTTGATAGTAGAGTTGAACTCTCAAGGTGGACCTTGAGGAGAGGACGTAGGCTTGGGATAGCTGAACCTCTATAAATTCTTGTGTTGATTATCTTCTTCCTTATTGCCTTCTATTTTGTGCTTTTCCCTTTAAATTTTTTATAAACCCAATTCACCCCCCTCTTGGGTTGCTTCAAGGGAAAACAACTCCTTTAGATGAGGATGAGGGTCTTCATTCTCCAATCCTTAAAATTTTGATAACATATGAATCATACCACTTCGTAATTCCAATGGTGCATTCAGTACTGTGTATGTGATGCAAAGGGGTTGCTCTTCAGAGGTAGCAGCTGCGGCTATATTGTCTCTTTGGTTTGTGTCAATTGAAGCCTCGGTTGGTGTTGAAGATGATGTCTCTTCGGTGCGCAAAAGGGATCGAGCAGATGGTTGAGAGACTCCCGAATTGGCCTGTTTTTGCAACTTGGTTGCTTTACCTTTTTGCAGTCTTCTCGATTTCTGAATCAAACTGAACTCTACTATTCTCAGATCTGGTCATAAAAATAAAAAAAAAAATTGTTAAAGGTCCCCAGCAAAGGTGCTAAATTTTGACGAGTGTCGAATCCGTCAATTTAAAATTTACTTTCCTTTTCTTCATTGATAAGAACTTGTAAATAGGGTAAGTGAGTATCAATCGCACAGGGACCTTAATCTTGTTTAATTTATATGACCAATTTGAAATAGAAGAGTAGTTTAATATAAAAAGTTAGATTTTTTTTTTTTTTGTGAAAGTGGTTTTGTCTTGGGTAAGCCAAGAAAAATAAATTTAAAAGAAAAATAATAAATAATGCAATTGAAATTTGAGAAACAAATAATTAATTAAAACTTTCAATCGAAGGTAATCAAATTGAGGTATTTTGCAGTTAATAATTAGTTAGAAAAAAAATAATTCATGTTATTATCTGTTGTTTAGTTATAGTGGTCAAACACGCGAATCCCACTAATTCTTTCTTATGAATAAATTAATCCGCTTCACGCTTAAATTAATTCCTAGTTAAGTAACAACCCGAACATACGTGTAGATTTAATTAGTTAAGTGCATTAAGAGAGAAGAACCCAAACTTGATTAATAAAAACACAGATTTTATTTAAATCAAATATACTAATTTCTTAACATAAACTAATATATTAATTGCTACTTGTTATTAACCCAATTAAATAATTACGGATTTAATTAGATTCATTAGTAATATGTTGTCTTCCCAAGAGATTCAATGGACACCTTGAATTCTCAAGAAAACAACAATGGAGGTGGTGTTCTCAAATTCAGAAATTAACAGAAAATATAAATAAGATAGAAAGAATTGAAGCAAATAACCTCACAATTTGAATAAAATCTCAATTTAAATTAATCTTCAACTGAAAATAATTGTTTAGTCTCTTAAAGTCATAATAAAATTGCAAAAGAAGAAGAAAAGAAGAAAAAAGAAAAGAAAAAGATGGAGAAGAAGAGAGAAGGCCGGCGGCAAGAGAGAGAGGAGGGAGAGAGGGAAAAAAATATGATGCCTAGACTTAATTCTAAGATCCTTTATATAGGCACATAAACTCTACTACTCCTATCTTATTCCTATCCTAATCTAATTGTGTTTGATCCAACTTGAACCTTATCTTATCCTTGCTTAGGTAGCAAAATCTACCGAGGTGGCGCTTTTTGAAATTTTCCATCGCCTTGGGCTACACGTTTGGCCAAGATTGCAACCTTCTAGGCCAAGAATTCTTCAATTCAGTTTCTTTTTGTTCCTTTTCTTAACTTTCACTCAAAAAATCTGTCCAAAATTAAATTCCAAATAAAAATAGATATTTATTACTAAAATCATACCAAAATTATGGAATTAAATAAGAACAAAGTTGTGAGTTTTGCAACTCATCAACAATGAATGTTGATTATATTTAATGTTGATTATATTTTAAATAAAAGTGTAAGATATAAATTTTTATTTATAATCCATTGACATATACAAATCTATCCAAACTGTGGATGAGATCTAGAGCTCCAATATATGTGAAACAGTCCGGCCCAAACTGACCCAAATAATTTTTAGACTCACTTTCCACTTGGCCCAAAATAATTAACCCAAATTATTTAGTAGTTTCGTGCTAGCTACTAATATACAATTTCGATTACCGATTTACCGTAATCTACCAATGTGAGACGTCCCACATCAAGCAAGCAGCTGACCTTCACATTCTCCTCGCTAAATTTGCGACGTTCTCGTCGCAACTGAATCAGATACAATTGCTAAGTCATGATCAAACCCTTGGGTATTGTGGTTTGCTAGTACCTCAGGCGGCTCTACCTCATCTCACACGGATAGCCCTTTCCTCGCAGGTCCACTAGCTCTGCACAATTTTTCTGACCTAAGGTGGTTTTGATACCAATTGAAACAGTCGCCCAAACTAACCTAAATAACTTTTGGACACACTTTTCACTTGGCCTAAAATGGTTAACCCAAGTTTTAGCAGTTTCGTGCTAACTATTATATACAATTTGAATTTTCTGTAAACCACCGATGTGGGATTCTTTCCCAGGCAGGCAGCTGAACGTCACATTCTCCCCTGCTAAATTTGCGATGTCCTCGTCGTAATTGAATCGAATACAATTACTAAATCAGGACCGAACCCTCAGGTATTGAGGTTCGCTAGTAACTCGGACAACTCCACCTCGTCTCACACGTGTAGCCCTTTCCTCGCATGTCTACTAGCTCTACACAATTTTTTTGATCCAAGGTGGTTCTGATACCAATTGAAACAATCCGGTCCAAACTGACCCAAATAACTTTTGAACCCACTTTTCACTTGATCCAAAATGATTAACCCAAATTATTTAGTAGTTTTGTGCTAGCTATTATATACAATTCCGATTACCGATTTACCATAATCTGCCGATGTAAAACGTTCCACATCAAGCAGCTGACCTTCGCAATATGATTCTTAAAATTTTGAGGTTCCAATCGTGGCATCCTATTTTTAGATTTGAGATTTAAATTTTGAGTGTCCAATTTGGTGGAGACTATATTTAAAACATTATGCATGTAAAGTTTGTTGTAAAAGTTTGATGGAAGAATAAAATCTAAGTTGTGTTGGACATTAATCAAATTTAAAATTAGATTTAAATATCAGATTTATAATAGCAGAAAAATGTCACAAATTAAATTTTCAACGTTCATAAAATCTTATCATATGAGATAACTATATTTAAGATCTAAATATTTTTAAAAGTCAATAATAAATATTTATTACGAAGTAAATCTTTTGAACTATAAACTAATTTTTACAACAGTTTTATTAATAAACCCCAAAAAATCATATTGATGATTTTAAATGTAATTTTCATTTCTTTTCTGTTTAACAGCATTTTCTCACTTATACTCTCTTAACATAATTAACAAGATCAACTTAAATTTATATTGAAAATTTAATAAATTTTTAGTTGAGTATTATTGCTAGATTTCTTTGTTCTCTCAACTGTATATGTGTACTATAACATGCATTGCTCAATTTTAATTTATATCGCATAATTTTTAAATTTTATTTTAATCAATAAATAAGTTTCAAAATCATAAAAAAAAAGATAAAAAAAACATTTTAATATTGTCATATTATGTTTAAAATGTAAAAAAGATGTGGCAAAAGATATGTAATAATTATTTATGTTTTAAAAAATAAAATTATTCACATTTAATTAGAGTTTGAATATATTTTAATAAGATTGAAAATAAATTTTTAAAAATCTTTATAAAATGAAAAAATGCTAACCACAATATTAATACAACTATCTATTTAAATTGTGGAACTTGATAAAATTAACCTATAAGATTTCTTAAGAATTAAAGTACTGATAAAAAATTTTAACAGAAAATTATATGAGATATTGCTTTATTTGTGTAAGAATGACTTTATCGTCCACTCTAATTAAGACATAACGTTAATTTCTCAAATTTAACCATAAATAAACTTGGTCGAAAAAATAAATAAATTACACAATCGCAAAGATAAGATGAGCCACAAATTCAAAGTGAAGAAGTGAGAAATGCTCTCCAAGCGCTGCAAACGAGTTGCTAGAGAATGCGATAGCCTAAAAGCTCTCCAAATTTTTTGCATCGTTAAGACTTTCTCTAAACTAAATGGCCTACAAATTTCCCATCTTCCTTCACTTAAGAAACAAGCAACACCTTCCCAAAATCTATCAACGAGAGATGGATAAAAAGCAACTTAATTTCATTTCCTTCTCCCAATATATCGTCTTTGTCATTGTTCTTGCAGCGACCGCGGCTAGATCTGATGATGAAACACCAATCCCAGCAAGTCTAGATGGAGTACAAGCATGGTTTGATGCTAATGTCAAGCCCCTTGCTGATCGTGCTGGCACCTTAGAGAAAGCTCTCGAAGCAGCGGAAGCTAAACCTAAAACCATTAAGGTTAGAGCAGATGGAAGCGGAGAATTCAAGACATTAACTGAAGCAGTTAAGAGTGTTCCAAAAAAAAATACAGAGCGTGTTATTGTGGATATCGGTCCCGGAAAATACACTGAGAAAGTAACCATTGAAAAAGACCAACCTTTCATTACGTTTGTCGGGACAGGAGCTGAAAAGCCAACCTTGTCATTTGATGGTACTGCTGCTAAATACGGAACTGTTTACAGTGCCACATTACAAGTGGATTCTGATTTTTTCATGGCGTCTAACTTAATCATTGAGGTCTCTTTTTTTTTTTTTTTTTTTTCTTTTCTTTCATTTTCTATCTTACTCTTGAATCATTCATATATATGTATATTGTATTATGTGATTTTTTATGTTGGTTTTTCAAATTAATTCATAGGTTTTGTAATTTTATTGGTTTAGAATACTGCACCTAGGCCGGATGGTGTAAGCAAACTACAACAAGCTCTTGCTTTAAGGATAGGCGGTACAATGGCAGCTGTATACAATGTTAAAATGATTGGATTTCAAGATACACTGTGTGATGATAGGGGAGTTCATTTCTACAAAGACTGCTATATCGAAGGCACCGTTGATTTTATTTTTGGAAGAGGAAAATCCATTTACCTAGTAATGTTTAAATCTTTAGTCTAAACTCAATAAATATTCTTCTTTTGATACGCTTAATATTTACATTGTATGATTAATATGGAAATTTTATGTAAATTAAATGCAGCAAACAGAGATACATGTATTAGCAGATGTTCCTAATCAACTAACGTTTATAGCAGCACAAGCGAGAGAAAAAGATTCGGAAGATGTGGGCTACTCTTTTGTACATTGTAAAGTAGATGGAAAAGGAAAAGGAGCATTCTTGGGTCGACCATGGATGCCAATGCCCATCACAGTCTACTCTTATTGTACTATGAGTGCGGTTGTCAATCCTGAAGGGTGGACTAATAATAGGAACCCTGAATCAGAAAAGTGAGTAATTTTAAAGTTTGAGATTTTCTAATAATATGAATATTAAAAATATATTGAATGAAATTTGCAGAAATGTATTTTTTGGAGAATACAAGAATACAGGACCAGGTGCTGATCCTGCTGGACGTGTTAAATTTGCCAAACAGCTAACAGAAGCAGAAGCGAAACCCTTCCTTAGTCTTGGTTATATTAAAGGAAGCAGTTGGTTGCTTCCTCCGCCAAAGGTGTAACATGGGAATATACATGAAAAAGGAAGAACAAAAAGAATACAAAATAAATTATTATTTTATAGGTAGTTGATCCATTTGAACATTTCGGCATCAATTTTTTTGTACAAATAAACCAAATTATTGGAATAAGAAAACTACAATGCAAATTGTTTGTTCCCTTTGGATTTATATAACTTCATATTTTATTTTCATTTGTTTTAGTCAGTGGGAAATTCAAATAAAAAATAGAATCAAATAATCCTCTTTTTACTAAAAAAATTATGTATATATGTCCAACAAAACAATGAATATTGATTATATATTTTAAATAAAAGTGTAAGCTATAAATTTTTATTTATAATTCATTCATATTTAGTTCTCCATCCACATTTATGCTTACATATGTGCCCTATAAAAGACTAACTTTGACATATACAAATCTTTCCTAACCGTGGATGAGATATAGAGCTCCAATATATGGTTTTTAAAATTTTGAGGTTTCAACCATGGAATCCTATTTTTAGATTCAAGATTTTGATCTTTTGTTAGCAAATAATGCAAGTTAGTTTTTTGCAAGTTAGTTGTCCTATTTTTAAGAGTCATATAATTAGTGGTTTAGCCATGTTCTTAATGGTTAACCCATGATGTAGAGTGCAAGTTAGTTTTTGTTTTTCTTAATGGTAGGAGGGTAATCCTCCATATTGCTTAATGGTTTTGCTGTTTTTAAAAGATAGTTATGTCTCTCTTGTATTTAAGTGTAACAATTCAAGAAATATGAGAAAAATTGCCAAAGTTTTTTAGTATTTCAATTTAAGAGATTTTTAGGTTCTCTCTAAGGAGTTTATTCGATTGCAACCATAGGTCATAAAATGAAAATTTTATCCCCATATAATTCCAATAATGAACTCATAACTTGATCCATTTCTAAGGACTATAACAATTTTAGTCCAGGCTCAATGAATGACTAAGGAAGCTGATCAAATCAAGACTCAACAAATGACCAAGGAAGTTGCACGAATAAAAGAAAGACGTGATATGCCCACGACAATTTGCCTGGATCACTAGTCCAATCACTAGAAGCCAGTGATAGCTGAAACACGGAGGTGTCTTATAGAAACAATTTGCGCAGGTGATTTGCCCAAATCAACTGCCACCAGCAGGAAAGTACAGAAACGCGGAAAACTGCAGAAATTCAAAATTCTAAGAGTTTAAGAGTTCTATCCTACCTTAAATATTCCAAGACACCTCCAAACCGCGCAAAAAGAAGTCATTCAGCCTAAGAGGTCCATTTATAATGAAATACAAAGCAAAGAATGAATCAAAGACTAAGTCAAATTAGAATCTCAATTCAAGAAGGATTAATCTAGGGTTTCTCACTTATAAAAGGGCAGCAAATAGCAGCAGAACACACAAACTTTTCGGTAGCAACATCGCCAGCACCACACCTTCTTCTTCTCTTCTTCCTTTTCTCCTTATGTATTCTTTATCCATCATGAGTGGCTAAATACATCTTCCTCTAGTTGGAGTAGGAGAAGTTTCAGTTCTATTATGAATTGGGAAATCTAAAACTCCATTGTCAAACTTTTATTTTTCAATACTTATGCAACTTGTCCTTCATGTTATTATTGCCTTGCTTTTAGAATCAATAATGGCCCATTGCTTTTAATTGTATAAGCAATATATTGTTAGTTTGAATGATTTAGGTCCATAATTGCTTAGATTATTTGAACTCAAGTAATAATTGGTTGCATGATCTAACTTAACCACGCGATTGGCAAGGTTAAAATTAGGTTTTTCTATTTCTTAAAGCAGTTAATAGTTAAAAAGTGAAGAACCCTAAGGACGTTCCTTGGTAACTTATTAACTAGTGTTTGATTAGTGAATGTTTTCTAATCAAACTAATCTTAAGAAGGAATTTGGTTGTGTAAAGTGTCTTCCACAACCTAAACTAATTTATTGAAATAAATAGAAGAATCAAAATATCAATGATCAATTTCAAACTGAAATAGATCCTATACTTCAACTAAAGTCTTGTTATTATTTATTTACTCATCTTTGAATTATTGCTCTCTCTTTCTACTTTCACTATCATAAAAAACAATCCCCCTTATTTTATTTTTATTGTTAACTTGCCCAAGTCATTGTTAGGAAAGTCCTTAATATCAAATCTCTATGGATTCGACCCTATTGCCGTTATCTGCAGTTCTTAATTGTTGGTTACTAATATATTTATTTTTGACGGCTTCGACAACCGCTATCACAGGCACACTAAAGGGCACCAGCATTGTTATCCAGTTGACTGACAAGTCCATTGTTTATCCCAAAGGTGTCTTGAAAGATGTTTTAATGCAGATAGACCAGCTAGTCTTCCCAGCAGACTTCTATGTAATTGATATGGATGAAGACAAAAGCAACACCACCTCAGACATCCTACTCGGATGACCATTCTTGAGCACAACCAAAATAAAGATAGATGTGCACGATGGCACATTAACTATGGAATTTGAAGGGGAAGTAATTAAGTTTAATGTTTATGATGTCATGAAATTCCCCAATGATGTATCTCCTATTTATAGTTTAGATATTATTGATTGCTTAAGTCAAGAAATTTTTGAAATTGATCAAAACGATTTACTAAATGCTGATTTATGCAGAGATACCAGCCAGGAGAACATGGAGGACAAGACAAGCTTGATTGGAATAGAAACGGGGGAGACAGCATGCTGCACAAACTTGCCCATAGACGATTTGCCCAAATCAATGAAACAGACAGACTTTGATATGCCCAAATCACCAGTGCAGACAGACTTGTCTAGAGGTGATTTGACCAAATCACCAGAGTAGACAGGAAACGATCTGCCCAAATCGATGGACAGACAGCAAACTTCAGAATAGACAGCCTCAGCACTAGACCTGAAACCTCTACCTGGACACCTAAAATACATATACTTGGGGGCAGAAAAGACACTACCAGTTATAGTTTCTAATCAACTAAGCCAGCATGAAGAAAAAAGCCTCCTATAAGTATTCAAGAAACACAAGAAAGCCATAGGTTGGACCATAGAGGATATAAAAGGCATCTCACTATCAATATGCATGCATCGAATACTCATGGAAGAGGAGTGCAAATATGTCTGTGATGCTCAAAGAATGTTGAATCCTCCCATGATGGAGGTTGTGAAGAAGGAGATAGTAAAGCTCCAAGACACTGGGGTGATCTATCCAATCTCTGACAGCAAATGGGTGAGCCCGATCCATGTAGTTTCAAAGAAGACTGGGATCACCATTGTTCCAAATTTTGAAGGTGAGCTAATGCCCACTCGTGTGCAAAAATGGATGGAGAGTATGCATGAACTATAAAAAGCTTAATGCAGCTACGAGAAAAGACCACTTTCCTTTGCCCTTCATTGATCAGATGCTTGGAAAACTTGCAGGTAAATCACACTATTGTTGCTTGGATGGATATTCAAGATTCTACCAAATCCCCATGGCCTCTGAAGACCAAGAAAAGACGACATTTATATGCCCTTTCAGTACCTTTGTGTTCAGAAGAATGCCTTTCGGCCTTTGCAATACACCAGCCACCTTTCAACGCTGTATGATTAGTATATTTTCTGACTATGTGAAGAAGATCATTGAAGTCTTTATGAACGACTTCACGGTGTACAATAACTCTTTCAATGAATGCCTCGCTAACTTAGAAAAGATACTTGAAAGATGCTTGGAGTCAAATCTGATTTTAAACTATGAAAAATGTCACTTTATGGTTAACCAAAGTTTGATTTTAGGCCATATTGTTTCAGCAAAAGCGATAGAGGTAGACAAAGCCAAGGTAGACACAATTAAAAATTTGCCTTATCCAACCAGCATTCTAGAAATCCGCTCTTTCCTTTGCCATGCCAGATTCTACTGAAGGTTCATCAAATATTTCTCCAAGATTATGCAGCCATTATGCAGATTGCTCCAGCAAGATGTGACATTTGACTTTGATGCAGATTACAGAACAACCTTTGATTTGATTAAAGAGCTGATAGTGATGGCCCCAGTCATCTAGTCACCCAATTGGGACCTACCCTTCGAGATTATGTGCGATGTTAGCAACTTCGCTGTGGGACAATGCTGGGGCAATGTGTGATTTCATTATATGCAAGGGTTGAGAATCATGTTTGAAAGCATAACTGATCAAGCATAATTTAGCCACATTTTTATTATCTTTATTACTGTTTAATTACACATGTTTTCATCTTAATTTATGTTTTTGAGATGTTTTTGCAGAAAAGAAAGAAAATGAAAAGTTGGAGAAAAAGTGCAGAGAAAGCTGAAAAATTAATTGGGTCGAAATAATTTGGCCAAATCACTCGCAGGAAGTTGAAGCAGAAAACTGGGACTGACTTGCAGAAATGATATGGGCGAGCGATTTGGGCAAATCAACTGCCCAAATCAAACTGACGCAGACAAAGGACAGCAGCGTGGGAAAAAGGAAAATTTCAAAATTCAAAAGCATTAAAGTCCTATCCTACTTCAAACACTACAAGATCAATCCTATGACAACTCCAAAAGCCACACCCCACACCAAAGAAAATCATTCACCAAAGGAATTTTATTCATTATAAAATACAAAAGCGAGGAGGAATTAAAAGACCATCATGAGACCAATTCAAAGAAGGATTCCAAGTCCTAATTGAATTAGGACTCTCCACCTATAAAAGGGATAGCACAAACCAGCAGGGGATCATCATCTCACCTTCGAAAATACTGCAGAAACACAGCAGCAAGATTTCGGCAGCCTCTCCATTCTCATTTCTTTTCTTTTTATGATTTTGTCCACTATGAGTGGCTAAACAACTCTTTTCTAGTTGAAGTTAGGAATTTTCAATTTTGTTATGAATTGGGAGATTTAAAACTCCATTATTATAATCCTATTTTTCTTCAATATTTATGCAACTTGATCTTCCTATTATTATTGCTTTGCTTTTAGAATCAATTAAGGTCTGTTGCTTTTAATTGCATGAGTAATATATTGTTTGAATGATTTAGGTCCGTAATTGCTTAGATTGTTTAAACACAAGTATAATCTGTTGCATAATCTAAACTTGACCACGCAATTGGCAAGGTTAGAATTGGGTTTCTTTATGTCTTAATGCAATTAACAGTTGAAAAGTGAAAAAACCCCAAGGATGTTCCTTGGCAACTTGTTAATTAGTGTTTGATTAGCGAACGTTTCCTAGTCAAACTAAAACTAAGGAGGAATTTGGATTGTGAGAAGCGTCTTCCACATCCTAAACCAATTTATTGAAATAAATAGGAGTATCAAATGATCAATTATCAATTCTAAACAACTAAAATAGATCCATACTTCAACTAGAGCTTTTCTCCCATTGATTTACTCATCTTTTTAATTATTGTTTTCTCTTACTATTTAGTTTTAATTCATCAAAACAAACCCTCTCTTTTTATTTTTGTTATTTACTTGTCCAAGTCATAATTAGGAAGATCTTTAGTGTCAAATCTATGTGGTTCGACCCTATTGCCACTATCTACAAATTATTTTGTTGATTGATAATATGTTTATTTTTTATGGCTTCGACAACCGCTATCAATAACGGATGGTTGATTTTCCTTATTTTGATGATTTTGTTGAATGCATATTAAGATTTAGGTTGGATTGAAAGTATTTTGTATTCTGAGGTGTTAATATATAGTTTTTAGCTATTGCATATGAGTTGATTGTGTTTTTTAGGGTTGTTGACATAATGTAGAATTGGATTTTGCATTGCAAAAGAACCTAGGTTCGACTGCCGAAACTGCCTGTGAAGGGTGTCCTTTAGGCCGCCTAACCTGCCTCTAAAAGTTTGACTTTTGGATCTGTAAGAGGACTTTAGACCGTCAAACCTGCCGCTGAAATTTTCCTACCTAGCCTTTTTTAGCTGATTTTCTATATACTTTTTTATTTGCTTTTAAGGGTTTCATGGGGTAGTTTTAAGAGTTGTAAAAGGTATGTTTGGTCTCTCATTTAAGTCCATCTATATACGATCAAACTTGATAGACTGTAGAGGCCAGTAGTAAGATAACTGCTTCAAAGCTAGGCTTGCGTTAGCTAGAGGTGAGTAGAACTAAACTATTATTTTAAGAAAATTAAATGTTTTAACCATGCTCATGCATCATGAATGCTATGTGCATATGATTAAGTTGTTTTGCATTAGAATTCATGAATATGATACATTGCATAATTAATTATTATAGTGGATTGATATTGGAAGACCCACTAGCCTTCAAGCATGTTATAATATGTTATGACGGATACGAAAGACTAGGGTACCTATTCTATGCCCCTGGTACTATGTAAGAGAGTGACCATGATGCACATTGTACGCCCCTCGGACTATAGATATGTTATGTTATATTTAAGATGAAGTTTTAAGGAGCATTCATTGTGAGTCGGCCACTATTTGATTTATGGAGGGTTACTGGTGATAAATCCATCTTAATATGCATTGTTTGTGTTATGGCGCATTCATACGATCATATATCTTATTAAACTGCTTTTTGTTATATTTCTACTCACTAGACTCTAATAGCTTATTATTTTCCCTTAACCCCAGATTTGCAGGGTCAAAGTTAGCATGGAGGTAGGAAATATTCCATGGTATAGTTTTTTTTTTTTTTTGTAATTGATAGCTGTTTTCGAAACCGTCAAAAATAAACCTATTATCAATCAATAAAATAATTTGTAGATAGTGGCAATAGGGTCGAACCACAAGGAATTGACACTACGGATTTTCCTAATAATGACTAAGATAAACAAATAAAGTAAAATGAGGGGGTTTTAATTTGATGAATTAAAACTAAATAGCAAGAGAAAGCAATACTTTAAAAAGATGAGAATTCCAATGGGAGAAGGATTCTAGTTGAAGCATGGATCTATTTCAGTTTGTTTAGAATTGATCATTGACTCTTTTTGATACTCCTATTTATTTCAATAAATTAGTTTAGGATGTGGAAGAAACTTCTCACAATCCAAATTCCTCCTTAGTTCTAGTTTGACTGGGAAACGTTCACTAATCAAACACTAGTTAACAAGATGCCAAAGAACGTCCTTGGGGCTTTTAGCATCGAACAACTGTTAACTGCATTAAGACTTAGAGAAATCTAATTCTAACATTGTCAATCACGTGGTCAAGTTTAGATTATGTAACCGATTATATTTGAGTTTAAACAACATAAGCAATTACGGACCTAAATCATTCAAGCAATATATTACTCAAGCAATTAAAAGCAACAGGCCTTAATTGATTCTAAAAGCAAAGCAATAATTATAGAAAGATCAAGTTGCATAAATATTGAAAGTAAAGAAGAGTTTAATAATGGAGATTTAAATCTCCCAATTCATCACAAACTGAATTTTTCCAACTTCAACTAGAAAAGAAAGTTGTTTAGCCACTCACGGTGGACAAAATCACAAAAGAAAAGAAGAAAGAAAAGAAAAGAAACTGCTGCGAAGTCTCTGCTGTGTTTCTGCAGAATTGCCGAAGATGAGAGAGATTCTTGCTGGCTTAATTTCTGTCCTCTTTATAGGGGGAGAATCCTAATTCAATTAGGGTTTGGAAATCCCAATTTGACTTGGTCTTTATAGTCTTTGATTCCCCTTTTGTCGTTGAATTTCGTTGTGAGTGGAATTTCTTAGGTGAAAGACTCTCTTGTGGCTCTTAGAATTGAGTTGGAACTGGTCTTGAAGAGTTTAAAGTATGGTAGGAATTCACTGCTTTTGAATCTGGAATTTTCCTCTCTTCCCGCGCTTCTGTCCTTTTGTCTGTGTCAGTTTGATGTGGGCAGTGATTTGGGCAAATCGCTTCTGTTTGTTGCCTTCAGATTTCTGCCTCAGCTTTCTACTTCTGATTTCTGCGAGTGATTTGGCCAAATCACTTTGACCCAATCACTTTTCCAGCTTTTTCTGCACTTTTTCTTCAACTTTTGATTTTCTTCCTTTTCTGCAAAAACATGACAAAATCCATAAATTAAGCTGGAAAATGTGTAATTAAGCAGTAATAAAGATAATAAAAATGTGGCTAAATTATGTTTCATCAGTAATAGTATAGTTGTAGACATGTAATATATTATGGTTTAAAATTGTGCTTTGATCAAATTTTCTTTTATGATCCCTTTGTTAATGATTTTATTACGTAAAAGTTTTAAGTTAAGCCATGTTTGAGCCTAATAGAGGCATATAATGATCACAATACTAGAGTATTTGATGAGAGCTCTAGTATGGGTTTATAGTTTCAGTTATGTATGTATGCAATGCCAAGTCTTGGTATATATTATGAAAATGTTTATATATATTTTTAAAATCACGTTTGGGATTACATTATACGTAACAAGATGTATAGTAGAATGTCTACGGGCTCCGGTGACCTTAAATCGATCTCAATTCTAGTACTGGTAACGATCTGATTTCCGAGTCATTATAAATTTTTGTACTTTTCCCTAAAATAAATGAAAGCATGAGATTGATAGCACTCCATAATACTTAATTACTCTGAACTTTTTAAAAAACAAAAGGTCATAAAAAACTTCAAAAAACTAAAAATTTTTATGAGTATAACTATCCATCACTTTATAATTGATTATATATATAAATATATAAGGATGTATATTTATAGGAAGTAATTGGTAAGTTGGGAAGTATAGCTGAGCTTTTCATTCTTTTTTGTTTCTCAATTTACAGTTGTCTGCTTAACCTATTCAGAAAAAAAAATAAAAATAAACAAATTACACAACCGCAAAAGATAAGATGAGCCACAAATTAAAAGTAAAGAAGTGAGAAATGCTCTCCAAGCGCTACAAACGAGTAGCTAGAAGCTCTCCAAATTTCTTGCATCATTAAGACTTTCTCTAAACTAAATGGCCTATAAATTTCCCATCTTCCTTCACTTAAGAAACAAGCAACACCTTCCCAAAATCTATCAACGAGAGATGGATAAAAAGCAACTTAATTTCATTTCCTTCTCCCAATATATCGTCTTTTTCATTGTTCTTGCAGCGACCGCGGCTAGATCTGATGATGAAACACCAATCCCAGCAAGTCTAGATGGAGTACAAGCATGGTTTGATGCTAATGTCAAGCCCCTTGCTGATCGTGCTGGCACCTTAGAGAAAGCTCTCGAAGCAGCGGAAGCTAAACCTAAAACCATTAAGGTTAGAGCAGATGGAAGCGGAGAATTCAAGACATTAACTGAAGCAGTTAAGAGTGTTCCAAAAAAAAATACAGAGCGTGTTATTGTGGATATCGGTCCCGGAAAATACACTGAGAAAGTAACCATTGAAAAAGACCAACCTTTCATTACGTTTGTCGGGACAGGAGCTGAAAAGCCAACCTTGTCATTTGCTGGTACTGCTGCTAAATACGGAACTGTTTACAGTGCCACATTACAAGTGGATTCTGATTTTTTCATGGCGTCTAACTTAATCATTGAGGTCTCTTTTTTTTTTTTTTTCTTTTCTTTCATTTTCTAACTTACTCTTGAATCATTATGTATATTGTATTATGTGATTTTTTATGTTGGTTTTTCAAATTAATTCATAGGTTTTGTAATTTTATTGGTTTAGAATACTGCACCTAGGCCGGATGGTGTAAGCAAACTACAACAAGCTCTTGCTTTAAGGATAGGCGGTACTATGGCAGCTGTATACAATGTTAAAATGATTGGATTTCAAGATACACTGTGTGATGATAGGGGAGTTCATTTCTACAAAGACTGCTATATCGAAGGCACCGTTGATTTTATTTTTGGAAGAGGAAAATCCATTTACCTAGTAATGTTTAAATCTTTAGTCTAAACTCAATAAATATTCTTCTTTTGATACGCTTAATATTTACATTGTATGATTAATATGGAAATTTTATGTAAATTAAATGCAGCAAACAGAGATACATGTATTAGCAGATGTTCCTAATCAACTAACGTTTATAGCAGCACAAGCGAGAGAAAAAGATTCGGAAGATGTGGGCTACTCTTTTGTACATTGTAAAGTAGATGGAAAAGGAAAAGGAGCATTCTTGGGTCGACCATGGATGCCAATGCCCATCACAGTCTACTCTTATTGTACTATGAGTGCGGTTGTCAATCCTGAAGGGTGGACTAATAATAGGAACCCTGAATCAGAAAAGTGAGTAATTTTAAAGTTTGAGATTTTCTAATAATATGAATATTAAAAATATATTGAATGAAATTTGCAGGAATGTATTTTTTGGAGAATACAAGAATACAGGACCAGGTGCTGATCCTGCTGGACGTGTTAAATTTGCCAAACAGCTAACAGAAGCAGAAGCGAAACCCTTCCTTAGTCTTGGTTATATTAAAGGAAGCAGTTGGTTGCTTCCTCCACCAAAGGTGTAACATGGGAATATATATGAAAGAGGAAGAACAAGAAGAATACAAAGCAAATTATTATTTTACAGGTAGCTGATCTTGCCAAAGTGGATCCATTCAAACATTTCGGCATCAATTTTTTGTAGAAATAAACCAAATTATTGGAATAAGAAAACTATAATGCAAATTGTTCGTTCCCTTTTGGATTTACATAACTTCATTTTTTATTTTTATTTGTTTTAGTATGTGGCCAATTCAAATAAAAAATAGAATCAAATGATCTTCATTTTATTAAAAAAAAATTATGCATATATGTCAAACAAAATAATTGACGAGTATCAAATCCGTCAATTTAAAATTTACTTTTTTTTTTATAAAAATTTATAGATAGGATAAGTGACTATAGATTTTTTTTAATTTATATAATCAATTTGAAATAAAAAAAAATAATTTAATATAAAAAGTGAGAAGAGAGTTTTTTTTTTTATAAAAATAGTTTTATCTTGAGCAAGTTAAGATAAATAATTTTAAAAAATAATAAATAATGCAATTAAAATTTGAAAAATAATTAATTAATTAAAATTTTTAATTGAAAGTAATCAGAGGTGCTTTATGGTTGATTATTGGTTAGAAGAAAAAAAATAATTCATATTATTATCAATTATTGGGTTATAGTGGTTAAACATGTAAATCTAATCAATTTTTCTTTATTAATAAATTAATCTGTTTCGTGTTTAAATTAATTTCTAATTAACTGACAATCCCATCACGCGTATAAATAGAGATTAAATGATATTAAATTTGTTGTAAAAATTTGATAAAACAATAAAATTTGAGTTGTATTAGATATTATATAGTATTATAATACTCAGATTTAAATATAAATTTATAATCGTAAAAAAATCCCACAAATAAAATTTTAAACATGCATAAAATCTTATTAGATGAAATAATTATATTTGACATCTAAATATTTTTAAAAGGTCAATAATAAATATTAATATAATTATATTTGACATCTAAATATTTTTAAAAGGTCAATAATAAATATTTACAGTAAGTATGAATCTTTTGAACTATAACCTAATTTTTACAACAATTTTATCAATAAACCCCAAAAAAAATCATAATGATGATTTTAAATGTCATTTTTATTTCTTTTCTTTCTAACCGCATTTTTTCACTTATAATCTCTTAACAGAATTAACAAGATCAACTTAAATATATATTGAAAATTTAATAAAATTTTAATTGAGTATTATTGCTAGATTGCTTTGTTGTCTCTCAACTATATATGTGTACTATAAACATGCATTTCTCAATTTTAATTTATATCACATAAATTTTAAATTTTATTTTGATCAATAAATAATGTTTTAAATGTAAAACAATTATCTATGTAATAATTATATAAAGATAAAGGACATTTTAATATTGTCATATTGTGTTTTAAATGTAAAAAAAATGTGGCAAAAGATATGTAATAATTATCTATGTTAAAAAAATAAAATTATTCAAAAATATATTTTTTAAAAATATATGTTATCAAAGTTTTCGTGTATTCAAGAATTTTAAAAATCTTTATAAAATGGAAAAACGATAACAACAATAATAATATAACTATCTATTTAAATTGTAGAATCTTATAAAATTAACTTATAAGAGTCCTTAAAGAATTAAAGGGCCGGTAAAAAATCCTAGCTGAAAATTACATGGGATATTGCTCTATTTGTGTGAGGATGACTTTATCGTTCACGTCCAATTAAGGCATAAAGGTAGGTTAAAAGCAACGTTAATATTTCAAGTTTGAACGTAAATATATTTGATTGAAAAAATAAATAAATAAATTACACGACTGAAAGATAAAATGAGCCACAAATTCAAAGTAAAGAAGTGAGAAATGTTCTGCAGGCGCTACAAACGAGTAGCTAGAGAATGCGAGAGCGTATAAGCTCTCCAAATTTCTTGCATCAGTAAGACTTTCTGTAAACTAAATGGCCTATAAATTTCCCATTTTCTTTCATTTAAGAAACAAGCAACACCTTCCCAAATTCAATCAACGAAAGATGGATAAAAAGCAACATAATTTCATTGTCTTCTCCTTCTCCCAATATATCGAGATGTAATTCACAAGGATTATAAGATTCAATCAATCTTAATTCTCCTTTTTATTTATGATTTCTATATTATTCCTTTTATTTTTGAAATTATTATTTATTTAATTGATAAAATTCCTATATTATTCTTTTTATTCTTGAGATTATTATTTATTTAGTTGATAAAATCTGGCCAACTATTCAATTGAATAAATAATATACCGTCATTCAAATTCATTAAATTCGTAATCACTTATGACAAATAATATTTTATTGTAAAATAACATATTCTGATTTCATATATAACTGCACTGGTGTGAACTTCTTGATTAGAGTCAGGTCTTTCTAATTTTTAATATTGTTCTCATTGATTAAGGGCTAATTAGTAAGTTGATTCTTTGTAGTCTATTATGTAAGGGAATATTAGGTTATTAGACTGTATCCATAACTATATTGACCGATCAGAAAGTTAATTTGGACATTTTTGCATTTATGATCAATCTTGAGAATTAACACTAAGATATTTTCGAAGTTAGATATTTTTTTAATCTGATTAATCTTTTTAATTATTTGCTTCTTAATTAGTTTACTTTTGTATTCAGTTAAATATCTTCAATCCAAAACCCGTCTATATCTTACTTTGCTTTATTTTTATCAAGTGAGATAAGACTAATTAGATTCTGTCAGGAGTTTTAGCTAATAACGTTTAGTTAAGACAAAATTTAAAAAACGAAAAACTAAAAGCCGAAATCTCTTATTGAATTCTTGAAAATAGAAAAGTGTCTCAAACAGTTAAGAAAATGACTATTTATAATAGCAAAAACCTTAACATGAAAAATTATGAAAAAAATCTAAAATAATAATAAAAATACAAAATTGACCCCTAAACAATGAAATTTTTGTCTTGAACTTTGTGATAGGCCTATGGGCCTTATAACACTTTTAGATTCGTCTCAAAATTTCCTTTTCAAAAATCTAGACGTTGACAGCAGAAATTAAGGCTAGTCTACTATAAATTCTAAAACTAATGGCTTTGCATCATTTCCTTCCAATTGTAAAGAACTTGACCTCGAATTGTCCTATAATGAAGGAAATGATAAAGTAAAAGATAGGAGTGTCATTTCTTTGTAAAGGTGCAGAATATTTATAATAAATAAACTAATTGTTATAAGCTGTTATAAAAATTTTAAAATAATCTAATCAAATTTGCACAGTATCATAATAATTATATCTAAAATTATTTTTAAATATCAAACTTGTAATATTAAAAAAATTTCACAAATAAAATTTTCAAAGGTTATAAAATCTCATCAAATGAGATCATTATATTTGAGATCTAAATATTTTTAAAAAAATAAAAAATAAATATTTATTAATAAGTAAAATTCTTTTGAATTATAACTCGTTTTTACAACAGTTTTATCACTAAACCCCTAAAAAATCATATTGATGATTTTATATGTCATTTTCATTTCTTTTCTTTTCTTTTTTACTGCATTTTTTTCACCTATAATCTCTTAACATAATTAACAATATCAACTTAAATTTATATTTAAAAGTTAATAAAATTTTAATTGAGTATTATTAAAATTGATATGATATGCTACTCTTGATTTTTAAATTAACTTATTGCTAGATTTATTTGTTGTCTCTCAAGTATATATGTCTACTACAAACATGCATTGCTCAATTTTGATTGATATCGCATAAATTTTAAATTTTATTTTAATCAATAAATAAGTTTCAGGATCATAAAAAGAAGCTAAAAAACATTTTAATATTCTCATATTATGTTTTAAATGTAAAAAAGATGTGGCAAAAAAATATATGTTATTAAAGTTTTCGTGTATTCAAAATAAAATTAAATACATGTAAATCTGTTAAACACTAATCTAAAATTGAATAAGAATAAGTACAAGAAAATTTTTTATAATTTTAATAATATTACCTAATTAACCATGGCTTTTTTTTAAAAAAAATAGTAGAATACTTCCAGAAAGTATATATTTTTTTAAAATTAAGTATAAAATGAATAAAATTAAAATTTTAAAAAAAAACTATATAAGGATCAAGATCAAAATTATAATTATAATTTAAGATTTACTATCAATAGTTCTATAAAAGTTATAAAAAATTGCTGTTAAATAATATTTTAGTGCAAATTGAAGTCAGGAAAAACCTATGCTATATCCATCTAAATTGAGAGGCAACATTTCGGGTAATAAGTTAATTTATAAATTAGGGGTAAAAAATTACAATAATTTTAATAAGATTTTTTTTTTAAAGCAAAACCACTTGTTGTATTAATAAAATTTCATCAAATAAAAAGCGATGTAATCCTAAACAGAGAGACGATCATGCCTAAGAGATTCTCTAGCCAAAGTATGAGCAGTTAGAATGGCATAACGACGAACTCATTTAACAGAAATATCAGTTTTAAAGTCTAACAAAAATTTACAATCATTCAAAATCAAACCCAATTCAGAAATGTCTAAATGTGTAGACTGAATAGCTTGAACTACCTGCAAACAGTCCATAAGAATGAAGCCATTAAAAAGCAAAAATTTCATCACAAAGAGCAAATAGTGACGGAGAGTAAAGCTTCAACAATTACTGGCGTACCATTACCTTCCGAGAAACCAAAAACACCACGTTGAAATATAATCTCAGAGTTTTCCACAACAAAACCGTAACCAATAAAATTTTTAGCTTGAAACAAAGCCCCATCAACTTGACAAAACCAACTGAAATTGTCCAAACTTGATACAAATCCCGGCGGAGCAGAATTGCCGAAATCACGCAGCCACAGGCTTGTCGGTCTCTGGTTCCGATGAATAGGTGCTCTGAGGAGATCACCCCAACCAAACTTGATATCTTCTTTCTTCAACCTTAGCCGCAAGTCACAGAAAGCCTCCACATGACCCAGTTTCCCACATAGATAGCAAAAAATAGTCAACTTTTCGTATTGAAACTTCACAGTAAACACAGTACTATCATCTCCAACAAACTTCTTCCGCCGTTTCAAAGGTTGCTGAATGTCCAAACAAACTTTAACTCTCATAGGGACCGACGACATAACTTGTATCTCCTTCCAAACAAGTAGGAATCGATTGTACAACCAAGGGCCCTCATTCCCTATATCTTCAAAATCAACATTATTAAAAAACCGAAACAGATATCTTCTTGTCTCTAATTCCATAATAAATACCCCCTCTAAAAGATACCATAAATGTGCCAAAGAGGTCTGCATATTCTGAAAATTGATTGGATTGTACGTGTGAAATATTCTCACCATACATAAATCATAAGTAACGATCGGAATATCCCTAGAGCTCTTAATAGAGATAACAACATCTTCATCGATAGTCAATTGACGCAGATCGTCTTCCATGGAAAAGGGGAAATAAAAAGTTAGGTTTAAGGAAGAGGAAAAGTTGAGAGTATCGAACCACAAAGGGACTACAGAGGGAAACTTGAGTCGAAAGTCATAATAATTCTAATAAGATTGAAAATAAAGTTTTAAAAATATTTATAAAATGAAAAAACGTTGACGACTTTATTAATATAATATCTATTTAAATTGTGGAACTTGATAAAATTAATCTGTAAATATCCTTAAGAATTGAAGGGCTGATAAAAATTTCTAGCTGGAAATTACATGCGATATTGTTCTATTTGTGTGAGGATGGTTTTATCATTCATGTCCAATTAAAACATAAAAGTTAAAAGTAATGTTAATTTCTCAAGTATGAACGTAAATAAATTTGATCGGAAAAATAAATAAATTACACAAATCGCAAAGATAAGGTGAGCCACAAATTAAAAGTAAAGAAGTGAGAAATGCTCTCCAAGCGCTACAAACGAGTAGCTAGAGAATACCACAGCCTAAAAGCTCTCCAAATTTCTTGCATCATTAAGACTTTCTCTAAACTAAATGGCCTATAAATTTCCCATCTTCCTTCACTTAAGAAACAAGCAACACCTTCCCAAAATCTATCAACGAGAGATGGATAAAAAGCAACTTAATTTCATTTCCTTCTCCCAATATATCGTCTTTGTCATTGTTCTTGCAGCGACCGCGGCTAGATCTGATGATGAAACACCAATCCCAGCAAGTCTAGATGGAGTACAAGCATGGTTTGATGCTAATGTCAAGCCCCTTGCTGATCGTGCTGGCACCTTAGAGAAAGCTCTCGAAGCAGCGGAAGCTAAACCTAAAACCATTAAGGTTAGAGCAGATGGAAGCGGAGAATTCAAGACATTAACTGAAGCAGTTAAGAGTGTTCCAAAAAAAAATACAGAGCGTGTTATTGTGGATATCGGTCCCGGAAAATACACTGAGAAAGTAACCATTGAAAAAGACCAACCTTTCATTACGTTTGTCGGGACAGGAGCTGAAAAGCCAACCTTGTCATTTGCTGGTACTGCTGCTAAATACGGAACTGTTTACAGTGCCACATTACAAGTGGATTCTGATTTTTTCATGGCGTCTAACTTAATCATTGAGGTCTCTTTTTTTTTTTTTTTTTTCTTTTCTTTCATTTTCTATCTTACTCTTGAATCATTCATATATATGTATATTGTATTATGTGATTTTTTATGTTGGTTTTTCAAATTAATTCATAGGTTTTGTAATTTTATTGGTTTAGAATACTGCACCTAGGCCGGATGGTGTAAGCAAACTACAACAAGCTCTTGCTTTAAGGATAGGCGGTACTATGGCAGCTGTATACAATGTTAAAATGATTGGATTTCAAGATACACTGTGTGATGATAGGGGAGTTCATTTCTACAAAGACTGCTATATCGAAGGCACCGTTGATTTTATTTTTGGAAGAGGAAAATCCATTTACCTAGTAATGTTTAAATCTTTAGTCTAAACTCAATAAATATTCTTCTTTTGATACGCTTAATATTTACATTGTATGATTAATATGGAAATTTTATGTAAATTAAATGCAGCAAACAGAGATACATGTATTAGCAGATGTTCCTAATCAACTAACGTTTATAGCAGCACAAGCGAGAGAAAAAGATTCGGAAGATGTGGGCTACTCTTTTGTACATTGTAAAGTAGATGGAAAAGGAAAAGGAGCATTCTTGGGTCGACCATGGATGCCAATGCCCATCACAGTCTACTCTTATTGTACTATGAGTGCGGTTGTCAATCCTGAAGGGTGGACTAATAATAGGAACCCTGAATCAGAAAAGTGAGTAATTTTAAAGTTTGAGATTTTCTAATAATATGAATATTAAAAATATATTGAATGAAATTTGCAGGAATGTATTTTTTGGAGAATACAAGAATACAGGACCAGGTGCTGATCCTGCTGGACGTGTTAAATTTGCCAAACAGCTAACAGAAGCAGAAGCGAAACCCTTCCTTAGTCTTGGTTATATTAAAGGAAGCAGTTGGTTGCTTCCTCCACCAAAGGTGTAACATGGGAATATATATGAAAGAGGAAGAACAAGAAGAATACAAAGCAAATTATTATTTTACAGGTAGCTGATCTTGCCAAAGTGGATCCATTAAAACATTTCGGCATCAATTTTTTGTAGAAATAAACCAAATTATTGGAATAAGAAAACTATAATGCATATTGTTCGTTCCCTTTTCGATTTACATAACTTCATTTTTTATTTTTATTTGTTTTAGTATGTGGCCAATTCAAATAAAAAATAGAATTAAATGATCCCTCTTTTTATTAAAAAAAATTATGCATATATGTCAAACAAAACAATGAATATTGATTATTTTTTAAATAAAAGTGTAAGTTATAAATTCTTATTTATAATCCATTCATATTTAGTTCTCCATCCACATCTATGCTTACGTATGTGCCCTGTATAATACTAACTTTGACATATACAGCCCGGCCCAAACTGATCCAGATAATTTTTGGACTCACTTTTCACCTTGTCCAAAATAGTTAATCCAAGTTATTTAATAGTTTCGTGCTAGCTATTATATTCAATTCGGAATTGCCGTATCCCTACTAAATTTGCGACGTTCTCGTCGTAACTGAATCTGATACAATTACTAGGACATCGCAACTAAATCGGATACAATTACTAAATCAGAATCGGACCCTCGGGTATTGTGGTTCTCTAGTACTTCAGCCGGCTCCATCTCGTCTCACACGGGTAGCCCTTTCCTCGCAGGTCCACTAACTCTACACAATTTGTCTAAGTCAGGGTGGCTTTGATACCAATTGAAATAGGCCGGCCCAAATTGTATGATGTCCTTGTTGCAACTGAACCGGATACTATTGCTAGGACGTTGCAATTGAATCAGATACAATTGCTAAACCAGAACCAGACCCTCGGGTATTGTGGTTCGCTAATATCTCAGGCGGCTCCACCTCGTCTCACACGAGACGCTCTTTCCTCGCAGGTCCACTAGTTCTGCATAATTTGTTTAACCCAGAGTGGCTCTAATACCAATTGAAACAGCCCGGCCCAAATTGACCTAAATAACTTTTGGACCCACTTTCCACTTGACCCAAAATGGTTAATCAAAGTTATTTAGTAGTTTCATGCTAGCTATTATATACAATTCGGAATTACCGTATTCCGCCGATGTGGGATGCTTTCCCACAAGCTAGCAGATGAACGTCACAAGCCATGTTCTTAATGGTTAATCCATGATATACATTGTGCAAGTTAGTTTTTGCTTTTTCTTAGTGGTAGGAGGGTGATCTCCCATGTTGTTTAATAGTTTCCTGTCTTTAGGATATGGTTACGTCTCCCTCTTGTATTTAAATATAACAATATAATAAAAGAAATATGAGAAAAATTGCCAAAATTTTTTAGTAATTCAATTCAAGAGATTTTCAAGTTATCACTAAGGAAAAGAAAATTTTGTCCCAAGATAATTCCAATAATAAACTCATAACTCGATCCATTTCTAAGGACTATATTTTGAGTGTCCACTTTCTATTTTGAATAATTTTGTAGAAACTATATCAACGGTATTATGCATGTGAAGTTTATTGCAAAAGTAGGATAGAATAATAAAATTTGAGTCGTATTGGATACCGTCCCCCAGAATAAAATAGATTCTTCTTGAAATTTAATTTATAGTATCAGAATAATTAAATTTATTTCTAATTTATATCCCAACAAAGGGTATGGTGAAGGAAAGGATAAAGTAAAAAATGGGAGTGTTCTTTTATTTGTAAATGTGCAACCTATTTATAATGGAAAAACTAGTTATTATAAGTTATTACAAAAATTTTGAGACAATGTAATCGAATTTGCACAATATAATAACAATCAAATAAAAAATTAGATTTTAATATCAAACCTATAACAACAAAATAATCTCACGAATAAAACCTTTAATGACCTTAAAATTTTATCAATGAGATAATTATATTTGACATCTAAACATTTTTAAAAGGTCAAAAAGGAATATTTATTGGTAATTAGAAAAATCTTTTGAAATAAAACTCATTTTTATAACAATCATCCACATATTTAAAAATATTTTTCATTGCTGAATTTAAGATTTAAGAGTATATGCTTCAAATTTAGTATCCTTTGGACTATGAACTACACCTAAACTAATAAGACTTAACATACAAAGTAATTGACGAAACTTTTGTTTCTATGAACTAAACAGTCTTTTTATTAGGCTAATATCTCATTAATCTTATAACACTCCACAGATCTTTCTGTCAATATTGTTTTGCGCTAATAGGCTATACACATGCCTAGTAGTTCATAAATACTCTATAAATTATGTCATAATCTCATAGAAACGCCCCACTCCACATTTATATAAGTAATATCGTAAGTGTATACTGGAATTCATATACTATCCATAAGTCTTGTGAATATCATTAAGAGCTTTTAGCTTATCCTTTAATTTAATACAGTCTAGCACTTCTCACACTATAGGAAGAAACAATGACAAATATTACTAACAGAACTAATAAGTGACTTGTTATCACCCATATGAAACTTTTTCATGAGATCTTCAATCATAAAGGTAGGGTTTCTATAACTGTTAATTTCATATTGGCTCAAATTTTATTTTCTTTGATGTTTCATTTATTAACTTCTTTCTTAAAAGTTTAATTAGAAGATTGCCCAAATTTACTTTTTAATTTACAAAATTAATGGACGTAATTTCATTTTACAATTTCACCATATTATATCTTAGATGAATATGTCTATTTTTATCATTGAAAAATTTATTTTTTACAATAGTTATTGTCATTTAGCAATCACAACACATAAATGGTATTAGTTTTAATATCAGCATAGTATTTGCTAAGTAATTTCTTAGTCACTCAAGCCTTATTGCTATATAGTTTTAGAGCAATAAACTCTAACTCCATAGTAGATTTGACAATGATAATTTATTTAGTTAATCTCTAAGTAATTGCACTACCACATAGAGTGACTAAATCACTAGTGGATTTTATTTGAATCTAAAATTCAATTAGCATCTTTGTATTCTTCTAATATAATGGGAATCTCCTGTATAGAATATCATAACTAATGGTACCTCTTATAGTTCATAAGTTTGACCAATTGACAATGATCGTGATTGAGATCATATATATATATACTCAATATACCTAGCATAAGCTATATCAAGTTTAGAAAAATTATTAAATGCAACAGCTTTCTAATAATATGTGTATATTCAAATTGAGTAATAAATCTTCTTTGAGAATTAACATTATATGGAACTAGTTTGATATTGAAATGTCTACAATTCTATATAAATTACTCAATATTAATGCTCTTGTGATATAATTATATTATTATTAATCACATTTGGTTCCTCCATATATTTTATATCAAATTTATAAATAGAAAAATATTTTTATTTCATATATTATATCTAACTTATATCAAATAAAAGCATATGATCAATGTATAAATAAATAACCACTCATTCCTCATTTATAAACTTTATAAACGTAGACTTATCAACTTCAATAAAAAAAAAATAAACCTAATCAAAACTTGATCAAAATTCTCCATGCTACTGTTTAGGTGCTTGTTTCAAAACATATAAAAATTCGAGACTTTTGAAAACTTTATTTTTCTTAATTAGAAATAAAACAATCTTCAGGTTCTACCACATAAACTCTTTCTTTCAAATTTCTAAGAAATATAAATATGTGAATAAAGTTTTATATAATGAAGCTAAAACAATTAAATTTGAATTGTTTATTAGGATGAGGAAGCATAATTTTAACAAAATACCTCCACACTTATAAATATTTTGGCTCAAACTAGCATGATCAACTAAAAAATATTTATTTTATTTTCTCTTAATACAGTACTCTTAATACTATTATGAATAAAATAAAAGGAAAAGTACAAAAAAAATCCTATGATTTTATCAATTTTTCACTTCAGGGTGATAAGCTGCAAATTCTGCTTATTTAGTATATATGTTTTAACATATTTAATTTTATTTTATTTTGCTAAATTTGTGGATATTTTACTTTGGTGATTTTGGCAAATTTTACTCATTTTAGGAAGAAAAGCTCTATTTTGAAAGTTTTAGACAAGAATCAGAGGCGGAGGTGCGAAGCCAGCCTTGGGCACATCTCATGCTGTGAGTACAACTTACATTGGATGACTTATATTAAGAAGTGAATGGAGCCATAAAATAAACCTTAGGCACACCTCATGTTGAGGTCAGAGACAGAATTCATTGAGAAGAAAGTAAAGTCGTATAGTAAACCTTGGGCTAAATGTACATACACTTTGAGCATGGCTTATGCAATATCATGAGATTTCTAGATTTAATTCTCTATTAAACGGTAGAAACTAGTTTAGGAAGAAACAATTTTAGAAAGAAAATAAAATTTTGGATTATTACTTTCCTTTTTAAAGGAATTTTCTTTTATTCCTCTCTATAGTTTAGGATTACCCCTTTCAAAAGGAGAAGGTTCTTTGAATTGAACAACTTGAGCTTTTAAAACTTCTTATATTTTACTTTTTATTTTTACGATTGGTTGCAATATGAACTCCAACAGCTAATCTTCTTTATCTAGTTAGTAAATTTTCGAGATGTAATTCACAAGGATTATGAGATTGAATTAATCTTAATTCTCCTTATTTTTTTATTTATATGTTATTCTTGAAATTATTATTTATTTAGTTGATACAATCTGACCAATTGTTCAATTGAGTAAATAGCATACAGTGATTCAGGTTAATTAAGTCCGTACTCACTTGTGAATTTGAGACTTGTGACAAATAATATTTTATTATGGAATAGCATATTCTGATTTCATAGTCGCACTGGTCTGAATTTCTTGATTAGAGTTAGTTCTTTCTAATTTTTAATATTATTTTCATTGAGCTGATCCTGTAATTTATTTATTGATTAGGAGCTAATTAATGAGTTGATCTTTTTTAGTCTATTATCTAAGGAAATATTAGGTTGTTAGACAGTATCTATATTTTATCAAGGAATAAGATTAAATTGTTCTATGTAGATTCAACCCTACTTATCATATCTACAATAATTTGTGATAAGTACAAGATTTATTTTTGTTAGATTCGACACTCACTATAATAGGGGTGAGCAGTATTTAGTTCAAACCGAAAAAATCGACCGAACCGAATTAATTTGAAAATTCGATTTGATTTTTTATTCATTTCAGTTCGGTTTGATTTTTAATTTCAAAAATTTCAGTTCAGTTTAGTTTTTATCAGAAGAAATCAAAAAAATCGAATCGAACCGATTAGTGATAATAATATGTTATTTTCAATAACATAAAGATATTAGATCATATTAAATTTAAAATATTCCAATTAAATTTTAAAATACTAAAAATAAAGTGTAAAAAATAAAAATTTTATTAAAAATTCAAATTAATCAAATTGAATTGAATCAGATCGGTTCGGTTTAATTTGATTTATGATCAAAATCAGTTCGGTTTAATTTTCATAAATATAAAAATTTCAATTTTCAGTTTATTCGGTTCGGTTTGGTTTTAAACTGAATTGACCGAATGCTCACCCCTACACCACAAGGTCTGTGATTAAATTTGTGTCAAAACAACATCAACGATATTATGTGTGTAAGGTTGGTTGCAAAATTAGAATACAATAATAAAGTTTTGAGGCGTTTGGATATTATTCTTAACGATTTATTTTACAATCTCCAAAATAAAATAAATTTATCTAAAATTTTAATTTATAGGATCAGAATAATAAAAAATTATTTTTAATTTATAATTCAGCAAATAATTTAGTGAAAGAAAAAATAAAATAAAAAATAAAAATATTTTTTGTTTATAGTAAAAAAAATTAGTCGTTATGAACTGCAAAGAAATTGTTATTAAACGGCATATATACATATTCAAATGCATTTTGTGTTACAATCTGGGTTTGAGTTTTGATTTGATATTGAAAATAAGCGTGCAATTTTCCCTTTCATTGTTAAAATTAGTAGACTTCTATTGTAATTTTAAGTGCATTCTCTCTTTTAGCATAACACACAAGTACGTAATACGTATCAATGTTCCGTACTATAAAAGCCTTTAACCTCCGAATTCAAATATTGCAATTTAATGCCTTATAGGAAGCCATTATAGCCAGCAGCATCGCTGTGTATTTTGTCACGGAAATGCTGAGTACCTCGCAGCTTAGTGCATCTTAGATTACCTAGGTTTCACAAAAAATCTTTTTTATAATTTTTTATGTTCAATTTACATAGAAAAATTAATAAATAAATAAAATATCTGATTAAAAGAAAAATCAAGTCATTTAGAGAAAATGACTTTATTTTTTAAAAATAGTAAATTATTTTTTATACTTTCAAATTTTTTAAAAATTTCTATATATAAATTTGTTATTATATTTTTTTTAAAATTAAAATTAAACAATAAAAAATAAATTATTTTATTAAAAATATTTTTAATAAGTTATTTTTTACGTTTTGATAATTTTTTAAGGATTTATATATATAAATTTATTAATATATTTTATTTTTAAATTAAAATTAAATAATAATAAATAAATTATTTTATTAAAATATATTTTTTAAATATAAATTATTTTTTATAAAACAAACCAAGGATTAACTTTGGAATCACTTGGGCTATGACGAATTTTTCAGACATGGAATAAGGCTGATGTGTGGTCATACCTCCTCTAAATTCTTAAAACTAGATGCTCCGGGTTTTTCATGAAATGTAACTTTTTATAGTTTTTAATCGTTTAATTCTTTTAAAAATTTAATTAGTAAAAAATATTTTTTTATTAAAAAAATTATTTTTATATATTAAATATCTTATTAAAACTTTTTTATATAAGTTTATTAATATATTTTATTTTTTAAAATTAAAATTATACAATAAATCAAAATAAATTATTTATTAAAAATATAAAAAATATTTTTTTAAAAAAATATTTCTGCACACCCATAAATTTAGTCTGGCTTAGTGTGGTAAGTGTATATGAACTCAGTTTTATTTTTTTAATCTCTAATTTTATTTTTTTTAAAATATATATATTTTTTCTATAAAAAATATTTTTGTACGTACAAATTATTTTCTGTTAAAAAAATAAGTTTAAGACTATATTTATTAAATGAAAATTATGTTTTAATAAAATATTTTTCATATTTTTTATGTTTGGAATATTTAAAAATTTTAATTGATAAAAAATTTTTTTAATTAAATAAAAAATAAAATTATTTCAAGAAAATAATTTTCTCTTCTAAAATTTTTTCCACATTTTGGATTTACTAAAATTTTTATATAAATTTATTAATATGTTTTATTTTTTAAAATAAAATTAAATAATAAAAAATAAATTATTTTATTAAATAATATTTTCTATTAACTAATTTTTCTAATTGTCTCCAAATATTAAAAAATATAAAAAATATTTACACCGAATGAATTAAACCTAAAATTTTATGAATTTTAATGTAATTTTTTCTATCACAGTTCCACTCTCAAATATCTTTTAAATTAAAATTTTCACATAAATTATGACGTATTTTTTAAAAAAAAAAACTAATTATTTGCCTCTTTACTATATTTTTATCTTTGTTTATACTTTTACAGTTATATAAATTTCATTCGTATTTTTTTACATTATTCAATTTTGATTTTATATTTTATTTTGGTCCATTTATTTTTATCAAAAATTTCATATTACAAAAAATTTAAGTTCTCTTAAAAAAACCTAACTTAAGTGGATATTGAAATTTAATTTATTCTAAAATTTTCTTATTTTTATTAATTTTAGAGTTTATATATATTTAAAGTTTTTAATCTTATTTCTGTTTAAATTCTATTCTATTATAATCTAAATAAATTTTTTAAAAAAAAATCTGAAATAATTATTAAAAAATCATAAATTTAGTTAAAAGAAAAAAGTTATTTATTTTTAAAAAAATCACAAAGTTTTAATAAAAATAATTAATAACGTAATAAAAAAAATCAGGAACCTTTTTTTTCAACAAATTATGTATATACTTGATGATTTTTATAAAATATTCAATAAGTTAAAATTTAATATGTTAATGATAAAGTATTCTAACTAAAAATTTTATTATAATTAATATTTTAAAAATAATTAATTTAAGTTTTAAAATTTAATTTTTCAAAAATTATATTTAACTATTAATTCTTTGATTAACTCACTTATAAATATATCACATAATCGTCATTACGTCATCACCATATAATTATTATATGATAATCACATTATTATATTCATTATAATAATTATTAAAAAATTATATATTTCATAATTTTTATAATTTCATCCTATAACTTAAAAATAATTAATTTAATTAAAAATTTTCGATTACATTTTAGTTGGGTGAAATTAGACTTATTGTAATATTTTCACTGTTAATAACTGTGAAATCATCAAAGCGCCCTGGTAGTTTCTCTGACAGTGAGAGAGAAGAGTCAGAGTATGAAAGTGATGGGGAGGAATTCGAGAGGTCTCCTCCCCGGAAAAGGGTTGAGGAGCCAGAGCAAGAATACGAAGAAGAGGAGGAAAAAGAACGCTATGAGGAAGCAGAGGTGGATGGCCTCATAAGAGGAAGAGGAGGTTGAGGTATGCATAAGAGTTATAAACGTACTCTATTTTTTGTTTCAGTACTTCTGTATGTAATGATCTGGAAAAGTGACGTGCAGTACGAAAGTTTTTTAACAATATGATTGGGCGCACAAGGATATTGATACCTTGATAGTAATAGTATTTCATAATTTAAAACTTTGATTTATCAGATTGATTTTGAATAATATATTAAAATATTTATTAATTTTTATATATATTAATTAATTTTTTTATTAATTTTTTATATAGTATTTCAAAATAGATTAAATTATTTTCTACAAAGATGATTTAACTGCTGGATATTGCTGATAGTTGTTGGTGATAACTGAAATTGGGAGAGACTATAGAGAGAATTTTAATTTTTTATTACTATTGTTATGAAGGCAAGATACATAGTAGCTCCTTTTTTTAGTATTATTCTTATGTATTTTACTTTAAATAAATAAATTTATGAAATTATTTGCTTTTATAGCTAGATGAGTCCATATACAGAGTATCTCGAAACAAAAACATTGTTAAAAGATAAAAGAAAAACTCGGAGGATCACGACTAAAACTGCTAATTACTAGGTGTTAAGATGAATTCTGTACGAAAGAGAAAAATTCAGTCCGTGATTGAGATGTGCAAGGCTAAAAGAAGCGTCTATAATAATCAAAGAGATACATCAAGGTGTTTGTAAGACTCATAAAAAGCTATAACGCTGGCAAATAAAATTTTCCGATAAGGCTATTATTTGTCTACGGTGAAAGGGAAGCAGAAGATTTTGTAAGAAGATATGAGGTCTATCAAAGATTTGCAAATGGAATTAATATACCAGAAACTCCGCAATCAAGTATATCTAGCCTTTAATCGTTCACACAATAGGGAAGAGATATATTGAGGCCATTTCCAAAGACTGTGGGGTAGAAAAAATTCATAGTGGTAGCGGTAGAGTATTTCTCTATGTGGCCAGAAGCAAATGCAGTTTTTAATATCACAATAAGGAAAATGATAGATTTTGTGTGGATAAATATTATCTGTCAGTTTGAAATGCCCAGAACCTTTATTTCAGATAATAGAAAACAATTTAATTGCAAGATTTTCAAGGATTTTATTCAAAATATAGGGATAGAGCATAAATTTTTCTCAATTGCACATCTGCAGATAAATGGTCAAATCAAGGTGAAAAAAATGTTTTAAGAAGCGGTTAGATATAACAAAAAAAAAATTTGGCAATCGAGCTATCCAGCATTTTGTGGCATTTCGAACCACACCTCGGTTTGCAACAAATGAAATCTATTTTCTCTAGCCTATGGGATAGAAGTAGTAGTTCCTGTGGAATTACAGATCCCAACACATCGGGTACAATTTAACGATGAAAACCTAAATGAAAAAAAATTGAGAAATAACCTCGACGCTCTTGAGGAAATCAAAGATGAGGCACAAGTGCAAACAACAGCCAACAAAGAGTAGCCATATACTACAACCAAAAGGTTCGTGAAAAAAACTTGAAAGTTAATGACTTAGTTTTGAGAAGGCTGAAGACAACCGAAAAGAAGGTTGTTATTGATAAATTAGTGTAAACCTAGAAAGGACATTTAAAATTAAGAAGATCGTCAAGTCAGGAGTATATAGAATAAAAAATCTATAGAAAAATTTAAAATTTCATTCTTGAAACATTCGGTATTTTAAAAGTTACTTTTAGTAAAAAGATTGATGTAATTCTGATATATCTAAGCAATAGAATTTCTTTTTTTTTTTTTAAATTTTAAAGTTTTGACATGAAATTTGGGATTGAAATATTCATAAAATAAATAGAGATTCTAACCACCATCGGTCTTGGAAATTAACTCTCGATGGTAAGTCCAGTTGAAGAATAAAACAAGCTGGGTAAGTCCAGTTGAAGAATAAAACAAGCTGAAAATACCAACCACAGCCAGAAGCTAGAACTAAGGGCTTAGAATATTCTTGTTGTTTTTTTGGTTTTATTTTTTCTTTTCGGCTGTAGAATCTTGTATAGAGATGAATGTCTTTATATCTGTATGTATGTATTTTTTAGTCTTTTTAGTAATAAAATATTTATTAATAGAAATATATATTTGAATCTATTAGTAATTATAGCAACAAATTTAATATTTTATGATTTTTTTAATAGTAACGAATTTAAAAATCGGCAGACATGAAACTCGTGTGAATTAAAATTAAGAAAAAAAATACAAACTACCACTAGATGGTTAAAATTAAATTTACAGCCGTTGAGATCCAAAGGGCTCATTATTCCCTAGACGGATTAGGCCCAAGCCTCCTTTGTATGAGACAGGGTCCCATTCCTGAGCATTTGGAAAATTGACGGGATCTTAAGAGCAGAAGCCCAAAGTAGGCCTCTGAAATGAGTACAATTACAAATTAACCATCCTCTCCCCATCCACCGAGTCCATTCCGCAGGACATTACCCATTTCAAGCTTAGCTAGGTTAAAGGTTTTTTTTTTCCCAAATTGAACCTCAAATGCTTAGCGGTTAGTACTCAATTCTGATATACGCAGGAGTAGTAGAGAGAGATGGATCAACACGAAGAGCAAGAGCATGAGGATTACGGAAGTGAAATCCCTGGCGAGGGAGAGATGGACGCCGATATCGACATGTCTTCGAGGCCTGAAGAAGATGAGGACCACGGCCATAACTCCAAGGTTCCTCTTTCTCTACGATTCTAGTCTTATTTGTATGATTTTGTTTGTATTTTTCTTTTTCTTTTTTAAAATTTTCATCTTTATGGATTAGGATTTGGAGGACATGAAGAAGAGACTGAAGGAGATCGAAGAAGAAGCTGGCGCTCTCCGCGAAATGCAGGCTAAAGTTGAAAAGGAGATGGGTGCTGTCCAAGGTGTCTCTCTTTTTATATTTGCTTGTGTATTGAACTCTTGCTTTTTAATTTGATTAAACTACTAGGTTTGTTTATTTTAGTTATGCGTGGATCTCTAATTCAAATTCTATCTTGCTGCCAATAAACTAGATATAGCCACAGGCATTCTGTTTTAGATTAGGGTACGTGTAGCTATTAGTTTGTTAATTTGAGCTGATAATGGATTGAAATTAAACAATTTTTTAGCTTTTTTTTGGGTAACTATTAAAGGGCTACTAGCAAGTCAATAGTAAGCAAACTAGCTCATTTAGAGCTATACTATTAATTATCCTATTACTCTTTTCCATTTTTGTTAAACATGTTCTGTCTCCATATATCTATTATTTTAGTAAGTTTTGGCATAATTTGTTAATTTGGCCAAGTTTTCGTATGAAATTCCATATCCTTTTCTTGATTGCTCCTGAATTTTTGTTGTTCTGCACAATGCAAAGCTTTATTTCACAGTTAGTCTTATTGTTACTTTTCCCCCTTGAACTTGTTTAAAGATTCCTCAAGTGCTTCTGCAACTCAGGCTGAAAAAGAGGAGGTGGATTCCCGCTCTATCTATGTTGGTAATGTGAGGGTTAACCATCCTTTTTTTTTTCATCATTATTTTAAAATTATTTCTATCTTTACTGGGTAGATATAATGCATGTTCTCTATAATGGTTAATATGTGTCTTTTGCTGATATTTGCAAGAATATTTGTTGATGATATCTATCTATTCTGAATATGAATTTATCTTCGTGGATTTTCAACATATCAGTTCAGCTGCTCAAGTAATAGTGCTTTGTGCTTTCTTTTCTGCCCAAATCTCTGCCCTCAATTGCCTATATTTTGTCGTCACAACTATGCAGTCATCAGTTATTGATCTTCATTGATGAATTTGCACATGTTCTATTAGTTTTGGGTTGCTTTGGTTTCAAAGTAGTTGTATTCTTTTTTGTACATCTGATGTTTCAACAAGTGTAACACTTTGAATGAGCTGGTTTGGAAGGGTGCAATGTTTTTGCTTTTCATTTGTGTTCTTTGCTTGCCATTTGTGTTCTTGACTCCAGGTAGACTATACTTGTACTCCTGAAGAAGTGCAGCAGCATTTTCAATCCTGTGGAACAGTGAACAGAGTGACAATTTTGACTGACAAGTTTGGTCAACCAAAAGGATTTGCTTATGTTGAATTTGTTGAGGTTGATGCTGTTCAAAATGCCCTTTTGTTAAATGAATCCGAACTGCATGGCCGTCAGTTAAAGGTATCTTAACTTGTTTCTTTACTGTTAATAGCTCTGTGAATTTGCTTTTATGACTATAATGGTGGGTCTGGTTTATCTTTAGGTCTCTGCTAAGAGAACCAACATTCCTGGAATGAAGCAATATCGTGGGAGGCGCCCCAACCCTTATGGGTTCAGATCCCGAAGACCATTCATGTCTGCGTCCCCCTTCTATCCCCCATATGGCTATGGGTAGGTATTTAAATATCTTAACCCCTATTGTTACAATGAAGAAAATATATGAAAACTTGATGGCTTTCATTTCTTTCCTATTTAATGGAATCCATGCATGTTTCCTTCCTTTGGATACGCATGAGTGACTAGATGCTGGATGGTATAGTTTTATAGTTAAATTGTTCTTTTCGTGGTTTCAGTTTTTGGGAAAGATGTGATTTGAACTTTTCCTCTCCAAAGAGGATATATATGTAAAATGATCTTAAAAGCAAGGATAAGATTTTACAAACATTATACTGGAACTTGGGGTGGTGTAGTTCATTATTTGCTTGGGTTTTTGTTTTAATAGAGTGAATGTTACTCTTACTGGCTTCTAAAAATGGATAGCAAATTACGAGTTGATTTTGGGATATGTTTTTCTTTTTCTTTTTATAATGAATGTTTACATGTTTTCCTTTTTTATTCATCATGTGCATATGTAATGGCCTTGATTGCTCATGGTGAGTCTTTGTTGGGAGAGGGCCTAGTTTATGAGGTTTCCACCAATGACTGGATATTTTGGATATTTTTTGAGTTGTGGTTGCATTAGAAAAACTTTTCAGTATTTCATTTCTTACTTATGAAATGGCTACAGTAGATGCTAGAGGGATACCAGTCTTAACATTCATTTCATGCAGTTGTGCATGGAAATGTTTTTAAACCTTGGTGTTACATTCTTCTGTATTTCTTGTGTTTTCTCCATGATATTTGGAATTTGATCCTGGTCTATCTTTCTGCTATTGATTATTTTCAGTCACATGTTATTGGTTTTCTTTGATTCAAGCAATTACTTTATCAACAACAGTTTGACTGGTCATATCTATAGCTTACAAGTGGTGATTCATTTATGCTTTCCGCATAATTATTCAAGTTAATTTATCATCATGTGCAGAAGGGTTCCAAGGTTCAGGCGACCTATGCGTTACAGGCCATACTAATAAGCAGTACCCACCAATTTGAGAAGATCATTGGTTCATGTTATTAGGAGGGACAGAAAGACTTGTATCATCATTTGCATGGGGAAGGCCGTTCTGATTTTTCCCAAATTTTAATAGCTTGCAGGAGTGCTGGGATATTGTGCATCAAACATATTCCATGACACAAAGTTTGACAATTCTCATAGCAGCTAGCAAAACTAGGCTATGTTCATCCCTAATCACCATGCCCAGTCCAAGCAAGCTTTGTTTCAGTGTTCCTCCCGTAGTGGTTGATCTTAGTGGGAGACCACCGCGTTCACCGTCCCACCATCTCCAACATGCTCTAGTAGGTAGCATTTTTAAACTTTTTCCACAATCGTGAACTGGGTAAAAGTTCCAGAAACCTACCAAATTTATAACCCAAAACTAACAAACTCTTATCACAGAAAATTGATTATCGGAAAATAAATATATGAATAATTTACACACTATAATTATAAAATTCAATATGAACAATGCGATTTATGGTATTACTCCTCTCAATAACCTAAATTTTCAATTTTCCTTGTAATTTTCAGTAGATGGGTTCTCAATGGATCAAATTTAGGATCCTTGATGATGAACTTATGGCAGATAAAACATCAAACCTGCCCAAATAAGAACACTATAACAGTAGAAGGAATTGCGGATAAAAGCCACAAACTTGACTCACCCATTGCTGATGTGATTATCACTACCGGAGTCGATAGTGAGAACTAAGAATAAAAGAGAAGAAATAGCAAGAATGAGTGTTAAAATCAAGCAAAGACCGAGGAGCGGTAGATTTGAGAATAATAAGATCTTCGTATTGGATGTACTTGGGGCATGGCAGAGTTAAACGCCATGAACAACAAGGGGAGGGATGAAGCTGTAGAAGGACGTAAGGTCGATGGTACCGAGGATAAGGAGGGTATCGACGGTGGTTTCATCTTTGGTAGCGATCTAGGCGATGGTGAAATGCGGGGGCTTTAAGACATCGGCAGCAACGGTGGATTTCATAGGCTGGATAGGAATGGGAAAGTCGAAGAAGAGGGCAGTGGAAATATTATGAAGGGCATTATTGACCTTTTAACCTTAATAAACATAGTCTGTTAAAGTAACCCAACAGAAGGATCATGCAGTAGTATTTATAAACAATAATGATTGATATTTTAATTGGATTTAAAAATAATAAAAATTAATTAATAATTTTTTAAAAATTTAGAGATTTAATATTAATTTTCCTTTGTACAGTAGGTTATTTTTTTGTTTTGTTATATAAAAAAGTAAAATAATAAGTATTTACATTGAATATTATTTATTTTAATTTATTTATTTTTTTCTTACCTTATTATTCAGTTACTTTCACACTTTTCATTCAATTATTAAAAATCTATTTAATTTAACTGCTAAATATAATTGATAGTTGTTATTGATAATTGATTATAATTGTTATGTTTTAGATATTTAATAAATTATATATAGTTTCTGGTGGATGGATGTAAATTACTAATAAGGGTATATATCAGTTTATTATATTAATGAAATAAATATAAAAATATTAATTTATTATATAATATATATAATAATTAAAAATATGATTTTAAGATATAAATTTTTAATGCATATGTACAATTTTTATCATATAACAATGAATATTACATGTAGCTTAATTATTATATATAGTATTTTTAATTTATATATTATATATTATAATTTTAAATAATTTATTGATGTAAAATTTATAATTTAAAAAAATATAATATAGTCTAAATAAAAAATAAAATCAAAATAGTATAAGTTGATTGAAAATTGTTCTAAATAAGAGTTTATTCAGAATGTAGCCGAGAGACTTTATATTAGCTGTATATTATCTTTTGATATTTTAAAAAGTTACCAAATACTTGATTTAATTATTCCAATATCCATAGGTTATTAGATATATCCATCAACTAAATCAAACTCACCCTGATTCTACCATTTTACAGTTTTTTTCTTTTTTTCAAATAAAAATATTTAACAAAAACGAGCTAAGAATATCCAAGGAAGCCACAATAATAAGACTTACGAGAGGGATCATCTAGCCAGATAACTTCCTTTTCACCGGTCAAGACTTCTGTTGCAAGATAATACGCAACCTTATTTGCGCTTTTAGGAATTCGCTGAAAAGATACACATAAAAACCGAGATACAGAAGAAAAGGATATCATAGATAACTCTAGAAGAAGAGATGCTGCATCAAAATTCATTTTAGAGCATCTCAATATATTCTCCTGATTTTTATAATATTTTATTTAATTTAAATGTGTTATCTTTTGATTTTTAAAAAAGTAATTTAATTAAATTAAATAAATTATTTTTTTCCATTAAAAAAAATTAACTTTATAAAAAATAAAAAAATATCAATCAAATAAAAATAATTTTTAAATTTTTAATTTTTAATTTTTAATTAAATTATCATCAATTAAATAAGGCTCATTAAAAGACTCAATAATAAAAACCGAACTTTGATATCATGACTTTTAATTTGAATTTGATTTTTAAAATTTTTAATATAAAAGAATTTTAATCAAATAATTTTGATGTAAATGAAATAGTAAAAAATTAAATAGTTAATTTGGGTGTGAAAAAAATGACTTCTTTAAGCAGTAGCCCTAATAAAATTTTATAACAATTGTCAGGTTTTTTTATCGATTTAGTGTTGAAAATAAAATAAATTATTAATTTAAATTTAAAAATAAAATATTTATAAATTCAGAATTTAACCACTGTTCAGCGATTAAAAATAGTATTTATTGCCGACCATCTCCAACACTATACACAATTTTTTATGCTTTGCACTAAAATAGTACAATATTATCTCCAACCTTTTACACCATTTTTAACACAAAAAAAAATATTTTATTTATATTATTCTCTCTTTTTAATATTATATTATTTATTTTACTTTAATTTTATTTATATATTTCACTCAATAAATTCATATAATTTTATATATTCACTCTAAATATTTATATATTTTATATTTTCATTCAACATTCAAATATTTAATTATTTTATAAATAAACAAATAAAAATATATTAATTATAAAAATGTATTAATTAAATGTATTTAATTATAAAAATGTATTTAATTATTTATATTATTCTATATAATATATTATAAATAAATTAATTTATTATAAATATTATTTATAATTGTGAATATATTAATTTAAATTAAATTTTAATAATTATAAAAATATAAAATAAATTAAAAATATAATAAATTATGAAAGTGAAAAAAAATAAATTTAAATAAAATTATGAGAGTGAAAAAAAATTATGAGTTATATTATAAATTAAAAAATAAAAAAAAATATAAAATTTTAATTATATTATAAATTTAAAAAAAAAAAAGAAAATGGCTCTACGACAGTGCCAAAATCCCATTGAATTTTGACGCTGCATTGGAGGGCAATCTCAATATCAAAATAGAATTTAGCGCAGAGTTAGAGATGGACTAAATGACACTAACCATTACCGCCTCCATTCTAAATAACTCATGCTATTATTTGTTTTTTTTTTTAAGAATGGTCTACGCTGTATGCTAGGTCATGATTTTTTTTTGATTTTTTTAATTATTAAAATATTATAATTATATTAATTATTTAATATATTATTTTTATATTATATTAATTTAATAAGTATATTTATATTATATTTTTTTATTATAATAAATTTTTATAATATATTTTATTAATTTTAATATATTTTTATAATAATATTATAATTAAATAATACTAATTATAAATTTATTTATCTGTTATTAAATATATATAAAAAATAGTGAATTAAATAATTAATAAAAAATAAATTAATTAATTAATAATTAATATAAATATTTAAAATTATAAAAATTAAATTTATTTTTATTAAACTATTATTATACAATCATACATAATCTCATAATAATATTAATAATATTAATAGTTTTAATATTTTAAAAAATTATAAAATATATTATTATATGATTAAATATATTAAAGATTACTAGTAATATTTAACTATAATATTGCTATATTAATCTATTAAAATATAATATAAAAAAATATTATAATAAAAAATATAATATAAATAAAATTATTAAATTAATATTATATAAAAGTAATATGTTAATTAATTAATATAATTATAATATTTTAATAATTAAAATAATATTATATAAAATATTTTTAATATATAAAAGTAGTGTAAAAATTAATAACAAAATGACTGCAAATAAAAATATTTAAAATTATAATATTATTCTACTATACAAAATCACTTTACTGATTTAATTATTTAATTTATTTATTTTTTTCTTTGTAAATAAATAATTCAAATAAAATATTTAGAATTATTATATTATTTTGTTATTAAATATTATATAAAAACAGTGAATTATTTATAATTTATTAAAAAAATTAATTAATTAATTTAATTGCAAAATAAATTAATTAACAGCATAATTTTATTTAATAATTCTAAATATTAACATATTTTATATACTAATATTTAATAAATTTTATTATTAATATTTAAAATAAAAATATTACTAATCTTATATAATTTTAATATTATAAAATTAATATTATTATATAATTATGTAAGATACAGTAGTTTAATAAAAAATAAATTTAATTTTTATAATTTTAAATAATTATATTAATTAATTAATCTATTTTTTATTAATTATTTAATTTAGTATCTTTATATATATTTTTTATAATAGGTAAATAAATTTATAATTAGTATTATTTAATTATAATATTATTATAAAAATATATTAAAATTAATAAAATATATTATAATAAAAAAATATAATATAAATATAATAATTAAATTAATATAATATAAAAATAATATATTAATTAATTAACATAATTATAATATTTTAATAATTAAAAAAATAAAAAATAAAAAATAAAATAATTATCCCACATGCGCTAGATATGTCTGGCGCTCCTTAAAAAAGACCTGTGGTTTGAATAGGCACTAAACACATGTTTTTTAAATTTATCGTCTCAAACTCTAAATTCATAAATATTTTTAGTTTCATTCCTGATAATCTCGCCACCCTGTTGTTTGAAAAAAGGAAAAAAAAGAAAAAGTAAATCTTGCGACCCCTAGCACTACCTCGCACTTCCTTTTTATCGTTTTTACGCTTACTTGTTCATTTATTTGTTCCTCTGCGAACGGTTATAAATGGCTTCTCCTCCTCCTAAAAAAACCGATCATAGTCCCGACGCTCCATCCTCGTACGCCTTCGTTGCTTACTCTTAACACTCTTTAATTTTTATTAATAATGCGTCGAATTTATCAATATTTATTTTCAACTTGTTTAATTGCTTTAACCTAGTCAACAGAGCCTTTGAGCAATTTCATCGTTAGAGGTTCATTTCCCTGATTGTATTTGATTTGGGAATAATTATAGGCCGAAGAACATTTACAAGGATCCAGATGATGCGCGACAACAAGGGTTTTGCTCGAGTTGGAATTTGTCCAGTGTCTAGCTAATCCCACTTATATCCATTGTAAGTTCATATAAAATTACCTGCATTTGCTTTTTTGTTTTCTTTATAATTCCTACAAGTAACATTATTGTTAAGTGAATTGAGTTGTGCGTCTTTCAGAACTAATAACAAACAGCTTTCGGGAGTGTTTTCGTTGTGTTTGCCAGGTGTCATGCATACAAGTGGTGATTTTTTGCTATGAGTCTTAGCATCAAATATTATAGTGCAAAGTAGCATTAATGCATGTGTTTCTGGCGTCTTTGCACTTGCTCTTTTACTGCTCAGGTGTCAAATTTCACCGACTAGCAGCTCAAATTTTGTGTATTTTTGGCTGACGCTGGGTTCTTGGAAATTTTTAAATGTAGATTTGGCTCAGAATCGCTATTTTGAAGATGAAGCGTTTATTGGCTACTTGAAACACCTTCAGTACTGGCAGCGACCTGAGTACATAAAGTTTATAATGTGAGCTAATATCCTATGAATATTTACTCGAACGAACTTTAACTTTCAGATTATTACATCAAGCACAGTTTTTTTTTCCTTCTCCCTAAGGAACTAAAATGTGTTTTTTTTTTTAAACTAAAATGTTTTTTTTTTTTAAAAAAATTTTAACATTACTTATCTGGTAGTATGATTCCAGGTATCCTCGTTGCCTATTTTTTCTTGAACTGCTCCAAAACGCAAACTTCGGCAATGCGATGGCACATCCTGGCAACAAGGTTACATTCTTGTGTTTCTTTGCTACCACCTCATTGATGTTTAAATCTATTTTAACTTTTAGTAGCCTATAATGTTTTGATTTATATGGTTATAAGCTTGTACAGCTTATGCAGATCTGTTTTAGAAGGTATTTAACATACACATAAACATTCCATGAACCATGGCTTGACCTGTGCATGCATCGAAACTGAAAACCTAAAATCCATACTAGAGCCCTCATCAAATGTTCCAGAACAACCCTTAACCCCTTTTAAAACTTGTTGAAAACTTCTAGAAAACAGAAGAAAAGCAAAGATTCAAACTTACCTTTTGGATACACAAAGGTGACAGCAACCCAAATTTGGAGATGAGGGAAATCGATCTCCAAAGGTCTCCAAGGGTTAAAACTTTAGATTCAAACTCAGATCTTAAAAAACAAAGGAACACTCATGAATTTTCTAAGAGATTTGAAGGAATTTCAGCAAGAACATCAAAGGAAAGGCATGAACTTACCTCTGCCCGAAAATGGAGAGGAAGCTCTCTCATTTTCGGGCTGAAGACCTCTTCTAGGCGGCTAGAGGAACCACCTTCAGCGACCGAACTTAGAGGTTCGGCAGTCGAACCTGGGGATCCCGTTAAAACTATTTTCTCTTTTATTTGCTTAACACAAATCCAAACAATAAAACCAAATAAAAGTTCATTTTATGAAAATCTTATTTTACCCTTCTAAATATTCAGATTCCGGATTCCGATAGAGATTCCGTTGGAAAGTGGGAATTCTGACGCCAGAGTTTAGTTGGGTATTACATTCTTCCCCCCTTAAGAACATTCATACTCGAATGTTCAACACAGCAAACAAGTAAGACACATATATCAAAAACACAAGAAAACATATAACACTTACTTTAAAAGAGGTAGGGGTATTGCTTAAGCATTGACTCTCGGGTCTCCCAGGTGCACTCTTTCCATATTGTAGTGATTCCACAGAACTTTCACCATCACGATTTCCTTGTTCCTCAGCTTTCTGATTTGCATGTCTATGATCCGAACTGGCTGTTTAACATAGGTGAGATCTCATAGGATCTCCACGTCAGGTTCATTAAGAACCTTGTCCGGATCTGACACGAATTTCTATAACATAGAAATATGGAAAATTGGATGGATCCTCTCCATAGAAGCAGGTAAATCTAACTTGTAAAATACATTCCCAATCTTTTGCAGGATTTCAAAGGGCCCGATGTACCTTGGAGCTAGTTTATCTTTCTTTCCAAAACGAATCATCCCCCTCATAAGAGACACCTTAAGCAATACCATATCCCCCTCCTAGAAAACAACTTGTCTTCTTCGGACGCCTGCATAACTCTTATGCCTACTTACAGCAGTTCTGATTCTCTCTCTGATAATAGGCACTACCCTGCTGGTGGTATCTACTAATTCTGGCCCTGCTAAGGCCCTTTCTCCCACTTCTTCCCAGCAGACAGGTGACCTGCACTTGCTCCCATATAAAGCTTCATAAGGAGCCATCCCAATACTAGCATGGTAACTGTTATTGTAGGCAAACTCTACCAATGGTAGATGTTGCCTCCAAGAACCACCAAAGTCTAGCACACATATCCTTAGCATGTCTTCTATAGTTTGGATGGTCGTCTCTAACTGTCTGTCAGTCTGTGGATGGAAAGCAGTGCTAAAGTCTAGCCTTGTGCCTATATCATTTTGCAGACTCCGCCAAAACCTGGAGGTAAATTGGGGTCCCCTATTCGACACTATAGAAACTGGAGCCCCATGCAGCCTGATAATTTCTTCCACGTAAAGTTGTGCCAATTTGTCCACAGAATAGCCGCTCTTGACAGGGATAAAGTGAGGAGATTTGGTCAATCTGTCCACTATTACCCATATAGAGTCATGTCTGTTGGATATTGCAGGTAATCCCACTACAAAATCTATCGCCACGTGTTCCCATTTCCACTCTGGAATCGGTAGTGGGTTGAGCATCCCAGCTGGCTTCTGGTGTTCTAACTTCACCCTCTGACATATCTCACAAGCAGACACGAACTGAGCTACTTCCCTCTTCATTGATGGCCACCAATACACTCTCTTCAGATCCTGATACATTTTGGTGGCTCCAGGGGTGGATACTGTACCTGACATTATGAGCCTCTCTCATAATGTCTCCTTTCAAACCTATGTCATCTGGTATACATAATCCATTCCCATAACGGAGATTCCCTTTGTTGTCGAATCTAAAATCACCATTTTTGCCATTCTGAACAGCTCTTGCTATTTTTACCAACTCGGGTGTTTTCGTGCTGTTTTTGTGCCATTTGCTCCAGAAACACGAGTGTCACTTTCATCTGTACTATTAATGCACCTGTACCAGACAACTCTAACTATAAACCTTCGCTAACAAGCCTGTAAAATTCTTTCACTACTGGTCTTCTCTCTACTGTGATGTGGGATAAACTGCCAAGTGATTTTCGGCTAGAGCATCTGCCACCACATTTGCTTTACCCGGATGATACTGGATTTTGCAATCATAATCGCTAAGCAGTTCTACCCATCTCCTCTGCCTCAAGTTTAACTCTTTCTGACTCAAGATGTATTGCAAACTCTTATGATCTATAAAGATCTCACATTTTACCCCATATAGGTAATGCCTCCACATCTTGAGTGCAAAGATCACAGCTGCCATCTCTAGATCGTGCGTAAGATAATTCAACTCATGCTTCTTCAACTGTCTAGAAGCGTAAGCAATCACCCTTTCCTTCTGCATCAACACACAACCTAGTCCTACTCAGAATGTATCACAAAACACTGTGAAATCCTCATTACATGTAGGTAGAGCCAACACTGGTGCTGACGTCAGTCTTCTCTTAAGCTCTTCGAAACTTTCCTCACACTGATCTGACCAGACAAATTTTTTATTCTTCTTGGTCAACTTGGTCATAGGAGCAGCTATTTTGAAGAAATCCTGAACGAATCTCCTGTAGTAACCTGCCAAATCCAAAAAGCTTTTGATCTCTGTCACTGTAGTGGGTCTGGACCAGTTAGCTACAGTTTCTACTTTCTTAGGGTCCACCTCGATTCCTTTTTCTGACACTACATGCCCCAAGAAAGAGATACTCCTCAACTAGAACTCACATTTAGAGAACTTGGCATACAAGTCGTGTTCCCTCAAGATCTTCAACACTCTCCTCAGATGATGGGCATGCTCCTCTGCGTTTTTGGAATACACTAAAATATGATCAATGAAAACAATAACAAAGTGATCCAGAAACTGACTGAAAATCTGTTCATGAGATCCATGAATGCTGCAGGGGCATTGGTCAGCCCGAACGACATTACTAGGAACTCATAATGCCCATATCTGGTCCTAAAAGCTGTCTTAGGCACGTCTTCTTCTCTGACTTTCAACTGATGGTACCCGAATCTCAAATCTATCTTGGAGAAACAACCGGCTCCTGCTAACTAATCAAACAGATCATCGATCCTGGGTAACAGATACTTATTCTTGGTAGAGACCCACTACAGTTACAGAGATCAAAAGCTTTTTGGATTTGGCAGGTTACTACAGGAGATTCTTTCAGGATTTCTCCAAAATTGCTGCTCCTATGACCAGGTTGACCAAGAAGAATTAGAAGTTTGTCTAGTCAGCTCAGTGTGAGGAAAGTTTTGAAGAGCTTAAGAGAAGACTGACGTCAGCACCAGTGTTGACTCTACCTACAAGTAATGAGGATTTCACAGTGTTTTGTGATGCATCCCGAGTGGGACTAGGTTGTGTGTTGATGCAGAAGGAAAGGGTGATTGCTTACGCTTCTAGACAGTTGAAGAAGCATGAGTTAAATTATCTTACGCACGATCTAAAGATGTCAGCTGTGATCTTTGCACTCAAGATATGGAGGCATTACCTGTATGGGGTAAAATGTGAGATCTTTACAGATCATAAGAGTTTGCAATACATCTTGAGTCAGAAAGAATTAAACTTGAGGCAGAGGAGATGGGTAAAACTGCTTAGCGATTATGATTGCAAAATTCAGTATCATCCGGGTAAAGCAAATATGGTGGCTGATGCTCTTAGCCGGAAATCACTTGGCAGTTTATCCCACATCACAGTCGAGAGAAGACCAATGGTGAAAGAATTTTACAGGCTTGTCAGCGAAGGCTTGCAGTTGGAGTTGTCTAGTACAGGTGCATTAGTAGCACAGATGAAGGTGACACCTGTGTTTCTGGAACAAGTGGCACAGAAACAGCACGAGGACTCCGACTTGTTGATTCAATAAATTAGTTATGGAGATAGAAGACGTTTCTCACCACCATATCTCTCCTTAAGCATAAATTAATTAGGGAACGTCCTCTAACTAATCACTAATCAACAAGTCGCTAAAGAACGTCGTTGGGCCTTAGGCATCTAACAACTGTCAATTGCATTAAGAAATAGAGAGACCTAATTCTAGCTACCCAAACGCATGGTGATATCACTAGATCATGCAATTTCCTTAGTTTTTACACCAAGAGTTACTTATGTTTGAACAATCCAAGCAATTACGGACTTAAAATTATCCAAACTAACAATTTATTACCTTGCAATCAAGAATCAATTGGTCATATTGATCAAAATAACAAAGTAACAATGGAATTAAGCATGAGATTGCATGAATATTGAAAAACAAAAGTTAAACAATGTGTGTTCAGATCTCCCAATCCATAAAACAATTAAAGTTTCAACCAATCTTCAACTAGAAAAAAAGGTTTCAGCCACTCATGGCTGAAACAAAACCAAAAATAAAGAAAGAGATGAAGAAGAGATGTGGCCACTTGCAATCCCGTATGTGTGTCCAAGGGAGAGTAGAAAAAGTATGGGGAGGCTTCTTATGTGTCTTTTTATAGTTGAAAGTGTTGCCCTAGGTCTCCTTGCTGCCCAAGTTGATCTTCCTTGCTGCACAAGTTGCTCTTCCTTACTGCACAAGTTGCTCTTCCTTGCTGCCCAAATTGCTGCCCTTGCCGCCCAAGTGTACATTAATGAGGTGGAGCCTCCTTTTGAATTTTAAATTTTGAATGTGCAAGACTTGGGGGCAAGTATGTCTTCTTTGGCTTCCTTAACAAGTTGAATTTTGAATTTCAAATTTTGAATGTGTATCTTCTTAAGATTTGGCTTCCTCAATAAGGAAAGGGATTCTTGAAGATTTGAAATTTGAAATTCAAATTGCTTTGCTGACTGCACTTTTCTTATTTGCACTTTCCTTATTTAGCACTTTCCTTAATAAGCTGAATCTTGAATTTTGAATTTTGAATACTCTTGGAGATTTGAAATTTGAAATTCAAATTACTTTCCTTGTTTATTTCCTTTTCAGTTGCAACTTGGCATGCTTGCTCTCCTTTGTTCCATTTTAAGCAGTTTTAAGGGCATTTTCTTCAAATTATCTCTTTACACCATTTTCTGCAAAATAAGATCAAAATAACAAAATTAGGCAGAAAAATTGTAAATTAACATCAATAACATCATGATAAAATGGTTTAAATTTGGACTGATCATTTAGCAAGGCCAGAATTAGTAGAGATCATCAGCAGGATAGTGCCTATCATCAGAGAGAGAATTAGAACGGCTGTTAGTAGACAGAAGAGCTATGCAGATATTCGCAGACAGCATGTTGTTTTCCAGGAGGGAGATATTGTGTTGCTTAAGGTGTCTCATATGAAGGGGGTGATTCGTTTTGGGAAGGTAAACTAGCTACAAGGTACATCGGGCCTTTCGAAATCCTGCAAAAAGTTGAGAATGTATCTTACAAGTTAGATTTACCTGCTTCTATGGAGAGAATCCATTTGGTTTTTCATGTTTCTATACTACGGAAATTCGTGTCAGATCCGAGCAAGGTTCTTAATGAACCTGACGTGGAGATCCTAGAAGATCTCACATATGTTGAACAGCCAGTTTGGATTATAGAAACGTAGATCAGAAAGCTGAGGAATAAGGAAATCGTGATGGTGAAAGTTCTGTGGAATCACCACAACATGGAAGAGTGCACCTGGGAGACCCGAGAGTCGATACTTAAGCAATATCCCTATCTCTTTTAAAGTAAGTATTATATGTTTTCTTGTGTTTTTGATGTATGCGTCTTGCTTGTTTACTATGTTGAACATTCAAGGACGAATGTTCTTAAGGGGGGAAGAATGTAATACCCAGCTAAACTCCAGCGTCGGAATTCCCACTTTCCAACGGAATCTCCATCGGAATCCGGAATCGTAAAGCTAGAATCTTTAGAAGGGTAAAATAAGATTTTCATAAAATGAACTTTTATTTGGTTTATTGTTTGGATTTGTGTTAAGGAAATAAAAGAGAAAATAGTTTTAGAGGGATCCCCAGATTTGGCCGTCGAACCTCCAAGTTCGGCCGCAGAAGGTGGTTCCTCCAGCCTCCTAGAAGAGGTCTTCAGCCCGAAAATGAGAGAGCTTCCTCTCCATTTTCGGGCAGAGATAAGTCCATGCCCTTCCTTTGATGTTCTTGCTGAAATTCCTTCAAATCTCTCAGAGAATTCATGAGTGTTCCTTTGTTTTTGAAGATCTGAGTTTGAATCTAAAGTTTTAACCCTTGGAGACCTCTGGAGATCGATTTCCCTCATCTCCAAGTTTGGGTTGCTGTCACCTTTGTGTATCCAAAAGGTAAGTTTGAATCTTTGCTTTTCTTCTGTTTTCTAGAAGTTTTCAACAAGTTTTAAAAGGGGTTAAGGGTTGTTAATGCATGCAATGGTTAAATCTAAAGTTTTAGGGTTGGGTTAGGCTGATAATGAATGTTTCCTCTTGTATTGTATGATGGGAATTAGACAAGTCTTAGATGCCCCTTATGCGTGTTGAGTATGTATGGTTGTTTTTTTAGCTGTGTGGGTGAGAAACAAAGCTTTTGGTGGCTATGTGTTTAGGGCAGAATCGGGTTCTGCCTAACTGGAGAACCCAGGTTCAGCCGCCGAACCTGCAGGTAGAGGCAACCTTTTGGCCGCCTAAACTGCCCCCGAAAGTTGGTGACTTTCGGATCTGTGAAGGGTTTAGGCCGCCGAACCTACCCCCGAAAGTAACTGACTTTCGAATCTGTGAAGGGTTTAGGCCGCCGAACCTGCCTCCAAAAGTTACTGACTTTCGGATCTGTGAGGGATCTTTGGCCACCGAATCTGCCGCCAAAAGTCCCATGCCCAGCCTTCTCCTGTTTACTTTATATGCATGTTTTGGTATGTTTTAGGGGGTTCTTGAGGAATTGTTTAGGGTCTTGTAAAGGTTATGTTTGGTCCCTCATTTGAGTCCATCTGTGTAAGATCGGACTTGGGAGACCGTAGAGGCCTACAGTGAGAAAGTTACGTCAGTTTTAGGCGAGCGTCAGCCAGAGGTGAGTAGAATTGAACTAATCTATTATTTTAAAGTAATTAAGCCTTTTAAGCGTGTTCATGCATCACGAATGCTATGTATATGTATTAGGTTGTTTGCATTAGAATTCACGAATATGATGCATTGCATAATTTACTGTTGTTGTGGATGGATGTATGATGATCCACTAACCCTCGAGTGTGTTATGATGTATACGGAAGTCCAGGTCGAGGCCCATTCTACGCCTCTGGCACTATGGATTTATTATGTTATGTTATGTTTAAGAGGAAGTCCTGAAAAGCACCCGTCGTGGGCCGGGCACTATTGTAATTTGTAGAGGGTTATTGGTGACAAATCCATATTGATGTGAATTGTTTGTGTTGTGACGCATTTCATTCGATCATATGTTTATTAAACTGTTTTTATGTTCTGCTCACTAGGCTCTTGTAGCTTATCCCTTTCCCTTAATCCCAGGTTTGTAGGGTTAGAGTTAGCTCGGAAAAATCGGCTGAGTTGCTGATATAGCTTTTTGTAATAGTATAGATGTGGACATTTATTATTTTATGGTTTTAGAAATGTGCTTTGTCTTAGTTTTTGTCCTTGTAATCCCAGTTTACATGATTCTTATGTAAAAGTTTTAATTATAAGTTATGTTTGAGCTAAGTTTGAGGCATGTGATGTTTACCATACTAGAGCATTTGATGAGGGCTCTAGTATGGGTTTATGTTTTTAGTTCGATATATGCACAGGTCGAGTCTTGGTTCATGAAATGTTTATATTTTTGTTATATTGTGTGATCATGTATGGGATTTTATCCGGTACACAGGATGTATTGTAGACTTGCTACGGGCTCCGGCGACCTTAAGTCGATCTGAACCTTAGCGCCGGTAGCGGTCCGGTTCCCGGGTCGTTACAGAGTGGTAGTGGTATCCTCATGTAAAAGTTTTAATTATGAGTTATGTTTGAACTAAGATTAAGATTGAGGCATGTGATGTTTACCATACTAGAGTATTTGATGAGGGTTCTAGTATGGATTTTACGTTTTCAATTTCGATGCATGCACTGGTCGAGCCTTGGTTCATATAATGTTTATGTATTTGTTATATCTTGTGATCATGTATTAGATTTTATCAGGTGTAAGCAGGATGTACAGTAGACTTGCTACGGGTTTCGGCGACCTTAAGTCGATCTGAATCCTAGCGCGGATAGCAGTCCGGTTTCCAGCTCGTTACAAGGAACCCTAAAATTGATTGAAGAAAAAGAAAGTAAGTAACTTATCTGTTGTATAGTTGAGCAAATATACTGATTGGATGTCTCTTTTCTTTTGTCTGTCATAAAAGACCTTGAAGAACCGGCATTCTTTTGCTTTTTTATTGCAGGAAAGAAGCTTAATCTGCACTATCAGCATGTGTGACAGCGGCAGAGCAATTATATCTGCTGAGGTAGCTATATGTATTTATTTGTTTTATTATTATGATGATAATCTGTGAATGATTTAGCTAGTAATTGATTATGCATATCTTACATAAATGATTTAGCCCATTCAAAATAATCAGCTTCATATTTTTAGGTGGGGCAAGGATCAATACAATAACTACTATTTTTTTGGCTGGTTTCTCAGTGCAGCGGGTATAAACATAGCAAGCTTTATCTTTCTCATTCTCTCTGAAATGAGTATGTATCAAAGAACTTCATACAACTCATAGAGAACTATGTAGAAAACAGAAAAATGTTGAGTTTATATTCCAGCAAGTAGACTTGTAAGATGCTGGAGAATTCATCAAAGAGTTTGATAGTAGTGGTTGAAAATTCATATATATATGTTCTTGCCATGCTTCTTGTGGTATAAACCCAGACACTTTTTTCGTTCATTTGGAATAAGATGTATTAAAACCTTTTGCTTTACTTCTTGTTCCAAGTCTGAAAGATATTATTCTAGTCTTGCCTTTTGTCATATCATTGTGATTTGTATCCAATTGTCTCATAGATGAAATAGTGGCATATATCAGTTTTTGTTGCCTACAAGTTTATGAAATCTGCAAGGTCTTGTTGATTCTTACTCGGGAAAAAAATGGAAAATTCAAGGAAATATTTGAACCAGAAGTTCTAACTTGTTAAATGAAGGGATCATTCTGGAAGTTATCCAAATATCTAAGATTGGCCAAATATGTCATTACACACTTGTACTATTCACTTTTTACTTAATGCACTCCTATACTAAAATCTCGACATATTAGACGCCTGTAGTAAAAAAATAATATTACATTCAGACACAAAAACTGCTATGTCAGCAAAGAGCGTAATTTCACACGCATAGTAGCAAGTGAAACTGGTTTTTTCTGCATATGTGGTCGTTAATTCAGCCGATCGGCAGCCCCTTTAAAACGACCATCGTTTTTAAGACCTACTATCCTAATGCTTTTACATGCAGAAAACAATTCTTCTTCTTGATTCAATGCTTTTGCAATTTTTACATATTATTTTTGTGTCTAAATGCAACTTTCTTTTAGTATAGCTGTTTAATAAGTTACAATTTTTGTATGTTGCATTAGGCAAAAAGTGAATGGTACAGGTGTGTGATGGGCAATTTTTACCTACACTGAGTCTATATCGTAGAGTAAATATATGGTGGGGTCCAAATGAAATCTCATGTATTTAGACTACGGGGCATTTATTTGGCAATCTAACAATAGTTGGTTCACCATGTAAATTGGCTAATATAGGTGACTTTGGCACGGATAATGTAATACCCGGCTAGATTTCGGCATCGGAATCCCTACCTTCCGGCGGAATCTCCGTTGGAATCTGAAATTTTGAAGATGCCAGAGTCTTCTAGAGGGGTAAAATGTGTTTCTAAAATGTTTTCACATGATATTATGGTTTTAAATGGAAAGAAATGAGTTTTAAAAAGAAAAGGCCAAGGAGGAAGGACCCAGGTTCGGCCGCCGAACATGGGGCTGTTTCGGGAGTGCTTTAGGCCTCCGAAGGCTTTGAGGGAAGAAACCAGGTTCGACGGCTGAACCTCAAGTTTGGCCGCCGAACATGGGGGTGTTTCGGAAGCAGGTTTGGCTTCCAAAGGTGTTCTGCTCAGCCACTTATAAAAGGCCCCCAGATCGGAAATGGGCGAGTTTTCTCTCCCCATTTCGGTCATAGGTGAGTTCATGCCTCCTTTGGTTGATTTCATGTCTTTCCTTCAATCTCCCAAGGTTTTTATAAGTTTTATGGTTGTTTTGAAGAGTTTTTAAAGCTTAGATCGAAGTTTTGGAGCTTGGAGATCTTTGGAGCTTGGATTCTCCATATCTTCAAGTTAGGATCGCACCAACTCTCGATCTTCAAGAGGTAAGTGTAGATCCTTGCTTTCCTTTATGTTTCATAAAGTTTTAAGTAAGTTTAAAGAAGTTTTAATGCTTGAGTATGGGTAGATATGCATGTTAGGGTTTATGTGGGTTTTATGCCCAATGTTTGTTTATATGATGTTATGTTGGGGTTTTAAGTTAGTTTATGCCCCTATGTGCATGTGGGAGTGTGTTTGCATGTTTGGGTGAGAGCATGTGAGGTTTTGGGTGGTTTGGAGGTTGGTTTTGCTTGTGTCGGATTCGGACCTGTTGTTCGGAGGGAACCAGGTTCGGCCACCAAAGGTATGTTCGGCTGCCGAACCTGCATGGGAGGCAGCTTTGGCCGCCTAATGTGCCTCCGAAGGCCAGGACTTTCGGATCTGTGAGAGGCTTCGGCCGTCGAACCTGCCGCCGAAGGTACCAGACTTTCGGCTCTGGAAGGACTTTCGGCCGCCGAAAGTGCCCCCGAACCTGCATGGCTTTCGGCTCTGGAAGGGACCTTCGGCCGCCGAAAGTGCCATGTCCAGCTCTTTCATGGTGGTTTTCTATGCATGTTTTGATGATGTTTTGAGGGGTTTTTGGGGAGTTGCTTATGAGTTGTTTAGAGTGTGTTTGACACCTCATTTGAGTCCACTTGTGTAGGATCGGACCCGAGGGACCGAGGAGGCCAGCAGCGTTAGCTGTTGCAGAGTCAGTCCAGCGTCTGCCAGAGGTAAGTAGAACTAACTTAAATGTTTTAAGCATGTTTCACGCACCATAAATACCATGTATATGTAGTAGGTTGCTTGCATTAGAAATCACGAATATGCTGCATTGCATAATTTGCTGTTGATGTGGATGGACCAAGGCGACCCCAATAGCCCTAACTATGATATGTTAATGAAGTCCTGAGGAGCCCGAAGGGCCGGGCATAATGAAATCCTGAGGAGCCCGAAGGGCCGAGCATAATGAAGTCCTGAGGAGCTCCTTTGAGGGCCGGGCACCATGATATGTTACAGACAGAGGGAGTTTTGGAGGTCATGTCCATCCGTGATGTGAATTGTTTGTGCTGTGACGCATTCCATGAAAGCATGTTTTATTATTATTGTTTTCCCTGTTCTGCTCACTGGGCTTTTTAGCTCACCCCTCTTCCCTAAACCCCAGGTTTGCAGGTCAGAGGTAGTTCAGGAAGACGTCAAGGGTAAAAGTTATGGCTTTGTATTATATTAGTATTAGTGTGGACATGTAATGTAAACTGATATAATGTATTGTAAGATAATGGAATGAAATGAAATGTAACGCAAAGTAGAGTTATGTTTATGGATTAGTATTGTGCTTGGCCCTAAGGCTTGGTTAGTCCATTTTTAGTACATGATGTATGTATTGTTCTAGTGATGAATTGTGTTTGAACCAGACTTGTGGCATGTGTTGTTTACCAAGCTAGAGTATTTGATGAGGACCCTAGTGGAGGTTTTTATCTTTATGGTTCTGATGCATGCACAGGTTAGGTTTCGGTTCATCGGATGTGATCCAAGTTTAATGTATGTAATGTTGACCAGTTAGGACATTTGATGAGGGTTCTAGTATGAGGTTTTTTTATGTTTTCAGTTATGTAGCATATAGGTTAAGCTCGGTATATACATCAGATGTTAAAATTTTTATGTTTATGTTTGATCATGTACGAGATTTTACCAGGTAACAGGATGTATGTTAGGCTTATTATGGGTCCCGGCGGCTTTAAGCCGATTTGGATCCTAGCGCCGGTAGCGGTCCGGTTTCCGGGTCGTTACAGATAAGATATGAATCTCTACTTTTGTGATTTGTCAGTTGAAGAGATGCAAGGTGCGTACATAAGTAACAATTCATAACTCCTGGAAATTCAAAAATTTCTTAAAATTTTTAAATCTTAGCCCAAGCTGATAAAATCATGGAAATTATTTTTGCATCCAATGGGTTTGCAGTTTATTCATTAGACTGCATTTGGGAAAGGTAGACTGATGAAGAGAGATGCTATATTTAGTCTTTTGCGTTATTGAATATAAAACCCTCCTGTAAAGTAAATTTCAGTTTGGCAGGGAATCCCGTGTTTTATGCCTGTTTATGAAAATGATAGAAAATTGATGAGGTTAGTCATGAACACAATGCCTTCACATGCTTGAAATTTCTGTTTTAGTTGAGCAATGGCATTACCAAGTTTTGGTATTGCACACCATGCAAAGTAAATTTTTGCTTCCGGTCCACACTGCAGATGCAACATGATGAAATTGTAATGACAATTCCTCTTTATAGTATTTACTCTCTCTCTCTCTCTCTGCAAGCCTCGCAAATGATAAATTTCCATTCTATTTTGTTCACAACTAAATTGTGAAGAAGTTGAATGTATTCAAATTTTGATATATTGCTGTAATTGAACGGTTGTGATCCACTCGTGGATCATTGTTCATCAATTGATAATTGGCTTAATTATGACGGGACAACTTGCACTACTGATTTCCAGTATAATTATGGGCCAACAATATTGTGTTTGTGTTTATGATTATGTTTAATACCACAGTTTCTTAACGCTCTGTTTGGGAGGTGAAGAGATTTTTCAAGTTAATGGAAGATTTTTTAAGATTTAAAAATTTTAAATTTATGTTTGGGAGAGAGTGAACATTTTTAAAGTAAGATTTTTAGAAGTTTTTAAAAGTTTTTTATTTATATTCTCTAAAAATTTTTCAAATATATTTAAAAAATTTATTTTCTTCTCGAACAATAAAAAATTATTAATTAAAAATCATAAAAAAAAACTTTATCTTATAAAATCATATATTAGAAAATTTCTCTATCTCTCAAACAGAGTGTAAAGAGGACTGCCTGCAAATGGAAATTTAACTTTAAAACAAGACTAGATCTTTTAGCATCTTAAGGATAAAGAAGAGGTATGAATACTGTAATTTCACGAAATATGTTCCATCAAGCAATTTAGCTTCTCTTGCAAATATAACCGTATGCTAATATAATCATAAATAGAGGAGTGATTTCAAGTTCAACGATTAAGATTGCTATTTCCTATATCCATTTAATTTGATTAATATTGGTTCGTTAGTATACCAAAATCCCCTCTTTCCTGCTATTGCAACATTTTTCAATTCCAATTGGCATATCGTAATGAATCACACTGTCCAGGGCTGAACGCAGTTTTCAGTTAAAGCTATTGATCCAGTTATTTTTATTCAAAAAAATTGAACTGATTGAAATTCTGAAGTTATTTGTATTGCAACTTCTGTTCTCGCTGTGTGTGCTTTTTTTAAAATTTAATATATATAATTTTTATATTTATATTTAATATATTAAAATTTAATAAAAATATATCTAAATTAAAAATAATTTATATATTTCTGTTTGAATATTTTTTACTTAATTTAAATATTTATATTCGATTCAATATGGAATTTGAAAAAAAAAATCGTTTTTTTTTTTTTGTTTTTTTAAATTTAAATTCGATTCAGAACCGAATGTGGTGTTAGGTGAGGCTAAGCACGAGAGCAGTCGCATCTCAAATTCTTTTTCATATGGCTAATATTTTTTTTTTATTTTAAGAAGAGCTAATGACACGTCTTTGACATCTTTTTAATTAACATCCAAATTTGAAGTCGAGTTTTCCATTTTCGAGATAATGCCGTTATGACGTGGCAAATCTAGCTCAGCCAAATGCCAACGCACGTATAAAAATTTATTTTGAAATAAAATTAAATTAAATTAAATAGAATTGTAATAATTAATTTATATATTAATTATATATAAAAATAATAATAAAAATTATAACACGTGAGGAAATAAATTTTATTTGGAGCATTATATTAATAAGAGGATAAAGATCACTAAAATTTAGCATCCAAAAATTTTCCTCCCTATCAATCCACGTCAGAGACGCCGCGGAAAAACGTCTGAGACTCATAATTGACAGCTAGTCGCGTCGACCGCCCACCCAACAGCCTTTTCACTTCACCTGCCAAACAAAACGCAAAAAGTTCTAAAACAACTTACTACCAACGATCCAACGATCATGGATGGTCCGTGCTCCAGTGATGTTAAGCCTAGTAAACGGTCCAGATTTTCCTACACCGTGGACGCCATTACAGAAATATAAATTTATTATAATTTTAATTTATTTATTATTTATTAATGGAGTGTATATAAGCATGGAGAGTGAAAAAGGTTCCAGCTTTTATCCAATCAGAGAAAGCTTCTTTCATCTCATTAACCACCTAACCGATGATTAATAGCTAAGCAGCCAGAGGAGGAGCTTCCAACTTCTCTGTGCTTCTGTGTCTCGATTTCCCTCCTTAAATTAGTGTATATCTAGACAATTCATATCTAATTAAATCCAGCTCTAGTCTCTACCTTCCCTATATGTTCCAATCTTTTGCTCCCCTATATATACCCTTCTCTCTTCTCATTTCTCTCATTCATCATTCTTGTTCCTTCTTCTCTGCCTACTGATCCATTGCACCTTCTCTCATTTGATTGCTATTGCTTTTTTGCTTTCTGGGTTCTGTTTGTTTGTAGATTCTTTAGGTAGCTATGAATGCTTTAGCTGCTACAAACCGCAATTTTCGTCACGCCGCTCGAATTCTTGGGTTGGACTCTAAAGTTGAAAAGAGTCTTTTGATCCCATTTAGGGAGATCAAGGTATAGAAAACCTGTCTTTGAATTTGGTTTATGTGTATTATGTTTTTCTTTTCTTTTGCTCTGAGATTTCAGGGAAACGCTCTGTTCTTTTTTTCATCTTCCTGTTGCTTTTGTTCAGGTGGAGTGTACGATTCCCAAGGATGATGGAACTCTGGTGTCATACGTTGGATTCAGAGTGCAACATGATAATGCTCGTGGACCCATGAAGGGAGGAATCAGATACCATCCTGAGGTTTGTGATCGCAGTTCTTTCTAATTCTCTCTGGAAATAGAGGAGTATATCAATTACTCGCAAGTTGTATTTTGAAAATTCTGCCCCTGTAATGCTTTTAGGTCTAACTGGAATTGAAGGAACTGGATTATTTATTTTTTTGGCATTTTATCAGTTACTAATAGTTGAAGAGGGTGGCTTTGGTATATTGGTAAAGTTGCCCCACTTTTGTCCTTAGGTGATGGGTTCGAGCCATAAAAACAGCCTTTGTGCTGCTGCAAAATAGGGGAACAATGTGTATGTCAACTCTCACAAAAACCCCCATTGCTAGTTTTCCAATTAAAATTTGTCGTAGAAGTTAATTTGGCTGGCAACTTGGGCTAATTTGTCAAAATTGGTTTGATGCAGTTGTTTCCATTAGGAGAAAGAACACCATACAACTTTTGAACGACACTAATCTAATTGCTCCAGTTGAACATTTGTGTACCAAATGTTATGATTTATGAATTAGTTTTTCGCCCTTATGTGTAAAATTGATCATGCATTCATCTCTTTCAAACTCTGAAATAATTTCCTCACTTATCTGGAAATAACATTTTTACCCACCACAATAATTCATAGTCATATGTTCCAAAGGCGACCCATCCTTCTGTGGAGTCTACATTCTGCCAAATGTGATTTCTATACATTTTTTCTGAAATGGTGAAACTTTCTCTTTTTATTTTTTTCTAGGTATTTAATGACTTTATAATTTAGAATTGATTTTTCTTCTCCTTGAAGGTTGACCCTGATGAAGTAAATGCCCTGGCTCAACTAATGACCTGGAAGACTGCTGTAGCAGACATACCATATGGTGGAGCAAAAGGAGGGATTGGATGCAGCCCAAGGGAGTTAAGTTTAAGTGAGTTAGAACGACTCACCCGTGTCTTCACTCAGAAGATCCATGATCTCATTGGCATTCATACAGATGTTCCAGCACCGGATATGGGCACTAATGCACAGGTCATTACTTTTGCTCAGTTTCATGTTGTTTTTGTCCATTTTCGGTAAGAAAGATATGCTCCTAATTATGGTGCTAAATATATAAAAACAGACTATGGCATGGATTTTGGACGAATACTCAAAATTTCATGGTCACTCCCCAGCTATTGTGACTGGAAAACCAATAGTAAGTGTTGAATGTTTAAATCCTGCTTTTTCAAAGTTTGTTTTTCTAAAATTTGAAATAGATAGTTAAGAGCTGAATAGAAAGATAGCTAGAAATCACTCATAACTAATTTGTTGTATTAGGATCTTGGTGGTTCACTGGGTAGAGAGGCTGCAACTGGTCGTGGAGTGGTTTATGCAACTGAAGCTTTGCTTGCTGAATATGGGAAATCCATTGAGGGTTTGACATTTGCTGTTCAGGTAACCTTGAAACTAAATCTCAATTCTGAGTTTGACAGTCGATTAATTTACATTCACTCTTGGTGAAAATCACTAATTAGCTTCTTTTAGGGTTTTGGGAATGTTGGGTCCTGGGCATCAAGGCTCATACATGAGAGAGGTGGAAAGGTTATAGCAGTGAGTGACATAACTGGTGCAGTCAAGAATCCAAAAGGACTTGATGTACCAGAATTACTTAGGCATAAAGAAGCTACTGGCAGTTTGAGAAATTTCCATGGTGGAGACTCTATGGATGCTAGTGAATTGTTGGTACATGAATGTGATGTCCTCATCCCATGTGCTTTAGGTGGAGTTCTGAACAGGTTTGGTCCTTTTTTTTCCTTGCTTTTCAGTTTCTTTTTTTTTTTTTTTGTACAATTGGCGGCAACTGGGTTTCAAACTTGAGATCTCTCAGCCCTTGAGATGACTCCAATACCAATGAGCTAAAGCCCATTGGTCTTGCTTTTCAGTTTCTAATAAAGCATTGCATGTCTTTTCCAAGTTTCTATTGCCACTGATAGCATCTCAGTTCTATATTACCCATAAACTTATTGTATTTCTTGAAATTAATTTTCTTTAATTAACAAGACGCATCAAAACTCGATCGAATCTCTTTCTACTAAGAAATATCTGAATGTCAACAATGTTAATCAGCAGTGCTAGTTAATCTGTATGTGGAGAAAAAGAAACATGGGGATGCTTGTATTTTTCTAATTTGATGAATCTAAGCTAAAATTTCCCAACTCACTGTGGTTTTCCTTTGGAAGGGAAAATGCTGCTGATGTGAAGGCCAAGTTCATCATAGAGGCGGCAAACCATCCAACTGATCCTGAAGCAGACGAGGTAACATTGCAGTTCTTTTCTTGCTGTCTTAAGAAAGATGAGGGAAGTTCACGTTTTTCCAATTTATGTGACTTTGATATTTCAGATTCTATCTAAGAAAGGAGTCGTAATACTTCCCGACATATATGCCAATGCTGGAGGTGTGACTGTCAGCTATTTTGAGTGGGTTCAGGTAATACACTGAAACAAAGAAACTGCTGTTCTCTTATTAATATTGCTGATACAGTATTCCTAAGTTTGAAGTGCATTCCTGCTGATGAAACCATGTTGTTTCATGAAAGCCGGTATCTGTAAGCTATGCTGATCATTCAAAAGTATAACTGCAAAGCCTGTAAAGCATATGGTAACATGTTTGGAAAATTTCCAAATTTGCAGAATATTCAAGGATTCATGTGGGAAGAAGAACAGGTGAATAAGGAGCTTCAAAGGTACATGACTCGAGCTTTTCGTAACATCAAGAACATGTGCAAGACTCATGATTGCAATCTCCGGATGGGTGCCTTTACCCTTGGGGTAAACCGAGTTGCACGAGCTACTCTGTTAAGGGGATGGGAAGCATAAAACAAAATTGCTTTAGTTTCCTATTCCTTCCTAATTGTCTGATCTTTCCTTTCCTGAAGAAGTCAACTTCAAATTATCTTCAGCTTCTTTTTTTTCTTTTTTTTTTTTTTTTTCATTTGGCTGATTCCTATATCTCTATTCAAGTGGTTCATTTGGGAGATTTTTTTTTTATTTATTTAAATGAAATCCTGTCAACAACATCTAGAAAATTAGTTCCTGCAGTTTGATTTTGATATTGAAATGGATATCCTCTGTTACAACTCTTATGGACATGTCATTTGAAATAAACTGAAACAGTTTGCTCTTTTCGGCAACAGTGTTAAAAACAACAGTTATAATTTGATTTAGCAATTCTCAGTTCCTTGCCTCAATTAGTTTTTGCTTCCCCATAAATTTAGAGCCAAATTGGCTAGCTTTCTTTTTTATTTTTGATTTATAAAAATTCTGGTTTTACTGGACCAATATAACCGAATTAATACTTAATAAATATATGTATTTAACTTCAGCAAGATAATAATAAAGAAATTAAAAGGAACTAATATTAAAAAAAAAGTAATTTGCTTAGGCTAATTATATCGATCTGTTCAAATTCATCGGAAGTTACCTGAATCCAAGTTACAATACCCAGTCACAGATTTTTTTTCTTTCTTTGAAACACAAGAAAAAGTTCCAAAAAGCGAATGCAGATAAATAGTTTGCCCATAACCATACTCTCAGAGACAAAAAGGGTAAGGGTAAGCCAAGATAATATTTTTTATTACAGAGTATGGGCGTCTTTCCTGCTGCTATCCTCCCATTATCATCCGCAGAAGCAACTAACAACTAGAGAAAATTAGGTTTTCTTTTAACATCCATGGCTTCCATTGCCATTTCTGCCTCGCTGCAAAGCGCTTGCAGCTCACATCATATCACCAAGAAACAACATCCTCAAGCCAGACCTGCACGCTCTCTGGGGTCAAAGCAGGTGACCCATGTTCCTACTGCCCTCAGTGTTGAAGATAAAAAGAAGTGTTTAAGCATAATTGAACGGCAGGAGAATTCTCCTAATGATGGATCAAACAAAGCTGATGATAAATCAGACCATGTTTCAGAAACAGAATCATCTGCTCCAAAATTCGTCGATGAGCGCTGGAAGAAGGGAACCTGGGATCTGAATATGTTTGTCAAGGATGGGAAGATGGATTGGGATAGTCTGATTGAAGCTGGTGAGTGAGTTCTCTTGTAGTTCATGCAAAATGTAAGTTGTGGCCTAATCATATGCCTAACTGCAAGCACTTGTTGTTCTTCAGTATATGCAAGCTTCGGAAGGAGACAATTTTGTTTCAGTTAAAAATATTTCTCTCTTTTTTCTCTAATGTGGGTTAATAAAGCAACTGGCTTTCTCTTCTAGGAAGTTATATCTCAGATGAGGTGATAACTTCTAAACTTCTCTACTGGCTAAGAGACAGTTACACTATCTATTTGCCTTGCAGAAGCAAAGAGGAGAAAATTTCTTGAACTGTACCCTGAAGCATCTACGAATGAAGAACCTGTGCTTTTTAGGAGCTCTGTCATACCTTGGTGGGCATTGTTCAAAAGATCATATCTGCCAGAGGCAGAGCTAATCAATGGTTTGATGCCTGAGAACACCTTTTTCACTCAAAATTCTTGTAACTTGGCCTCCATAACCATAGGCATCTAAAAAATTACACTTGTATCAATTCCACAGGCAGAGCTGCAATGGTGGGATTCTTCATGTCAAATGTTGTGGATGCATTGACAGGGCTTGATATGGTTGGCCAGACGGGAAACTTTTTATGCAAAGCAGGACTTTTTGTGACAGTCATTAGCATAATATTCTTTAGGCGAACAGAAGATTTTGAGAACCTGAGAAAGCTGACTGATGAAGCAACTTTGTATGACAAGCAATGGCAGGCATCATGGCAGGACCAGAATGTAACAAACACCGGTGCCTCAGACAAAACAGGAAACTAAATACAGTTGCATTCTTCACATATATGCATTTGTAAGACTTTTTTCAAGCACCATGGATGCACTGTTAAAGATTTATGTTGAAGTTTTAGCTTGCCTCTTAAAAGTACTCTAAAACAGAAAATTTATATTCCCCAAAATGAATATTTTTCAAGTTAAAAAATTTTAAAATTTTTTAAATGATCTTATCCATTCTCTTACTTTATTTTCATTTTCTCTGCCATTCACATGTATAAGGAGGAAAGAAAATGAAGCAAAGAAAATAAGATCAATGAGCTGATAAAGGAAACGAACAGAAAAAGCTGCAGGAATGACTAATGGGGACAGGATTTACCATTTTATTAGATGATCATGGGTGGATTCACCATGGGGGCAATTGCCCCACAAGATTTTTCATTGTAATTACATAATTTTTTTAAGTTGGCTATCTATTGTATTTAGATTAATTTTAGCTAAAATATATTACTCTCTCTTGTACTCTTTATTTTTTTCTAAAAAAAATAAATTTTTTATTCACTTTCTAATTATAATCCCATTAAATTTTATTAAATATTAATAAATATTTTAAAAATAAAATAAAATAAAATAAAATAGAATTATAATAGTTAATTTATATATAAAAAAATAAATAATAACTATGAGATAATAAAAAAATAAAGATAAAAAAAATTATGAAACAAAAGAGTATTATTAAATTTATTATCAAGTGAAATTCAAATAGTTAAGTAGACCTATGAAAATTAGCTTATTCGGTGAACATATATCCATGATAGAATTTTTTTTTTTAATCAACACTTTATAAAATATATTAAAGTTTTGAATAAGATATATTACTTCTATTCTTGATATTTTTCCGTGCTTTTTTGTTTGAGTACATGAATGTACTGTCCTTTATATATGTTTAAGTGTATTTAATATACAATGAGAATTATTATTTAATTTTTATAAAAAATTTATTAATTAATTTTTTTATTTTAAAAATTATATTAAAATATTTATAATATTTTAAAAAGTCTACTTAATAATTTTTCTTAACCGTTAAATACTGTAAAATAAAATTTAAAATATCATCGATATAACGGGAATAATTAATAAAATTTTTAAAAATATAAAAAATAAACTAATAAAATTTTTAAAATTATAGGATTAAACAATAAAATATTTAACAAGAAATTAATTATTTAATAAATATTTTATATTTTAATATATTTTTTAAAATTAAAAAATTAATTAATTCCTTATTATATAAATTAAGTAATAATTTTCTTTGTTCTCTTACAATTAGAATTTTTAAATCAGATGTACTCCCTTTGTTTTATTTATTTATTTTTTGTCTTTTTTTTTGAAATAAGTATTGTTTTATAATTTTAATACTTCATTAAATGTTTTTAATCTATCTTTTAATAAGTGAGTGTTTTTAAAATATTAATTAGATTTATTTTATTTGTATATACATCTTTTATTCAAATTTAATATTTCTGTTTTCCTTCATAAAATACATACTAATATTATTTTGCTTAAATCCATGAATCCAAAATCCATATTTGATATTTTTGAAGTTGGAAACCTCATTTTTGTTCATGAAATCCTTTTTTTTTTTTCAAATGAGACTCTTGGTGTAATTTTCACATTTTATTCATTTTAAAATTTTTAATTTAATAGCATTTTGGCAATTTTAAAATTATTATTATTATTTAAAATAAAATTAACTGCAAAAAAGGAAAAAGAATTTATATAGTAACTCTCAATTATCATGAATTTAAAGTTTAATTCTTGTGGCATTTAAAAATAAAATTAACACAATTTAAAAAAAAAATCGTAGGTTCCCTCCATTTAGTCTTACTATGTTAAATTCATAAATTTCTATCACACCTTATTTGGATGGAAGAAAAATAAGAAGATGAAGGAAATAAGAGTGAAAAAATAAAAGAATTTTCCATCTTCTCTTCATTTGGATAAAAAGAAAATAAAGAGAAAGAAAATAAGTTGAAAAGTGGTTTAATGAGTAATTTTTTCAGAGAGAGAAAGTGGATAGTAAATAATACAAATTATTTTTTTTTATCTTTATAATAACTTATTTTAATTGTAAAAACAATAAAATTCTAAAAAATATAATAAAAATATTCTAAAAAAAATTATACTTAACGAAATTTAATGTTTTGAAAATTATCAAGAATTAAAAAGGGTCAATTAATTTATCATCATGTAGTCGCCGCTGAAGACATCCGCAAGTTCTAACACAAATTTCAAGCAGGTCTGCTGTGGCAGCCATAACTGCAGGACGCTGAACTTTATCTCTATTAGGAACAAAGAACAGAAAAACCCTGAAAGTTGATTAATGAATTATGGTTGTTGTTAGGACAAGAACGCAAGAATTTGATCCGGATGAAAAAACTGGTATAAATATGGAAATCACTGCTACAAGCACAGCCCACCCAAACAAAGCCTTCCCTTAAAAGAAATTCCGCCGACCCCATAAAGCCTAATCTCTAGTCCCCAACCACCACTACCTTCCAATCCCAAAAAATCAGATTAACCGAAGTCTCCAACTTTCTTCTTATTGCATTTTCTTCCCCTTAACTTTTCCTTTCTCTCTGCTCTCTCTATTTCATTTCTGTTTCTTCTTTCCTCTGGCCCACATGCCATAGCTCTCTCTCTCTCTCTCTCTCTCCCACAAAATGCCCTCTGTCCCCAAGTCCCCACCTTCTCCTCCGTCACTTCTCCACCACGACAACTCTGAAGCCGAGCGCCGCCTCCGTGAGGCAGAGGAGCGCTTGCGTGAGGCCATTGAGGAGCTCCAGCGCCGCCAGCGTAGAGCTTCTCTTGGTGGTGCTTATCCCCCTTGTGATCACGCGCCTGATGAATCCTGTGTGGCTCACGCTATTGGCAATCTCTGTCAGAGTTTCCTTCTCTCCTATGGCGTTAGAGTCGGTGTTGGCATCTTGCTTCGAGCTTTCAAGCTCGCTAAGGGACAGTCTTACTCTTCCCTCCTCGATCTGAAGGTGAAGTGTTTTCTATTTCCGTGTTAGTTTCGCAATTGTCACTATCATTATGCCTGATTACTTCAGTACAATGAAATCGACTGAATTTGATGTTCATCGAGCAATGCGTGAAAAAATCTAAAATCTGGGTTTTGATGGCAGCAACTTGTATCGGAGAAAGATTTAATAGTGAGAGAAGAAGCATGTCGAATTGGTTTACTGTTCGGGGGATTTACGGGGTCTTATCATGCACTTAGATGCTTATTGAGAAAATTGAGAAGGAAAGAGACACCATTTAATGCGTAAGTTCTTGTCTTTCATTTGGCTTTCTAATGTGATGGTCGGGCGTGAAAGATCCTATTCCTTATTTATGACATTGTTTAAGGGGATGATGGAGCAGAATTTTAGCAGGTTCGGTTGCAGGGTTGTCTGTTTTAGCCTTAGATGACTCCAGCCGCAGGCGAACTCTTGCTCTTTATCTCTTGGCTAGGGTAGCTCAGGTACCTTTACATTTTTTTTTATATGCTTTCATTTATTTATTTTTTTACTCTAATGTGAAAAATTGAAGTGATAAGATTTTGAGGTATATCTTGTTAGCTTAACGTAGCTGTTTCTTATCAGTGTGCATATAATTCTGCAAAGTCTAAGAACAAATTTCACCTTTGGGGAAGCCATTGGAGACATGGAGATTCATTGCTCTTTGCTTTTGCATGTGCCCAGGTACATCAGAGCTCATGTTGCTAGTTTGGACCAAATTTATTCTTAAGATCAGATAACAAACTTGTTTGTTTTACCTGCTTATTGGCTTGGGCTTGTCTTTTACATGAGAAGAAATTATCGTTGTTGCCTAAAGAATTAGGTGTAAGTGAATGAAGCTAGTAACGAGTTGCTGTTCTTGGCTTAGAATGAAGCTAGAGATCAGTGGCAGTGCTGGCTAATCAAATATCACTGAGGTTATCCTGATTCCTGATTAGGGTGACAACATGAAATGGCATAATAGCAAAACGGGGAATTAGAGAGTTATGCTATTGTAGTCTAAGAAGCCTCAATTATAAATTATATCGATTTAATTTTTCATTATAATATTCAATGCATATTTCTATTATTTAGGAAGTAGTCCAACTAGGGTTGTGCTGTATGATAAAAGTGTTATAATTTGGTGGTAGCTTTGAATGGTTAAGAATTTAATTTAATTGATTTATTTTAGTAAATATTTATGATTTAAAATAACGAGAAATGACTTGCTTTAGTCCATATTTACATGTCATGTGAGCAAACTGGATAGGAACCGGAGGATGATCTGAGCTGCCAAATTCTTTGCTATTTGATTTGTACATTGGACCGGTTGATGCCTTGATGGGCACTATTATTATATAAACTGATTGCATAACGAACTATATTTTTTTCTTCTTCATGTCCATTTCATCATCAGTACACTGATTGGGATACTTGTTTAGCTATATATGCATTTCCTGAGTCATCTTTTTATCCTTTCCAGGTTATGTATTCCTTTGTAATGCGTCCTGAGAGTTTGCCAAAAGCATATCACGACTTTATTCAGAAAACTGGGCCAGTTGCACAGCCTGTGTACAAGGCTGTGAGAGATAGCTGCAGAGGTGGTCCAGTGGATGTTGCCTCACTATCAGCTTACTTATCTAGTAGAGGGAAACTCAATTCTGCGGAATTGGAAGAATTCCCTTCTATTATTCCTTGTTCTGTTATTCATCCAGATACAAATTCATGTTTAGATCATAATGCTAAAGCAGCATCAGCTACATTTAGAAAAACTTTTCCTCTTTACTTCTCATTGACTTTTGTACCATATGTTGTTCTACACCTTCAGAAGGTAAGTCTTCGACTCAAGTATTACATTTTACCTTTATTTTTTAAAAAATTATTTTTAACACTTATCTTTTGACAGTGTCTAAATCAGAGGTCTGTCATATTAATGTACATCTCAAGGTCCAATATTAGTTTAGGGAACATACTATATTTGCTCCACCAAAATATAAGCATCAGATGCTATCACCAAGTCATGGTCCTGACTCCTCCAGCGTGGTCCTGGGATGGACAAAAAGGAGACAGGATCACTGCTTTTGAAAAATGAAAAAATAGAGTTAAATTTTAGGCAACATCCAATTCTAAATCTGTAATGCCTGAAACTATCACTGATGCAACCTTTAAGATTGTTACACTTTTGTATTGTATTTAACTTAAATGATTTTCGTCTTTGCTCCACCTATTCTTTTGTTTTCATTTCAACAAGGATTTGTAACCATATGGTCCATCTATCTCTCTATCTCTTGCTCTCTCTCCCTCGTTGGTCACTAAAATGTTCTTGGAAATTATTAGATTACACTATTTTCATGCAAGTTCTACATAAGCATTTTCTATTTCATAGTAGATTGTGATGTTTCTCAATTCACATGGATGTTTTTCAATCTATATATGAAGCAAGTTGTCTGGCGTTTGTTGCTTCCACATGGTAAACTACAATGTATCTCATTTGCCATAAGTGGAGCTGAATATTCTTTTTATTTGATTGGTTGGGATGGGATACATAGTTCCTCTATCTAGTCAAGAATGGCAGTAATGTCTCGCATCTGGAACTAATTTATCTTTGTTCCAAATTTCATCTGCATAAAGTTTATGGATGCACCTGCTCGTACATGTTGGCTTGCTGTTAGAGATGCTATTCGCTCAACAACGTTCCTGTCTGCGTTTGTTGGAATTTTTCAGGTACTATATAATTGATTTTATTGTGTTTTATTTTCTTAAGATTATGCCTTTGTTCTTAATAATTCATGGATGATGCAAGGGGGTGATATGTTTGCATAGAAAAGTTGCAACAGTAGACCACAAACTTGTCTATTGGATCGCAGGAGGACTTTCTGCCCTTTCTGTACTACTAGAGAAAAAACCTAGACGTGCTGAACTTGCCTTATATGTTCTGCCACGAGCTGGAGATTCATTGTGGTATATTTTAATTAACCGTCACCTGCTTCCAGATATTAAGAATGCAGAGGTATCACTTTTGTTTACCTATTCTGTTCTGAATACATTCTTTCACTGGCTAAAGATTACTCGCGATCCACATATTGTTGAAAACTAGATCACTTGCTTTATTTTATATATTATAATTCATGTTTTTTGTTTTTTTTTTTACCATTTTTTCCCACCGTTTGGCATGATTCATTTTTTAAGAAAAGAATTCAAAATGAATTTTAAGAAAATCATGCGTGATTTCATTTTCTTTAAAAATAAAAATTTTGTAAGTTAAAAGCGAAATGTATTTTTCCATTCCTAACAAAAAAATTTGATAAAAAAAATGAAAATTTGATAAAAAAGAAATGAATTGAATTGAATTTTTGTGAAATATTTAATTCCAAACAAGGGGTTTGTGTTTTCTACTTGAGATCCTATCACCTCTCGTGGGAAGAAGGCTTTGAACAAGTGTGTTAGGTTTGTTACTTGATATTCAAGGCAAGAACAATATATACCATTAACTTCTATTTAAATCTAGAACTCTCTTAAGAAAACTCCCAAATCTCTATAATGGCCACTGCAGTTTGAGTTTCATTAAAAATTCTGTTGAGTGCCAAATGACACAAGCTTGGTTACGGTTGATGGTCTGAACTTTTATATATGCATATAACAAGTGTCCATACAAATGCATGGTTCTTGCGTGATGTAGGGTAACACCTGATTTGCCTAGGTGGTTCACTAGACAGATTCAAACACAGAGTGAATCCCAACTAATCTCTTGCGCATAAAGTTGTTACTTAAAGACTATACAAACTTTCATGAGTAAGGGAAACCTGGTTGGATGATGTTACAGGTGGCTTTATTTTGTGCTTGCATGGGAGGAATAATGTACTACTTGGAACATGAGCCTGGCACGATGTCTCCATTCCTCAGGGGTCTGATCCGTCGCTTCCTTGCTAGCAGAATAAGCAATCCAAGCACTCCATCTAATCGGAATGCTTCATACACATATTTGCAGACTCTTGATGCTATGAAGCAGCCAAAATTGCAGGAGAGCAGAGAGGCTGAAGCTTCATCATCTCAGAAATACAATCTTGAATCCATTCCAGGGCTGTAGCAGTGTATTTTTGGGTGCTCAAGTGTTACTACTATATGAAACTACCCCAGCCATTTTTCCATGATTCAATTTATATATTATTTGTTAGAAGGCAGATGAGTTCTGCTTAACACATTATAATTGACCACAGGGAGAATAAAGTTTCATGCTTTTAGATTATGGCCCATGCAAATCTGTTGAGAGTGATTAGGTTTTATTTCATCTAGAGACAGAGATGTGTTCCCCTTGTGATTGTATGCCCCACCAGATATTCTGAAGGAATTTTCAAGTAAAATAATGATAGTTGTAACAATTGTGAATTCTGGAAGGGGATATCTTCTTGTAATTAATATTTTTCCTGTGTGTTCTATAACTGTTGGTTTATTTTGTAACCTATAAAATCTATTAATATTTTCAACACATTTCCTCTCATTAATATATAGTTCTCTTGAGTCATAACAATTTTACTGACAGATTTATGTGTAACATTAGGTTGCTTTCTGCTGCTGTAATCCAACGAGGTTGTTCAAATGTAGACCTGAAGGAGATAACTTTAATTATTTCATAAAAAGATAATAATATTTTTTTAATCCCTGCAAGAATTTCTACCTTCTGTGCTTATTTATAGGACCATCATGCTAAGACCACCTCTAGCCAAGACAATTTTGTTCCCTTCTAGCAAAGAGCTCCTTACCAATACAATGGACGCAATATTATTTGAAGCTGCTCAAAGGGGAGAGGTCAATTTCTTGCAACAACTGCTGAGAGAAAACCCACTTATCCTTGACAACGTTGCACTGTTGTCTACTGAGAATCTCCTCAATGTCGCTCTGATAACTGGAAACGTTAGCTTTGTCAAGGAGATTACAAGGTTAAAACCCCATTTTGTCAAAGAATTAAATCAAGATGGTTTTAGCCATATGCATATTGCAGCAGCTCATGGCCATGTGGAGATTGTAAAGGAGTTGATAGAAGTTGACCCCAATCTTTGCCGGTTAGAGGGAAGAGAAAAAAGAACTCCTCTTCATTATGCAGCCATTAAAGGGAGAGTTGAGGTAATCAATGTTTTGCTTTGCAGTTGTCCTGAATGTATTGTTGCTGTGACAGTTGAAAGAGAGACTGCTCTACACCTTGCTGTTAAGAACCATCAATTTCAAGCAACAGAGGTATTGGTCAAATGGATCAGAGAAAATAACAAGGATGAAGTGTTCAGTATAACAGATGAACAACGCAATACAGTCCTGCACCTTGCAATCTGGAAAAGACAACGCCAGGCAAGCTATTAATCTTAATTTTTGTTTACTATATATCCTTTAATAAATCTAATTAAGCAATAAAAATCAACTACAATAATATATCATTTGCTAAATGAGGTTGTATTGTAGATGCAGAAGTTGCAGTCGTTTGACCAGCTAAATGTCTAGAGAGATTTAACATTAACAGAAATTATAAAAAAAGAATAATTAAAAACAAAATCCTTGCAGGTTGTAGAATTATTACTTGACAGCAGGCTCGTTGGAAGTAAATGCCATGAACCATTACGGCCTCACTGCACTGGATGTGCTGCTAATGTCCCCCAGTGAAGCAGGTGGTCGGGGAATTGTTCAGATGCTTTTACATGCTGAAGCTATGAGGGGAAGAGATATTACCCTTTCGACCATTTCTCATAATCGAACCTTTACTAACATATCCACTGCCCCACAAACAGATCGATCACAGCTAAGTGGCATGGTAGAGTACTTCAAGTTTAAGAGAGGTAGAGTTTGTCCAAATTAGAGTTTTTTCTATCTATTTTTTCATTAAAAGTGTAAAAATATTTTTATTACTCTTTTTAAATGGATAAACTTGATACTTGAATTTTAGCATAATTAATATATCAATTCATTCATGTATTTTTAAAATCGTACACTTAAATTCTTCAATGATCAATCCGTTTTCATTTCTTATAATTTAAATATTTTGATCCTTCAAATTTTTTATTTAAAAAGAACATTTAAATTCTCATTAACTTTTGTCTATAATATCTCATTTAACTAAATTTTAACATTTTTTATTCTTTAATTTTCATTCTTTAAAATACTTCAATATTTATAATTGATGTGATCGAAACTAGAGTTATGCTGTGATTAGCTAAACCTGCAAGAAAGAGAACGTGAGTTGATGGATACCCACAGCTGCCACTCCGGTGCTACGTCAGTAAACCGAAGAATAGAGCTAATGTAGAACGTAAGAGTAGTTATATAATAGAATTGTATACATTTGTCTATGTGATTATTCTCCCTTTATATTGTAAGAATATAGAGATAAATATAATATTTTCTGGTAATCCGATGATGATGTGACTGGCTGCTCGATAAGGGATCTCACCAGCTAATAGGTCGGTGATCCCGCGATTATAGACATAATGGGAAATATGTTGAACTGTGCCTGATAACAATAACTTTATACCGAGACTCGACTTATTCAGGAGAGGGCGAGTCTTGATGATGAGTCGGGTGTTTAAGGTGTTCAGATATTCCTTTTCTTGGATAGGACCGCATTGCCTATTTATCATATTCTTGCTACGTAACCCAGTTTCGTAGTGATAACTTGTACCTTACTTAGGCGATCATTATGTAATATCAGAGATCACCCGCTAGGGGTGAGCATTCGGTCGGTTCGGTTCAAAATCGAATCGAACCGAATAAATAGAAAACTGAAATTTTAGTATTTATGAAAATCAAACCGAATCGATTTTGATCAAAAATCGAACTGAATCGGTCTGATTCGATTCTATTCAGTTCGATTTGATCAGTTTCAATTTTTAATAAATTTTTTATTTTTTACACTTTATTTTTAGTATTTTAAAATTTAGTTAAAATATTTTAATTTTAATATGATTTAATTTCTCCATATTATTAAAAATAACATATTATTATTTCTCCATATTATTGAAAATAACATATTATTATCCTTAATCGGTTCGGTTCGGGTTTTTTAATTTTTTTTCTGATCAAAACCAAATCGAACTGAAATAACCGAAATTTCTAAAATTAAAAACCGAATCGAAATGAATAAAAATTGAACCAAAATTTCAAATTAATTCGGTTCGGTCGATTTTTTCGGTTTGAACCGAATACTGCTCACCCCTATCCCCCGCTGGTCTTCGATTCTTCAAATTCGAAGGTGATAGTTGTTTTCATAATCTGGGGCACGTGGCCTTTTGAGATTGGTCTTCCCCTGCTCATGTCGTTTTGCCTACCTAACTCTTCAATGATGGCTGCCATGTTTCTCAAGCGGCATTTAAAGCCTGATGTCAAAACCGTCTTATAAAAACCCTTCTTCTTTCCCAAATATTACTTTTGCTCTCATCTGTAATCTTTGTTTTCAGAAAGACTCGATCACTCTTTTTTTTTCTGATTACACTCATTTGCTTTCACAGTAATTTCTTTTTTTTTTTTCCTTTAAAAATAAATAGGAATACTTTCTCTTGTTCTCTTATTCTCAGTGGAGGTTCTGCCTTAAGCACCTCCTCTGACGGCCCCATCCATGCCCTTGCCTCTATCGTTCCACTGAAAGCGGCTCAAGAAAGCGAGGGTAGCTCGATTTGTGACGTCCCGTCTATCCTATCAAAGCAAGATGTAGATCACCTTTATGATAAATACTAAATTTCTCGAGAGACTTTTCATGTTTTTGCTTTTTCCTCGAATGTTCGTGTGAACGACTTGGTTCCTGCAGAGGATATTATCATAGTCTTTGAGGAGCAGTTGAAGGTGGGTCTTTAGTTCCTCATGTCATTTTTTAGTGATGTTCTTCAATTCCATAAGTTTTTGGTCGCTCAGCTATATCCTAATAGCTGGAGGATCTTGGTGGCTCTCCGGTTCAGTCTTAATAATAATATTGAGCTTCTCCCAGTTGTACCATCTGGATACTCGCAATAATGAAGAATTTTAATTTTTTTGCGGGCAAAAATACCAGACGATATTCAACCAGATACCTTTTTTATTAAAGTGGTGGAAAAATAAGTTTTTTGTCCTCCATCGCCGGACATTCGGGGGTTTTGGACGCCTCCAAACGAGCTGGAGCCTATGAGTGGAACTGAGGAAGGATTGGTTCCAATTGGGGAGGGATGAGGCTTTAGCTTTTCTCTTGACGATAGCTAGGTCCTTTCAGAAAATGGACATCACTAAGGCAATGAGCAACGATGTTTTGTCTTGGCAAAGTTATATCTAGGCAAGCCAGACTCGGGGTTCTCACCTGCCCAGCCTTCCCAGCCTTGGAAAGAGCACTCTGGCTAGAGATCATGATATTTTTCTTCTTGCCTTCTTTTAGATTTCAAATTGTCTTACTTACTTATTTTTTTTAAATTTTACGCAAATATGGCTGGGTCATGAAGTAAATTTGCTGAGGCGGTCGGTGCTGCCTATAAAGGCAAAGTTGTCGCTAGGGCAACCGATCCCCCTCCCAAGTGTGCTTGCTGAGCAGAAGTGATCATGCTTCCTCCTCCTTCCCAACCTACAGTAGAAGAGTCGACCCATTCACAACCTAAGTCTTCTGCCATGGGCGCCTCTGCATCTATCCCAGTTTGCGAGCCTTTTTGTCGCTATCCCCACTCCTACTGAGCCTGTTCCTACAAACGTGAGGGTTGACTCCTCATGGCCTCCCAGCATCCAGCTCCTGGCATTGGTGCTAACCCATATGCTGTCTCTCCTTAAAGATCCTAACCTGGCCGTCCTATTAACCAAGAATGCCCTAAGGCCTGGGGACTATCGATGCCTGAATGAGCTCGAGACGGATGAGCTTTTTGACAATGTCATGCACTCCAACCTAGAGAGTGCCCTCTATGCCTATGTGGCCAAAGAGTGCAACAAAGTCCTGAGGCTAGAATTTGGTGCTCAGAAAATGGACAGAAGACTTCTGGCGGAGGAATGCTTAAGGCTGAAGACTTGGGTTGATGAGGTAAAAGGCACCATGAAGGAGACTATAGAGTTTGTGGACAAGCTCTAGGTTGAGCTAAGTAAGACCAATGCTTTCAAGCTGGTTCTTGAGAATCGGGCAAAAAGTGCCGAGGATCAAGTGGTCTTGCTGCATAGCTAAGTCCTGGACCTGTAGGCTCAGGTTGAGGAGGCCCGGGCTGCCTCTATCAGGGTTGCTGAGCTTGAGGCAAAACTTCGAAAGATGGTGGCCCAAGATAGGGAGATGTTTGTACAAAGCCAGGACTCTGTCAAGAAGGAGCTTCTCAAACATTTTTCTGCAAAAGACTTCTCCTGGATTGACGACATCTTTCCTCACGAGGAGGAGGAGGATCGGCGGGACAAGGAAGGACTAATTGAAGACAACCCTCCTGGCGCGGATTCTACTGCAATAGCCAGTGATAAACCTATAACAGGAATCCGGGTGGAGGCGGCTGATGATGTTCCTCCTGCCTTATAATACTCATTTTATTTGAATAAAAATATTTTACTTAGACAGTGTTGTACGATCAACATTTAGCCATAAATCTTGTCAACAAGACTTGAATAATTTATTTAAAACATTACTAAGTGACTAACACCCGACCATGGTGGTGATAAAAATAAATAACTTGAGAACTTCTGAATAGCGGGGCTAATACCCAGTCATATGGCTTGGTGGATACCTGCCTTACGCCTAAGTTGTCCTATTAGGATTTCCTAAAATCTTGAGGCCAGTACCTAATAAAAAACATCCATCTTGTGGCTTGTGCCTCAAGTGCCTTGAAAATTGATATGGGATTAACACTCGATAGTTGTGCTCACTTTGTGGCCTGGTGTAAATGCATTCATCAGGATCGAGGCCTGGTCTTCTAACCTGGTGGAACCCGTCTTATGGCCCTATTTAGTGAGACCAATGCCCAATCTTCTAACTTAGTGGAACCCGCCTTGTGGCCTTGTTTAGTGGGATCAATACCCGGTCTTCTAGCGAGTTTTTGTCTTGAAATTTTTGTTTAGTGGGTCCAATATCCGATCTTCTGATTTGGCAGAACCTGCCTTGTGGTCTTATTTAGTGGGACCAACACTGAGTCTTCTGGCGGATTTCTGCCTTGAAACTTTTATTTAATGGGTCTAATGCCTGAATAGCCAGGTGATTGCCTTATGGCCTTTGTTTTAGTGGGTCTGACGCCTAGATGGCTTGGCGATTGCCTTATGGCCTTTTATGAGTTTGTTTCTATTTCCGTAGTCCAACGCTTGAATTATGGCATGGTTAAAGTTTCTTTGTGGTATGGCATGAGATGCCTTGTTATGCAGGACCAATGCTCGAATGGCCTTGTGGCCTTTTATGAATTTGATTTTGTTTCCACGGTCTAACGCCCTAATTATGGCATGGTTGGAGTTGTCTTGTGGTATGGCATGAGATGCCTTGTTATATGAGACCAATGCCTGGATGGCCTTGTGGTCTTTTAGTGAGACTAACACTCGAATGGCCTGGTGGAACTCACCTTGTGGCCTTTATTCTTGTCTCCATTCTTTCATCCATCTTATGTTTCTAATTTTTCTATCAAAGAAGCTTGAAGAATGCATTCTATTTTTATAATATTTCCATAAATCATGAACACTTTTCTAAAGATAAAATAAAAGACTCGATCGTCTAGCTTGACTAATAAAACTCAAAGTTTGACCCAGGAGCTAAACATCTGTAATATTCCCCTTATTGTCACCCATATCACAACTCGGTCTCCCTGCAATTACATAAATAACCTCCATAGGTTCATTGTCACAGGTGATTTTAGGAATCGTTACCTCGAGCCCGGGCCTCATATTTTTTATACTATTTATGATAAACTTCCAAAATATGCCATTTCTTATTGATATTGTATTTCAGCCGTTGGCACTCCTCCGTTGTATGTCTGCTTATCATTTTTTCTGATCCACACCAAAATATGTGTCCGTGAGTCATTCAATGAAGTGTAACTTTTATACTTACTTCGGCCATTCCTTCCTCGGGAGACTGAGTAACTTTTGTGTTTCCTCCCATATCCTTGCCTCTTAGGCTTTTGTTCTTGCTTTTTGCTTGTCCTTTTGTCCTCTTCTTATCCTTCTCGGTACTTTTGAGCGACCCGTACTGGCTTCCAATCGATGCCCTTCAGAGCATCGTATGATGACTCTCCTTTCTCAAACTTGTTTTTGAACCATGTCTGGGTTGCCCTTATCTGAATTCTTGAGGTATCAATAGAGGCTTCCTCTCCTCCTCTAGGAGCCATGGGTGTAGAGCTGTAATCGAATTGAGCCGAGTTGAGTTTTAATAAGTTCAGGCTCAATTAGAAAATAAATTTAAAAGTTCAAGTTTGAGCTCGAGCTCAACTCGAGTTTCATTTATAAGTTCGAGCTCGATTCATAAAATAAATATTAAATTCGAGTTCGGTTCGAGCCCGATTCGTAATAAGCTCATTTATCACGTTAACGAGCCAACTCAAACTCCACTAAAAAAACTTAAATTTGAGCTCATTTAGGCTCGAATTTAAGCTCGATTATAAAGCTTGATTATATTATAAATAAGCTTAATATAATTTAAATTCATTTAAATTATAAACAAATTTAAATTAAAAATAAAATTTAAATTATAAGTTCATTGATAGCCTTTTAAATTAAATTTTTTTATTTAATTGAAGTCTCTCAAACCCAAAACTAATAAAACGAAATGTAAAAGGGTTGTCCTTTTATAGATAAGTCACAACCCTCCATATCCCTTCAACTTTCGATGTGAGATTGGTATTGGCGAACGAGCATGTTCACGAGTTTATTCGCAAGCTTGTTCACGAGCCTGATCACGAGGTTGTTCATGAGCTTGCTCATAAACTTGAAAATGAGTCGAGCTCGTGAGTCTAAACGAGCCGAATACTACTAAGCTCAAGCTCGGCTCGTTTATTAAATGAGACTAAAAAGTGAGCTCGAGTTTGGCTTGTTTAGAAAACAAATCGAGCCCGATTGAGCTTTTATCGAGCCGAGCCTCGAATAGCTCACGAACAGTTTGGTTCGTTTACACCCCTATATGGGTGACGCCTTCTCCCGAGTTTTACATTGCTTGAAAGTAACATACAACCTTCTAACGTACTGTAGCATTTGCTCAATGCTCAAATCGTTGATATCTACTTTGTTGACCATAGACGATGTGTCTTGTCTACTGTCAGGAGTGGAGGAAAGGATAACGCCCTCATTGGTAGCAATCTTAATAGCAGCTCATGAACTGTTGACCATTTTAAGAGAAAGAAGAGAGAGACTTCTTTCTAAGAGAAATTGAATAAGAGACCGACTTTAATCTAAATGAGCAAAAAGGATTTAATGGAATTTCTGGTAATGGAATCAAATGATGCGACTAAAAGTAGAGATGTGTTGTGATTAGCTAAACCTGGAAGAAAAAGAATGTAAGATGGTGGGTGCCTACGGCAGCCACTCCGATACTCAAGTTAGTAAACTGGAGAATAAAGCTAATGTAAAACTTGAGAATAGTTGTGTAAAAGAATTGCATACTTTTGTTTATGTGATTGCTCTCCTTTTATACTGTAAGAAGATGAAGATAAATATAATATTTTCTGATAATCCGACGATGACGTGGTCGACTGCTTGATAAGAAATATAGTCAGCTAATAGGCGTAATGAGGAATGTACTGGATTGTGCCTGATAATGATAACTTTGTGCCGAGATTCGACTTATCGAGGGGAGGGCGAGTTAGGCGTTTAAGGTGTTCGGGTCTTTCTTTTTTCGGATGAGATCGCGTTGCTTATTTATCATGTCCTTATTACGTGATCATGTTTCATAGTAATAACTCATAACTTATTTGGACGATTGTTATGTAATATTAATAACTTTAAAATTTTTAGAAAATATTTATATTTTTAATTTTTTTAAGTAATACCAAATAACATTTAAATAAATTATAAATTTTTATAAAAAATATTTTAGAAAGAAATTATAAAAGAATTTTGACTATCTACTAACTTTGAATTAATATTTATAATGGATAAAAAAATTATAATTTTAAATAGATTAAAATTAGTGAGATCTAAAAGTTTAATTTTAAAAATATAATAACTAATTTATCAATTATACTAAAATTTAGAAAACAAAATATAGTTTATATAATATAAAATTCTCATTCAATTTAAGTATTTATTAAAGTATTTTAAATATTTAAAATATTTATTCGATTAGCTATTGAAATTATAAATGAAATGAATTCTAATTTAGATAAAATGATTATAAAAGGAATTAAATGTTGAATTTAAAAAACATACAAACCAAGCCCTTAATTACGTTTAAAATTTAGGCCACTATCCCAAGCCGGCCCATCTATTTGAAACTTTTAAACTGGTGTGCGCCCTTGGAGGGAAAGTGGAAGCGAAGGAACCGACACAAACTCTGCACTCCGACTTCACATTTTTCAGTTAAACCCTTCGGGGGTTTCCCTTTACCCCCTTATGCATAGCTAAACTCAGCTCTGATCTTCAATCCCACATCCAATCGGTGGAAGATGCCAAAGGAAAATGGTTACGCCCCCAGCAAAGTTATCACGGAGGAGCAGAGGGCTCGCATTTCACAGAACTTCAGAGCTGCGAAGGCCCTCCTTTCTCGCAAACGGCCCCGTGATTCCCCCTCTACTTCCCCTCTATTTCCTCTCAAGTAAGCACCCCATTTTGCCCTAATTCGATTGCGTTATAGTATCCTAATTTATAGAATGTGCAGGGGAACAAGATATTTTTGCATTTCCTTCCATAAAAGAAGAAATTTTCTTTTGAATTTCCTTGAAATAATTGAACTAGTTTGCATCTATCTTGTTTGTTTCAAGTAACGGAGTGTGGATAATCGCTGATAAATTTTTTGTTAAGACTTTAAGCTAATTGTTCTCAATGCCATTTGTAGGGATGCGAAGTGTACCGCATCGCCATCGCCAGATCAGGTTACTAGCATCAAAAGAGTTCCTCTAGTAGAGATGCAAATGAACACGCCATCCCCGATTCGTGCTAATGGAATTGAATCAACCGGTAGTAAAGTTAGGAGTGATTTATGTTCCAGTATGGCAGGATTTGTTCCTAGGAATGGGTTAATTAATAATATTTCCAGTTCAAGGGCAATGAGCATTTCTCTAGGGGACAAATGTTCCTTGGATTGTTTTACAACTCCTATAAAATATCCAGAATGCTTGTGTTTAAGTGATTATTTATCAAAGCCCAGCATTCTAGATGATGATTTTGATGAATCCATTTTGAATGAGATTGATGCTATATGTGAGCAGAATTCTGCTGCAAAAGTTGAAATCCAGAGCTCCAATAGCAGTCTTCTTGAGGAAAATAAATACAAAGAGGAAAATATTGGTTGTAATTTTGCTAGTTCAGTGTCAGTTTCTGCAGATGATGATATGAGAACACGAGTTGCTTTTGAATCCAGTGGTGATTTGGTATCAAGAAAGGAGGAAAAGGATACTTCCCAGCTAATTGAGCATGGAAATATGCCAGAAGAATACTCGAAGTACTTGCAGTCTTTGAACAATAGGCAACGAGAAGCAGCATGCAGTGATATTTCCGTCCCATTGATGATTGTTGCTGGTCCAGGAAGTGGAAAGGTCTCCCTATCCTATCCCTAGCGCTCGCACACATACCAGACTGATACTTGCATGTGAAACTTTGCACAATCAGAAATTCTATTCTTGAATTTTAGTAAATCTTTTTTACTTTTCCTTTCCACTGAAAGCAGAATTTTCTGTTTTTGATGCTAGACTTCCACAATGGTTGGGCGAGTTCTGATGCTTCTCAGTGAGGTATTGTATATTGTTAGCTTGAAAAGCTTTTTCATCATTCATGTGTTGATATCTTTTCTTTCTCTTTCTAAAAAATTGTCACAGGGAATTAGTCCGACAAACATCCTAGCAATGACTTTCACCACTGCTGCAGCTTCTGAGATGCGAGATCGGATTGGAGCAGTGGCTGGAAAAGCAATAGCTAAAGAACTTATGATCAGCACCTTCCATTCATTTTCTTTGCAACTTTGTCGTTCATATGCAGAGAAGTATGTTCATTGTGAGATTGCAAATATTTACATTTTCTTTTGCCTTCTGTGTCCTATTCCTTTGCTAATTGAGTGAAAGATCAGTAAAGGTTCACCTGCACTTAGAAGCTGTGGCTGTTAATCCTAAAATCTCACAATAGGATACAAATATTAGCTATTGCCATTAGAGATACTTGGGCTAAACCTCCTAAGAACTTGTGACTTTTGTACGTCATAATTGTAAAATTTCTATTTGTCTTGCATGGTTCAGGCTTTTATAATTCTTCAAAAAAACCGTGTGATTGCTGCTTGTGTTGTAGGTTAGGACGCACCCCAGAATTCTTAATCTATGGGCAGGGACACCAGAGAAGAGCAATCATTGAGGCTATGCGTCTATTAGAAAAGCAAAAGACTGCGATACAAAATATTGACGAAGCTTCTAATGGTATAACGTCTCCAGAACATTTCAAGGATAAGTCAAAGAAATGGCAAAGGTTTGTGACTAAGGTCAGTGAATCATCAGCTAAATTATGAGAATAGCTATATGTTATGGTTTACATGAAATATAACTTGTTTGAGAGTAATAATTGATTCTTTCTTTCCTTAAATACCCCCCCCCCCCCAAAAAAAAAAAAAAGAAAAAAAGAAAAAGAAATGAAAAAGTAACTTACGTTTGATCAAATTGTGAATTAAAGATTGTCCTTGCTCCTCGTTAATTTATCCCCTAGTGGCTTGCTATTAGGTGATGTAGTTGGTGAGGCTATCCTTTAGCATTTTCTTTTTTTTTTTTTTTTTTTCAATTTCTTATTTTCTTTCTTGTGAGAGTTTAACTGCATTGTGTACCAAAGAACCAATTTGACCTCATTGCTAACTGGTTAACGTCTCATTACCTGAGCAATATAACACGAAATTGTTTAGGATCTGTTTTGATGCCCTCTTGTTTAGAACAAATTGTATGCACACAATCAAAGTGTATTGTTTTCTTGCACAAGCAAATTTTATTTGTGCATCTTTCATTGATATGCTCCATTTCAGGCTAAAGCTTCAGGAAAGACACCTGCAGATTGCAATAAAATGGGTGATGTGATAGGAGTAAGCAGATAAATTTCTTGTTCTGATATCATTTTGATAGTCTTGTTTTCATACTTTTGTGTTCTTCTGGCACTAAATCAGGCTTCAATACTTGGGAACTACAATGACATTTTGCGATCTTGCGATGCCCTGGACTACCACGACTTAATCAGCTGTTCTGTGAAGTTGCTCACTGATTATCCTGATGGTTGATATAATCCTGATGGCAATACCTAATCAATTTATGCCACCTCTCATATTATGGAATTGTTTACAATTGTTTTTGGATCAATTTCAGTATTTGAAGAGTGCCAGAATTCATGGAAAGCCATTGTGATAGATGAGTTTCAGGACACAAGTGCCATGCAATACAATCTTCTACGGCTTCTTGCATCCCACAGTCAAATAACTATTGTTGGTGACGATGATCAGGTTTATTATTATCATTATTATTATTATCTTCTATGATCTTCAAAATTCAAATGGAGAAAGTTTACTTCTCTACCTTTTTTTTTGCACTTTTTGATGGTTCCAATTCTTACCGATAGGTTTTATTGTTTATTAAAGTCACATCTACATTTTTCTGCAGTCCATTTTCAGTTTCAATGGAGCTGACATTTCAGGGTTTAATTCATTTCGTCTAGATTTTCCAAATTATAAAGAGGTCCGCCCTTTCCTTTGGCCATTACAGTTTACATTTTTCTTTTTTTGTGAGAAGTATGGTTATTTTCTCGATCATATAATGAACGCGAATAATAATTTCAATATTTCTTGTTTAGTGATTATAGTATCATTTCTTTTAAGCTATTGAAGCTTCTTACAACTTTGTAATTTAGATTAGGCTCAACAAAAACTATCGATCCACTCGCCATATTGTTGAAGCTGCATCTTTTCTTATTCAAAATAATATGAAGCGATGCCAGTTCAAAGAAGTCGTTACTGATAATTCTTCCGGATCTAAGGTATTTTGGCACTGACAGAGCGACTTTTCATTTGTTTTCTCTTCTTTTTTCTGTTTCTAGTTAGCAACTTCATCATGGTTTGGATGAAATTTCACAGATAATCATCAAGGAATGTCATAATGAGCATGCACAGTGTTCATTTGTTGTTGATAAGACCTTGGAAATTGCATCCAATGGATCACCTGATAAACCTTCTTATGGAAGCATTGCCGTTCTTTATCGGAGGCAGGTCAAGCTTACTATCCATATATTTTAAGTGCACAGAATAAAATATTAATATCCATAGATCTATTATAACTTTATCTTTTTACATAACAGGCGTCGGGAAAAGCCTTCCAAGTAGCATTTCGTGACAGAAAAATACCATTTAATGTTCATGGTGTGGCTTTCTACAGGAAAAAGGTTGCTTAAATGTGATCTTGCATTTTTTTTCCTAATTAGTGTGCACTTAATTCTATCAATTGATGGTTGTTTTAACATGTGTGCCAATAACTATGTTATCGAACTTTCATTGAACACCTTTTTTAATAGGTAGTTAAAGCCATTATTGCTATGCTTAGAACAACGCTGCCAGGATGTGATGATGGCCCATATCGTCAAGTTTTCAAGGCTATGCTTCCATTTGAGAAGGATGAAAAGAAGAGAGTATGTCTGAACTTTTCTTCTTTTGTAGCTTTTATGTTCATGCGGTTAATGATTTATTAGCCTTGTGTAGGGGGAAGGGAGTGGGAGGGTTGATGGGGAGAGAGATATGAATGCTAGATGGAAGAGTCAATTTTTCTTTCATCTGCCAAACCATCTTAATAGGATTATAAAGAATCCTAGTTGGATTTCCACATCAGATTTCTATTCATTTTGTAGCCAGATTCTGTTCTATGTGACCTTAATTGACACCCATAAAATTTATTTATTTTATATAATCAGTCGTGAAATTCATTGACCACAAAATGATCGAGTAATAATATCTCATTAACCATTGGTGAATATCGACCGGGCTATTTTACTGAAATCTCTATGCCCATTTTGCAGGTTATTGACCACATCGACAAAATCTTAACCATTAGAAAATGCAGCTTCATATCTGTTGCCAATGACGTCTTTAGCGCAAAGCTCTCTGGTACCTTTAACAGGTTTTTACTGCTCAAAATTTTCTTAACATTCTTGACCTTATTACTAGTTTCCAATTATTTTATAAACTTAACCATGAAAGAAAGAGAGTGCAGTGACAAATTAGACATTTTTAATTTCATCAGTATTACTCGTCTTTGCTGCAAGAGCTCCACTTTTGAAGTTGCGCATGAGAAATCTCTCTCTCACTCTCTCTACCTCCACGGTGTTTTTCATAATTTCTAACCACTAACCATCTGATTCCTATTGTTGATCTTAGGAGTCAACTCAGCCAGGGACGCAAAGTGTTGTTGACTCTGGAGATGATATCAAAGCTTGTTCAAAGGGTAAAAATGTTATATGTAAAATGACTGACCTGTTGTGCTTTTGAGCATTTGATTTCTAGTTCCAGAAGAAAGGCTTGAAAAATGCTGACCGCTAAGGAGTTGAACTGTATTTTATTCAACCTAATTTTAGTTAATTATCCATATACCACAACTCGTTTGTATATTGAACCTTTGACCTAAGGACAGCATTCTTCATTTTTCCATCCTGTGATATTATTTTTTTGAGAGACTCAAATACTAGTACAGAGAAATTTCCTGCACATGGCTCTTTACTGCCAGTCAAACAGCTGGACATTTAGATGAGTTCAATCTAACTGATGAATGTATACAGGAACAGTCAATTTCAGCAGTCATAACTTCAGTGGCCAATATGGTACCTCAGGTTTGTTTCTCTCCATCTGTATTTAAATAATTTTCTGGGAGAGTTCACAGCTTTACAAGCACTAACTATTAATCTTAGAAATACCTTCTTGAGCAACGGGCAGTGGTTGATGTTGATGGAGGCAAATTGTTGAATGAAGAAAATGACCTCAGATCTGTAAGTATTTTGATTTTTGTGCTGTCCTGTTGCAGTAATTTAGTCCACAAGTATGTCTTGTTGTTTTATAACTTACAACCAACAAGTTATTGCAAGGATCCTACCCAAACAAAATCACTGTTAAAATATCTACAATATTTGTTAAAAAAATTCGTACAACATTTATATAATCAGAATTATGAGGTTTTGTGTAAATTCATATTCTTAGACAATGGAACTCTAAGGTGTATGATAGCTGTTGCATTATATCTCTACATGTGGTTTAAACTCATTTAACCACCTTGCAGGTGCTTCAGTACTTATTGGATGATGTCTCTGATTTTTTATCAATGCAATGTGCTAAGAAAGGAGAAGCTGGAGATGTGAAAGAAGAAGAGAAAGGTTGTCTTAGATTACTCAAAGCTTTTATTGACTACATAACTGAGCGAGAGAAAGAAAATTTTCGTTCCCGGAGACATGATAATGAAAATTCAGTTACCTTGACTACCATCCATCAGGTTTTCCTCATTCACTCAGCCATTCAACCACAAACTTATTGATGCCTACATCGAGTGTTTCTGGTTCTTCACATTTCATCATGTTCTTTTTTCCCTATGCAGTCTAAAGGTTTGGAGTGGGACATTGTTTTCATTGTAAAGGTAAGTAGCTACATTCATGGACCACTCTTCACTTGTTCGTTGACTTACCCGTTGAAGATGGCTGTATTTTCCCTTCCGCTGTAACATCCATTTTTGAGCATCAGCACGTTAACAAAGATTAATCGAGTATATAATGGAATTTGCAGAAATGCGTTGTAAAGAGAATCTTTCTTAATTTGCAGCAATACCTTCTATATTCATCAAATTGCATTCATGCTATAGCTTGGACTAAATGCAGGTAAATGAATCTGAAATTCCTTTATTACATGAATCCAATGGCACTACGAAGGAAAATGGGACATCAATTGAAGTGAGTTTTTTCTTTAAGACTTTTCTTTTCATTGAGAATTTTACTTTGTTTTAATATGAATGTTTCGTTATGTTTCTCAGCTAATAATCTTCAGTATGAAATCTTAGGAGGAAAGACGTCTGTTATACGTGGCAATGACTCGCGCTAGAAAGAAACTATTCATTCTGTATGTCATGATGGATTCAAATTGGCAGGTTTTAATCTTCATAAATAATCTGTAGTAGTTTCTTGTTTTATTAGCACTTGTAAGTAACAAAACGAGCCTCTCCAGATGCTTCAACCATCGCGTTTTCTCAAGGAGATTCCAGATCATCTTCGGGAGATTCAGGTGCAGTTTGCTCATTTGACTCTGAAGCTGTTACATTTGCATCAAATTCCTAACCTGGCTGAATGATTTCTGTTTTTGTCATAAAAGCTTGTGATTTGTCTCTTGCTTCCATATTGGAAATAATGTCTATGTTCTTTAATATTATTTCTGAAAAGGATGAGTTATTATCAGTTGATTGCAGTTACATGGTTGACGTTGACAAGAAGAAAGCACCTGAATAAATTGAATAAACTGGTAGTTTTAGTAAATATAACATATATTATTGGAATAAATGAGTTAATGCAGTATTTCATTTTCATATGAAGTCTATATTCAGTGTCGTAGAAATTTTTCTACAATTGTAAGTGCACTGGAAGAACTTTCTAACATATTTAAATGATGCAAAAATTCTTCATGCTTCATCAGGCAAGTTTACTTGTATGTACTGCCATTTAGTACCCTGTGGTTGAGTATCTACTTTATATATTGCTCCTTAAAACCATGTATCACACCTGCCCTTGAACTGAAAAATCTGTAGTTTGAATGTGGTTAATAGAACGCTTTCATGAATTAGAGGAAAAAGACTAAATAGCACTGCCTGCACATACAACAGCCTGGTTGTGACTGCTGTTTATTTGGGTGCTATTGATCTGACCAGATCCAAGGCGATTGTGATAAATATTTCTGTAAGAACTTTTGCCAAGCATTCACAAGATGATAGCTTAAAGCTATCCTTTTTTTTGGATTCACCGGAGCATCCTTCCATATCTATTTTATGGTCCACCAAAGATTAATTCCTTCAGGGTTTGTGGCTACTCCTTGCAACAATGCCTTCCCCAAGAATTGAACCCGAGTTCTCCCTTCGGAAGTGCAGGGGGCCTTACCCCTTTACCCAACATTTCACAACTTAAAGCTATCTATTTTTTTGTTCATTCATTATTTATGAATCTGCATTTACTATAATGCCCTTCTTTGTCATGATTATCACTTCTTTGATTAATCCTATTAATGACAGGCTGAAGTATGTCTACGAGATTTACAAACAAAACCTCAAGATATTCCAAAACAACCTGTCAACATTACCACTAATCTACCAGGAGAAAAGAATTCTTCTGAAGTTGACATGGAGCCCAATGATTCCCTCAACATTCAAATCAATAATGCCTCCAAGGAAATAACAGAGCCGGTAGATGCATGCAATGGAAATATTTTCTTAAAAAGGTTTTCCTTTCAAATTGTGATGGTCATTTCAAGTTGTCATATGCTGCTAGTAGCACAGAAAATAACCTTTAAAGTTCTGTTTGGGAGAGGGAGAAAAATAGGGAAAAGGGAGAAGTATTCCACATGTTTGTTTCTTATTGTGAGGCCCCACATTCCATTTTCCCTCTTCCTCTCCCTCTCCCTCTCCCAAATATAGTTTAACTGGTTCCTCTCACCTTTATACAGATTCTCTGTGGAGGACAGATCAGTTGTTTCTCACTTGTTCCACAAATGGGCCAAGAAGCAAGCATTTCAAAACCCTAAGAGGTTACTTGACAAGGTTACTGTTGGATCCTTTTCTAGTCTTACTGTTGCAATACGTGATGTAGTTTGAAATTCAGGTGGTTTGATCCTTGTATATAGATCTGCATATTTATTCTTTTCTTTGGAATATACAGTTCAGCAATTTGTGAAGTAAATAGATATTTCTGTAATTGTTACATCGGACAACTTTACATGCTGGCGGTACATTAGGTGACACATGGTGGTTTTGATCAGTATCTCATGCTAATTCCATTCTATTTACAGGTTGGCTTTGTTATTGATGAACGTCTAAGAATCAAGAAAAGCAAGCACAAGGTCATAAAACTTATTCAGTTATATTCCAGACTCCAGCGTCATTTTAATTTCTTGCTGAATTTTCTTCCTTTGAAATATCAGTTTGTCATTGCTCTATTGGCCCTATTCCAAGAAAATATAGATTTTGCTTTCAATATTTGTACGTGATTGAAGTTCAGGAGAGAATACTCCTCATTTTCTCCATTATTCTAACCTTTTTGTCTTAATATACAGGTGTTCATGCACATGTTATTGTGCATGGCCCTGTGAAAATGCGATACGTGTATTGTCTAGTAATGATAACCATAATTCCTACATAACTTTTCAGGATGTTTTGCATGCTTTGAAACCTTGCTTAAGCAGTGAGGAAGCCTTCCAATATGCGGAATATGTAAGCATTATGTATTTTTCGAGATTATTTATGGTAGCTATTGCATTTAACCAGTGAAATCAACATATTTCGATATTGATTTTCTAAATTCCCTCCTTGTTAGAATCTGACAAGAATTATTTGACAGCCATACATTTGGACCCTCCACTTCCATAATACGTGTGATGTACGCAACTAGCTTACACAGGTTTATTCACTCTGTTAGTTCTTTGCCTGATAGGTGCTGAGATGGGAGCAAATTCCTGCAGATGAACGTGCCCATTTGATGCGGGAGAAGCAGGTTCGTTCCTAGATTATGTCTTTTGTATTTTAGATCTGTTCGAGATGGGGAACTCATTTTATATTTAAAATCATATTCTTTTATTGTCTACAAGGGTGCTAAAATCTCAGAACACTAAAATATGTTTTGAGTCATTGCACTAAAAACTGAGGCCATTACATTCCAATAGGGTCGTAAATTAAGGTTCCTAGGTGCATTTCTTTTTCCTCCCAAGCTATTACCCCTCGATTGAAATAAATCTTTAAAATTAATATTGCCAGATTTCTACCAATTATTCCGAATATGGTACGCATAGGCAATGTTGCTCGAACCCGTAATCGTTTATTTCTCCTATTATAATCAAATATTATGTTTTTAGTGAAGGACATCTTTTGTTCATGTGCAAAGTTACAATGCTCATTATACATTTCCCCTTCCAGGAGTACTTTCAGAAATTAAGGATTGAGAATTCGATGAGTACATCAGCGCCAACAGCTAAACAGGTGATTATATTAAAATGAACGAACAAACATAGTTCAATTTATGGGGGTTTCCTTTTAGCCTGCCTATAGCTTTCTCAGCTAAATTAGCAAAATGGCTCTGTGGCAGATTGGGTTTCTGCAGAATTTGGGATGCACTGTGGTCCCCATATCACGTCTCCATGCCTCACGTTTGATCGAGCAATATAAATCATTGTAACCATGTAAACATAGTTGGCAGTTCCGGTGGCTTTATTATCGGAAGCCTACTTGAGGGATTCTAACGTCTCAAGGTTTGAGCCCAGTATTTGAATCCTTCAATTCAATGGACTGTAAATAATTATGACATGACCATCTAATGAAGTTTAGAGACTGTCAATGAGGTGCAGTTCTGCATTGATTATTTCCTAGCCATTCTGTGCTCGCTGTGTAAAAGGTTTTACCAGAGTGCTTATCGTACAGATCATGGCAAATTTAACCATAGGTGCTTGGGAAGGTTTTGGGTCTTCCCTTGTGCGGGTTTTGTTGTTTCTTTGGACTCGTACGTTGGAAAAAAGTATGATTGGGTTTTTGAGTAAACGGTATCTTAGGTTCCTAACTTTTAGAAGACGATTTTACTTGCTCTTTGCGTCCGGAAAAAGGTTAAAAATCTCCTTTTGCCCTATTCAAATTCTGAACCTAATCGGAATTGCAATATAAAAGATTGGTTTTATTTTCTCCTTTCTAAATTTTGAACTGAAATCGTTAATTTAAATTTGCGATTTCTAACTAGAACCGCCTAATTTTTTTTTGTTTTTTAAATTATATTTGTTTCCATTATTTTTCCTAATTTTTATAGTATATAAAATATTAATATTGTTGAAATTTTAAAAAATTTCAAATTGAAATAAAATCAAAACCATTTCAACCGGAAATCATTTCAAGTTAAAAATAATTTTCTAAATCGAGCCTGCAGAACGGCTCATTATAGGTTCTGGTACATCAATGAAGGCAGACTTGTTTACACTTCACACTCACCCGGGTTGTCAGTACGCGGATATCATTGTAGTTATTCAAACAGCTTGCATATGTTTTCATTGCCAAAATGATAAAACGGAACAAGAAAAGCTTGCAATTTTAAGTAAACATGGACGGGATAAGGTGACACTAATGCTTTTTCTTATTTCGTGGAAAACTATGGCACAGAGAGGGAGGGGGTCATCTAGCAACGGATCAATCATAAGCTGTGTTCATCTAGTATGCCACTCCACACCTCTAATCAAAGGGGTCAATCCTTGGGTCGTGTTCACTAGCCATAGCCATTCCAGTGCAAAGGCATGTGGGGCACATGACCTGCCAAACATTTACACGAAGGGAAAAGCTTTATTTAATTGCATTTCTAACATCTCAATGACTGTGGCTACCCAACCGAGATGTATCTTTCTTGAGGGGCTATAAACCCTTTAAATTTTAAAAAGAAAAAGGTGCAACATAGAGGATGGCGTTTTAGCATTTGGAGTATCGAGTTGAGCAAGTGATATCAAACCTTTCCAGATCCTGAACAATTCGAACATCTTTCTGTTTTGGGTGTGGATAATGGTTGATCTCCACCATTGACTGTTGAAACTGTTTCAACAAGAACAAGTGATCCAGTGCTTGAGCAACGTGCACAAGCCAGATACCCTGCATTTATCCAGTGCATATTGGAAATAAGTACACGACATGCATTCTCCTCTTCTCTGTGATTTTTTTATGAGCATGTCCATGATTATCTGTTATTTTTGGACAAGATGGGAAGATATCAAAAGTTTTTTTTTGCAGTAAAAGTGCCACTGACTTTCTGATCTCATCTTCTCATCAAATAGGTAGGAGAGAGTTACATGTATAGCACCACAGGACTTGGATCATAAGCTTGCTTAGACATTCCTACCAATCTAAATTAATGAGTCATTTTGAAAATAGATGCAAAGTCAAATCAGGTGTAAGAAATGGAGACAAGGCAAACATGTTTGCTGACACAAAAGTTAAAGGGGGAGCGGGGAAGCGAAAGGAGATTCAGGACACACCAGTTCCAAGACAATATTTGCATCTTTTATGTTCTTGTTGTTTTACATTGTTTATCTCAACTACCATCAAGGCTGAGATCACCCCAACTGCTCCTCCAGAGAATGAAGCCACTATAGGATCAACTTGGCTGCACCTCATAGCAATTACATTGGTAAGTAAATGGACCTATATAAACATAGTGTTTTGACAAAATTTGCATGGAAACCATATCAAATATATCAGAGTTAACTAGAAACACCAAAGGGACAATAGAATCAAATCAAACTGAGAACAACCAGAATCAGAAAAAAGGAGGAGCTATAAGGACCCAATACATGTGCCATACCTTAATTGCATAGGCAAATGTACACAACGGATAAAATCTGCATATGACGTGCCCCCTAACCCCAGCTTAATTTCCAACTGAAACACAAAAGGATAAATATTTAAAGAAATGAAAGAACAAGCGTCATAGTTCCAACTGCCTAGCTTAGTTGTTAAAGTAAGTCTTTTTGACGGAGGGTGTTGTGCACTTATAGAATAACTTACAATAGGTGCTAAAAGGCCGCCAAAAATGATGATCCCAGCAATAAGAGAAAAACAAGTAGCATAGTACAGCTTAAGATTTTCTGCACTCTGCAAGCAAGATAGAATTGATATCCATGTAATTAACATCCTAATAAAAGACAATACATTTCTCATGATGCAGGATTAGCAAAGAAAGATGCCAAAAGAAACAAAGGTAGAATAAAAGAAAGCCCACCAAAGGAGGCAAAAAGGGGATGAATGATGGAAAGTCAGGAAGCTCATGCTCATGGTCTTCCTTTAAAATCCCAAGCTCAGCACTCTTGATTCTCTGTTGTATCCTTAGCCTACGAACCTACACAATTTCCCGAATCAAGGCACAATAAAAGGTTAAAAAGGAAAGAAAAGAAAAAGGAATAATCATAAAATTACATAAAAAGGAAAAATTATCAGCAAATTCGAATTATTTGCAAAATCTGATGTTATACAGAATCAATAAAAGATCGCAGTTTTTGCTATTATATTTAAATAAAGCATCAAGGGAACTAAACACACAGAACAGCTAGAATTCCCTTTCCCTTTCGTCCTATAAAAGATTTGAAACAAGCATAAGTCGTTACTCAATAGAAAAAGATACCTCCTCCATCTGCAAGAAAATTTTGTTCCGCCGGCTTCGAATGTTATCTCGAATTTCCTGCAGTTCCATTTTAGCAAAGTCTTGAACCGTTTCAGGTCCTTCTATGATACAAAATCTACATTCAAAATACCAAACAAACACTACTTGTCAAAATTTCTCCATCTTTGTAAGCAAAGCAAGCAGAGAAATGGCGATCACAATTACAAATTCATAACATAGTTAAGTAATATCAAGCTCAACACCACATATCATATTTCACAAGTAGAAAGAGAAAAAGCAATACCCAGCGGCGTTTTTATCAGTGGAATCAGAGTCAACAGAAGGCGCGAAAGAAGAAGATTCGAACTCGGACGCCATAGATCGCCATTTCGAGCTTAATTTCCGGTCGAAACCTTTAAACCTACAGTTCAGGTGATGTAAACCGTGAGAACCGGACAAGCATAGTAGCTTATTTGGGTACAAAACCGCCAGGACTCGGCCCAAACTTCCCATGCTCGAAGCCTCCAAAATCTCTCAGTCCCAGTCTCTTCCTTATTATAATATATAGATAAAGATAAGCTTCTGCTGAGACTTTTAACAGCGAGAGACCTGCAACTGTTTATTGATGAAGCCAGGTGAAGAACGATAGTACAGACAAGAGAGATCATTAGAGCTGAAGGTGAAGTATCTTTGATGGAGCCATCAGCGAAGGGTGGGAAAGTGAAGTGGACTGCCACGTGGAAGAAAGACTTTGGCTGTTAGTATCCTTTCTTGAATAATATCCACTTTAGCGAATTGCGATGATGGGCTTCAACAATACTCAAGCCCACTCAGCCTTTCCGTGTCGCAACGAAACCCTAGTTACAGTCCTATAAATTCCACATCCACCAACTATTTCTTCATGAGCTGCGAGTCTCCCCTCTCTCTGGTTTGATCACCATGCTTCCTTCTGTAAGAGATGATTCTTTTTCTTTTTAATTTTACTTGCAATGTTGCGTGATCGGAGAGGAGAAGGTCACAGTGATGACTCAGGAAATTCAAGCTCAACAGACCGGAATGCAGGCCTCTCTTTTTCTAGAGAGTCATGCGTGTCGACCTTCCCGCTGACCTGAGTGATCTTTCTTTCTCCCGAAATCGACGTTTTCTTATTGGCTTTTTTTCTCTCTTAATTTTAGCTTCTGATTTGATTAATCTGTTGTTCTGAAATACGAGAAGTTGGGGGTGATTGAGGTTGCAATGATGATTCACAGCTCCCTCTTCTGAGTTAAAGTTGAGGAAATCAGCTGGCAGAATCGAACCTATGACTTATTGGCCATCACTGAGCAATCTCCTTCCCCAAGCTCAAGCTTTTGGCTTTCTTTTTATAGCTCGATTTTAAATAAAACGATTGCAAATTGAACAAAAGGGCAGAATAAACCCTATTACTTTTTTAATGTCACTAGTAGATAACTTCCTTTTTCCATTCCAAATATTAAGCTGCAATGATTTTATTCTTGTGTTTTCAAATGATTATGATTATAAATGATGGATGAGGATGAGGCAGTAATATAATAATCCAACACTTGATCTGAGGCTTTCGTAGTCAAGTGATGCGTACATAATGACTTCTGAATCTGCTCATGTTTTAGTCACACTTCTCCGCAGTTATATTTGTAGCTCATTTTCTGCTCTCATATCGATGCTAGAAACAATGCTTTGTGCCTGCATGGGTTTGGGGGATTGAATCTATTTTGAATTAGTCTGACAGGTATGCTACACTTTGAGGGGATTATGAGGAGGATCTGATAGCTTATCTTTAATTATTTGACTTTATATTATTAAAAATTGATATTTAGTTGTAGAAAATAATGCAATTCCTTTTATTTGCAATCAAACTAAATTTTCTTAGGAAGACTACTTTTAATTCAGAATTTCAAATTTAAAAAACCGAGTTTAGTTTGAAACTCGAAAAAAAATGAAAAATGCTTAAACCTCATTCCACTGGACAATCATCAATTGATGAAACATGGAAAATCTTAGGACACCTTCCTACATAGCTTATATAGCTATGGATGAGAATAACATTTCCATTCTGATGATGATAATGATGAAATGTCCCTTTTCTCTGCAGTTCTTATGACCCTACTTTGGAAAACACAAATCTTTAATAACCGATTTTCTAATTGTATTTCTAGGGGAAAATTTTCTCTCGATTGTTCTGTTCCTTTTTAAGTTTGATTTGGTGAGGCTTACAGGATTAGATCGAGCAGTACAAAACAAAAACATGCGAGTCAAAGTGGATAATTGGCTCATATCATGCCAGGACAAGAAAAAGAAAAGGGTCACATTCTAGCAGGCAAGGCAACTCAATATGCCACTTGCTAGCATTATGGGTGAATGTCTCTGCTTCCACATGTTTACTTGTTTGCTTCCTCAAAAGTGGTTTTCTTCATCTTCTCGGGGTTAAATAATTTATTTTTAAAGTGGGTATCATATGGCCATGAAGCAATTAACTCGGCCATTATTTTAATTGCGAGGCGGTGATGCGAATCTGCAAATGGTAGCGCCCGTGAGTTAAATTCATTTGATTGGATAAAGATTTTAATTTTCAAGTTTGTAGTTTTAAAAATTACCTTGATATTGAAACTCTATGCATTTAAAAAAACTAAAGAAAAAGAAAAGAGGGTGGGGGGTGTGGAGGAAGATCCCCTTTTCACTAGCCCGAAATATGGACCGTAGAAGAGAGTAAATAGAATCACGGGTGCCCCAGTTGTCAATATTAGAACCAACTATAAATACCCATTATATCATCGGCGTGCAATATCACACCCAGTCCACAACCCAGCTTTGATTTCGATATGATCTCTTCTTCACGCGAATTCAAGCCTGCCCACAATCCAAACTAATTACTAAATATGCACCTCACTCCTTTTCATTTTGTTCTCCTCTTCGTAGCTGTTGCTGCCACCGCTGCAGATACTACGGCTGCTGAGAATAGTGTGGTCTCTCCTGAAATGTCTAACGCTCCTAACAGTGAACAAGGCAGCTCCTCTTCTGGAGCTACTGGCTCCGGCCATGGCCCCAACTGGGACTACAGTTGGGGATGGGGGTCGAGTCCTGGTAGCGGATGGGGTTATGGTTCGGGTTCAGGCCGCTCGCCAAATGGGTTCGGCAGGGGTTTTGGGTTTGGGTTTGGAAGTGGGTCAGGATCGGGTTATGGTTATGGATTTGGCAGTGGGGATGAACACGATGGTGGTGGTGGTGGTGGGGCTGGAGGTGGGTCAAGTAATTCAGGTGGTGACGGCGGTACAGGTGGCTACGGTGATGGTTACTGGCAGGTTGATTCCAGAAGGACAAACAATCATGGGCGATAAATCCATCTCTACACAGCACAGGTGGAGTCCCGTTCTATTTACATATATATAGTGTGCATGGCATGGTGCATAAGGGTAAGCTTGAAATTAAGCTCAGAATTTATGTACTACTTAATATAATTAAGGCTTGTGCTGTATGTATGACAGTGGCTTAACTACGTGTGCCCTTCTATTCTCCTTCATTTTCCTCTCTATTCACGGGCGCTTCCCAACTTTGTTGCCTATTACTGTTCCTTATCTCCATTAGGAAACTCCGAAATCAAACATCAAAGCGACTTTAAAAAATAAAAAAATAAATAAACGACTCATTAAGTCTGGCGATTGACATAACTCATAAACAATAGCATATAAATATCAGTATTTATAAGCAAATTGAGCTTATAATTAACACATCAATTTTTTTATTTTTAAAATAAAATATTTGAATTTTGTATTTTTTAATATTTTTTTTTAAATTAAAAATTATTTCGTTATAAATTTTATCCTTATTGTACATCAACACTTATTTCATTTCCTTTTATCCTCATCATTTTCTTCTGCTTACTTTTTTTTTTAAGAGATTCATTTATACCACAAAGTAAATAAAATTGAAGCAATAAATAAATAAATGTGTACCTTTAGACTATGACTTGATTACAAAGACATGCATATCAAATATTGTTTGGAGGTTTCCGAGTCAACCCATCAACCCCATTTCCCTTAAAATGCAATGAATAAGCGTCCACAATATCTTCATCTACATCCCACTCTCATCCGCCACTGATAGTATATAGTTAAGTAAATCCAATAAGGAGAGTTGGAGATCCAAACCTCTTGCCTAGAAGTGCCAGATTTGGTGGAGATGGGAAGAGGGCGAATCGGACTCGAAATCCCAAGAATCTAAATGAGAGATGAGTTGCGGCTCGAATTTCTCTTAATGCAAAGGCATCACTTGAATCTCAATAATATCAATATTTCAAAGAATTCAATCCTAGAGAGCAGTTCTACAAGGAATATTATGAGTCAAAGAATTTCTCCAAAGCAAGACTTGCGCCCCGTCCCAGATAAGCTCCCACTTAAACTGAGGAATAAACCCCCTAGGCGAAGTTTGGAAGACCTTGCGACCAGTCATAATTGATCCATAGCAAGACTTGGCATTGTATTCCATAGTCGATCCAAAGTGGTTAGAAAATATTTTGATGCATAATAAGGGTGTTTGTAAAATTTAAATTATTTTTCTTTCCTTTTTAACCAAATTTAGGATAGAACAACCTCCAACTGTCTCTTTTAAATTGAGTTCTAAGCTCCCTGCTTGGCTGGGAGTATTGGCAGTATTAAAATGTGCTACAACTTACATGTGATGATCTCCCCTTCAACGATTTAGCCCATGTCTTATGCAAGTCATGCATTAGTTTCCAGCTCGGCTTAGCACTAGCAAGAGGTTACGCTCTTCGTCGCGTGTTATTTCCCCTTCTCTAGTGCTTTGGTGGCAATTGAGCAGCAGTATTAGGCTGCTTTTCTCCTCCATTTGATATTTTATCCATGAAGTTGAAATTTAGTATCATCTTAGTGGAATTAACCGCTGAGAATTGATTCTAATATAAAAAGCTGTGTTGTCAACCAAGGCCGAATTTCCATCTCCATCACACCTGGACAATTGATTCTTGTTTCCTGCTCAAAAAACCATAAATGAACATCTCGTTTCATGACACATATCTACAGACTACATAATTGGAATATCCTATATTTCTTGAAACACCCAATTCTCTTGCCAGCATCATATGAACGCTACCACTCGTATTCTTGGACAGTAGACAAATAGATTGCATTGGTAGAATTACTGATCTAAGTTATACATATAAATTAAAGAATTGTTCTTAACAACTAAATTCACCATCTTGGCTCTCAGAATAATGCCGCTTGCTTCCAAAACAAATTCAGTTCTGGAAATAAGTATGCTATTACTTCAACGTCAGCTCCTATTTTTCCCAGTGCAAACTCTAGTTGCCCATCATCTTCATCATTCTCCTTCTCATATATCTCACTCCTACTATACAAATCAACAATAAAAACATACCTGAAGAGACCACTTATTTATAAGAAAGATTGTAGAAACAGAAGAAACTTCAAGAAAAAAAAGGTAGAAAGAAAGTTATGTGACACGAGCATGGTTTCTTTCAAATTATTATAGTTTTCCTTCTTTACTAGTATTGTTACACAACTAGCAAATCCGTATTCCTTCATTGGTGAATGTTTTTTAGTGTCTGCTTTTTGAAGAGGATGGAAGTAGAGGAAGTACAGGCAATAAATTCAAGACTGACATTGAAGACTATCAAACAAAATGACAGATTGCTATGATCCTTGAATCACACACACTTTTCCAAAGATTACAAAGATCTTGCCCACTTGAAGATTGATCCATGAAACCAGTTAGCAGGAAATAAATCTCATTAGCAATAACCAATCAGTTGACCTATAATTTCAGGTTTCAAAAGGTGATCTGATATAGCTCCCATTTGGAGTTGAAGTCGAGAGGTAAACAAAAATTGCAGAGATACTTTTTATGCAATAACTTTTATTGGAAGTATTAGAAAATTGACTAAATTAATTTTTTTTTTATAAACAAATAATTAATGGAATCATCAATGGAGTCTGTGTTACTAGTTTTTTTGCAAGAGAGAGACATTTCTTTTTATCACTTATTTTATTTATCTTATGCATTAATCTTCTTTTTAATTTACTATTTTAATTTTTTTCAACTTATAAATGGTACTATTTATATGTTGTCAAAAAATAGTTTCCAGCAACAATCTCAAATAAGGCTAGCTCAAAGTCTCTTTGCTATTCTTGTACCATCTTCTTATATATGCCTTTTGCCCTCTTTTTTCCCATTGGCTCGATCACGTCATCCTCAGGAAGCTTCTGCCATTTGCCACACAACAACCAATCTTTTGTCTGCGTGTGTGTTCACTCCATATGATGTATTCATTACAAGAGTTCAAGAATTAATATTGGGTCGGCCAAGCCAATGTAATTGAGACATATCACAAATCTTTCTTAAGGATTTGTTGTGAGGTCGCCACGAGGCGCATTTAATACTACCTTCCCTCAGGTTGGTTAGTACTGGTTTGGGTCAATAATGGACACCTTATTCAGTATGTAAAATTTGGGATTATCATAAACCATTTTAATGAACTAAAAAAACTTTCCAATACAATTACAAAACCTACAATCAAAACTTTGTCCCACAATTATAATTGTAAGTCAACTTTTGGAGAGGATGTATGTCCTTCATGGCAAATAACATCAAATGAGGCTTCTTACTATCACCATGAAGGACATTTTGGACATGAAGGTTAGGAGAGTAACTATGATTAATAAAGCTTCCTACATTATCAAATTCAGTAATATCTATAGTAAAATACTCATCATTTTCAGGGAAACTTGGATGCGACAAATTATGAAGAGGAAGCACCCGATTGTTTTGACAAATACGCGCATCACAGTTGTTTTCCTTGCCCAACAAATGCTCAATTCCTTCCTTTGCTTGATGTAGTCCAAAACACTCGCATATAAAACTTCCGGCTGGAATGTATTGTTTTGATCGAACACCCCATCTTCCTGATTTAGTCATAAACACTTGAAGTTGAAATCGGATGCCACGTTGTGTCACTCTATTTATGCAAGAACCATAACACTTGCAAAAAGGACCACACTCGAAAATACGAAGCTTTCTTACAATAAGACGTTCATTGTGATCATAAGGAAGAACTTTCCCATTCTTTATTTTGCATGACCAATCTTTAAAATCTGAGCATCCATCAATGCAATCACAACCAATTGACTTGGATTGATTGAAAATCACAGAATAAGTTTTATCGAAAACATGTGATGAAGGTCTCTTGTCATCAAGTGTGTTCCTCGTTCCAACTGTTACTTTTTCGTTGTCCTCAAAAGTATTACTTGCTAAAATAACCTTTCGATTAGATGGGTACTTATCTATTTTGGATGGTAATCCTTGAGTTCGCTGTGGTTGTCCTGAAATCCTTTTTAACTTAAATTTGAAAATAAGTTTGCCAAATTTCCCTCTTTCTTGCCAACATTTCTCCACATGGTATAAGCCATCATAAACATATGTAGATACCTTAGAACCTTTCCACATTTGCTTAAGGATAACTCTCACTGGGACTTTTTGATCCATATTATTCTTTAGTGCAAGATTGCCATGTGTGAGAGCTTGATCTTTAGGTGGCCGCTTATTTTGAACCAATGGATTCCCACCTTCTCCTGAATAAATTAAGACATCAGATGAATTCATGAAATTCGGATATCGACCACTTGAAACAATGCTTGTAGCTAATTTCATTCTATCCTTCTCCATGTAATCTATGCCCTTTTCAATTTGATGATGAAGACCAATTATACATAGTTCAGCTCTGTATTGAAACTCATCACCAACTTCAACTCCAGGAATAGATCCAAGTCTTTTCACTGTGTTCAACCATGTATGTCTATCACGAAGAATTGATGCTGCAACTAGGTGAATGTTTGGTTTTTGCATTAAGGCCTTTCTATTTTTTTTCAAAAGCTCGTTAAGCACCTTATGATACAATCTTAAAACCTCCTTAACTTCATCACCACTAGGACTCAATTCCTTTTTGTCTCTCAACATGACCAGATGTTGGCCTTCAATAGCTGAATTTTCATCTAAAGCATATTTGCCTTCGTTAGCTGAAGTGTATTTAGAAACATGGGAAGCCTCAACAAGATCATCACACAAAAGATTGTCCTTGGACAAGTCTTGGTGCACAAGTCTTGGTGCTTTCAAAACTAGACCATCATTGGCTTTTCGTTTAGCTTGCACAAGTCTTGGTGCCCGATCCATCCGTATGCACTTAAATTTAACTATGAGACAAAAGGTTTTAGTTAATTGAAGTAAAAAGAACCATATTCTTGTAAGTCGGTTATTAAACGAAACACAAGACATCCACACAATAGAAACTTGCTACTACCATAACCACAAGGGGAATATATAATCTTTTTAAGATTTCATTCTTCCAATTCAAAATTAATGTTTTCTCCAACAATAGTTCTTAAAATTCCAAAACAAACATTTGAGTACACCAAAAAAATAGACTATTCATCGGTAATAATCATTTTGTAATACCTTCAAATTTGAGCAAACACACCAGACAATTCAACCATCAAAGAAACAGCGAAGCAGCAAACAACATCAAGCAAGAAAAGAGTGAAATAAAGGAGTGTAAAGAACTCACCAAATTAAGAAGCAAGCCCCCTTAGCAACTAGGCAGGAAAAAGCCTTGGCACTTATCTTGGAGAAGACGGAGTACTTTCTTGCACACGTCAGTAGCGGTTACAAATTTCAAATCTTCGATCAATATGAAAACCCTTATATACTTGTTGCACCGCCTTAAACTTTTTGCCAATTAGCCGTTGTTACTCTAGGGCTTGATAGATCTAGCGGCTCTTGGAATCGCGCTTAAATCTGTGGCGGGAAACCTTCCCGTATGACAAGAGTACTCTCTAGAAACTGCTGGAAAAATAATCCTTTAAATATATAAATTAAGAAACCTTAAAATTTATTATTAAAAATAAATGTACCATATTTTAATTTAAAATATTAAAATAACAAAAGATTTTCACCTTGTTTTCTAAAAAAGATTTTCACCATGTTTCCAAAGACAATCTTTTGTTTGATGGTCTTGTTGAGGCTTCCCATGTTTCTAAATACACTTCAGCTAACGAAGGCAAATATGCTTTAGATGGAAATTCAGCTACTGAAGGCCAACATCTGGTCATGTTGAGAGACAAAAAGGAATTGAGTCCTAGTCGTGATGAAGTTAAGGAGGTTTTAAGATTGTATCATAAGGTGCTTAACGAGCTTTTGAAAAAAAATAGAAAGGCCTTAATGCAAAAACCAAACATTCACCTAGTTGCAGCATCGATTCTTCGTGATAGACATACATGGTTGAACACAGTGAAAAGACTTGAATCTATTCCTGGAGTGAAGTTGGTGATGAGTTTCAATACAGAGCTGAACTATGTATAATTGGTCTTCATCATCAAATTGAAAAGGGCATAGATTACATGGAGAAGGATGGAATGAAATTAGCTACAAGCATTGTTTCAAGTGGTCGATATCCGAATGTCATGAATTCATCTGATGTCTTAATTTATTCAGGAGAAGGTAGGAATCCATTGGTTCAAAATAAGCGGCCACCTAAAGATCAAGCGCTCACACATGGCAATCTTGCACTAAAGAACAATATGGATCAAAAAGTCCCCGTGAGAGTTATCCTTAAGCAAATGTGGAAAGGTTCTAAGGTATCTACATATGTTTATGATGGCTTATACCATGTGGAGAAATGTTGGCAAGAAAGAGGGAAATTTGGCAAACTTATTTTCAAATTTAAGTTGAAAAGGATTTCAGGACAACCAAAGCGAACTCAAGGATTACCATCCAAAATAGATAAGTACCCATCTAATCGAAAGGTTATTTTAGCAAGTAATACTTTTGAGGACAACAAAAAAGTAACAGTTGGAACGAGGAACACACTTGATGACAAGAGACCTTCATCACATGTTTTCGATAAAACTTATTCTGTGATTTTCAATCAATCCAAGTCAATTGGTTGTGATTGCATTGATGGATGCTCAGATTTTAAAGATTGTTCATGCAAAATAAAGAATGGGAAAGTTCTTCCTTACGATCACAATGAACGTCTTATTGTAAGAAAGCTTCGTATTTTCTGAGTGTGGTCCTTCTTGCAAGTGTTATGGTTCTTGCATAAATAGAGTGACACAACGTGGCATCCGATTTCAACTTCAAGTGTTTATGACTAAATCAGGAAGATGGGGTGTCCGATCAAAACAATACATTCCAGCCGGAAGTTTTATATGCGAGTGTTTTGGACTACATCAAGCAAAGGAAGGAATTGAGCATTTGTTGGGCAAGGAAAACAACTGTGATGCGCGTATTTGTCAAAACAATCGGGTGCTTCCTCTTCATAATTTGTCGCATCCAAGTTTCCCTGAAAATGATGAGTATTTTACTATAGATATTACTGAATTTGATAATGTAGGAAGCTTTATTAATCATAGTTACTCTCCTAACCTTCATGTCCAAAATGTCCTTCATGGTGATAGTAAGAAGCCTCATTTGATGTTATTTGCCATGAAGGACATACATCCTCTCCAAAAGTTGACTTACAATTATAATTGTGGGACAAAGTTTTGATTGTAGGTTTTGTAATTGTATTGGAAAGTTTTTTTAGTTCATTAAAATGGTTTATGATAATCCCAAATTTTACATATTGAATAAGGTGTCCATTATTGACCCAAACCAGTACTAACCAACCTGAGGGAAGGTAGTATTAAATGCGCCTCGTGGCGACCTCACAACAAATCCTTAAGAAAGATTTGTGATATGTCTCAATTACATTGGCTTGGCCGACCCAATATTAATTCTTGAACTCTTGTAATGAATACATCATATGGAGTGAACACACACGCAGACAAAAGATTGGTTGCTGTGTGGCAAATGGCAAAAGCTTCCTGAGGATGACGTGATCGAGCCAATGGGAAAAAAGAGGGCAAAAGGCATATATAAGAAGATGGTACAAGAATAGCAAAGAGACTTTGAGCTAGCCTTATTTGAGATTGTTGCTGGAAACTATTTTTTGACAACATATAAATAGTACCATTTATAAGTTAGAAAAAAATTAAAATAGTAAATTAAAAAGAAGATTAATGCATAAGATAAATAAAATAAGTGATAAAAAGAAATGTCTCTCTCTTGCAAGAAAACTAGTAACACAGACTCCATTGATGATTCCTTTAATTATTTGTTTATAAAAAAAAAATTAATTTAGTCAATTTTCTAATACTTCCAATAAAAGTTATTGCATAAAAAGTATCTGTGCAATTTTTGTTTACCTCTTGACTTCAACTCCAAATGGGAGCTATATGAGATCACCTTTTGGAACCTGAAATTATAGGTCAACTGATTGGTTACTGCTAATGAGATTTATTTCCTGCTAACTGGTTTCATGGATCAATCTTCAAGTGGGCAAGATCTTTGTAATCTTTGGAAAAGTGTGTGTGATTCAAGGATCTCAGCAATCTGTCATTTTGTTTGATAGTCTTCAATGTCAGTCTTGAATTTATTGCCTGTACTTCCTCTACTTCCATCCTCTTCAAAAAGCAGACACTTAAAAACATTCACCAATGATGCTAGTTGTGTAACAATACTAGTAAAGAAGGAAAACTATAATAATTGGAAAGAAACCATGCTCGTGTCACATAACTTTCTTTCTACCTTTTTTTTCTTGAAGTTTCTTCTGTTTCTGCAATCTTTCTTATAAATAAGTGGTCTCTTCAGGTATGTTTTTATTGTTGATTTGTATAGTAGGAGTGAGATACATGAGAAGGAGAATGATGAAGATGATGGGCAACTAGAGTTTGCACTGGGAAAAATAGGAGCTGACGTTGAAGTAATAGCATACTTATTTCCAGAACTGAATTTGTTTTGGAAGCAAGCGGCATTATTCTGGGAGCCAAGATGGTGAATTTAGTTGTTAAGAACGATTTGAAGTACCTAAAAATTGGGAATTCCTAGATTACTTGGCTTGTCCGAAATGGAGGAGTTATTATGGAGATAACTTTTCTTCTTTTTTAGAACATTATGTCGTGTCATTCGCTAATTTTATTTCTATAAAATTCTCAAAGGAAAAAGAACTTTCAACGTTCACAGATAAAATATCAAAGAGGAGAAAAGCAGCCTATTACTGTTGCTCAATTGCCGCCAAAGCACTAGAGAAGGGGAAATAACACGCGACGAAGAGCATAACCTCTTGCTAGTGCTAAGCCGAGCTGGAAACTAATGCATGACTTGCATAAGACATGGGCTCATTGAAGGGGAGATCATCACATGTAAGTTGTAACACATTTTAATACTACCAATACTCCCAGCCTAGCAGGAGCTTAGAACTCAATTTAAAGGAGACTTTTTTTACAATGCCAAGTCTTGCTATGGATCAATTATGACTGGTCGCAAGGTCTTCCAGACTTTGCCCAGAGGGTTTATTTCTCACTTAAGTGGGAGCTTATCTGGGACGGGGCGCAAGTTAAATCTTGCTTTGGAGAAATTTTTTGACTCGTAATATTCCTTGTAGAACTGCTCTCCAGGATTGGATTCGTTGGAATATTGATATTGTTGAGATTCAAGTGATGCCTTTGCATGAAGAGAAATTCGAGCCGCAACTCATCTCTCATTTAGATTTGGGATTTCGGGTACGGTTTGCCCTCTTCCCAACTCCACCAAATCTGTCACTTCTTCTAGACAAGAGGCTTGGATCTCCAACTCTCCTTATTGGATTTACTTAACTATATACTATCATGGCGGATGAGAGTGGGACGTAGATGAAGATATTGTGGACGCTTATTCATTGCATTTTAAGGGAAATGGGATTGATGGGTTGACTCGGAAACCTCCAAACAATATTTGATATGCATGTCTTTGTAATCGAGTCATCGTCCAAAAGTACATATTTATTTATTTATTGCTTCACTTTTATTTACTTTGTGGTATAAATGAATCTCTTAAAAAAAAAGTATGCAGAGGAAAATGAAGAGGATAAAAGGAAATGAAATAAGTGTTGATGCATAACAAGGATAAAATCTATAACGAAATAAATTTTAATTTTAAAAATAAAAAAATATAAAAAATACAGAATTTAAATATTTAATTTTAAAAATAAAAAAATTGATGTTAATTATATTAAAATTTAAAAATTAAAGTGTAAATTATGATTTTTTCATTGTTTTATCAAATGTATTATGTTAAAATTTATTGTTTTTAAGTAAACTTGTTAAGCTCAATTTGCTTATAAGTACTGATTTTTATAAGCTAATGTTTATGAGTTATGTCAATCGCCAGACTTAATGAGTCGTAAGTTGCTTTGATGTTTGATTTCGGAGTTTCCCGATGGAGATAAGGAACAATAATAGTCAACAAAGTTGGGAAGCGCCGTGAATAGAGAGGAAAATGGAGGAGAATGGAAAAACCTTTTATGTTTAAGCCCCTATCATACATACAGCACATGCCTTAATATAATTAAGTAGTACATAAATTCTAAGCTTAATTTCAAGCTTACCATTGTGCACCATGCCATGCACACTAGATATATGTCAATAGAACGGGACTCCACCTGTGCTGTGTAGAGATGGATTTATCGCCCATGATTGTTTGTCCTTCTGGAATCAACCGGCCAGTAACCATCACCGTAGCCCCCTGTACCGCCGTCACCACCTGAATTACTTGACCCACCTCCAGCCCCACCAACACCACCATCGTGCACATCCCCACTGCCAAACCCATAACCATAACCCGATCCTGACCCACTTCCAGACCCAAACCCAAAACCCCTGCCGAAACCATTTGGCGAGCGGCCTGAACCCGAACCATAACCCCATCCACTACCAGGACTCGACCCCCATCCCCAACTGTAATCCCAGTTGGGGCCATGGCCGGAGCCCGTAGCTCCAGAAGAGGAGCTGCCTTGTTCGCTGTTAGGAGCGTTAGACATTTCAGGAGAGACCACACTCTTCTCAGCAGCCGTAGTATCTGCAGCGGTGGCAGCAACAGTAGCAACAGCTAGGAAGAGGAGAACAAAATGAAAAGGGGTGAAGTGCATAATTTAGTAATTAGTTTGGATTGTGGGTAGGCTTGAATTAGCGTGAAGAAGAGATCATATCGAAATCAAAGCTGGGTTGTGAACTTGATGTGATATTGCACGCCGATGATATAATGGGTATTTATAGTTGGTTCTGATATTGACAACTGGGGCACCCGTGATCCTATTTACTTCGCATCACCGCCTCGCAATTAAAATAATGGCCGAGTTAATTGCTTCATGGCCATATGATACCCACTTTAAAAATAAATTATTTAACCTCAAAGATTACTTTCAAGTGGAGAAGATGAAGAAAACCACTTTTGAGGAAGCAAACAAGTAATTGAGCAAAATGTTACTCCATATGAATTTTAATATCAGCAAAAAACTTCTATTTTTACTTAGCTTTAACCGCCCAGCCATCCCGGGGAAGACATGTGGAAGCAGAGACATTGACCCTTAATGCTAGCAAGTGACATATTGAGTTGCCTTGCCTGCAAGAGAATGTGACCCTTTTCTTTTTCTTCTGCATGATATGAGCCAATTATCCACTTTGACTCGCATATTTTGGTATTGGACTGGTTCATCCAATCCTGCAAGCCTCCACCCAATCAAACTTAAAAAGGAACAGAACAATCGAAAGAAACCCATAGAAATACAATTAGAAAATCGGTTTTTAAAGATTTGTGCTTTCCAAAGTAGGGTCATAATAACTGCAGAGAAAAGGGACATTTTATCATTATCATCATCAGAATGGAAATTTTATTCTCATCCATAGCTATATAAGCTATGTAGGAAGGTGTCCTAAGATTTTCCAAGTTTCATCAATTGATGATTGACAAATGGAATGAGGTTTAAACAATTTTCATTTTTTTCAAGTTTCAAACTAAACACAGTTTTTTAAATTTGAAATTCTGAATTAAAAGTAGTCTTCCTAAGAAAATTTCGTTTGAATGCAAATAAAAGGAATTGCATTATTTTCTACAACTAAAACATCAAATTTTAAAAAGTTTAAAATAATTAAAGATAAGATATCAGATCCTCCTCAAAATCCCCTCAAAGTGTAGCATACCTGTCAGACTAATTCAAAATAGATCTTCAATCCCCCAAACCCATGCAGGCACAGAGCATTGTTTCCAGCATCGATATGAGAGCAGAATACGAGCCACAAAGCATACAACTATGGAGAAGCGTGACTAAAACATAAGCAGATTCAGATGTCATTATGTACGCATCACTACGAAAGCCTCAGATCAAGTGTTGGATTATTATATTACTGCCTCATCCTCATCCATCATTTATAATCATAATCATTTGAAAACACAAGAATAAAATCATTGCAGCTTAACAATTGGAATGAAAAAAGGGAGTTATCTACTAGTGACATTAAAAAAGTAATAGGTTTTATTCTACCCTTTTTGTTCAATTTGCAATGATTTTATTTAAAATCGAGCTACAAAAAGAAAGCCAAAAGCTTGAGCTTGGGGAAGGAGATTGCTCAGTGATGGCCAATAAGTCATAGGTTCGATTCTGCCAGCCGATTTCCTCAACTTTAACTCAGAAGAGGGAGCTGTGAATCATCATTGCAACCTCAATAACCCCCAACTTCTTGTATTTCAGAACAATAGATTAATCAAATCAGCAGCTAAAATCAAGAGAAAGAAAAGCCAAAAAGAAAACGACGATTTCGGGAGAAAGAAAGATCACTCAGGTCAGCGAGAAGGTCGACACGCAAAAATCTCTAGAAAAAGAGAGGCCTGCATTCCGGTCTGTTGATCTTGAATTTCCTGAATCATCACTGTGACCTTCTCCTCTCCGATCACACAACATTGCAAGTAAAATTAAAAAGAAAAAGAATCATCTCTTACAGAAGGAAGCGTGGATAAAAACCAGAGAGGGAGACTCGCCGCTTATAAAGAAATAGTTGGTGGATGTGGAATTTATAGGACTGTAACTAGGGTTTCGTTGCGACACGGAAAGGCTGAGTGGGCTTGAGTATTGTTGAAGCCCATTATCACAATTCGCCAGAGTGGATATTATTCAAGAAAGGATACTAACAGCCAAAGTCTTTCTTCCACGTGGCAGTCCACTTCACCTTCCCACCTTCGCCGATGGCTCCATCAAAAATACTTCACCTTCAGCTCTAATGTTCTCTCTTGTCTATCGTTCTTCACCTGGCTTCATCAATAAACAGTTGCAGGTCTCTCGCTGTTAAAAGTCTCAGCAGAAGCTTATCTTTATCTATATATTTTATACTTATAATAAGGAAGAGACTGGGACTGAGAGATTTTGGAGGCTTCGAGCATGGGAAGTTTGGGCCGAGTCCTGGCGGTTTTGTACCCTAATAAGCTACTGAGCTTGTCCGGTTCTCACGGTTTACATCACCTGAACTGTAGGTTTAAAGGTTTCGACCGGAAATTAAGCTCGAAATGGCGATCTATGGCGTCCGAGTTCGAATCTTCTTCTTTCGCGCCTTCTGGTGACTCTGATTCCACCGATAATAACGCCGCTGGGTGTTGTTTTTTCTCGTTCTACTTGTGAAATATGATATGTGGTGTTTAGCTTGATAATACTTAACTATGTTATGAATTTGTAATTGTGATCGCCATTTCTCTGCTTGCTTTGCTTACAAAGATGGAGAAATTTTGACAAGTAGTGTTTGTTTGGTATTTTGAATGTAGATTTTGTATCATAGAAGGACCTGAAACGGTTCAAGACTTTGCTAAAATGGAACTGCAGGAAATTCGAGATAACATTCGAAGCCGGCGGAACAAAATTTTCTTGCAGATGGAGGAGGTATCTTTTTCTATTGAGTAACGACTTATGCTTGTTTCAAATCTTTTATAGGACGAAAGGGAAAGGGAATTCTAGCTGTTCTATGTGTTTAGTTCCCTTGATGCTTTATTTAAATATAATAGCAAAAACTGCGATCTTTTATTGATTCTGTATAACATCAAATTTTGCAAATAATTCGAATTTGCTGATAATTTTTCCTTTTTATTTAATTTTACGATTATTCCTTTTTCTTTTCTTTCCTTTTTTACCTTTTATTGTGCCTTGATTCTGGAAATTGTGTAGGTTCGTAGGCTAAGGATACAACAGAGAATCAAGAGTGCTGAACTTGGGATTTTAAAGGAAGACCATGACATGAGCTTCCTGACTTTCCATCATTCATCCCCTTTTTGCCTCCTTTGGTGGGCGATATTCTACCTGTGTTTCTTTTGGCATCTTCCTTTGCTAATCCTGCATCATGAGAAATGTATTTTCTTTTATTAGGATGTTAATTACATGGATATTGATTCTATCTTGCTTGCAGAGTGCAGAAAATCTTAAGCTGTATTATGCTACTTGTTTTTCTCTTATTGCTGGGATCATCATTTTTGGCGGCCTTTTAGCACCCATTGTAAGTTGTTCTATAAGTGCACAACACCCTCCGTCAAAAAGACGTTCTTTAACAACTAATCTAGGCAGTTGGAACTATGACGCTTGTTCTTTCATTTCTTTAAACATTTATCCTTTTGTGTTTCAGTTGGAAATTAAGCTGGGGTTAGGGGGCACGTCATATGCAGATTTTATCCGTAGTGTCCATTTGCCTATGCAATTAAGGTATGGCACATGTATTGGGTCCTTATAGCTCCTTCTTTTTTCTGATTCTTGTTGTTCTCAGTTTGATTTGATTCTATTGTCCCTTTGGTGTTTCTAGTTAACTCTGATATATTTGATATGGTTTCCATTCAAATTTTGTCAAAACACTATGTTTATAAAGGTCCATTTACTTACCAATGTAATTGCTATGAGGTGCAGCCAAGTTGATCCTATAGTGGCTTCATTCTCTGGAGGAGCAGTTGGGGTGATCTCAGCCTTGATGGTAGTTGAGATAAACAATGTAAAACAACAAGAACATAAAAGATGCAAATATTGTCTTGGAACTGGTGTGTCCTGAATCTCCTTTCGCTTCCCCGCTCCCCCTTTAAACTTTGTGTCAGCAAACATGTTTGCCTTGTCTCCATTTCTTACACCTGATTTGACTTTGCATCTGTTTTCAAAATGACTCATTAATTTAGATTGGTAGGAATGTCTAAGCAAGCTTATGATCCAAGTACTGTGGTGCTATACATGTTCTTCCACCCAACAAAATTTTGGACTTCCATTTTCTCCGTATATGATTCAAATAGTTGATCCTCGCACAAGTTCTAATTTTTTTTATCTATTATATAGAAACTCTCTCCTACCTATTTGATGAGAAGATGAGCTCAGAAAGTCGGTGGTACTTTTACTGCAAAAAAAAAAAACTTTTGATTTCTTCCTATCTTGTCCAAAAATAACAGATAATCATGGACATGCACATAAAAAAATCACAGAGAAGAGGAGAATGCATGTCGTGTACTTATTTCCAATATGCACTGGATAAATGCAGGGTATCTGGCTTGTGCACGTTGCTCGAGCACTGGATCACTTGTTCTTGTTGCAACAGTTTCAACAGTCAATGGTGGAGATCAGCCATTATCCACACCCAAAACAGAAAGATGTTCGAATTGTTCAGGATCTGGAAAGGTTTGATATCACTTGCTCAACTCGATACTCCAAATGCTAAAACGCCATCCTCTATGTTGCGCCGTTTTCTTTTTAAAATTTAAAGGGTTTATAACCCCTCAAGAAAGATACAGGCTATTTTCTCGGTTGGCTAGCCATAGTCATACAGATGTTAGAAATGCAATTAAATAAAGTTTTTCCCTTCGTAAATGTTTGGCAGGTCATGTGCCCCACATGCCTTTGCACTGGAATGGCTATGGCTAGTGAACACGACCCAAGGATTGACCCATTTGATTAGAGGTGTGGAGTGGCATACTAGATGAACACAGCTTATGATTGATCCGTTGCTAGATGACTCCTCCCTCTCTGTGCCATAGTTTTCCACGAAATAAGAAGAAGCATTAGTGTCTCCTTATCCCGTCTATGTTTACTTAAAATTGCAAGCTTTTCTTGTTCCGTTTTATCATTTTGGCAATGAAAACATATGCAAGCTGTTTGAATAACTGCAATGATATCCACGTACTGACAACCCGGGTGAGTGTGAAGTGTAAACAACAAGTCTGCCTTCATTGATGTACCAGAACCTATAATGAGCCGTTCTAAAGGCTCGATTTGAAATAATTTCAGTTTAGAAAATTATTTTTAACTTGAAATGATTTCCGGTTGAAATGGTTTTGATTTTATTTCAATTTAAAATTTTTTAAAATTTCAACAATATTAATGTTTTGTATACTATAAAAATTAGGAAAAATAAAGGAAACTAATATAATTTAAAAACCTAAAAAAAATTAGGCGGTTCTAGTTCGAAATCGCAAATTTAAATTAACGATTTCAGTTCAAAATTTAGAAAGGAGAAAATAAAACCAATCTCTTATATTGCAATTCCGATTAGGTTCAGAATTTGAATATGGCAAAAGGAGAATTTTTAACTTTTTTCCGGACGCAAAGAGCAAGTAAAATCGTCTTCTAAAAGTTAGGAACCTAAGATACTGTTTACTCAGAAACCCAATTATACCTTTTTCCAACGTACGAGTCCAAAGAAACAACAAAACCCGCACAAGGGAAGAGCCAAAACCTTCCATAAGCACTCTAGTAAAACCTTTTACACAGCGAGCACAGAACGGCTAGGAAATAATCAATGCAGAACTGCACCTCATTGACAGTCTCTAAACTTCATTAGATGGTCATGTCATAATTATTTACAGTCCATTGAATTGAAGGATTCAAATACTGGGCTCAAACCTTGAGACGTTAGAATCCCTCAAGTAGGCTTCCGATAATAAAGCCACCGGAACTGCCAACTACGTTCACATGGTTACAATCATTTATATTGCTCGATCAAACGTGAGGCATGGAGACGTGATATGGGGACCACAGTGCATCCCAAATTCTGCAGAAACCCAATCTGCCACAGAGCCATTTTGCTAATTTAGCTGAGAAAGCTATAGGCAGGCTAAAAGGAAACCCCATAAATTGAACTCTGCTTGTTCGTTCATTTTAATATAATCACCTGTTTAGATGTTGGCCTGATGTACTCATCGAATTCTCAATCCTTAATTTCTGAAAGTACTCCTGGAAGGGGAAATGTATAATGAGCATTGTAACCTTGCACATGAACAAAAGATGTCCTTCACTAAAAACAGAATATTTGATTATAGTAGAAGGAGAAATAAATGATTACGGGTTCGAGCAACATTGCCTATGCGTACCATATTCGGAATAGTTGGTAGAAATCTGGCAATATTAGGAACCTTAATTTACTACCCTATTGGAATGTAATGGCCTCAGTTTTTAGTGCAATGACTCGAAACATATTTTAGTGTTCTGAGATTTTAGCATCCTTGTAGACAATAAAAGAATAAGATTTTAAATATAAAATGAGTTCCCCATCTCGAACAGATCTAAAATACAAAAGACATTATCTAGGAACGAACCTGCTTCTCCCGCATCAAATGGGCACGTTCATCTGCAGGAATTTGCTCCCATCTTAGCACCTATCAGGCAAAGAACTAACAGAGTGAATAAACCTGTGTAAGCTAGTTGCGTACATCACACGGATTATGGAAGTGGAAGGTCCAAATGTATTGCTGTCAAATAATTGTTGTCAGATTCTAACAAGGAGGGAATTTAGAAAATCAATAACGAAATATGTTGATCTCACTGGTTATATGCAATAGCTACCATAAATAATCTCGAAAAATACATCATGCTTACATATTCCGCATATTGGAAGGCTTCCTCACTGCTTAAGCAAGGTTTCAAAGCATGCAAAACATCCTGAAAAGTTATGTAGGAATTATGGTTACCATTACTAGATAATACACGTATCGCATTTTCACAGGGCCATGCACAGTAACATGTGCATGAACACCTGTATATTAAGACAAAAAGGTTCTAATAATGGAGAAAATAAACAGTATTCTCTCCTGAACTTCAATAACGTACAAATATTGAAAGCAAAATCCACTAACAACCATTATATATTTTCTTGGAATAGGGCCAATAGAGCAATGACAAACTGATATTTCAAAGGAAGAAAATTCAGCAAGAAATTAAAATGACGCTGGAGTCTGGAATATAACTGAATAAGTTTTATGACCTTGTGCTTGCTTTTCTTGATTCTTAGACGTTCATCAATAACAAAGCCAACCTGTAAATAGAATGGAATTAGCATGAGATACTGATCAAAACCACCATGTGTCACCTAAATGTACCGCCAGCATGTAAAGTTGTCCGATGTGACAAATACAGAAATATCTATTTACTTCACAAATTGCTGAACTGTGTATTCCAAAGAAAAGAATAAATATGCAGATACAAGGATCAAACCACCTGAATTTCAAACTACATCACTGTATTGCAACAGTAAGACAAGAAAAGGATCCAAAAGTAACCTTGTCAATTAACCTCTTAGGGTTTTGAAATGCTTGCTTCTTGGCCCATTTGTGGAACAAGTGAGAAACAACTGATCTGTCCTCCACAGAGAATCTGTATAAAGGTGAGAGGAACCAGTTAAACTATATTTGGGAGAGGGAGAGGAAGAGGGAAAATGGAATGTGGGGCCTCACAATAAGAAACAAACATGTGGAATACTTCTCCCCTTTCCCTATTTTTCTCCCTCTCCCAAACAGAACTTTAAAGGTTATTTTCTGTGCTACTAGCAGCATATGACAACTTGAAATGACCATCACAATTTGAAAGGAAAACCTTTTTAAGAAAATATTTCCATTGCATGCATCTACCGGCTCTGTTATTTCCTTGGAGGCATTATTGATTTGAATGTTGAGGGAATCATTGGGCTCCATGTCAACTTCAGAAGGATTCTTTTCTCCCGGCAGATTAGTGGTAATGTTGACAGGGTGTTTTGGAATATCTTGAGGTTTTGTTTGTAAATCTCGTAGACATACTTCAGCCTGTCATTAATAGGATTAATCAAAGAAGTGATAATCATGACAAAGAAGGGCATTATAGTAAATGCAAATTCATAAATAAAGAATGAACAAAAAAATAGATAGCTTTTAAGTTGTGAAATGTTGGGTAAAGGGGTAAGGCCCCCTGCACTTCCGAAGGGACAACTCGGGTTCAATTCTTGGAGAAGGCATTGTTGGAAGGAGTAGCCACAAACCCTGAAGGAATGAGTCTTTGGTGGACCATAAAAAAGATATGGAAGGATGCTCCGGTGAATCCAGAAAAAAGGATAGCTTTAAGCTATCATCTTGTGAATGCTTGGCAAAAGTTCTTACAGAAATATTTATCACAATCGCCTTGGATCTGGTCAGATCAATAGCACCCAAATAAACAGCTAGGGTACTAAATGGGCAGTACATACAAGTAAACTTGCCTGATGAAGCATGAAGAATTTTTGCATCCTTTAAATATGTTAGAAAGTTCTTCCAGTGCACTTACAATTGTAGAAAAATTTCTACGACACTGAATATAGACTTCATATGAAAATGAAATACTGCATTAACTCATTTATTCCAATAATATATGTTATATTTACTAAAACTACCAGTTTATTCAATTTATTCAGGTGCTTTCTTCTTGTCAACGTCAACCATGTAACTACAATCAACTGATAATAACTCATCCTTTTCAGAAATAATATTAAAGAACATAGACATTATTTTCGATATGAAAGCAAGAGACAAATCACAAGCTTTTATGACAAAAACAGAAATCATTCAGCCAGGTTAGGAATTTGATGCAAATGTAACAGCTTCAGAGTCAAATGAGCAAAGTGCACCTGAATCTCCCGAAGATGATCTGGAATCTCCTTGAGAAAACGCGATGGTTGAAGCATCTGGAGAGGCTCGTTTTGTTACTTACAAGTGCTAATAAAACAAGAAACTACTACAGATTATTTATGAAGATTAAAACCTGCCAATTTGAATCCATCATGACATACAGAATGAATAGTTTCTTTCTAGCGCGAGTCATTGCCACGTATAACAGACGTCTTTCCTCCTAAGATTTCATAGTGAAGATTATTAGCTGAGAAACATAAGGAAACATTCATAAGAAAAGTAAAATTGTCAGCGAAAAGAAAAGTCTTCACTTCAATTGATGTCCCATTTTCCTTAGTAGCGCCATTGGATTCATGTAATAAAGGAATTTCAGATTCATTTGCCTGCATTTAGTCCAAGCAATAGCATGAATGCAATTTGATGAATATAGAAGGTATTGCTGCAAATTAAGAAAGATTCTCTTTACAGTGCATTTCTGCAAATTCCACTATATACTCGATTAATCTTTGTTAACGTGCTGATGCTCAAAAATGGATGTTACAGCGGAAGGGAAAAAACAGCCATCTTCAACGGGTAAGTCAACGAACAAGTGAAGAGTGGTCCATGAATGTAGCTACTTACCTTTACAATGAAAACAATGTCCCACTCCAAACCTTTAGACTGCATAGGGTAAGAACATGATGAAATGTGAAGAACCAGAAACACAATAAGTTTGCGGTTGAATGGCTGAGTGAATGAGGAAAACCTGATGGATGGTAGTCAATGTAACTGAATTTTCATTATCATGTCTCCGGGAACGAAAATTTTCTTTCTCTCGCTCAGTTATGTAGTCAATAAAAGCTTTGAGTAAACTAAGACAACCTTTCTCTTCTTTCACATCTCCAGCTTCTCCTTTTTTAGCACATTGCATTGATAAAAAATCAGAGACATCATCCAATAAGTACTGAAGCACCTGCAAGGTGGTTAAATGAGTTTAAACCACATGTAGAGATATAATGCAACAGCCGTCATACACCTTAGAGTTCCATTGGCTAAGAATATGAATTTACACAAAACCTCATAATTCTGATGATATAAATGTTATACGAATTTTTTTAACAAATATTCTAGATAGTTTAACAGTGATTGTTTGGGTAGGATCCTTGCAATAACTTGTTGGTTGTAAGTTATAGAACCACAAGACATACTTGTGGACTAAATTACTGCAATAGGACAGCACAAAAATCAAAATACTTACAGATCTGAGGTCATTGTCTTCATTCAACAATTTGCCTCCATCAACATCAACCACTGCCCATTGCTCAAGAAGGTATTTCTAAGAGTAATAGTTAGTGCTTGTAAAGCTGTGAACTCTCCCAGAAAATTATTTGAATACAGATCGATGGAGAGAAACAAACCTGAGGTACCATATTGGCCACTGAAGTTATGACTGCTGAAATTGACTGTTCCTGTATACATTCATCAGTTAGATTGAACTCATCTAAATGTCCAGCTGTTTGACTGGCGGTAAAGAGCCTTGTGCAGGAAATTTCTCTGTTCTAGTATTTGAGTCTCTCAAAAAAATAATATCACAGGATGGAAAAATGAAGAATGCTGTCCTTAGGTCGAAGGTTCAATATACAAACGAGTTGTGGTATATGGAATTAACTAAAATTAGGTTGAATAAAATACAGTTCAATTCCTTAGCGGTCAGCATTTTTCAAGCCTTTCTTCTGGAACTAGAAATCAAATGCTCAAAAGCACAACAGGTCAGTCATTTTACATGTAACATTTTTACCCTTTGAACAAGTTTTGATATCATCTCCAGAGTCAACAACACTTTGCGTCCCTGGCTGAGTTGACTCCTAAGATCAACAATAGGAATCAGATGGTTAGTGGTTAGAAATTATGAAAAACACCATGGAGGTAGAGAGAGACAATCTTTTGTTTGATGGTCTTGTTGAGGCTTCCCATGTTTCTAAATACACTTCAGCTAACGAAGGCAAATATGCTTTAGATGAAAATTCAGCTATTGAAGGCCAACATCCGGTCATGTTGAGAGACAAAAAGGAATTGAGTCCTAGTCGTGATGAAGTTAAGGAGGTTTTAAGATTGTATCATAAGGTGCTTAACGAGCTTTTGAAAAAAAATAGAAAGGCATTAATGCAAAAACCAAACATTCACCTAGTTGCAGCATCGATTCTTCGTGATAGACATACATGGTTGAACACAGTGAAAAGACTTGGATCTATTCCTGGAGTTGAAGTTGGTGATGAGTTTCAATACAGAGCTGAACTATGTATAATTGGTCTTCATCATCAAATTGAAAAGGGCATAGATTACATGGAGAAGGATAGAATGAAATTAGCTACAAGCATTGTTTCAAGTGGTCGATATCCAAATTTCATGAATTCATCTGATGTTTTAATTTATTCAGGAGAAGGAGGGAATCCATTGGTTCAAAATAAGCGGCCACCTAAAGATAAGCGCTCACACATGGCAATCTTGCACTAAAGAATAATATGGATCAAAAAGTCCCAGTGAGGGTTATCCTTAAGCAAATGTGGAAAGGTTCTAAGGTATCTACATATGTTTATGATGGCTTATACCATGTGGAGAAATGTTGGCAAGAAAGAGGGAAATTTGGCAAACTTATTTTCAAATTTAAGTTGAAAAGGATTTCAGGACAACCAAAGCGAACTCAAGGATTAACATCCAAAATAGATAAGTACCCATCTAATCGAAAGGTTATTTTAGCAAGTAATACTTTTGAGGACAACGAAAAAGTAACAGTTGGAACGAGGAACACACTTGATGACAAGAGACCTTCATCACATGTTTTCGATAAAACTTATTCTGTGATTTTCAATCAATCCAAGTCAATTGGTTGTGATTGCATTGATGGATGCTCAGATTTTAAAAATTGTTCATGCAAAGAATGGGAAAGTTCTTCCTTATGATCACAATGAACGTCTTATTGTAAGAAAGCTTTGTATTTTCGAGTGTGGTCCTTCTTGCAAGTGTTATGGTTCTCGCATAAATAGAGTGACACAACGTGGCATCCGATTTCAACTTCAAGTGTTTATGACTAATCAGGAAGATGGGGTGTTCGATCAAAACAATACATTCCAGCCGGAAGTTTTATATGCGAGTGCTTTGGACTACATCAAGCAAATGAAGGAATTGAGCATTTGTTGGGCAAGGAAAACAACTGTGATGCGCGTATTTGTCAAAACAATCGGGTGCTTCCTCTTCATAATTTGTCGCATCCAAGTTTCCCTGAAAATGATGAGTATTTTACTATAGATATTACTGAATTTGATAATGTAGGAAGCTTTATTAATCATAGTTACTCTCCTAACCTTCATGTCCAAAATGTCCTTCATGGTGATAGTAAGAAGCCTCATTTGATGTTATTTGCCATGAAGGACATACATCCTCTCCAAGAGTTAACTTACAATTATAATTGTAGGACAAAGTTTTGATTGTAGGTTTTGTAATTGTATTGGAAAGTTTTTTTTTAGCTAATTAAAATGGTTTATGATAATCCCAAAATTTATATATTGAATAAGGTGTCCATTATTGACCCAAACCAGTACTAACCAACCTGAGGGAAGGTAGCATTAAATGCGCCGACCTCACAACAGATCCTTAAGAAAGATATGTGATATGTCTCAGTTACATTGGCTTGGCCGACCCAATATTAATTGTTGAACTCTTGTAATGAATACATCATATGGAGTGAACACACACGCTAACAAAAGATTGGTTGTTGTGTGGCAAATGGCAGAAGCTTCCTGTGGATGACGTGATCGAGCCAGTGGGAAAAAAGGGGGCAAAAGGCATATATAAGAAGATGGTACAAGAATAGCAAAGAGACTTTTGAGCCAGCCTTAGACATTCCCATCCTCACCCTATCTAAAACTAAGAAACTGTAGAGGGGGGAGGAGAGGTGTAACTCATTGTACTGCTTGATTACAATATGCGATTGAACTCAACTTCCCCATGGCAGCTGAAAATGTGAAAATTTCTAAATCTACAAATAGGCCTAATGGTCTTCATGGTTTACCGAATTCTAAGAATTATGTCAGTAATACCTGAGATTCATCTATCTATCTACCTCTTACAATTAACTTATTTTCTTTTTGCGCGTTTATCAAATTCCTTATGTAGGCGCTTATGTTAGTAATACAACTGCTATTTTTTTGTTTCCTTTTTTATTATGGAACTTGTGTACTTGATGGTTTGGTTATGTCAATATATGGTGCTAGATACCCTAGTACAGAAGTGTGATAAGTTAGTAGGGGAAGGGGATGATGTGGAGATAAATGGTATTGAAGGATTTAGAAATTTTACATAATGTTTCAAGAAATTTTCTTTTTAATTAGGGTAAACTATAATTTAGTCCCTCTGATTTAGTGAAATGCAACCTTTCGTCCCTCTGTTTTAAAAAACCTTTAATTTGGTCACTGTGATTTTTAAAAACTATGCCATCAGTCCCTCCGTTAGATTTTCAGTTAAATCACCCGTTAATTTTAACTAAAAAGACTAAAATACCCATTCTCTCTCCTTCTTCTTCCTCTTCTTCTTCTTCTCCTTTCCGATCTCCTTCTTCTTCTTCTTCTTCTTCTTCTTCTTCTTCTTCTTCTTCTCTTTTCCGATCTCCTTCTTCTTCTTCCTCTTCTTCTTCTTCTTCTTCTTTCTCCTTCCCGATCTCCTTCTTCTGCTTCTTAAAATTTTCTCTGAGTGCACTAGTTCCCTTTTATTTTACTGTTCTTTTTCTTTGTGCTTCATTGTGAAAAAAATTTTCTTAAAATTTATTGTTAATAACAAATTTTTATTTATGATATACTATGTTCTTGTTGCAACATCTTTATTTTGCTTAAAGAATCAGGAGGTAATGTCATTTTCTGTTCTAACAGAAACCAAATGTTCATCATTAGCAAAGACTGAATTGGGGAATCAAAAAGATCAATTAAGCAATGGTACTCTGAATGCTTGGGCTGAATTGGAAAATCAACAGGGATCTCATAGAAATGGTGTTTCCGAACATGTTATTCCACCGCCATCCAATACGGCTCAGACGGCTGCTACTATGGTTGCCGCCTCCAACAATGAAATTCCACAAGTTCAAGCCCCCCCACAAAATGAGGAACCAATGACTTGAAAAAGATTGTAGAAAGCTTTTATCTCTAAAAGCTGTCCCAAGCCCGAAGGTATGCTTCTGAATTTGGTCATTCTAGATCAATGATCATTGTGGCTTTGTCCTTGCTGCAATCTTGAGGTGGCATTGGGGCCCATTGTTGGAACTAACCAGGATCTGATTTATTCCTCATGTCAACAATATATTTACATATCAGTCATTTGCTTCAGCCACATATCAAGTCAAAGTGGTGTATTGCAGAGCCTTACAATTGCACAGTATGTCATTTATGTTATAACATGGCAATGACCATCATAAATTGTATCTTCAGATACTAGGAATTTTTCTTGTTCTCTTCACGGTATTGAAAACAAAGAAAAAGGAGATCGGGAACTAGTGAAGGGAACTGGTGCACTCAGAGAAAATTTTAAGAAAATTTTTTTCACAATGAAGCACAAAGAAAAAGAACAGTAAAATAAAAGGGAACTAGTGCACTCAGAGAAAATTTTAAGAAGCAGAAGAAGGAGATCGGGAAGGAGAAAGAAAAAGAAGAAGAAGAAGAGGAAGAAGAAGAAGGAGATCGGAAAAGAGAAGAAGAAGAAGAAGAAGAAGAAGAAGAAGAAGAAGAAGAAGAAGAAGGAGATCGGGAAGGAGAAGAAGAAGAAGAGGAAGAGGAAAGAGAGAGAATGGGTATTTTAGTCTTTTTAGTTAAAATTAACGGGTGATTTAACTGAAAATCTAACGGAGGGACTGATGGCATAGTTTTTAAAAATCATAGTGACCAAATTAGAGGTTTTTTAAAACAGAGGGACGAAATGTTGCATTTCACTAAACCAGAGGAACTAAATTACAGTTTACCCTTTTAATTATTGTATTGGCCTATTTGAGATTGTTGCTGGAAACTATTTTTTGACAACATATAAATAGTACCATTTATAAGTTGAAAAAATTAAAATAGTAAATTAATAAGAAGATTAATGCATAAGATGAATAAAATAAGTGATAAAAAGAAATGTCCCTCTCTTGCAAAGAAACTAGTAACACAGACTCCATTGGTGATTCCATTAATTAATTGTTTATAAAAAAAAGAATTAATTCAATAAATTTTCTAATACTTCCAATAAAAGATATTGCATAAAAAGCATCTTTGCAATTTTTGTTTACCTCTTGACCTCAACTCCAAATGGGAGCTATATCATGAGATCACCTTTTGGAACCTAAAATTATAGGTCAACTGATTGGTTACTGGTAATGAGATTTATTTCCTGCATAACTGGTTTCATGGATCAATCTTCAAGTGGGCAAGATTTTTGTAATCTTTGGAAAAGTGTGTGTGATACAAGGATCTCAGCAATCTGTCATTTTGTTTGATATTTCTTATAAATAATGGTCTGATACATAACAAGTGATCTCTTCAGGTATGTTTTCCGGGATTTTCACTTCTGTTCTTCGTTTCAGGACTCTGTTTCAGGTTTGATAGAAGATTACTTCTCTTGTATTTTGTATTTATGGAAGTACAATCTCGGAATCAAGAGGCTCTTAACAAATTGGTTGTGTTGTTATACTTGTGAACTTTCTAATAATTCTTATTGATGGGCCCTATGTGTAGTGCACAATCTCCAATAGTCTTCACTTTGTTCCATTACTCGAGTGTCTGATTGGATGAATATTTTTATTGTTGATTTGTATAATAAGAGTGAGATATATGAGAAGGAGAATGATGAAGATGATGGGCAACTAGAGTTTGCACTGGGAAAAATAGGAGCTGACGTTGAAGTAATAGCATACTTATTTCCGGCATTATTCTAGGAGCCAAGATGGTGAATTTAGTTGTTAAGAACAATCCTTTAATTTATATGTATAACTTAGATCAGTAATTCTACCAATGCAATCTATTTGTCTACTGTTCAAGAATACGAGTGGTAGCGTTCATATGATGCTGAGAAGAGAATTGCGTGTTTCAAGAAATATAGGATATTCCAATTATGTAGTCTATGGATATGCAACAAGACCAAATGTGTCATGAAACGAGATGTTCATTGATGGTTTTTTGAGCAGGAAACAAGAATCAAAGGTGTTAATTCCACTAAGATGATACTTTTTTGGACAAAATGTCGCCATTTGTGGTGAACTTTTTTTTTCTTTTCTTTTTTCAAAAAAAGAGCATTATATCGTGTCGCTCGCTAATTTTGTTTCTATAAAATTCTCGAGAACTTTCAACATTCACGGATAATATATTAAATAGAGGAGAAAAGCAGCATAATACTATTGCTCATTTAAGCCATATCGCAATTAAGTTTAATAATACCAATTGGACAGGAACTCCAGTCAACTAAGTTAGAGACATAATAAGGACAAAACTCAGAAATACCAGCAAAAATACATTGATAATACTGCAATTCCAAGAGATCATTGTTAATTTGCTTCATGGTTGTCATAGGATCCTGTTGAACACATTTGATTCTAGCCTTCCAAATGTGCCATAATGTCACAGTGATCATTGTCATGATGGATTCACAACGTGGCAAAGTACTATAAGAATACCACACATTCAGCCACCAACGCCTTAAATCCAGGAAAGCTCACAATCTCAAGTTTATAGACACAAGAGCTTAAAAACCTTACATCCAAGTATGAGGACACTAAAAAAGTGCATGCTCTAATGTTTTTGGCCTTGCTGAATAGAATACAAATATGCAATACCTATATACCTCTACTCGCTAAATTACTCAAAATAGATATTGTATTATGTAGAAGGTGTCAAATAAAGTATTTAAGTTTCGGAGGAATTGGTAAAGCGAATTTCAAATTACTTTCCTTATTTGGCTCCTTTCAAGTTGCATTTGGCATGCTTGCTCTCCTTTGCTCTATTTTAGGCGGTTTTAGGGGCATTTTTACCAAATTGTCTCTTTACACCATTTTCTGCAGAGTAAGATTAAAATCACAAAATTAAGCATAGAAAGTTTAAATTAACATCAATAACATCATGATAATATGGTCTAAACTATGCTCTATCAAATACCCCCACACCTACCATTTTGCTTGTCCTCAAGCAAATAAACATAGTTAAACAAGCTTTCTTTGCTACTTGATCATTTATTTCTACTTAAGCTCTTACTCTAGATACTTACTTTGAATTATTGCATTGAAGAATGTATGCATCAAGGTTACTCACATTCTTTTCTTGTCTCCCTTCACCTACCATGGCTAGTATTTGTTTTTGTCAAGAGAAAGATTACACATGCACATATCATTTGTTCAATTAAGATTCTTTCTAATTTTCAGAGTGATTTGCCCTTACCTTGCAGTACTACATTCAGCCTTTTGCACTTAAATCTTGCTTGAAAAAGTCACCAACCTATTGATGTGAAGGTATATATTTTCAGTTGGTCACCTGTCCAAGTGGCTACTAACTCTATTCATAGTTTTTCAACCATTGGAACAGTTTTCAATTTGTGCTCATGAAGTCTAAACCTTTGCCGAATTTCTTTAATCAATGCATTGGGCAAATCAATACCAATTGTTAAAACAAGTCATGTTAAGTTCATTCACACATCCTTCGATTCATTCTCTCTAATGAGCAATATATATTTTTCACCATGGCAAACTCAAATATTCAATTCAAAAAGAAATTCTCAAACATGAATACAACTCACTGTAATTGATTCAACTTAAGTTTAAAGAGTAATCACATCAATGGGGTCATGGAAAGAAAGTTCATCCAATATAGTCTATGAGTTTGAGTAAAGCAAATCAAAACACAAAAAAAAAAAAAAAAAAAAAAAAACTATGGCTAAAGTGTGTGTTATTGAAAGCAAAAATAACAAAAATGAAAAAAAAAAAAATTAAACTATGGCTATTCAAACTAAAATTGAAAGCAAAAATAACTAAAAATAAAAGTTCAGAAATGAAGCAATAGCAACAGTGGTACCTTATACAGAGAACTGCACCAATAATTTGTATTCAGAATGAGTCGTATACTGACCAGGCCGCTCATATTGCAACCGTATATTCATAGTAGTAAACTTCATAGTTTCGGCAGAACAAAATTGGATAAGATCAATTATCAAGAGAAGAAAGCACATTATCATTTCCACAAACAACTAACTTTCAAATAGAATACAAAGGTCAAGAATTAAAATTTCGTCCTACAATTATAATCATATGTCAACTCCTGAAATGGATAAATGTCCTTCATAGCAAATAGCATCATGCGTGGCATTTTAATATCTCCATGAAAGACATTTTGGACATAAAGATTAGGATAATTACTGTGATTGATAAGTCTTCCCGCATTATCAAGACAAAGCACATTATCATTTTCAGACATAAGCACACCATTGTAATTTGCTTTGTCCAAACAATGCTCATTTCCACCAACTCTTCCTTCAACTTCCTTAGTTTCATGTGTTTCTCTTACATACTCGCATATAAAACTGCCTGATGGGATATTTACTAATGATCTAACACCCCATCTTCTTGATTTTCTCTTAAACACTTGAAGCCGAAATTTAATCCCACGTTGAGTTACCCTGTTGATGCAAGAACCATAACATTTGCAAGAAGGGCCACACTCGTATATGCAAATCTTTCTTCTGACAAGTCGTTCCCCATAATCATAAGGAAGAGCCTTCCCATTCTTTACTTTGCATGAACAATCTTCAGAATCTGAACACCCATCAATGCAATCGCATCCAGATGACATGGGCTGATTTGAAACCACTGAGTAATCTATGTTAGAAACATATGGTGAAGGCTTCTTATAATCGAGTCTCCTCATAACTGGTATAATCTGTCTGTTGCGATCTAACTCTTCTAATAACGCTCGTGTTATGCCTGAAATCTTTCTCAGCTCAAATTTGAAGACAAGTTTACCAAATTTACCTCTTTCTTTCCAATACTTCTCCACAAAGTATAGGCCATCATAAACATATAGACTTCTTCTACACGTGGTTAGCTTAGAATCCTTGTTTATTCCCTTACGTATGACTCTTACAGGAGTTCTTCTCTCCATACTGTTCTTCAATGCGAGGTTACCATTTTTAAGCACTTGATCTTTAACTTGAAGTTGAGTACAAACCTTTGGATTCCCACCTTCACCAGAGTAAATCAAAATATCAGATGAATACATGAAATTCGCATATCGACCCGTTGAAACAATGCTTGTAGCTAATATAGTTCCATCCTTTTCAAAGTAATCTATGCCTTTGTCATATTGATGATGAAGACCAATTATACGTAGTTCAGCTCTATATTGAAACCGATCACCAACTTCAACTCCAGGGATAGGTCCCAATTTTTTCTCGGTGTTAAGCCAACTATCACGTATAACACTTGCTGCAAATTTAGACTTTTGCGCTTTTGGCATTCTATTTTCTTCCCAGAGCTCGTTAAGCACCTTGTGGAACAATGTCAAAGTCTCCTCTAGTTTATAACGATGAGCACTAAATTCCAAGAAATCAATTGGATTTTCTCTAGAAAAAGAGGGAAGATCATGTAGTACAAGATCATCAACCCAGACGTTGTCCAAGGAAATGTCCTTAGAAAGGACAATGTCCTTAGTCATAGAGTGAGATTGTTTCCCACAATATAAGGGGAAATCCCTCTCCACATGGTGAAGAAGTGTTAAAATTCTTTTAGGTGGGTATTTTTTAGCCTTCCCTTTTCCTCCCTCACTCTTTGGTCCATAGTTCATCACGCAAATTTACCTATAAATAAAACGTATATAATCAAACATTGGCAAATTAGAAAAGAAAAAATGCTTTAAAAATCTAATTAGGTGTAATTAGACCAAAAATAAGTTTACTCCCAATACAAACTATTACTAAAACCATATAAATAAAAATTCGATATCATTCCAACAAATATTAGAATTAGCAGCAAAAATTTTATAATTACATTAATTTTATTGTTATATTAATTAATATATAGCAATATTATTAATAATTATTACTAATGATACATTAAAAAATATAATAACAATAAAAATAGTAAACATTAATAAAAAAAATTTTAACAGCAAGATTTGTTGTTGTTAATAATTTCTTTTAGCAACAACTAGAAACATACAACAATCATATATTTGCAGTAAAAAAATTTTTGTGCTGATGTTATAAAAATTAAAATTTAATTAAATTTCGTAAAATTCATATTTGAGATAATTTAATTAAATCTCATCTTTTTAATTTATAAAACTAAGTAATATATAATTTTTTATAAAAAAAATAAAACATGCAAAACATAGTACTCAAATTAATTCTATAAAATTTTATTAAATTCATTTGAATTTAAATTCTTATAATTGCTAATAATTTTTTATAAAATCATACATCACAATTACTGATTCTTATTTAAAATCAATAATTTCTCAAAATTTTAATATAATTTATTTTCTCTATAACTCTTTTATTTGGAATGAAAATTTTATTTATAAAAAATTGAAATGATGTATAATTTTATTTTATTTTTTTCTTATACAACGAATATTTCCAAGCGAATGATAATATGAAAGAAATTAAGAAAAAATAATTTCTAAATAAATTGCTCATAGATAGGTGGTTAATAGTTTTTTAAAATTAAAAAAGAAAAAAAAAGAGAGAACTAATATAAGTATCCAGAAAAGAAAATTTATAAGTTCAATTTTATTTTAAAATCAATCAATTAAAATATTTTTATATTTTGTAAGATCAAATTATTAATTGACTTATTTTAGTTCAAGTGATAAACTAAATATTATTAATATTTAAAATACAAAAATTAAATAATATAATGTAAAATTATATTAACTAAATAGCATTAATATTTAAAAAAATTAACAATTTTTTTAAAAAATAAGCAAAGAGTTATACTTATATATAAACCAATTTTTTAAAAATTCAAAATTTGATAATATTTCAGCAAAAAAGAAAAGGCTAAAGTTGCCAAACCATCCAGCAGCAAGATGAAAGTGAAGAGTGAAATAAGCGAGGAAGTAAAAATACTCACAAAGCAAACAAGTCCAACCTCGATCCTCCAACCTTCTCAGCAACTACTGAACAAAAACCTCCGCCTTCTGTTATATAATGGGAGACGGAGAAGCGTTGTTCGCTTCAAATTTCAAATCCTCAACGGATTAGGAGTCCCGTCCCCCTCTCACCGCCTTAATTTTCGCTAGTGGCTCTCTTCGTTAATCTAGCGGTTATATGTATGAATGCCGATCCTTCGCATTCTACTGTATCTCCGGCCGTGATTCCTCTTTTTGTCTTTATTACTTTCTTCCTAATTCGGTTGCCTTCATCTCAATTTCTCCTTTAATCAAGATTTGCATACAACATATCCGGCAAACAAATTAACCTTTTCAGAGAATAATTGGTAAGTTCCTATTTAAGCCCTCTTCCGTGTGAGTTTCGGAGATCCACCTCTCCACGATGTGATCCGGGAGAATCTTTTTACTTGGTCGCCAAGTCATAATGCTAGGGTAACTCTTCTTTGTCAAATTTAAAGTTATTATATACAAGTTCTAAGTGATCCGAACTGTTAATAATTCAGAATTTTTGTACAATTTTTCTAATAAAATGTTAGAATTCTATTAAAAATAAAAAAATTATTATTTAGCTTTTACTATACTTACTAATTAATTTTTCGTTTTAAAAAATATATTAAAATTTATATTTTAAAAAGTTTAGGATTTTAACCATTAAATATTTTAAATATTAACGACTAATTAATAAATTTTTTAAAAATTTAAAATATTAATTAATAAATTTTTTAAAATTATAAAAATTAAATAATAAAATATTTAACAACAAAATTAAAAGATGAATTAAGGGTATAAATAAATTAAACCGGGTGTGAGTTACTCGAAATTCGACTCGATAAAAACTCGATCGAGTTTAACTCGATTTCTAAATAATTCAAACTTAAATTTAATTTTTAAGCTCATTTAGTAAACAAGTTAAGTTTGAATTCCATAATATTCGACTCGTTAAGTCTCGAGCTCATTTCTGAGTTCAAAAGTATATTTGTGATTAGACTCGTAAACACTCTCGTTAAGCAGATTGAAATTCATAAGAGAAATAAATTCAAATCTTACATATATTTTCATGAGTCAAACCTAAATGTTTTAAAGTTCGGCTTTATACAATTTAGTTACATTCTTAAAACATGTATATATTTGGATCGTTAAAATTTAAGAGTTTATTATTTTAAGTTTATGAGCTAATTTGAATATATATTTATTTAATTAAAATTATTATATATTAGTTTTAAAATAAAACTCATTATACATGTAAATAAATTGAACTATTTGAAACTAAACTCGATAAAATCTCAACGCATTTAAACTTATTTACTAAGCGAGCCAAATTTAAATTTATTAATACTCAACTCAAGTTCGAAATAAGTAAAACTCGAGTTCAACTCGAGTTCGAAAAATTTATAATGAACCAAGTTTGAACTTTTCAAAACTCGACTCGACTCGATTTGTTTGCATCCCTAGGAGAAACTAATTATTAGATTTTTTAAAATGTCAGTAATATTTTTAATGTATTTTTCAAAATCGAGTGATTAACTATGAATTTTTTCATACTGTATGGACTAAATAATAATTTTGTCTTAAAAATATAATATTATTAATCTCATGAAAGTATTTTTATTTATATAGGATTTTGTATTGCATTATACATAGATTTCTATATCATATTCCACATACAATTCTATTACATTATAAACTCCTAATAACATTCAAATTTTATCTTTTATCCATATATAGGATTTCACATTGTATTACATTTAGATTTCTATACCTTATTTCATATATAATTCTATTATATTATAAACTTCTAATAACATTCAAAATTTATATTATATCCATATAGAACAGTAGAGAGAGAAAATCCTCTCCCTTTGCTCTTGGTTCATAGGGTTCTAGACTATTTTTCCACCACAGCCTTTGGTTCAATCTTCTTTCCGCCATTAGGTAGGAGAGATTTTCCTCCCAGAAATACAAAAATACACTAATAGATTTTCTTCCCACTAATACAAAAATACATTTAAGACAACGGTTTTAAATTATTATTTTATATACTTAAACTGTAATCATAAATTAATAGTATCAATTTTTACTACATCTGCTTCTACGCTAAGTATAAGACAGCAATTTAATTACATTTTTTCATAGCAGGTAAAAAGTGTAGTTGAAATTATATTTTTATTGAACATAAAACAAATTTTTTATTAAAGTATATTATTATATATAGTAAAGGAAGTAAATTTTCTTTGTAATATTTTAAGCTGTTGTTAAACTGTTATCTTAGTATTGTTAAGACAACTGTATACAAGTGCCGTAAAAATACTGTTATCTAAATCTTAAAATGTAGTAATGTCCCTTAATTTGATCGTGAGTTTTTCTCTAACCACTAGGTTTGAATGGCTTTTGTTTGTGTTTCTATTATCAAACAAAGCTTTAATGTTGAGGAATGAAACCTTTTATAGTGGGTAAGGAGAGTGTGGCATCTCGCTTGGAAGAGGTCCAAGTATGCCACCTGTAAGGTGCGAATGAGTTACTGATAAGCCTTGCCTCCTACTCTTCTTCCCCTAGTTAAAGACTTTTGCTTCTGTAAAGATATTTTTATATGGGTGAGGATGCTTTTGTGTTGCTTTCCTAGGCCTGTGGAGCCTTGCAAGACATAGTCATCTCCTTCCTTTGTGCTTCCGTGGGCCTTATACCTTAGTCTAGTTCAATGAAGCATTTTATCTCTAAAAAAAAAGTCCCCATCTTAAGAAGTTAACATGCAAACTATTGTCTATCGCTTGATAGATGAATAAGGTTTATTTAGAAATACCTTAATGGTCATAGTTCGGTTCTCCTCTTCTCTCCGAATATCGATTGAAAAAAAAAATTAAAAACGACTTAGTCGATGTGAATATCTTTAGATGCACTGCTTTATTCGATGAGTAACGCTACCATGGGCCGTAGATCGTTCATGAGCTCTCCCATGTCTCCTTTTGCTATGGCATTTTGACGATTCAAGGCTATTTTATTTGAGCCTTTTCATTTTTCCTTCTGTCCTGTTGCTTTCATGTCCGTTTAGCCATCTGTTTTGAGTTGTGTTTTCTGTTGGTCGTCATAAAGGTGTTGTGTTTCGTGCAGTAGATCAATGATGTTGTTTGATTTGTTTGCTTTGATTTTTTTAGTTTCAATTGGTTTTTCTTTAGTTTGATTTTTGCAGTAATTTGATTTTTGTGGTAGTTTGTTGAGCCTTTGGTTTTTTTCTTATGTAGTCCCTTCAGACATTAAAAATGCAAATATTGTTGCATGGTAAAAATAAATATATTATTTTGGAAGTTTTTTATATTTTAATAATATTAGGTTTTTATTAAAAAAATTCTTAAATTACATAGGGTTTGAATTTGCCTCGTTAGTCATGAATTGGATCAAGTTTATCTCGTATAAGTAACTGGTCCAAGTTCCGGCCAACCATGGTCGGATGATGTTTTCTCCTTGGGCTAGGTTTTGTGTCGTGGCCCAATCCTTCTAAATTATAATTGCTCAGATGGGCATCCCTCACTCTTCACTTCTTATATTCTTAAATAGATAGATTGATTCAATCAGGGCTGATCTCCATTCATCTAGCTTCTTAACAATATACTCAACTCTTTCTTTGTATTCTCTCTTTCCAAGTTAAAAACATAAAAAAAAGATATATAGGGTGACTAAAACTGGAATCATATTTATAAGGCCATCTCCAACCCTATGCACTATTTTTTGCACCATTTTAGTGCTTTGTACTAAAATGGTGCAATATTTACTCCAACCTTCTGCACCAATTTTAACACCAAAAAGAATATTTTATTTATATTCTTCTCTCTCTTTAATATTATATTATTTATTTTATTTTAATTTTATTTATATATTTTACTTAAAAAATTCATATAATTTTATATTATTCTATGTAATATATTATAAATAAATTAATTTATTATAAATATTATTTATAATTGTGAATATATTAATTTAAATTAAATTTTAATAATTATAAAAATATAAAATAAATTAAAAATATAATAAATTATAAGAGTGAAAAAAAATAAATTTAATTAAAAATATATATAAATTTTGAATTATATTATAATTAAAAAAAACAAATTTTAAATTATATTATAAATTTAAAAAAAAAAAAATGGCGTAACACTGTAGCGATTGCTAAAATGGCGTTGAATATTGGCGCAGCGTTGGAGGGCCATCTCCAACGCCAAAATGAAGAATGGCGCTGCATTGGAGATGGCCTAAGAGTGAAAATGTGTCAAAAGCACACTGCCAGATTGAAATAAATGATGAAAAGCCAAAGGAGAGCTTTGACTAGATATCAAAGCAGAATTTGCATGTCCCCACATCAACAACACCCTACAAAGTCCTAATGCTAAAAATCTACCCTTCTTTTTCAAATAGACAGAAATCAATCATCCAACTTTTCCTAGCTATCCTAAAAAAGACCTAAACAGCGAGTTGCTTTTGATGGGTGGATTCATCTTCATTGAAACAACAATGGATTTTTAATGGCCTACCCATATTTAGAGGATTGTCTACTAAATCAACAGCAGATTGCATCAACATCTCTTTCTGGAGATAAGAGCAGTAAGTGTGGAATGTGGTGGGTGTCACATTTAATTGAAACCCTAAACCAAACAAGAAATCCACTTCAAGAACATTCATCTCTGATGTGCTGATCCCTCCAACTTTAGCGTAGTAAGCATTGTTGTAATATCTGAAAAAAAACCCAAAAACCAGAAACTCAGAACCTAGTTAACGTAAATTTCTTCATGGGCACATGCACATCTAAAATGGAAATGAAAAGAGATGGCATGCATGGCAGACAAATCAGTAAAGCAAAGTGGAGGGTACCCTGTGGCAGACGATTAATTTTCACAGCCAAGTAGGGCAAGGTAGGGTCTTTTTGACGGCCTAAATAAGAGGAGGATAGCTAGCCAGTTAATATTTTTTTACCCAAAATGTATAAAGCTTGATTGAGCTGTCACTGACTCCATCTCTCTATAATATGATAATGACACATGCTTGCCAATTTGCTTGTAAATTGATGGAATTTACAGGCATGCCTATATGGACACAGACAATAACACCGCAAACTTAGGTGGTTTTGTCTAATAAAAGGCAGGTTTTCACATGGGTGTCTCTTCTTTTACTTGGCGATCGATGCCCGTTTTGAATCCCCTATACAGTATACATTGTGCTTCTGGGTTTACAAACTACGACGATTTGACCAAATTAGCCACATGCTCTGTGGAATTTCCAGATCAGAACAAACAACATGGCTTTGGAGAACATGAGTAACAGTGCTATTACCTAAATTCCGATCATCGAACTTCAGTCAACAAAGAAAATTCAGAATGATGAAGTTATGAAGAAAACTTACATGTCGTCCAAGAACTTGACAGAAAGCAAGACGCTGGTGATAAGCAGCCTATGGACATTGAAAGAATTGATTGGAAAAGAAGGCTGTTTCTGGGCAAAACGGTCAAGATAAACGTAGGCAACAACGAAGCAGGAGGGACTACAATTGGCGTACTTGAAGATTCTTTCGAGATAGTTTTGAACAGATATGTTGGGCCTGGTGAGGCCATGGAACACCGAGATCCTCTGTGGGTATAGTTGATGGGTAAGATCGTTCGATTCTGCAACTCGTTGGAGGAGAGAGGAAAGAAATGCAATCACCTTCGGCATCACTGCTGTGGCCTCTAAATCCGCCATTATTGTTGATGGGGTTTTGATTTCTTTAGCCGTGTTTTTATAAAAACACAGCTTTTGGTTTATGGCGCTTGTGTAGCGTGTGAGAAAGGATTTGGTTTCTATTCCTCTGTTTTTATATGAAACCGAATGGCCGTTAATAAAAATGGTTTAATTAATTTACAGAAACATCCAAAACTTTTCAAGTAATGGCAGATGCATCCTCCTAGTCCTGTCGGAAGCCTTCATTCTTCATATTACCCCGCATTTACTAAATCGATCCACATAAATTTATAAAATTTCATATCAATTCCATCATGTAATTTATATGAGCATTCATGCTTTAATTAACCCTTCTATCAATTTTTTTTTTCCATTTCTTCTCTTGCTTTTGGCGTCAAAATCAATAAATGATGATGGAAATGTTGCAACAAATTGGGTTCAACAACTAATGACGTGAAAGGTGGGACTTTAATTAGTATAGTAATTAGGGAAAATTGGGATTAAATGATCCATGTCTAACATGTAATTATATATTTATTTCTTTGGTTGGTGGAATTGGGCAAGAATAGGAATACCATGACCGTTATGTCCCCACACATAACATAACATTGTGTTTCTCATAGCACTACAACTTCAATTTTGAGAAATAAATGTTGAACTTCAAGAATAGGAATAACTAATAAGAGGATAATTAATTATCTTTAATCAAGGAAGATTACAATTGGATTATACCCAAAAGATGGGGTTTAAATAACTTAATAAATTATCCAAAAGTTGAAGTTGGAGTGAATGAGATGATGACTTGTCTTGTAAAAGAAGAAAAGGTGGTAGTCTATGGGGATGAAATAGTATAAGATTTGATATAAAGCAACAACCTAGAGAAGAGAAATAGAAAATTTGTGCGACCACCATAGTCAAGTGCCTCGTAAACAGAGGTTTTTGAAACTGGAGTCGACATGGAATAAATTTTCATAGCCTAATCTCTTGTAATAAGATCAATAATTTTGAGTTGTGAAACTGGGTATGCATCGGAGATTTGAGCTGTTATTATGCAAATGATGACAATGACTGTTTAATAAAAAATGGTCCCAACAAAAGTCTAGATCTGATCTAGATCCATGCCAATTCATGCCTTAATTATTTATTTTCTTTTCATTAAAGAAGTAAAGGTGAAGCCATATAGGTTAATACCTTTTAAGATTTCCTTGGCTTTACTTGCATTCGATATAAGAAGCTAATCAATCATCACACTGCTATTATGATTTATTTATTTTCTTGTGGACAGCTTCTTCCTTCTGAAAATCCAATTTCAAGCAATAACAAAGACCATTCACCATGTCAAGACCCGAATCATTTTCTCTTTCAGTTTTCATTTAAATACATTAATGAACAGGCTTGCGAATTTGCGGTGAATCCATTAAATTATAGTAATGCCATCCGCCAGGATTAAAGGTCTAAGTTAATGGATAATGTTAGGACTAAATTGGTTAACCACCATGATAATAATTGCATTCTTTTTCTTGTAAAGCAGGCAATCCATCTAGCAGCAAACATATTACATCCCATAATTTCTTTTTTATTCCCACCTTCCCAAAGGGAAAGTATGGAAGAAAGAGAGCAAAAGTACAGTAAAGGGTTGGGTCAATGCGGTTGAAGCTTAAAAACAAAAATGAAAAGAAAAAGAAAAGGTGGGAACTTAACATGGTGGCAATTGACAAAGAGGGATTCCTGGATCCGGCATGGGCGTGGCAGCCAGCAAGGAAGCTTTGATTAAAGAACAAGTGACAGAGTAAGAGTGAGAGGAGAGGATGATGGTCCTCCTAGTCCTAGTTGTTTTCCATGAAAATATTTGTATTTTATTGTAATTATTAATTACAATTACACAACTCTCCAAGTCTTGAAAGATATTAAATGCTAGCATATTGGCTCGTGCTATACACGTTTCTAAGATATGTGATGCATGTTGTATAACATGTGTGGCTCTCACGCTAATTCTAACCAATAATAAATTTTGAATATCCTTGAGAACAAACTTCACAAAAGAGAGAAAGAAAGCAAAAAAAAAAAAAAAAAAGAGTTTATTATTATTTACCAACCAACTTGACCAGGCTGAAAGCTTTACACAAATAGTAAGACGCACAATCCTCAAGTACATATAAACTATCGCAGAACATGCTTATCCCAGTAATGTATACAAAAGCTTTACATACTTAGTCTCCAAATGTTCACTTAAGCCAATAATTGCAATTTTTGAGAGAGGCAATTTAGCCATAGCATCTGATGGGATCATTGCAGCCTTTCTCAGCAGATTGCTTAAATCCGAAACGGCCCCCTTTCTCAAGGTATTGCTGGTGATATTCTTCAGCTCTGTAAAACTTCTTGGCAGGTAAAATTTCAGTAACTATCTTCCGGTTCAAGATCTTCTGTTGTCGTTCCAGGCTCTCGCGTGCTGCTTTTTCCTGCTGTGCTGTGTAAAAGTATATTCCAGATCTGTATTGTGTTCCCACATCATTTCCCTGCCAGAAAGGAGTGTATGACATTAGAAAGCATATTATGACAATGCCACAAGACAAATAAACTATCATAGGATATCAGGTTTATATTATAATACGAATTTGTATGGTACCATGATTCTGCACATGCACATGGCATCTGTTTTATAAATTTGGTAATAATATAAGAATCTACTACCAAAATAAGAGCAGAAAGAGGGAATGCAATGCCTACAGATTGAGATACATGCGACAGATGTCACATTTTCCAACCAAGCCAAGTGATTATTCTTGTTAATCCCCAAAGAACTGAAACCTTATGCTAAAAGTTAAAGCTATAATAGACGATCCGATGTAACCATTAAAGCTAATGTTGGCAACCAAATCTCAAAAATTTTTCATTTCCTTCTTAGGTTGCATGTAATCCACACAAAGTAAAAGAAATTAAGTTTAGAGCTTCCTTCCAACCGTGTCTACAATTCGGGACAATTCAACCTAGCCAGAAAACCACAAGGCAGGTTGCTCCAATAATTAAAAAGAATGAGAAAATACAGCTACTTAGGAAGCTGATTTTCATATATGTCTTCACAGTTCAATTAGTATCTGAAATATACAGGAGATGAAAGCAAACATAATAACTCAAGGGAAATGTTTACTCAGGGAAGTGAAACAGCATGACTACAGAGTGTTGAGATTGCGGTTCATATTTACAGAAATTTAGCATATTAAACTCTAAAAGCTCCAAGGAAAAGGGAGGCACACCTCCTTGCAGAACTTGCTAGTGAATAATGTCTAACATTTTGGTATGGCCCATTAATTAGTAGATAGGTGGGAGTGAGCGACGCAAACGTTAACAGGTCAACGCAGTCTCAGTCATGGGGGGTTTATTTTCATAATTACAAGTTTTTTCATATTCTTACATGTAAAAGCAAAACTATAGTATCTCTATACATAGGCACTTAAAAAACCATCTACTTTATACTGGAAAGTAGTAGGTGCTTCTCTGTATATACAGTGTTGAATCCCACGTCGGTTTAGTATAGGGTTAAAGTGCCTTTTTTAAGGGGGAGATAGATTTTGGGGTGAATTGGACCTGATCCAAATTTAACATGGTATCAAAGCCTTCCACCGATGTTGAGAGGCCCATAAATATGTCACCCTCCAGTGTAGTCCTGGACGTAAGGGGTTATGTTGAATCCCACAATGTGAAGGGGTTGTGTTGAATCCCACAATGTGCCCCTTATAAGTGCCTTAGACACTTGTTCAAGCTTTTGGGGTAAATTAGGTCTGACCCAAATTTAACATACAGGCACACTACAAAACTGCAAAATTCTCATGTCTTCTTGCTCTCTCTACATAACTGCATTATGAAATCTAATCATTGTGTGTGTTAGTTTCTAACACAAGGTTGATCAGTAATTATATACCGTATATTGCAAACATTTAAGTTGTATTTCTTTATTCTCTATTTTTCTTCTGTTGGTGCTTGGCAAGCTAAGTTTATTGCTTTCATTCCCCCCATTATGATACATTCAATGGGAAAGCATATTTCTTGAGATGGGTTTGGCTAAAGTGAAAATGTCCACCTGATACCATTGATTCCTTAGTCGGGCAATATAAAACACCTTCTCAAGTGCACAGAACTTCCTACAACCTCATGTTTATGATATATGAAGACTCTCATGCTGATATAATTCAGTAAATATGAAACATACAAGGCCACCTTAACTGAAATGAACTTGCCGACTTGAGTTCTTCAATGAAGACACTTGTGATCATTGCCCTAACTCTAGTGCTCGGACGCAAACAGCTGCAGATTCTAAATTCCCTAGGCCAGCAGCTATTTTATGGAGAAGGAGGATAGTTGCCTACTGATCTGGGTTGAAAGGACATGTGTAACCTGGGCCCCTTTGCCTTCCATGGACCAAAATTATGTGCCCTATACAATCAACAATTATGGTCAATTGTGCCTTACAAGCAAGATAACAAATTTTGGAATTTCTGAGCATTGAGCAACTCTGTGACCATGTTAATGGTAAGCAATAAGCTTAAACATACAAACAATCCTCCAGTTCTGCCGGCCTGATACCCCACATATGATTAGCCTAAGGAATTTGCAAGTTTAAGATATGATAGTAAGCAACAGATCAACAAAAAAGAACAAATAAACTAAATTAATACTAGCATAAAAGACAAAATTAAACCACAGAACAATTTTTTTTATTATTTAGAAAAAAGAGCTAAAAGGAAATTAACTAAAATCCATAGAAATTAACGTTAGAAGTATCAATAGAGCTATCCAAATTACACAAATGATGTTTAAGGAGCTGATCTAAACACAGAAGAAGATAAAATTTAAGGCTACCAAAAACAAAAGCTTTACTCAGAATAAACATCATGTTAACTACCAAAAACCAAAAATTCAGCCAAAACAATCACATAATTTATAGCAATAATCCGGAAAAAAAAAAAAAAAAAAGCATAGCAATTCCGAGAAACTAACCTGACGATTCAAGGTAGTAGGGTCATGCCTAGCCCAGAAAGCATCAAGAAGAGTCTCATAGCTACACTCCTTGGGATCATACTGTACTCTGACAACCTCATTGTGGTTGGTAATTCCAGTACAAACATCCTCATAGGTTGGATTATGCAATAAACCCTGACTATATCCCACCTCAGTTTTGATAACCCCAGGAACTCTCTGGAAGACCAATTCAACCCCCCAGAAGCATCCAGCTCCAAACTGAGCGAACTGTTGTCCAGGGGCTGGCAAGTCGTCGTCAGGGCCTTGAGGGACTGTGGGATCCATGGTGGATGGGTCAGGGGACCTAGTGCCGAAACCGAGTTTGTTGAGGATGTTCATTGGGGGCCGGTAATATGAGATGGGTCGAGAGTTTTGAGGGGAAGCAAGAGATTTAGAAGAAAAAAATGGGAGCTTTTTGGGTAGAGATAGAAGGGGTTTGGAATTAGAGGAGGAGATGAGGAGGAGCCGTGAGCTGGCGGTGGAGGAAGGGAAGGTTGCTAGATTGTGGATCATTTTCTTTTGAAACTGATCTCATGACGTGTTCAGTTCAGGTATTTACTTTATAATTTGCTTTTCCACTTTTTTTTTTTCTTTTATTCCGTTGTGTGAAATTCAGTTTCATATATTCTATTCTATGACTGAAAATTATTTTAAAAAATCTCTTTTTTATATATATAAAAAAAAACAAAATTCGAAAAAGGTAAACAAAATTATGGCGCAATTCGACCTTCCCCGCATTATGCTGCTTCACTTTTTTTACTATCTCCCATAAAATATTAAAAAAAACATTAATTAATAATTATATTTTATTTTTTATATTAATTTTTCTTTAATATTTAAAACTATCATTATTTATTACTATTATAATACAATAAAATATTATTTTAACATAAATTTAATTATTTTTTATTTCTCCTAAAATATAGATAGACTTTCAGATATTAATATTTTTTATTTTTATATTTTGCATTGTTTTATATTTGTATCAGATTTTTCATTTAATATTTAAATTTTAAATAAATTTTACTTAAAAAATGAATATTCATATACATACTAAATTTTCAACTATTAATTATATTAAAATAGATAAAAATATTTTCTTATTAAATTTATTTATTTCATACATAATTAATAATTAAAATTAACATTACCATGAGCAAATATTTTTTCTAAACCTCCTTTATTTTAAAATTAATACTTAAGATAGTATGGTATAATATTTTTTCTCAATTTTTTAATAATTAATTAATTCAATTAATTATTTAATATTAATAATATTAATAATAAAAAACATTATTACTGAATATAAATTTTACTAATTACAATAACTATAAACTAATTAAAATTGACCTTCTATGCCGCGTCGGTTCCGCGTTTCGAAAAGGGCAATTTCTTTTACCTACATAACTACTGGGTGTACGGATATCAGTTGCGTCGTCAACCGAACAGCCGGTGCTGCTTCCCGCGGATACACCACAGATCATCCGGCGCAAATATATATTTACAGATGAAACATCAAAGCAAAGCAAGTCAGAAGTGCACGTGGGGTCCTTTTTATAATTTTTTATATAATACACATGCATATATAATTAAAAGTTAGCTTCATCGTACATTTATTATACAGCTTCATGCTTGAAAGGTAGTATTTTGGGCATTAGCATTAGCACCTCTGGTCTTGGAGCTTGTCTGCATACAGCTGATGTCTGCATACAGCTGATGTTTTTATATTCTTAACAATCAAGTATAAACCGTCATCTTTGCCACTGCCACTCGTAAAACTCCTATATAAACCCATGCAATTCCTTTACTTCATCTTAAAATAATCTTCTTCTTCTTCTTCTTGCTTTTTCGTTCTGCACCAGATAACAGCTTCCTAATTAAGCTCTTCCTCGCTTTCTCCTTCTAAGGATTTTTTTGTTAGGTTTCTCTTGATATCAATGGAAGGTGATCTGAAGAGCTCAAGTTCATTTACAATTGGCAATACTGCCCAAGAGACAGGCCTCTCGTACTTGCCGGATTGTTATGTATTTCCGCCGTCTCACCGTCCTAGTTTGGCTCCTGAGGTTGCCAATGTACCCATCATTGATTTTGCTATGCTGAAACAGAATCCCGGCCAAAGGGCTCAGGTGATCAGAGCAATTGGAAATGCTTGTCGCCGTTTGGGTTACTTTCAGGTAAGTATGTATCTGCCTGTATCAGGTTCTTTACGGACCATTTGGCAAAAAACAAAAGGCAGTCCTCCTCCTTATGATAACAGTCTTATTTCTATTTAATTTCATATAATTTAAAAAATATAAATAACATAAAAATAAAATATTCTGTTACTTTTTAAAATATCCTGTATTCATCATAATTAATGACTATAATATATAATAAAAATTCTCTCAAAAAATCTACCATTGTAGTGGCGTAAGCTTTTTCTTTTTCCAGTCTCTTTTACGTCCCTTTCTTCACCTCTTTAATGGAGGAAGTGCAGTGAAAAAAGAAAAAGTCCATAACTCTTTGTATAGTTTATCATTTTCATGACCTAGTGCTGAGACCAGGTGTGTGTATTTTTGTATATAATGTATATATGCCGTTATATATAGTTAAAATAAAAAGTTTGGTAACTAATTTTCAGATAATAAATCATGGAATTTGCCCAACCACACTAGAGGGAGCCCTGTCAGCAGCATCAGATTATTTCGAATTACCCATGGAAGAGAAAATTAAGTTGATGTCAAACGACGTACGGAAGCCTGTAAGGTACGGGACAAGCATCAGGGACGGGACTGACAAATTCCAATTTTGGAGGGTCTTCCTCAAGCATTATGCATATCCTCTTTCTGACTGGCTTGATTTATGGCCCAACAATCCTCCTCATTATAGGTACGTAATTTCATTACTTGCCCCACAAAATTAAAATTAAAATTAAAATACAGAAGAAAAATGAATTTTAGTGGATAACGATAACATCAACTTACAATATCTACATGTATACTATTCCAACCTACGTAAGCGTTCGACCGATTCCCCTGAGAATAATTAATAATATTTTTTTATTATTCCATGCATCTGGGCCTCCATTTATATGCTTAATGCTATTCCAAATTGAATAATTTATATAATAATAAACATGAATATATTTGGAAATTATTACACATATAGTTATGGCATGGTCTGCAACATTAATTATTTTATAATATGTGCATATGTGCAATGTGGTGCAGGGAAAAGATGGGGAAATATTGTCAGGAAGCGAGGAAACTGGCTCTGGAATTAATGGCAGCCATAACAGAGAGCCTTGGGCTAGGTCCCACATATTTGGGCAGCAAAATGGAGGAGGGGGTTCACGTCATGGCAGTAAATTGCTACCCACCATGCCCAAAACCAGATATGGCTCTAGGGTTACCGCCCCATTCGGACTACAGTTGCCTAACCATTCTGCTCCAGAGTTCACCTGGCTTGGAGATCATGGACCCAGAAGATGGCAAGTGGAAGGCGGTTCCAGATCAACTCCATGGCACTCTTCAGGTCCAAGTTGGGGACCATGTTGAGGTGCTGAGCAATGGCCTTTATAAAAGCATTTTGCATAGGGTTACACTCAACTCTCAGAAGACTCGAATATCAATTGCCAGTCTACATAGTCTTGGTGCAGATGAGAAAATGGGAACTGCAAAGGAGCTTGTGGATGATCAACATCCTGAGCGATATAAAGAAAGCAGCTTCAGAGATTTCTTGAATTTTATTTCCAGCAATGATATTGGAGAAGGCAAAAGCTTCAAGAGTACATTAATTAGACATTAAGGATTCCTCATCATCACCCAGATAATTAAGGATCGATCAAGATGTTTTTGCTCTTTTTGTCTGCCCAGTCCTTTTCACGAGAGAAGTCTTCCATGTCTCCTGAGAATGGAATAAGGTCGCAGATGCACTAGGTCATATATTAGGCAGCGGTGAGAGAGTTATAATATTAGTTCTTGGTTATATGCGAGTCTGTTTCTTTTTCTTTTTTCAGCAGATCGTCTTATTATTAGACAAGGGAGTTGGCCAATTTGATAATTGGCTGGTGTCAGTAGTAAAGATTAGGCGAGTCATTGCTGTAGTGCCAGTCGGTGGCGGTAGCTTGGGTTTTGAGTTGGGTTTTTTCTTTTTTGCATGTCAGCTTGCTGAGAATGAATGTCTACAAGCAACTCTTTATATAATTCTTAGCTTTTCCAGAATAGTAGGACAGGCTGAATTTAATGTCTTCTGGAAAAAACTCAATCTGGTGGACTTGATCCGCAAAAATCTCCAAGCCTGTACTTGTATTTTTGGTTGTAGATAACTTAAATTTAAATTTATACCGTCCATTAAAAATCAAAGGCTGAAATTAGAAACAGAGGACGGTCAAGGCAACAAATAACAGAAACAGTTTTTCCTAAAAACATGCCGCCGTTTTCTTTGACCTTGCCAACGCATACTGAAACTCATCCATTCTGTCCTAAGAATAATTAAAAATCCCTCTTCACCTTCTCTTCTCAGTTCTCATCCTTCGTTTCTTTTTCCTTTTACTACTTACTTTCAACAATAATAAACTTAAAAAATTAACAACAAGAAGAAGAAGACATGCATCGATCGGCGAGCTGGAACAAGGTGGCGGTTGACTACTTCCTTCACCCATCGCAAAATGCTGCAGCTGGGATGAGAATATCACCTTTGCCGGAGGAGAAGGAACTGCCGACTTATGATCCAATCGTGGAAATGGCAAACAAGGAAAAACGTATCAAGTTTGCTGAGAATGCTGTGCATGTTATTCCTTTCTTGCTGATGCTTTGTGCATTTACTTTATGGTTCTTTTCTAATCCAGGTAAAAATCTGAAATCCTCGCAACAGTTTCCTTTGTTTTTTGGTTTTTCTCTAATGGGAACTTTGATTTGAAGATGTGGGGGTGGGAGTTAAAACGGATTCCATAGCAGCAAGAATTGAAGGTCACATCAAAACCAATAGTCATGCTACCCAAACAAGGTCTTTACCAATTGATTTGGATGCGCCTAGACGAACCACGGATCATAAAATTGGCAGAAGATTAACAGATATATCTCGTTGATGGTTGTCGTGGCAATTTTACTTTCATGGACTTTCATTTTCATTACCCATTTGCCCTTATGATATGTTTAATCAAATGTTTGAATGCAGAATGTTCTTATGAGATTATTTGTGCTCCGAATTTATTTATTTATTACTTTTTCCAAATTAAATTGCAAATATTTTTTCCCTTTTTTCTATGCCATTTATCTTACTACCAAACTGATTCCAATTATTATTAAAAAAAAAAAAAGCCGAGTCCAATTAAAAATGCTCAATTCTTATAAATTGTGGTTAAATAAGTGTTTTTATACTATTATTTTCTGTCGTAATTCAAAATTTAATACTCACAAGTAATGAAAAAAATTTAAATATCAATAAATTAAATTCAATATTCTGTGAGTAGACATTTTAGACTTTGATCGAAAAAATATAACATAATATTAATTATAATGCTATAGAATATAATAGTATATAAATAGAATATTATAATTTTATATACTTTTATTTTTTTAAAAACAATCTCCCATTAATTTATTATTATTTTTAAATAAATATTCAAAATATTTTTTAATATTTAATAAAATTTAATTTATTTAAAAAATATAATTAAAAAATTAATTTAAAAAATTATCTTTTATAATATATATAAATAAATAAAATAAATAAAAATTATATAACGATAACTATTTACTTCTTAAAAACTATTTTTTAAAAAATTATTTGTATAAAAATAAGTATATAAATTTTTTATATAAAAAATAAGTAACAAAATAATTTTAATTTTAAAAATATTTTTTTAATGAACAGTAAAAAATAAAAAAGTGACGCTAATAACCGACCGATAAAATTTGATGTTTTTTAATTAAATAAAAAAATTACAACGAAAACATATCGCATTCTAAAATAATAATTTTAAGAATAAGTGTAGTAATTAAACATTTACAAATTTAATATACCCATTAGAAAACCAATAAAAACATGGAAACTGCTAATCAATACAATATTTAATTGAAATCGTCTAATGAAATATAATAACTGCAATAGTTTATTAAAATTTTAAAAAAAAGAAAGAAAAAAGGATAATACATGAATTTTTATTACAAATAAATGTGTTTTATTTAAATTTGTACTGTAATGTTATATTATAAATTTAATATAAGTGAACTTTTTTCTTAAACTTATTTAATGTGAATATATGAAGCACTAAAATTAAATTTCTAAATGTAGATAATAATTCCATCCATTGTATAATATACCCTATATCTATCAATAGATCCGGCAACATAATATAAATTCTCCACAAAATGAAAAGGTCATGTATGTTAATTATAATATTTTTATATTTTTATATTATATATATATATTAAAAAATAATTTATATTTTTCACATCGTATTATATTTTATATATAAATAATATATTTTTATTCGCCATTTTGTTGCAATTATTGAATTTCATTTTTAATTTGGTTAAAAGCAACCATTCATAAAAATATATTATTGCCAATTTAATTGTTGGAATTGATTTGGGCGGTCCAGATTTAGGAACATAACATTGATCTAGTTGTCGGTTTCATTTGCACTGCCTTGCATTTCATCTCCCCCTTTCATTCAGTTTCTTTCCGAAAATCTCCTTTTTGTTATTTCCTCACTCACCGTTCTCGCTTCCACTTGCAATTTCCAATTTACTTCCCGCCTGACCGGTCCGATCCCGGTCGACCTCACCGTCATGAATTCTGAATAGTAAGTCCTATAGATCTCTAGCCCTATCTCTCTGCTTTTAAGTTTTCGAGATCTGTATCTCCTTTGCTTGTCATGATTCAGTCGATTTTTTGGTTTCCTTTAGTTTGATCTGTAATTGTCCAAGTATCCAGTGACTTCTATGTTTTTTTTTTTTAATTTTTGTTTACTTTAAATCAATTCTACGATTTTGATTCCCTCCGTCTGAGGAATGGCTAAACCCTAATTTACTTTTAATTTCACTTAGCTTTCACCTGTTTTTGGGTTTCGAACAATTGTGGATTGTGCTTTTTTCACTTCAGGCATATTTTTGTTAAAATATTAGTTTTTTTATTGTTGGAGCAGTGACTATCTGTTCAAGCTCTTGCTAATTGGGGATTCTGGAGTTGGCAAATCATGTCTTCTTCTTAGGTTTGCGGTAAGCTTAACCCTCTCTGCTTTTCCTTTTTTTCCCTTTCCTATTTTTTGGTATTCTCTTCAGCTTAATAGTAGCTGCACAAGCGTGATTGCTGTTTACATGTGGTTGACCAATTGAAGTGAAAATTGTATCTAATAATTTGGCAGCGATCTGCGTCTTCTGGTCCACGAGGGGATCGAGGTTCATTAATCATTCTTATAACTGTGGAGACTGTTGATATCATTTAGCAACTCGCATTAAATAGATCCATTCTGCTTGACTGTTGAAATTTTTATAAACATTGCCATCTAGTTAGATACATATTTTCTGGTTATTTAGTAATTGAGGTTCTAGTCTTTGTATGATACTTGCAGTGTTAATGTTCCGTCCTATAAGATTGTGGTTGAGCAATAATGTGTAAACCATTAGGTAATTAGCTGATTTTAGTGATATGGTGCATATTTAGAATTGAGGTTTGAGGGCCAAAAGTGTCTTTCTGGAAAAACACCATTTTAGATACTATTGGGAAAAGCAGTTTGTTGAAATAAACTTATTGTTATTCTAGTGTTTTCATGACTAAATTCGTCAATCTTGATTTTATAATATTCCATGATTGACATATTTAAAGAAGTATTTTTCTTAATAGCAAGCTAGCAATGCCAAACTAACTCATACGATTACTGATATTCTGAAACTGTAGGAAAATGAAAATTAGGTTGTTGACAGATTGCTAGAAGTTGTTGCACTAGGTGCATCATAAAATGTGTAAGAAATTAGTAAACTTTTTCGGAGTGGGAGAAATATTGCATTAAGTTCACCAATTCTGGTTGCTGAACACACTGAAGCTTAGTGTACTATGGTTTATTTTGTTTATTTTCTTGGGCTAAATTTTACCCTTATGCAAATATACTAATTTTTTTTTGTATCTTCTGAACAGGATGATTCATATCTGGACAGTTACATCAGTACAATTGGAGTTGACTTTGTAAGCATTTGGAAAATTGTGGATTCTTGCAAAAAATTTTATATTTAAACATGCGGCTGATTGTTTACTTCATTCTGTATTCCATAGAAAATTCGTACTGTGGAGCAGGATGGGAAAACTATTAAACTTCAAATTGTGAGTTTCACTTTCTCTGCTTCTTGTGGGTGTAGAATAATGTTCCCCTGTTTCTTCTTGGTGTGCAATTACTAGTTTTCTGTTGAACTCTAATTTAATCATACTGACAGATATGCTTGTCTTCTGCTTTTGATTACTTTTTTCCTCTCCCTTGCATTTTTCTTTTTGCAGCTAATCTGTCATCAGCAATCATTTTTAATATGTTTTTTTGAGCCTATTTTCCTTTTCATTGGATGTGTAGATTTTTATTTATATGCTTGTTCATTATTTCAATGTGAATGGGCACATGGTTTCAACCTCTAGATTTCTTTTGTTTGGTCTCTTATTCATGTCATTAATGTTTTTCTCCTTTTATTCCTTGCAGTGGGATACTGCAGGGCAAGAACGATTCAGGACAATTACAAGTAGCTATTACCGAGGGGCACACGGCATTATAGTGAGTTTGATACTCGTTTACATTTTTGTTGTTGTGCTCATGGTTTCCATGAGTATGTTGCTAATGTTGTCACTTGTGGCAGATAGTTTATGATGTGACAGACCAGGAGAGTTTCAACAATGTTAAGCAATGGTTGAATGAAATTGATCGTTATGCTAGTGAAAATGTAAACAAGCTTCTGGTTGGCAACAAGTGTGATCTCACTGCTAATAAAGTCGTGTCCTATGAAACAGCCAAGGTAAACAAAATTATATCCTTTTTATCACCTGTTATATTTGCTTTCAATCAACTAATGAACGCTCTTTATTCACCTTGGGTTTTAAAAGGCATTTGCGGATGAAATTGGCATTCCGTTCATGGAAACAAGTGCAAAAAATTCCACTAATGTAGAACAGGCTTTTATGGCAATGGCTGCAGACATTAAGAACAGGTAGCTTTTCGGTATATCTTCGTTGTTTGGGTGAGCATTGCAAATTTTAATTGCCTTCTCATCAATGTTTGTATGCCTCTCCAGGATGGCTAGTCAACCAGCAGCAAACAATGCAAGGCCACCTACTGTGCAGATACGTGGACAACCTGTTAACCAGAAGTCTGGGTGCTGCTCTTCTTAATTGGTTCTGGACTGTCCTCACGTGGCCCGGGTGCATCCAAAAGTGGTTTCTGAGTTGTCCTGGAGTTAATAGACTGTTTCCACCGTAAACCATAAAATGATTTGCGCCAACTCTTGTTCTGCATGCAATTCAAAGAAATTGTTTTTCTTTTTTAATTGTTTAATGTGTTGTACAAATCATGCGTTGCTTTGTGGTAGTGAACGTAATTGTCATTATTGTTTCTCTACGCCTTCTATGTCTTAAAGACTTTTGTGGTTCTGATATGGAATAGGGTAATGGAATAGTGATTCTTTCATTTATACCTTGCATTTATATTATATTAATTTCCTAAAAAACCGTTATAACAGTTGTTTGCTGTTACAATGAATTGAATGTAATATAAATTTTTAGAATGTAATAAATTGAATATAAAAATAATGAATTTATGAAATTATTGTTCTATGGGATATTGTCTCATCTAGACGTGATCTGAATAACTATTTAATATGGAACAGCTATTCCTCATTTTGGTAGTAATCACATGGACGGCGTTTTTGGCATAGTATACAACTCCATGCATGCATGTGCTGAATATATATTCTAAGTTCTGAAACAAAAACTAAAATTTCTCATATGACACTAAGGGGATTGGTTTCCAGGGGGTTGGGTGAGATACGTGCTCCTTGTGGGGGTTGAGGAGGTGGTCCAATTTTAAGGTCCAGCTCCTGAGAGTCAACATGTTCAGTTGATGGGCCTTCCTGCGTAAAGCTGAGCTCGAATGATCTTGGCATTGGTATCCCTGAAGGGTGGGTAGTAGGGGGTGCGCAATTAGCAAAGCTTCCAGGGCTCCGCGTCTTTGACAGATAAGGGTAGGCTAGCCTTTTATTATTATAATTCATCATCTGGACGTAAGATGCAGCTGTAAATTGCATGGTTCTAGTGCTCATCAAGCTCTGTACATTGCCAGGGTATCCTTCCTGTAAAAACATGGAAATTTTGATATGCTGGTTAGGAGAAAATTCAAACAGAAATTTAAATTTAAAAAAAAAAAAGAATCTCTGGAACCAAATATCTGCTAAAAAGATCAACAATAGACCAGCTTATCTAGCTTATAATAAGAAAATCCTAAATGATGTAGTTGGCCGTTCTTCACCATGTCATAACTTGCATTAAAAATACTATCTTTTTTTACTCTATTAACCATACAGTAACTTCATCTGCACATACAAATGGGATTAATGCGTGCTCGGGATGGGAGTAGTATTCACGCAAAGCCCTACAACAATAGCGACTCTGAGGATTTAAACCCTGATTAAGTGAGCATGGAGATCAATTCCAGACCATTGATTCAACAATTTGGTAGTTCTCGTCTAGAGTTCCAAAATCATAATATTAGTAGAGATTTGAGCAGATATCAACCATTAGCTACAAATGAAAGGGTCAACTACTGGATGGAAAAAGATAATATGGAATCGGTCCATAATATGAGCTTGAGTGATAAAGTGTAACCTCAAGAGAAAGTAGTAACAACTAGTAATAATTTCTGTAAGCTAATTGCTTGGCGGCAGAGGGAATTTACATGTGATGGAATGTCACTGTTCTTCATTGGCGAGGCTGAAGATGTACCCGCCGGTTCTAGTGCCTGTGGGCTTACCTGTGTTGAACTGCTTGAAAGCAAATTTGGGAGCTCCTGGGATGCTAGAACCTGGAACGCTATATCACTCTGGTCAGATATAATGGAAGAAAATGCACTCTATCAGCGCATGCAAGTGCTGAAGCTGAGAAAAACATACAGATTCTTTGAGTGCCATATCAAAAAGACGTGATCTACGCTTCTTCTTATCAGTTGAAGCCTTCCTCAGAAAATACTTTTGAGCATGACTAGCAACCTGGGTTGGGGTCCTAGTGGTCACAAACTCTTTTGAAATGCCTCTCCAATCACCTTTCCCGAGCTTTGTCAAGCCAGCTAAAAAGGATTGATGTTCCTCCTCAGTCCAGGGCTTCCCTGAGTAAAGAAAAAGCATAGTCCAAGACGTCACCAGACACATTAATTAATATTATTAGAGAGGAAATGATGGATACTTTCAGAAGTTTTATCTCTATCTTTTATTGATGGAATTATCTACCTAATTGTTGTCAACACCAGACAACCTCAACCTGTACTTGAACATCATTTACCATGAATGTGTAGTGCAGAAATTAATGGGACGTGCCCATTTTGCCAGAGAACAAAGCCAGTCATATTACTAGCATCTCTACTCTTGGGATTGATAATTGCTCCCTTCAATCCAATTAGCTACATGTGCTCTATTTCTAATTGATATGAGATAGAGTGGTATAATTATTAGGGGATACAAGACATCATGATATAGCTGGGCCACAACCGTGAATAAGGAGGGAAAAAAAAAACGGAAAAAAGAAGAAGAAGAAGAAGGGGAACGAATCTCTGCTTCAAGGGATAATTGAAGTTGTTCATGTTTTTTAAAGAAATACAAGTTTTACAAGCATTTAAAAATTTTTTAGATATTTTTTTAATTCATTCATTTAATAATTTGAAAAAAAAACTATAAAAATCTGTAAAATTAGTTTTCCCAAAATAATAATAATAAAAATATTAAAACCTTCTCCTCAAAGTTAATGAACATAAAAGACTTGATAAAGACTGAAATCAGGTGGACCCAACGCCAAGACAATTTTGTTAAAAAACGTCAGATAAATTTAGAGAGAAGAGAGTTCTTAGATCAATCATTAACCATATGATAATACAATATGACATGCATGAATCCAAATCATTGAAAAAGAAACAAGTTGTAGACCATGCAACTCTTATGTTCATCAGAACCTATATCAAATACCTTGTAAACACCAATACATGCACAGATGAAAAACAAATAAAAAACTGACATATACCCATCTCATCAAATCATTCATTCTCATTAGAGCACTCACAACAAAAACGCCCAAACAAATAACGAAGGAGAGATAAAAGAATAGTATTGTACCCTTTTTCCTTTCCTGCGCTGCTTTGCCTCTCTTGGAACTTATAAATCCATCAGAGACATAACCATAATCCTCCACATGATTATGAACACTTTTGTCTTGTAAATACTGAAGATTGCCTAAGCTAACGCTTTTCTTCATGGGTTCTTCGTTTTTCTCCGAAATATGAACTCCAAACAACTTTACGCCTCCCTTCCAATTGCAAGTTCTTGAGTTGTGGCCATTCTGACCACAGTGAGAACACTTTCTTGCAGCTTCCTTCACCATCTCTCTAATGGACTCTCACTCTCACTCCTCTGTAAAAGAAAAAAGGGAAAGGACTTGAGATATTAATTGACAGTGAAGGAGAAACAATCTCCTTCATCTTCCTTGTTATTTATAGAACCTTCGTTTACTCTGCTACAACACACGTACCCATCTTAAATTTTACCAATTGGAATAGGAAGATCTGGTGGGTCTTCGTTAAAATGACATAACTGCCCTTCTCCAATCTATCAACACCCCTTTTTCACTTGGGAAGTCAATTCAAGGGTTGTGATCTTATGGAGTTTTTGCTACAGATTATTACCAGCCGTTGGATTGACTTAATTGGGTAATTAATTATTTTCGCAACTATCCAATACAATCAGGAAGCAGGGAATCTGATGGTTGAATCTCTCACCTTTGTTTGGATAACTATTTAGGGAGAAAAAAATTGTAGAAAATAAAAAAATAAAATAAAAATAGTGGAAAAGTTATCTTCCTCCTATGATTTGGATGTTAGGAAGGAAAATAGGAGAGAAAAATAACTTCTTAAATAGTAAAATAATTATTTTATCCATTATAGTTGTAATAAAAATAAATAATTATAATGATAAAGAAATAATTATATTCATTCTCATTCACTTTCTCTTTAAATTCAAATTGAAGAGAAAATAAATAGTAATTTCATATTTATTTTTCTTTATACTCCATTTTCTTTCCATCCAAACAAAATTAAAAAAAAAAAAAATTATTTTCCTGCGATCCAAATATTGCATGAATCTCAACTATATCTTGACCTGCTTGGAGACGTAAAGTAACAGTTAGAGGAGTCATGTGATTTTTCAAAACTCTTTTGATTAAGCCATCAGAATTGATTTTCTCAACTATATCTTGACCTGCTTGGTTCTTGTTATTAAAATCTCCATAGAAAATTCAACTTTCACTTCATCCTCAATTTCACTACGCTATTCTACAAAAAAAAATTTAATACTTTAAATCCATATTTAATATCCCTCACTCTCACATACTTGGATTCCATCTTTTCATTCGCACCATATTTATTCATCTTTGTAATTTCATAGATTTTACAATAATCGATTATAACTTCGAAGAAATATTTACATTAATTATATTTTTTTCGAATAATATTTATGTTCTCGTCGTTGTTTTTGTAAAATCTCTCCGGTGTCTGTTTGATCTATCTCTCGCTGTGTCGTTTGGTCCGATTCGAAATCTGTTTAGTGTCGTTTAGTTTCTCGATAGTTCACTACTGAGAAAAAGAGAAACCGAGCGCGTCTCAACTTTCAGTCCTGGAAAATTGAACCAGAAACCAAACAGCTTATAGCTCCCCGCAGCGAGGGTTTGATTTAGGGTTTTTTTCCCTCTGCAAATGATGCACGAATCGAGGCTCTCCTCAGTTTCAGATTAGACATTTTCTTAACCTCAGTTTTAGTGAGGATTTTTTTCGGCTTAGTGAAACTGTAGTTAGCAGAGCAATCTAGCTATGAAAATATATACACTGAAAATAGCGTAACCAAGAATGCCGAGCATCCCTTTAGTGGCTCGTGAAACTTCATCGTAAGTAACTCTTCTTTTGAATTATCTTTTCGCTCAGAAATTTATGGAGATTCTTCATTCTGAGTCACTTAACATGGTGATGAGCTGATCTTGTTTTATTTTATCTTTGGGGGTGATTGAAGCTATACAAGAAGCACGGATCAGATGTGCTGTGAAGATGATTCTCTGCATTTGTCTGCAGAAGAGGAAATTGCTGCTGAAGAGAGTCTTTCCATATATTGCAAGCCCGTGGAACTCTACAACATCCTCCAGCGTCGCGCTTTAAGAAATGTAAATGCACTTAGTGGGTTGACATTTCCATGCTTAAGCTTTTATTTCATGGTTATTGGTTCTATTTCATCTGGTTTGAACCAACATATCATAATTATTACTGTAGATTTTATTGTGTCAAAATGAATGTCCTGTGTTCGATTTCTTTGTATTGAGCTAAAATCTTTGGATATGAATATCTCAATGCCCCATTTCCTTATTGTAGTACATGTCATCCTTCTAATTTTGCATGTTTGTGTTTCTGATGTAGCCATCATTTCTACAAAGATGTTTGAATTACAAAATACAAGCGAAGCACAAAAAGAGGTAATAATTTTTTATGCTGAGTCGAATTTTTTGAGTTTCTGTACTGAGAACACTCAGGAAATTTTGTTTTGTTTCTTTGTTATGGATTAGTTCGGAGAGTTTATAAAGCTTCAAAAACATACAACTCCAAACTTTCAATCTAAGGAATGTCACATGGCATTTTCTTTTCATTTACTTCTCATTTGTTTATTTTCTCATCATTTTGATGGTGCTGGCAACTCTTAGTTGCATGAGTGGTTTCTTTTCTTTAGTAAAATATTTAGCACAGAAATGAGTTTGAGTACTAAGTTTCTTTTGTTTGCGCATGTAGAATACAAGTGACAATTTCTCCCTTTATGACTGCAAATGGAAGTTCACCATGTAGTTTGTTTCCTTTGTACATTTTATTGGCTAGAGCATTTTCTGACATTGGGGTTGCAGAGGTAAGAATCTCTTTGTTTCTTTTCTTTACTTTTTAAGTCTAATTAACCAACCAAATAGAAATATATTTTTGGGTTTACTTCTTCATTCTCTGTTATCGTTGGAGGTTTTGTTCTACAGTTTATTGTACCTTTTTTATGATTTACTTTTGCTCTTCGTTCCAAAATGAAGTATTCTGCAGTATATCGCTTTCGTCGAGCTTGTGTTTTGACCAAATTCTCCGGAGCTGATGGAAGTACCCCAGCTCAGGCAAATTTTGTTTTCCCCGAGATTAACAAGTTAGCATTGGATGCCAAATCTGGTTCACTTGCTTTCTTGTTTGTTAGCTTTGGTATGCATTCATATGATAGATTTTTAAGAATTTATCAATGATATTCATTGGGAATTTTCATCTGATTATTATTTTTGTATTGCAGCTGGAGCCCAAAGTCCTGTGCATAGCATTCATTTGAGCAAAGGTCATTTGGGTATGGAAGTATTTGCATATGAGATATAATTTTGTTCCCTAATTGTGCCTTATAATATATCATTGTGAAATTGGTATAATGTTTACCAATTTGAAACTCTTCTTTTCATTTATCACATGGTTAAATGAATCTTGATGTGCTACAATGGATTGTACAACAGTGTTTGGATTAGCATGTGCCCTAGTCATAGTTGGTGAAGAGTAAATGTAATTATCATAGAACATTTGAAAGTTGAATGCTGCAACTCCCACATTCTATATGAAGAGTCATCTTTTAAATTTTCTTTTTAATTTCCTTTTTTTTTTTTTCGTTTTAATTATATTTTACATCAGCAAATTTTGGAGGATGCTGCCTGTTAGGCACAATACCACTGGAATCACTCTATATGTCATGGGAGAACTCTTCAAACTTGAGTTTAGGACAAAGGGGGGAGGTGATATCTCAGGTTGACATGAAATCATGCTTCTTAAAGGTTAGATAATTATTATTTGATTTTGTTTTTCTTTCTTTTCCTTGTTCCTTCTCTTTATTTTGTGTTAAAAATTTGGTATCCAACTGCATATCAAGTGGTGAAAGCATTAAGGAAAAATTACATCTTTCTAACTTCGATCTTCATTGAACACAAAGTATGTTTTTTTGCTGCATGGGGGGAAATTTATGACTCGGACCGTTAACAGCAAAAGTGTGTTAGATTTATACCCTTGGATGATTAGGGAAGGGGTAATAGTAATAATCTAGTAGAATATGAAGAGAAAAATAAGATGTATTCATCCATAAATTTGATTAATGAAGTGGAATTGCTAAGATATTGAGTGTGAAAAAGTGGGACCACTAAGTCAAAACTTCCTTTGCAGCTAGGCTCCCCTTCTATTGATTCAGAAACCAAGCTGATAATTCCAAAATAAGTTGTAATGATATTCCTCTAGCACTGTGAGAGGTGCAGTGTATTATCCCTTCATTAACGACTCATGTCATTGATTGTACCACTTTGCTTGGAACAGAAAAGACCAAGTGTACTTACGAAGTTACTCCTTAGCAACTTCACTCCAATAGCACAGCCTAGAGGCTAGGTCACCAAGTACTGACTTGGCTCCTTCACTGGGGTAAGTTGGGTTAAAACCAATTTCTTTGACACGATTGATTAGTCATACAATTGAACTAACATCGGGTCTTGTGTCCTGTTTATTAATCTGACTAGCGAAGGTGACCAGTGTGGCTTTCAACATTGTTTACACCATGAACCTTACCTAGCCTAGTGTGATCTTTGTAAAAGGACTGCTACCAAGCTTGCTCCACTTTCTTGAATTTCTTTTATCTAACCTGAGGTGGTTTGGGAGAAATACTATTGTTCATTTGTTGCTATTTTTTGTTGTTGGAATTCAAAAGATTCTTTTTGCATTATGAGTTTTGTATCAGCAAATATTTTTTTACTTGTGCAGTTAAGTTGTTTCAATGATGACAAATGCCTTTCAATTCAATTTCCATATAGTTCAGAAACTGTGGTTTGTTCTCTCCTCAATGTCTTAATTTTGAGTTTGAATTTCTTTACTTTCCCTCCATATATTTTGCGAGCCACACTAACAAATTTGTCATTTTTTGGTTGTTTGGGTTTCCAAAGAATATATCACAACACATTCAAGTCAATATTTCTGTAGAAGAGGTTGGGGCTAAGGAAAAATCTCCATATCATTCGTACACATGTGGTGACATGTCATCTTCATCATTATCTCATATTACTCGTATTATTCGGTAAGCTTTGACCCACCTTAACTTCAGCTTTAGCATCCTCCTTTTCAAGCTTATCATTTGATTCTTGCTTGCTTTCTCCTTTCTTGCATTTGCATGATTTGGGTCACTTGTAATGTGAGAATCCTATGTTTGCCCAACTGTGTATAATAAATGTTTTCAGAACTTGTATTGTTTAGGCTGAGGGCTGGAAATGTCATCTTCAACTATAGGTATTACAATAATAAGTTGCAAAAGACTGAAGGTACTGTACATTGTTCTTTTATTTCTCTGTATCGTACTTTGTTCAAATTTTGTCTTTGTTCTTCTCTTTGGTAATTTTGTATTTTTCATACTATTTTTAGTTATATTTACTATCTTCTGAGGCTTTACTTTTAGCCATTTAAGGATATGCAGTTCAATCATATTTTACTTGTGTGATATCCAGTGTTTTGTTTTCCTGAAAGGAGTTCAGCTGCTGAGGTGCCTGTGATACTTGTAAAATTTAGTAACTGTTGTGACTAATTGACCACCCAAACCAGCTGTTCTGAACATATAGTGGATCAGTATTTGGAAGCTTTAAAAAAGCTAAATGATTAGCTGCCATAAGATATCCATCCTTAATTTATCTGGATTTGACTTGTTAAGAACTTAGGAATTCTATCCAGCTTTGAATATGGAACGTTAGGATTATAATGACAGCGATATATTAAAAAGGGCACATGGAAATCTGGGTCTATTTGTCCTGAGCCAGAATTTTTCATTAATATTCTAATTTTCATTGGTGAAATTGGCTGGAAATAATTGCTAATTAGATTTCAAATCATGGCTTGGGCTAGCTCGAGAAGTTTATAAAGATTGAATTAGGTCTCAACCAGAGAATCAATGTTTTACTAGTACTACTCATCACAGGTATAATATTGAATGTGATGCTCATACTAGAAATAATGATCAAGAATTACTCAATCAATTACCATCTACTTCAAATATCCTTTTGGAAGCATTTTCAAATATAAAAAGTCAATATTGTCCTACGAATTAGTGAATTAGAGATCCGTTTTTACAGATAACAAATTCTGTCTGCATAAATTTCTTTTGAATATGAAATACTTATAACTGTACAAACAAAAACAAGGAGAAGAAAAGATATAGGGTCATTTGTCTGACTTTGGGATTTTCATCCTTTGAGAAGTATGGATTTGCACTTCCAAACTTTTTAGATCCTTGATTAGGGATCTTCCTCTCATGGCTGTTTGGATAATATGTATTTTTTTTGCTTTGGATTTTGGTTCTTCCAAATAGTATGATCTACTAACTTAGTTATCTGTTTTGCAGTAACTGAAAATTTTTCATGCCCATTCTGCTTGGTTAAATGTGCAAGTTTTAAGGTATGAGTGTTCTTGATTTCTGATCTTGTTTTTATTTGTTCTTTGCAATCAAATTGAAATCATAACTCTGAACTTTTATTTCGTGATGCTCTTTCTTCTTTGCTTTTCTTGATTTGTGTCTGTTCCCTTCATTTATCCTTTGGCTGCCCTTTCTCATTGGATCCTTACATTTTTTCTTTTTCTGGATTTATCCTTAGGGTCTAAGATATCATTTGCCTTCATCACATGATCTCTTCAACTTTGAATTTTGGGTTGGTAATCTTCAGGAATCTTTAAGCATTTTGGTCATTAATGTTTTCTGAACTATGACTATTAATGCCTTCGATATTTAGGTAACTGAAGAGTTTCAAGCTGTAAATATATCGGTGAAGACAGATATCTGGAGATCTGAGGTAAAAAATCTTCTCTCCCTGAATTTGTGAATTTTGGAGAAATACGGTTTTTTTTTTTTTTGAGAAATGGAGAAGTACAATGTTACTTTGCCAGTAGAGAGTCCTAAATGCTTAATATTGGAAAGTACCTACTGTAAGCTGGCATTATTTGATCTACCAGCACCAAGAGCTTGTTCCAGATCTAAAATCAGTCTGTTAAAGTATGAAATTGATGGGACTGTTCTGTGCACATGCAAACTGCTAGATGTTAATATCTATTGTTGTTGCTGGATTTTATTTACAAGTATGCTTTATTCAGATTGTTGCTCATGGTGTTGATCCAAAACAACAAACATTTTTCTTTTGGTAAGTTGGAAACTCTTTCGTACTTGAATTCCTAAGTTTTGTTGGCTCTATGCCATTTGTTTGGATATTGAGATTGCAGTAGACTGAAATGGGGTGTGTATTTCTTTGCAGCTCAAAGAAGCCAAAGCACAAAATACACAAGAAGCTTGTTCAAAATGCTAGGCATGTACATCCATTCACCCTTGAATCGAACATGCGTCTGAGGGCCTCTTGTATCCTCGATAAGACTGATGGTAATTTAAAGAATGAGTTTTTCCATTCAGTTTCTTTTCTCCATTCTCGCTTTGTTCCTTGCTTCATTTATTTTATTCTTTTTTATTTGGTGAGATTTTTCTTCTGTAATAGGCTGTGGATTGTAAAATCAACATATCTCAAATCATTTTTAATTTGGGACTCAAATCACTAGTTGAGAGCCATGAGCTGCCAACATTGACAGGCTAACATGGACAGAAAAATGAACTCATTAGATGACTGCCTTGCTTATCTTTTTGTCAGTTGCAAGGTTTTTGTTTTGAGTAGGAAATGTGAATACATCTAAGATGGCACTACTTATCTGTGATATGATCAAAACTCCTTTCTTCAGTTATTTCAAATAGATTCACTGGGAGTGTTTCCCTGCTTCTATTTTGTAAGAAGCTTTCTATGGGATCATTTCTTTTTAGTTTATGACTTGTTTCATATATGTGCATCTCAGGCAGGAAGGATTTCCCTAATGCCAACATTGGTGCTGTAGCAGGTACAGAACATGTTCCTTGCAGCTTTGATGATGTTGGGGCTTCGGGATCTGCAATTCAAGCATATCCTGATCCTGATTGTGTTCATTCGGCATCTGGGAACAATTTTTCACCCCCTGCCATGTTGCAATTTGCGAAGACAAGAAAATTATCTATTGAACGGTCTGACCTGAGAAAGTATGTTTGATTTATTCTTGAAAATTCTTACATGTCCTTTTTTAATAATTTAGGCTCTAATGGTCTAATTTAATAAGGAAAACATGATGGAGGATTTTGTGTGCTGTATACATTAAGTTGAATTGTTGGCTGAAAGAATTGGCTATTCAATTTTCAATGTACTTTGAAATTGCTGGCGATGAATCTAGATATAAATTGGTATGTTTTCTGTTTTCAGCCGCACCCTTCTTCACAAACGACAGTTCTTCCACTCACATAGAGCCCAGGTGACTAGTGACCTTGTCATTTAATTACTGTTCATTTTTTGCATTTGTTTGGTGTTAATGTGTATATTATTAAATTGTCATCCTATTATGCTAATGTCTGCTTTTATAATGTTGCTTGAAGTTGATCTAACCTAAATCTGGCAAAAGTATGTTTTGGAGTACGCCTTACATTTACAGATGGCAGATTTTAGAGAGCCTATTATTATATATCATTTGCCTACTTTAAAATCCATTTGGCATTCTGGAAATTGTGTTTCTTGGATATAGAAATATTGCAGATGCATATTTTGAAACGTCAATATTGATTGTGGATGTCTTGAAAGGTAATTTAGAATATCTTAAAGCTTTTATTCTGGCTTACTGACAAACTGACAGTAATGGATTTTGCTTTTAACTATTGCAATGGGATGAATTATGAAAGTCAAGCTGCTTATGTGGATATGGGCAATAATACAGTGGTAATTCTTGCGGAATTATCATAAGTTAATGTCTTTTTCTTTTTGGAAGTGCCAAATAGGGTCATGGCAATGCTTTGATATATAAAGTAATAAGTTAATATGCTTGGACATTTTATAAATGATTTTTTTGTTTGAAGCCAATGACAATTGAGCAAGTACTGTCAGATCGGGATAGTGAGGATGAAGTCGATGATGATGTTGCAGATTTTGAAGATAGAAGGGTATGCTTTTATTGTTACAGGACTTGTTACTTTCTATCATGCACTTGTAGAAATGTGTTTTTGTATATTTTGGCCCTCTTGATTAGTTCTGTGCTATAATTTTCTTCTCTTTATGCTCTAGATGCTTGATGATTTTGTGGATGTTACTAAAGACGAAAAGCAAATGATGCACTTATGGAACTCCTTTGTGAGGAAGCAGCGGTAATCATCTTTTTCCATTTCTTTCCAATATGAAAATTTAATCAAAGCAAACCCCAGGTAAGTTTAGCCTTGATGCTATATTAGCCTATATTTTGTGACATGGAGGTCCTGGACTTGAAACAATGGAGAAATGCTGTGCAATGCATAATCTTTTCTGGAGCTTGTAATGTGGTAGACTGGTTGGTTTGTTTTGGGTCCTTTGGGAAAAAGCCTCAACCACCAATGCTAATTACCAGCTATTTGATTTGATACATTTTGATTTTTGGCTCTAATTAGAGCCGTAATCTTGGTTATCATCATATCATGTTTGCCCGACTGCCATGGGCATCTTTCTTTTCTCTTTTGGTTGATGTGGCCCTTGTATTACTGATTTATTTTTGCCTACGACACTTGCTGCTTCTTTGAATTCATGTAAGAATGCTTTTTATGAGAGACTATTTATTTTGCTAATGTACGTATATGAGGTATGAATTAAATGCAACTAGATGATATACTTGTGTTTCTTCATTTTTGGTTTGTCCAAAGTTATGAGCATTTCTGGCTTTCATTTCTGTTATTTGTTTTATGCTTTCATGTTTGGCTCTAATTGAGCATTTTCAAATTATTGTCTGAATATACATTTCTGGCTTTCATTTTCTGTTATTTGTTTTCCATGGTGGCAGAGTGTTGGCAGATGGTCATATACCTTGGGCATGTGAGGCATTCTCGAGATTACACGGGCATGATCTTGCCCGAGCCCCAGCGCTACTCTGGTAATTTATTTAGAATGTGCTTCGATATACAGTCCACTTTAGCTGTTTCTTGTCCCTTTATTGTTTCTGTTTCTGGATTCCACTATTTGCAGCTGGTAGCAAGTATTTTGTTTCACCTTTAAATGATAAATCCTTCACTTGCGTTCTAGATATGATTTCACTTTTGGTTGGTAGGTGTTGGAAGTTGTTTATGATAAAATTATGGAATCATGGTCTCCTTGATGCCCGTACCATGAACAAGTGTAGTATTACCCTTGAGCAATACCAAAAGCAGGTCCCAGATGCTGCAAAAACTTAGGGTGATGATACGTTTTGTTGGGCATTGAATGAGTGAAAAAGCAGAGAGGAAAAGCTTCCTTATCATGCTCTGATCATGAGGAAACTTATAGAGGTCATTCCTACCTTTCTCTTCTTGTGACTTGGTACCGTATTTAGCTTATAAAATGATTTCAAAGCATATCAAAATCTGGACAATTGAGTATTTGTTATAATTCACTGTTTATGCATTTGACATTTCAAACGTCCTTTCATTATGTCATACGATAATATCTTCTTATGATGATTTCATAATCATTACATCCAATAGTGAATATGGATAGTATGAGTAACGTTTTGCGGCCTCTCTTCCATGTTAATATATGATTTGTTGGGCCAAGTTCCATCTGAAAAGAAATGTGGTTAAAAATTTTTTGTCCTTGATTAATTTTTTTTTATTTTAAATTCTACCTTTCTGAATACAGTTATACTTATTTCCTTCTTAATTGTCAGAATAATTGCATCCCTTAAACAGTAGCTCACTCTTGCAAACTGTAGAACCATATTCGCTTGCCGTTATTGCACAGTTGGACTGTCAAGTTGATGCACATATACAGGAATGAATGTTGATTTTAATGCTTGTTGCCAGCCCTTTCTCACCGCTGCTCAGCTCTATTTCCTTCTTCTCTTTTATATGTTTGATGTATTTTAATTTCTCCTATTGATTTTGCTTTCTTCTTGTTTAATTTCCTGCTCATCCAGCCCTATAGTTAGATCAACTACTCCTCTCCAGCTTCGTTAATCCTCATTTAGATTATTGCAATCTTATTGTTTGTGTCTGTATCAAGTTGTGAAGAAATTCACGCTCAAAATCAAGATCCCTATCCCCCATCTCGATCAGTGTCTGTTTATATCATATTCTGCGTCTTTCAAAACCCCTTTGAAGAGTAGATACACGTCTTATCAACTCTAGAGGCTTTTACATGCGCATGCAATTTGTACAATCAACTCGTCCCTTGACCTTATAATAAGTTAAGATTAAGAAAAAAGTTGACAGGTCGGTACCAATGACTACAATTATTATACGAGTTCGGTGATTATGCTTTTCCCTAAAAATATATAATTCAAAAAATATGTTGGAATCAGTAGTAAATTTCTATTTTACCCACCTGGTAAATAACTAAGAATTGCAGACAAAATAAATGATCAATTTTACAAATGATCATAATTTAAGTCGAATAAAAAAAGAAGAGCCTATCGAGGGGGAGAGAATAATCCGGCAAAAAATCGGTCTATCTAATACGACGAGGGCCAAATCTGAACGCGTCTCGGAGCTCCAAGTCCCGATGAATGATTCATTATATGCGATAAAGGGAAATTTCTAGTGCCCGCAAGGAAATTTCTTGATTCTTGCATGTACCTGTTCTCGCATGTTTAAGACTAAACAATCTCTCAAATTTAATAGAACTTTATTCTAAAAACATTAAAAAAAAACTATCTTGATCTGTACTAAATAATAATGTTACCTTGCAAATTTAATAAGTAATTGAACGTATAAAAATCCAATACGGATAAGAATTAGCCTCTCGACCCCGATAAGATTTGACAACTTAATTTGATATAGAAGAGACTAGAGCCGCTGAAGTATAAAAGAAAACACAAGACGTCATTTGTAGACGCCGCTGTCCTATACTTAAAAAGGACACAGGACTATTAGGACTAGGAAAAGTTATTACACACATGATCCTATATTAAGATCACTGTACCCTAGTGACAGGTGACTCTACCCAACTTTAATTAAAAACTGATCCTTCTGGGGCGAGATATTGATCATATGTAATACCCAAATCAATAGACTATTACTACACAAATCCAAGAAATAAAAGACTTCATTACAGAGACTCCAGACAATAAAACAAATAAATTATTTTAAAGCACATACACAAAAAAAGGAAAAAAAAAAAAGCAACCCAAATGCCAAATTAACACCACAAACAAGAAATGGCCTTGATTTATAATTAATCACCACTCATACACATCTAAATCAAAGCCATGCTTCTCCACCCCAATCTTTAATGATATCTGTATTATTGTTTCTCCATGTATAAGGGCAGAGATGGAAGTGGACCGGATCTTCTATGTCTGTTGACCAGTTGCTTGATGCCCAAACTGCTCCGCTTTGTCCTTAATTTCTCGTGCCTTACCCGCCAGTTTCAGCCGTGCCTGCTCCAGACTTTCCGCGCCCGGTGGCTTCTTCCCAGTTACATACCTGCAACCCTCCACTTGTTAGAATAATCACGAGACCTAGCTAGCTAGACTTCCTTAACAAAATGAATTATTACCTATAAATCCATGTCAAGATGAAGACTGATGCTACGCCGAAACCTCCTGAGGTCAAGAACCCTGTGATTATGAGACCAACTGCGATGATCGCAGGGACAATAACCGGGCTGCAAATGACCAGCAATGGAGTAGCTATGGTGATCGCAATGACCGTACCAACCACCACTAAACCAGAAAGAAGTAGCAGAGATCCACCAGCTGTGGCCGCAGTTGCTGCCTTCACCACCTGGTAGGACTTTCGTGGTGGCTGGTCGTGCTGCTGCAATGCTTGTTGCTCGGCCATTGACGAAAATAAAAACAGTGATTGATTTGTGCAGTGTAGATGATGGAGTTTTGTGAGAGACGGAGAAGGTGATATATATAGAGAGAGAGGGGATCCGGAATCCAGATAAGGATGGCACGTGTTGAAGAGAGGGGAGGCACGTGTAAAGGAGATTGTCATGCAGGGGTTGCATGCAATAAAGAGGTTCGGTCCAAAGACACGTTTGTTATTGTCCAATTTGAGGTTGTTCAAAACAACTCCAACCTCTACATTACCAAGTGACTCTAATTAATCTCTTAGGCATAACTGCAACATTTAATTTTATTTTTTTTTCTGTTTTAACTTGGGATAAAAAAAAAACATTATGATTTGGTTTTGATTTGAATTTAATTTAAGATTATAATATTAGTGATTTGTTCTAATTAGATACATGAAAAATAATAAAATTATTAAAGCGACAAGGTTTATAATTTTTTGGACCATTAATTCTAAAGAAAAATATAATCGTCTAAGTATTCAGGAAGTTTTCGTTTCCCTAAACCATTCAACTTCAAGTATAAATTCTATACTTACTTTATCATTGCTTTTGAGAAATACCACTTCATATTAATACAGTTTTATTTCTTTCAAATTCATATATAGATCAATTAAATATATTGAAATCATGATTAATTGTACTTTCAAAAAATAAATTGTGCACTTCAAGGCTTAGCCTAGTGGAAAGTGCATCCTGTAGCCTTGAAAGGTCTAAGGTTCGACTCCCCCAACCCCTATTTCAAAAAGAAAAAAAAAATTGTTATAAAAAAATCGATTGTTTTTTAAACCAATGAGAGGCCAAAAAAAGGGAAAAACAAATGAGAAGTCCTTCGAGTTCTTTTTCTTTTTTTTATCAATGCCAAGTGTAGATTGCATTTATCAAGAGCTTGAAAGACGGAATACAGAGAAAATTAAGAACAATATACAATCTAAAAAAAATCAGATAAAAATCTCAATCTGAACTAGAAAAATAGACCAAAATCAATCATAAATCAATCTAAAATTAAGACTCAGCCCAACCCAAATCAATAAGTCTAATTCAACTCAAACCATTCACAGGAAAATGAGGCACCACCTGAAATTGATACACAACAATGCACCACTAGGAATCGTCAGCAGCATCACCAATCAAAGCAATCTACGCCACAGCATCGCCGATCAACACGGATCACCAATGATAACCTGAACTAGTTAGGGCATAAACCAGTATGCAAACCACATCTGAAAATTGGAGAAGTAGACAGATCAAAAGCAACCCATAGCAGAACCATAGTGTGCATGAAGGAGACGCCGGAGAGCCCAACGGGAGCGTGAAACTCCGGACGTAACGGGGCTATTTCAGGATACAGCGTCGCAGCAACTAAAAGCCTTTCCTGTAGTCGAAAGCGAGCCACCAAACCCAATAAGCCTGAGAAAACAGTCATCCCTCACAAAAGAAAGCATCTTAAACATTTAAAACAAAAACAATAAAAATAAAATCCAAAATAAGTCAGCACTGCCATTCATGATGGAAACCAAGGATGACAGCGCCGTCCTTACCCAAAAACAAAGAAAAGCAAACGAACCGAAATTCCTTGCAGAATCGCAAAACTGGCTTCTACCTCACCATTTCTTTCTCCTCTACCCGAGAGGGTTTCTCTCTTTTTTCTCCTGTTCGTTAATGCAATGACTTGACAAGAGTAGAAGTACTTGGAGTTGAAGAGCTAGGAACACAGCTCTGGAGCCTCGATACCAAAAGGGCAAAAAAAGTTTTGAATGATAAAATAGACCCATTGCATGTTTGTTTTATATATATGTTTGGGAGAATTATTATAAGATTTTTGAATTTTTTAAAAAATTTATTTATTTATTATTTTCAAATTATTCAATTAAAATATTTTTATATTTTATAAAATTAATTTTTCTATTAAAAAAATTTCGATAAGTTTATTTTAACTTTAATTGGAATGACTAAATAGTATTAATATTTGAAATAATAACAAATAAATAATTTATGTAATTAAAATTACAGATATTAAATGATTTAAAGTAATTAATAGTTTTTTTAATAAAATTTTTTAAATATTAAATATTAAAATTTTGAATAAAAAATATTATTTTTTAATTATATATTTTTTTAAAAAAATAAACGATGGAATCTCAAATTCTAATTTAATTCACTTTACACCGAACTAAACCGGTTAGATAATTAAAGAGTATTTGGATATCCATGATTTCAGAGGGATGAAAAGCCGTAGCATTTTACGTAACCTTGTAAATGTGATAGGTCAAGGAGTACCGCAGAATTAAGGAACTAAATTAGACTTTGTGTACACTACTTTAACATTTTGATTTCTCCTCTAAACCCTGACGCTGACTGCTCGCCTCCTACTCAAGCTACCTACGGTTTTCTCCTTTAAAAATCGATATACACTAATTAAATATACAAATATTTATTATTTAATTTATAAAAATATTCATTCTATTAATTTTAAAAAATTAATAATCTTTTTTATTAATTAATATTTCAATAATTAATTCTTAATGTAACAGCCCGAAAATCGAACTGCTACCGGCACTAGGATCCAGATCGACTTAAGGTCGCCGGGACCCGTAGTAAGCCTGCTATCCTGTCTGTGTACCTGTGACATTCCATACATGATCATACATTCTCTGCAAGTTCTGAAACTGGACTCACTGCTGACCTCCCTGATTCCTCTGATCCGTACCTACATAGGTGGACTCAAATGAGGGACCAAACGAACTCAAGAACATCTCTAAAAAACTCCCCAAAAGCCCTCTAAAAGATCCTAAAACAATCACATAACACATGCAAAAGAAGGCTGGACAGGATACTTTCGGCGGCAGGTTCAGCGGCCAAAACCCCACTCCAGAGACGAAACTCATGCATGTTCGGCGGCCGAACTTCTTTCTTCGGCGGCCGAAACCCTTCGGGGGCAAGGTTCGGAGGCCAAAAGGCTCTCCAGAGACGAAAGTCCCTCACCTTCAGCGGCACCTTCGGCGGCCAAACCTTGCCTCCAGAGACGAAAGTCCCAAATTGCGGGGGCAAGCTTTGGCAGCCGAAACCACCTCCAAGCATGTTCGGCGGCCGAACCCTCCTTTGGCGGCCGAACCTGGTTGTGTCCAGTGGACAGAACCTTGCTCTGTTTCATGCAAACTTGCACAAAACCCCCCTCAACATGCAAAACAACTACTCCCAACTAGCACATACCCTCAAACATGCATAAAGAGGTCTAAAACTCTCCTAAAACCTCAAACAAACACTGCAAACAACACTTAACATGCTGAAACACCAAACTCATGCAAAACCTCAATCAACACCCTATACATGCATACTAACTATACAACTCCCATAAAACCGTCAAAATCCTTCAAAGACGTTCTGGATCTTCACTTACCTCTTAAAGAACTTGAGGATGAAGAATCCTAACGTGGAGATATGGAGAAATCCCTTCTCAAAGCTCCACGCTTCAAACTTTGCTCTTTTTGCTTAAAACCTTCAAAAATCATCAAAACTCTTAAAATCTTGGAAAGATTTGAAGGAAATCATGAAAATCATGAAAGTCAACGTGAGAGGGGCTTGAACTCACCTCTGGCTGCAAGTGGAGGAGCAATAGCCTCCCTCCACCGACCCTTGGCCCTTTTTATAGGTGGCTGGCCAGACCACCTTCGGCAGCCGAACGTGAATCCGAAAGTGACCTTCGGCGGCCGAAAGTGACCTTCGAACCTTTGCATTTCTCCCTTATTGCTTTTCTTTCAACACTCTTTCCTTTAACACTTAAAACCATTCAAAACTCTTAAAACACACATGAACACTTATGTCTTACCCTTCTCGAGGGTTCCGACAGAGATTCCGCCGGTCTACAGAAATTCCGATGCCGGACTCAAGCCGGGTATTACACTTAATTTTATAACAAATTTATTAATTAATTATTTTATATTAAAAGTATTTTAAGTTTTTTTTATATTATCTAAATATTAAAATTAATAGAGATATTAATTAATAAAATTTTTAAAATATTAAAAATATTTTAATGTATTTTTTAAAATTAGATATTAATTAATAAGTTTTTGCTAAATATATATATATATTTTTAAATTTTATTTTAAATAATAATTAAATATAATTTAACGGTTATATATATATATATATATATATATACAAATTTAAAATTGAACCGAACTAAATAAATTAAAAATTATAATTTTGATATTTATAAAAATTAAATTGAATTTATTTTAGTTAGAAATCGAATCGAATCAAACCAATCTGATTCGAGTTGATTCTGTTTGATTTGATGGATTTAAATTTTTAATAAATTTTTATTTTTACACTTTATTTTTAATATTTTAAAATTTAATTAAAATATTTTAATTTATCTAATCTCTTAATATTATTAAAAATAATATACTATTATCACTAATCAGATCGATTTGATTATTTTTATTTTTTTTAATTAAAATTAAATCAAATTAAAATAATTAAAATTTTTAAAATTAAAAATTAAATCCATCCAATTAAAATAAATAAAAAATTAAATTAAATTTTTAAATAAATAAAAAATTAAATTAAAATTTTAAATTAATTTAATTCAATCGATATTTTCGATTTAAATCGCATTTTATATACAATGTAACATCTTCCTTTTAAAATGACTTTTTTAGGAGTAGCTTTTTTTTTGTTACCATGCGGATAGTTTTTAAAATTTTATTAAAAAAAACTATGGAAGACTATATATATATATATATATATATATATATATATATATATATATATATTGTTATTGCATTAAGTGGATTTTAATTTTCATTCATCGTGAGAAATAATTTGTATTTGAAAAATATTTTTTAATAAAATAATTTATTTTTTATCATTCAAATTTAATTTTAAAAATAAAATTTATTAATAAATTTATATATAAATGTAGATTTTAAAATATTAAAACATGATTTATTTTTCTTTTATCAATAAAATATTTTTTATTGATTAAAATTTTTAAATATTTCAAATATTAAAAAATATTTTCTTAAAAAATATTTTTTTCGTAATACAAATCTAACCTTAGTTAAGAATTAGAACATGTGAATAGAATTCACAATGTCAATCCATCATAATCAAAGAATGTCGTTTATGATATTTATAAATGATTCAAAAAATTTGAATGGAGAAAGGGTCACTGTCTGATTAAAGATAAGGAAAAATTAGAAATTCATTGATTAATTAATTATTTAATTGTAAAAATATTAAAATATTAATGAAATTTTAAAAAATCTATTTATTAATAAGTTGATTAATTTTAAATATTAAATAATTTACTATTTAATTTGTATAATTTTAAAAGAAATCATTAATTTGATCTTTTAATTTTATAAAAGTTTATTATTATTAATCATATTTTAAATTTTTTTATAATTTTTAACGATTAAAATTAATAAAAAAATTATTAATAAATTTTTTAAAAATTTAAATACATTTTTTTTTCTTAAATCAAATGATGAACTGATGAATTTTTTTTGGTTAGACAAAGGCAGAGTTGGAGGACCCACTGCCGAAATTAAACACGGGTGCTAGGGGACACCACACGAAATGGATAAAAGGGGTCCACATGTGGATTGCATCATCACCACCATCTCCTCTGCTCCAAGCAGTCACCAACGAGGCAACTTCGTTTAAAGCTTTTATATCCATCCCAACTTTATATTTCAATTTTCAAAAGCCAATTTTGAAAAGTATGATCTTTTCAGTTACAACAAAAGCCCCTAAAGTCAAAATTCAAACCTCATGCCTTTTGAAACTTGGTCTACAGAGTTGCAGATTTTGATCAAATTTCAACTCTGAAAAATTTGTGTACGTTGATTTATATATCTATTAATAAAAAATTAAAATTTCAATAAAAAAAGTTATAATAATATATTTTTACATAGCTTTAATAAAAAGACATGTGCAAAAATCAAATTTCCTTTTTGAGATGAAAATTAATACATAATGTTCAATTTCTTGTCGGCAGAAAGTATTAATTTTAAATGTTTATTTTACAGAAAATATTTAGTATTTTAGTTAATAAAAAATATTTTACGGAAAATATTTAGTACTAATTTAAAAAAAAATAATTTTTTCTTTTTATTCACTTTAAAAATTTTATTAATACCCTCACATATAAATTTATTAATATATTTTATTTTTAAATATAAACTATTTTCTGTAATAAATAAAGTTTTAATTTATTTTAAAAATATTTTTTATAATGAGAGAAATTTGCATGGGATTTAATTAACGTCATGTTCATCATCCGTCTGAAAATATAATTGAGATAGTTAGCATTTTCGTTACATTCATTGAACCTCCTCATAATTAAATTGGTTTGCCGTCAACCCAGTGCATGCAATGCTACAGATAATATATTAATTTTTACTTTTTTAAAAAAAATTATACGGCTGAGCAGTGGTGGAGTAGAAGCTTCCCTTCTGATAGGGTATTGCTGCGACACCACCGACTGCGCCCCTGCGGTACCTTTATTCCCTTCAAAATATTTTTCAGTCGCCGGTACGATACATGTTCTTGCCACACCCTCCCTCCGCCCCTGCAGCTGAGAGAAACTGGTTTAATAACAATTTTCATTTTTCCGTCAACTTAATTACTTTTATCTTTAGCAAAAGCTAAATCATAAAGCTGCTAAAATGAAGCGAAGTAAAATATTTACAACGATTGTTAATCGTTATCATTCAAATAACTCAATCACTTACAAAGAGAATTTCTCAAAATCAATTTAGTCATTGGCTATACAAAAATAATATATAAATGTAACATATGAAATTCAAAAATTAAAAGATAATATAACTTGCATCAATTTTTATCTCCTCAATAATTTATGTGCTTTGATAAAATTAAAAATAAGAATGCAAATATTGAAATCACTGATTCTTTATTAAAAAAAAAAAATATTAACTTTATCTTTTAGTCAAACTACGAAAATAATTTTATTTTGATTTATTCAAATGACACATTTTTTTTATTTTATAATTATAAATCAACAAAATTCGTCTGTTGAATAAAAAGCCTTCTCTTATTCGAAAGAGTAGACCTATAGAAATGGCTATAAAAAAAAACACGAAAGAAAGGAACTTTTCTTTCTTTCTGTATTGAATAACGAGATTTGTTTTTGTCATTTAGTAAAATTATAATAGTAAATTTATATATTAAATAAAAATGAATAATATTTTAAAATAAATAAAAATTATGGTAATGGAATAATATAAATCAAATCAAAATATAGTATAATATATATATATATAAATTCTATGTATAAAAATAACTAACCGTTTATATCTTAATGCCGTAAGAATTTTCCCTAATTTGTAGTGACATTATGGTGGAAGAAGCAAGGAAGCATGTCGTTTAAGTTATATACGTAGCATTGGCTCTCCACGCAAGCATTATTAATTAACAAATATTCTACTAAAATACAAAACAAGGCTGCGGATGCTTCCTCCCTCCCACCCGCTTAAGCCTTAAGAAACTCCCACGAAATCAACTTTCCTCAAATCTTCTATTATTTATATGCCCTCACTCTTCCTTTTCCACTCAAATTATTTCTCCTTTCTCTCTTTTATTTCCACCCGATATACAAGCCGCACGCTTCTCTAATCTCTCCCATGGCCTCTCCACACCAAGTCTCAACTTTGGACCGCATTACGCACCACCTCCTTACTGACGCTGACTGCGCTTCCATGGATAATTTCATCTGCAGTCTTGATACTTTCTGCAGCTACACCTCCACTTATCACTCTTCTAAAACTGAAACCCAAGAATTTGATTGCCTTGATCTGCCACACCAACCTCACAAGTCTGAGTCCAAGCCTCATAAATCTTCCAGTTTGAGCCAGCGGAAACCAACCATGAGTCAAATTTCGATACCCCCTCCAGCAACCGTGAACGCTGTCCCTCATCAGCAGCCAGTAGCAACTGAGAATAACAGGTCGGATTCTAGTGGAGGAAAGCATTACAGAGGTGTTCGCTGCAGGCCGTGGGGAAAATATGCAGCGGAGATTCGCGATCCTAATAAGAAAGGTGCTCGTGTATGGCTGGGGACATTTGATACCGCTATAGAAGCTGCTAAAGCTTATGATACTGCTGCCTTTAGATTGCGTGGAAGTAAGGCGATCCTCAATTTTCCTCTTGAAATTGGCAATTCAGTTAATTCTCAACAAGAATCTGAATCTGAATCGACGGTGACAGATAATAAGTATGATCATAGTAAGAATGATAATAACAACAACAATGAGAAGAAAAGGAAGATTGAGGAGACAAAGGCCTTGGAGAGCAGCAATAATATGAATAATAATAAGATAATAAAGACGGAAAAGCCTTCGCCGGAGACGACGGATCCCTTAACGCCGTCGAGTTGGAAGGGGTTTTGGGATGAGGAAAAGATGGGGATATTTAATGTACCGCCGTTATCGCCGTTATCTCCACACCCTTCGATGGGAATGGGGTATTCTAGAGTGATGGTTGCGTGAGAAGAAGGGGGCATTGACGAATTGTTTGGACCTTCTTTGGATTGGGAAATGATCAATCAGAAGGCCAAAAATTAAAATAAAAGAAAAAAAGAAGCGGAAATTAGGAAATTTAGGGGGAAGGGGGTGGCAATCAGGTGTATGCGTGTGTATAAGTAGGACTTTTATGATTGAGAGATTGTATTCGTTCTTTCATTTAATTCATATATTGAAATGGAGTTTTGCTGGGAAGTAATTAAATGTGTAGTTATTAATGGGGAAAAAGCAGTTTTGTGGAGTAATTGAGTGTTGTTCTGGTAGCGGGTGGAAAAGTGAGAGGCAAATGTAACATTAAAAATGGGAAGATTAAGCTTTTCGGGTCCAAGTTGTTCCCAACAAATTTTAAATTGTTTGCATCAATAAACCAATGCGCTACATATAAAATTAGAAATATGATGGTACCAGACGACAAAGCTCATTTTATATTATGGTTAATATTTTATAATATTATATTATTAATAAATAATAATAATTTTTAATTATTATAAAAGAAATTGAAATTAATAATAATTTTTAATTATTATAAAAGAAATTGAAATAAAAATTATATAAATTAAATTGTAAATTTTGAAGTGAAGATAGAGTTTATGAAAATTATGTTACAGAATGATATCTGATATTTAGAAAATAGAGTTATCGTAGTTGTATAAGATTGAATAGAAAATAAGACGTTATATCCCTTTAATCCCTTTTCTTTTTGTTCGTGATGTCTAACAGTTTTTTTCTAGTATTATTTATCTTTATCAATCAAGTCAGTACGTATAAATGTGTTAGACTATCTCTACTTTAGATGGCCATTTAATTATCTCGGCACGCATGTGGACAGAGTTGCAAGGTGACTTAATTTACTTTCCTCCCTCTTGTCATGTCACTAGGTTCGGCTTCCTTCAGATGAGTTCGCGTGTGAAGTCTGTCCAACCTAATCTCTCTAACCGGATTAAAATGCGTAATATTGAACTGATTCATCTTGAGAAAAGCCTGATAAACCTTGAGTCTGTATTTTTTTTAAGGTTTGATTTTGCTCTCAAATATAAAAGACCCAATCGTCATCACCAAATATTAATTTAGTACAAATCAAATTAATGAGTGAAAAAATATTTATATTTTTATATTTTTTAATTGATAATTATATTTTATTTATTATATTAATATTTTTTAATAGTATATAAAAATTATTATTATTTATTATATATTATTTTAATATAAATTAAATCACATATTTAAAATAAAAAAGTGAATTATAATATATTTTTTTACCTTATATATATATATTTTAAATTAGAAGATGGAATTCATTAATAAAAAAAACAAAAAAAAGTATAAGCCCAGGGAAATAACAAATATATTATAAAAAGGCCCAAAGCTCAAGAAAGAAAAACTCAACTCTCACCAAAGTAAGTGGCATCTCCCAAAGAACACTCAGCGCGGGGGAGATTAAAGAAAAAGGGAAAAAATGATGAACGAGCATATAGAGAGGGTAGTAAATAGTAAATACAACTCCTTGGTTTATCGTTGTCTTGAGATTCGGTCTTCAAGCCTCCGGAGTTGCATATCACAACACAAATTAAGAACCTTTCCATACATCTGCAATGCTGATTTTGGTGAAGCTTTGACTATGCACCAACTTATAAATCAAACCCATGCAAGCGGTAAAAGGAAAAAAGTTCACATTTTTGTTAATAAGATTGCAAAGAAAATCAAATAAAGAGTCCATCTTACAAAACTTAGCATAAAACCACAATTTTTATTTAAATCGAATGTATATAAATTTAATTATAATTTTGTCCATACAACAATAATCGTACTGACTTATTTTTTAGTATCAAACCTTTTTTTTTTAAGTGTTAACACATATATAAACTATAACGATTGAATTTAAATTAAAACGTGACAATTTTAATAAATATTTATTATAATATAGAAATTTATGCATACATCCATCAATAATCGATGTGAGATCTTGAAGGACCATCCAAAATGGAGGGTAAACGAATTGAAAGGAACTAAATTTAAAAGGTTAAGTTTGATTTATTAAAATTTTTTTTATCTCAAGCCAAACTTGAATTTAAATATTAATAAATTTAAAATTGATTTGTTTAGTAAATGAGTTTAAATAAGGTAAATTTTTATTAAATTTAATTTTGAATAGTTTATAAATAGTTTAATTTATTTAAAATTATAATAAATTTTAATTTAAAATTAAATAATTTTAATTAAATAAATAGGTATATAAATTAGATTATAAACTTATATAAAAATAAAATTTTAAATCTTAACAAAATAACCGTAAACTATAAAAATATAATCAAATTATATAAAATTAAATTTTAAAATATTTAAATTTAATTCATAAAAATTTATATAGATTTTGAATTATGATGATGAGTTTAGTTTACGAATAGATTTATTGATGAATTAATTTGTAAATATGTTCATAAACTCAAATATAAACTGAATTCATAAATCTTTAACAAATCCAATATTATAGAATTTGAACTCATCTTTAATAACTTAAAAACTATGTTTTAGCTTTTTTTTTATTTAAAAACATCAAATTAGATTTAATTAAATTTTTATGGAGCTGTATATTAAATATGTGAGGAATAGATTAATTCATTTAACCAAAACAGAGACGCCAAGCGGGTCAACTTCTGGCGCAAAAAAAAATTAAAAAAGCGGGACAACTTGTGGGTGGAAAGGAATATCGTGGCTGAGTGCTAATGCTTGATTGATTGTCTTTTTCTAGGGCAGTCGACAGCCATCACAACTGTCCTATTAATGAGGATAGAAGCTGAAGCTGGATAAGCTCACCCAAACCAAAACCACGGTTAAAACCATCGTACTTCTGCCAACTGATTCATCAGCGCCAGCCCCAGTGGGAGTCCCACAGATATTGGACGCTCTCTCCATATTTAATTTTCCCTCAGCTGTTTCCCAACTCCATAACTCTTCTTAGTTCTTGCTAAGTTTTATATTTTGCTTTTGCAATTTTCATATTTTGGCTCAGATTCTGAAATGGCAACCTCAAATCCAACTCCAGATGAGTCATCAGCTCTAGAGCTTATTAGACAGCATCTTCTTGGAGACTTCAGTTCCACTGACGTCTTTATCAGTAATCTTGATTCTCATATCTCTTCTCTCAACTGTAATCTCCAACCCATCAAACTCGAGTACCATGATTGTCTTTCCGCCTCAGAATCTTACTCTCCTGTATCTCCCACCACTCACTCTACCCATCAAAGCTGCAATTTCAGACCAAAAACCGAACTTGTAGATTCAACATCTCCGGAGCGTTCTGATTCTGCTGAGCATTATCCCCTGCCAGAACCCCTGTTGGATCCCAAGCCCACGGATGACGAAGACAAGAAGCATTACAGAGGGGTACGAAGAAGGCCTTGGGGAAAGTTTGCGGCGGAGATCCGTGACCCGAACCGCAAAGGTAGTCGGGTTTGGTTAGGAACATTTGACAGTGATGTAGATGCTGCAAAAGCTTATGACTGCGCTGCATTCCGATTGAGAGGCAGAAAAGCAATCCTGAATTTTCCTCTGGAGGCTGGACTGGCTGATCCTCCGGCAAACACCGGCAGAAAGAGAAGGAGAGTGAAGAAAGCGGAATTGTCGCCGGATTCTGTTGACTTCCCATCAGCGATTTCTGAGGTGGAGGTAATATTTTGCGAGGAGCAACTGTCACCGTTACCGCGGAAGCCGGTTTTAATGACGTGTTAGTACACGATTGGTGAAAGTTTAGTAGGGGATCGACGATGAACTACCTTGACTTCCCCATTGTAGATTGTACAGTAACGCAAAATATCTCAATCAAAATCTTAATCATTGAACAAACAGTTCAATGACACGTGTTTATCCTATAACTATGATATTTATGAAACGTAATGCAGGTAATAATTCCCTATTAAGAGTTGCATTATACTTGGTTGATTGAAATTTAAATTTCAAAATTATTTATGAATTCTTTATATCTTTAGCTAAAAATATGAAATCGAGACTTCACAAACTCTCAATATAATAAAATTAAAATTCATTGATATTGTGGATTATAAATAGTAATATAATTATATCCAACCTGCAACACCCAACTTGAAGAAGTGATAGGGGAAGGTGGGAAGGTTATTTGCTGCCCTTAGTGCACAAAGAAATAAAAATGTTATAGAAATTATTTCCACTAATTGCAGCAAGTGTATGTTTATCCTTCAGTAAAAAAAAAAAAAAAAGACAACCGGAAATTGCCTTGTGAAATGAAGATTTGGACACGAGCAAGGTAGGCTTAGAATTGATGGTAAGCTAAATTTTAGGAACTTAGCCATCACAACAAAATTGTAA